>NC_133326.1:28721378-29441378 GCF_042186555.1 Aquarana catesbeiana
CTCCCTCGGATCTACTGTACATCGAATTTACTTCCAAGTGCACTTTCAGTGCAAAGTGGATTTGCCTTTAGTAAATAACCCCTATATGTCTAAGGGGGATACATTTACCAGCATGCTGGAGGATGTCTGCTTGCTGTTCCAGACTCTGCTTTTGTATTAGGATTCACTATATGGCTCTTTCTATCACTCTCATACAACCCAGCAATCAGGTAAATCAAACCAGCTTCACATCAGATGAAAACATCTGCTAGGTGAGAATGCTTTAAAGGATTCACATAACAAGCTCCTTGACTAGTAGAACAAATGACTTTGTACCATGTCTTAGGACACAAGGGCTTCACAGCAGAGATTACTCTCCTTCTCACCCAAAACTTATTGCAAGCTTTGTAACTTGTTAGGATGGAATAAGACTTTCTCCATGGGCCTTATGAAATTGTCCTTGTAATAAAAACATCCAGAAAACATAACACTACAGATTAGTACACTTCATATATATATATATATATAAAGAAAATGTATGCACATCACCACTATATACCGGAATGAGCTGTTTAATAGTTGCAATGCTTCGGTTCTATAACTAATCTAGCTAGGGCTTTCTTTTCTACCACAAGCAAGGTGCAATTTCCTCAACACAACTCCCATTCTCTCATCCCTGATGGGTGAAGCGTGTAGCTTCGGCGCCCTCTTCTGGAGGGAAAGGAGAAAGGCAGGAGGTCGGCTGTAAAATTGAAATCACTGGGTTCACCAGTTCTGATTCTGGAAAGATGAAGGGGCCAACAAAACAAGGATTAGGAATAAAATAAAAAATATAAACATTGCTGCGCAGAAATAGGAGCCACGGTACGGCTCAGTCACATACAATGCTTTTCCTGATACTATGTACTAATGTTTGGTCAATCACAGAGCAACCTTTCATCAATATTTCTAGAAGAGTTAAAATAAATAAAAATAAATAAATATGTAAAATAAATAAATACAATAAATATTGAAGTCAAATATAAATACAATAAATATAAATAAACAGTTTTAGATGTACATGTGACAGAGCTCAATGTAAGGCTTTGTTAGGACTAGCAGCTGGTGGGGGCGTTAAATATGTGCGGCTGAGCTGCATTTTTAGTGACCTTGACCGCCCCTCTTTAAGCTGCAACAGCAGAGGACAGGGATGTTCACGTGCCACGTGATTTTTCGCGCAAATATTATCCAATGTGTTGTGATTAGCAGGCGGCAAGTCCTCTGAACGTGACCCATTCAAGAGAATTGGGTAACGCCGCAAACTCCCGCAATGCACGTGGTTTTTGCCACATTTGTTCGGCAAAGATGAGATTAAAGCAGGTGGTGAGGAGTCATGCCATCCCCTCTTCATCATCTGCCAATCACCTCTGAAAAGCGACCCGGACAGAGATCACTTTTCAGAGGCGTGACGGCTTTTTTGACGCACTTCTAAACCCAGCCTAATCAAAACTTTTTTTGATTTACTAAAACAAGAGAGTGGAAAATTTGGTGCAGCTGTGTACGGTAGCCAATCAGCTTCTAAATTCAGATTGTTTAGAAATCGTGTGAGCGGATAACTTCCTGCACTCTCTGCTTCTGGACAGTTATTAGTTAGCATTGTTAAAGTTGTAGTAAACTCCACATTTTGATTTTTTTCCTACAGGTAAGCTTATAGTAAAGCTTACCTGTAGGTAAAATGAATATTTCCGAAAAGTGGACCTCTTAGTTAGAGATAGTCTAGCGAGCAACAGCCAGTGACGCCACCGGCGCATGGCCTCCCAAGGAGCGGCATACCCTCACGCATGCGCAGAAGTGACATCATCGTGGCTCGGCCATTTAAAATCTGCATAGGTGTCCCGGTCCCGCCTATGATAGAAAATCACGGCTGCTGGAGGTGTTCACAGGACTGGAGGAGAGGTTCCAGGAACACTGTGGTTGGTTCGCGCTGACAGGAGAGCCAATCGGCGTCCCTCCTGTCAGAAGAGGGGGGGGTGCACTGATAATCAGCACAATGATTGTCAGCGTAGCCCCCATTCAGAGGTGCCCACCACAATGCCAATCACTGCCCATCAGCTGCCAGTCAGTGCCAACCCAAATTGCAATCAGTGCCAATTTCCACGGGAAAAGACGCGATCATATCCGCTGCTACCGGCGGGTCCGGTAAGTGGCGGAGACGACCGGAGCACGGCGGGAGGGGGGCACCTCTCCCGCTGCCAATAAAAGTGATTTTCTGGTGAATCCGCCATGGAGACCACTTTTATCCTAAAGAGAAACACACAGCGTTCCTGAAAATACCGGAGGTTATGGCAGCTATTTGTTGCCATAACCCCGGTATTTAGCGTCAAAGTTCCTGACGTACGGGTACATCATTTTGCTTGAAGTGTTTAAAGCCGTATTAAACAAATTGTTCTAAGAATTGCTGGTAGGTAGGGTTTGTATAACAGAAGAGACCCTCTCTTGGTCACTTCTGTCACTAATGCTTCTCCCGGCCTGTCAGCTGTCAGGTACATAGAGCCACTCATGGCCCAGGCTACCCATTAAAAAAAAAGGGGGTTTAATTCTTCTTTAATTGCTTGTTCACTTTATCCACTTTGGTTTTTGTACCTCTTGAATTCTTCTTTAATTGCTTGTTCACTTTATCCACTTTGGTTTTTGTACCTCTTGAACAAAGACCCTTTTTTTGGTCCGCACCAGAATCGGAATCGGATGGGTGTTCACACCCATGCGATCCAATCCATGTCCGAACTGTTATTAACAATGTAATGACACTCCCAGCAGTTCGCATATAGCAGTGTGAACTGCTGTACGAGTCGGGTGCAATGCGGGAACTCGCAGTGGATTTGCAGGGTTCCCGCATCGCACAAGTGTGAACCGAGCCTTAGGCTCCATTACCACTAGCGCAACTCCAAAGTCCCGTGATTTCAAGTGCAACTTTGGAGTGCAACTTTGATACCACTTTGATGTAACTGTACACTCTCTGGCACTCAAGTTGCAAGAAAGTCATATCAAAAGTAGTGCAGGAACCTTTTCAAAGTTGCTGAAACTTTAAGTTGCATAGATTGGAATGGGTGCCGTGACTTGTCATGCGACTTTGTGTCGTACTAGTGGGAACGGAGCCTTAAACATATACTGTTAAGAATATAATAGTATATATGTACTCAGTATGTAGCATAGGTGTGCACAGCTTATTCTATTAGGGTGTGCACCTCAAAGCTCAAACACGTGTATGTCTGTATATATGAGTATATATACTGACATTGTCAGTAGAGCAGAGATTAGTGTCAGTAGGGCAGAGGACGGTGTCAGTAGAGCAGTGGACGGTGTCAGCAGAGCAGAGGACGGTGTCAGTAGAGCAGAGGACGGTGTCAGTAGAGTAGAGATTGGTGTCAGTAGAGCAGTGGACGGTGTCAGTAGAGTAGAGATTGGTGTCAGAAGAGCAGTGGATGGTGTCAGTAGAGCAGAGGACGGTGTCAGTAGAGCAGAGATTGGTGTTAGTAGAGCAGAGGACGGTGTCAGTAGAGCAGTGAACGGTGTCAGTAGAGCAGAGATTGGTGTCAGTAGAGCAGTGAACGGTGTCAGTAGAGTAGAGATTGGTGTCAGCAGAGCAGTGGACGGTGTCAGTAGAGTAGAGATTGGTGTCAGTAGAGCAGTGAACGGTGTCAGTAGAGCAGAGATTGGTGTCAGAAGAGCAGTGGATGGTGTCAGTAGAGCAGAGGACGGTGTCAGTAGAGCAGAGATTGGTGTTAGTAGAGCAGTGGACGGTGTCAGTAGAGCAGTGGACGGTGTCAGTAGAGCAGTGGACGGTGTCAGTAGAGCAGTGGACGGTGTCAGTAGAGCAGTGAACCAGTAGAGTAGAGATTGGTGTCAGTAGAGCAGAGATTGGTGTTAGTAGAGCAGTGGACGGTGTCAGTAGAGCAGTGGACGGTGTCAGTAGAGCAGTGAACCAGTAGAGTAGAGATTGGTGTCAGTAGAGCAGAGAACGGTGTCAGTAGAGCAGTGGACGGTGTCAGTAGAGCAGTGAACCAGTAAAGTAGAGATTGGTGTCAGTAGAGCAGTGGATGGTGTCAGTAGAGCAGAGATTGGTGTCAGTAGAGCAGTGGACGGTGTCAGTAGAGTAGAGATTGGTGTCAGTACAGCAGTGGACGGTGTCAGAAGAGCAGAGATTAGTGTTAGTAAAGCAGTGGACGGTGTCAGTAGAGCAGAAATTAGTGTTAGTAGAGCAGTGGACGGTGTCAGTTGAGCAGAGATTAGTGTTAGTAAAGCAGTGGACGGTGTCAGTAGAGCAGAGATTAGTGTTAGTAGAGCAGTGGACGGTGTCAGTAGAGCAGAGATTAGTGTTAGTAGAGCAGTGGACGGTGTCAGTTGAGCAGAGATTAGTGTTAGTAGAGCAGTGAACGGTGTCAGTAGAGCAGAGATTGGTGTCAGTAGAGCAGTGGACGGTGTCAGTAGAGCAGTGGACGGTGTCAGTAGAGCAGTGGACGGTGTCAGTAGAGCAGTGGACGGTGTCAGTAAAGCAGTGGACGGTGTCAGTAGAGCAGTGGACGGTGTCAGTAGAGCAGAGGACGGTGTCATTAGGGCAGAGATTGGTGTCAATAGGGCAGTGGATGGTGTCAGTAGTTTTTTTTTTTTACAAATTATTTAGGAGCTCCATTAGGGGGCCTTAGTGAAATATCAGGGGTTGAAACGGGGAGAACCTGCGCACAGGCACACCTGGCACACCCTGTGCTCACGCCCTTTGACATGTAGATAATTTTCAAAAAGGTTTGATATTTGCATCAGTTCAGCAAATCTTTTCTCCTATCAGGTCATTTAAACAAATATATTTTATTATATGTTTCATTTTTTTTATAAGCTTTGATCTAATTTGATTTTAGACTCAATATATAAGTGGCTGTATTTCCAAGCCTGCATTCATTACAAATACAGGCTTTGATACCTTTTTTTTAAGGGCGAATAGAATATTTTAAACCTTTATTTTTACAGTTAAACTATCTTTAAATCTTTATGTCCGACTGCAAATTAATGAATGCTATAACTGAATAAATCACACCAAAAAAATAATTGTATGTACTTGTCCTGTTTTATTTATTTGCCTATCGGTGGACAAATTGATCTTTTTTTTTACTTCCTTTTTATTTTTCTCTTTTTTTTTTCTTCCTTTTCTATGTAATGTGCGTCAAATCACTAAATACACCTTCACTTTGCTTTGAATCCTGGTGGCCTTCTAAGACTGTCATTAATGCAGTGGTGACCCACCATGAGAAGCAGAAAGATCAAAGTCGCTATTCTGGTGTAGAACAGGGGGAATGTTTGTGAGACATCAATTTGCAAGCGATGAATTAATGGTGGTTACTAGTCAAGGCTGCCATGTAAAATGCATTCCTTTTTGTATTGTCACATTAATACGTGGCTATACGGTATTTCATACATATTTATATGCATATACGTGTCATGGAATGTGTATAGATGGGGTAAATAGGGGGTTTATTTCATTTCTTTTTCGCAAATCAGAGGATTTGTAACCTCAGACTGAGCGATTCTTCTCACGGCTCGCTGTCGTCAATAGGTCACCATTCTGCTCTTGTTGAATACATAAAGAAACATTGTAATTATTACAGAAATACATGGCTGCGGCATATACATTTGCACCGGTGGTTAGCCAAAGCGTCTCTATTTTTTTTTCTCCTGGAATTTATTATTGTCCTTATAGCCTTACAACATACACTTAAGAAGACCTTCGGCTGATAATATTTATTTCCTGCTTTTATGGGGTTTGTTTGATATTGTGCTAAATTGTATATATTACTTTGTTTGGACCCATAATATCATGTACCCATTATGCTTACAAGGGTAACCTTGTACATAATTGCTCATAATGTGTCTAATATATATCGGTATGTATAATAATATGGTATAGCTTGCTACAATGTCAACATATCTCAAGGCTTTACAAAACGGAATAAAGACTAACAGATACATTGAGATAATAAGTCTATTTATTCTATTTGTGACTATTAACTTTTATTGTGTATATAATAAAATTATGTATTAACAAAGCTGTATCATCAAACTGTTGTGTTGATCATATATTTAGGGCTTGGTATTTGCTTCTTATGAATACATACCTGCTGGAAAGTCCTTGTTACCAATGCTAAAGCTGTCCGTAGACCAATGGTGGCTGGTGCTCAATTTTTTTGGGGGGGCGGCAAACAAACCTGGCCCCCTCACTCCTCCATCCACCCCCCGGCGATCGATCGCCTGCTCAATCGCCGCTTTGCTCGCCCGTCGCCCACCAGGCCACCCGCCAGGCCCGCACTTACCCCATCCAGGTCGTGGCTTCGGCGCCCCCCCCCCCGCCTCTCCTCCCGAGTCCCGGCAGTCGCTTCTCCTCCTGGCGAATCAGGGCATAGGACTCCCGCCCAATCGGGTCTTAGGACTCCCAGCCAATCGGGTCTCAGGACCTGCTTCCTAAAAGGGAGGAGAAGTAGGAAGACATTAGCGAAGACTAATTCGCTAATGTCGCACAAGTGGGTGGGCTTGGGGCGCAGTGCTCCCACTTTTTGAAGCCAATTAGAGCCTTGGGCTCTAATCATGTGCTTTCAAAAAAAAAAAAAAACCTATTAAAATTCATGCATCCAGTGCCCTACATGGAGAGTAGGACAAACAAACCTGGCCCCCTCACACCCCCACATCTATCCCCCGTCGATCGATCACCTGTTCGCTTGCCATTCGCCCACCAGGCTGCCCGCCAGCCCTGCTCGTACCCCATCCAGGTAGCAGCTTTGCCACCCCCCCGCCTCTCCTCTCGAGTCCTGGCCGTCGCTTCTCCTCCCAGAAAATCAGGGCTTAGGACTGCCAGCCAATCGAGTCTCAGGACCTGCTTCCTGACTGGCCGGGAGGAGAAGTAGGAAGACATTAGCGAAGACTAATTCACTAATGTCGCACAAGTGGGTGGGCTCGGGGCGCAGTGCTCCCACTTTTTTGAAGCCAATTAGAGCCTGGGGCACGTGCATGGAGATTAGGGGCTGGGCGCATGGATTAAGGAGGTGGCACCCCTGCGCCCCTTATGAGCGATCGCCACTGACATAGACACAACAGGTTAGTAAACGTTCTAATAGTTAATTGACTTATGTTGTGGGTGAGTGATACCAAAATTCATATCACCACATCCCTTTATATAAGAAACTTGGACAAAGAAATAAATAGGACTTTTAAGGGTGCTTAGTACAAACAGTGATAGGCTATTTTTAAAAAAATCATCATTTATTGGTTTACAATGTTAAAAACATTCTGAAATAAAATCATACACATTCCTTGCATGGTCTTGTTCTCATTTTCATAGCGGTGTAATAATGTAAACTCCCAACATGTTTCGCCCTGTGGGGCTTCTTCAGGGAAAATGATAACCGCTAGTGATCTGAAAGCCTAAACAATATCATTAACCAGTGGATTATTTTCAACACAATGTCAAATAACAGGCTTGCGTGTGATCATAGGAGGCATAGAAGGACCAAAAGTGTAGAATATTACAAGGAACCACATGGGGGCTGCTGTGTTGATCATACACCTATGGTTTGGTATTTGCTTGTTATGAATACATGCCTGCTGGAAATTCCTTGTTACCAATGCTAAAGCTGTCTGTAGACACTAACAGAGCAGTTACAGGTTGGTAAACAATCTAGTAGTCAAGTGTTCCTTTGTTATACTAATTCTTAGTATTTTATTAGTGCACATGAAATTGCCTCCTTGATGGGATTATATTTACAGTGGGTATAGACAGGGCTTCTGTTAGAACTCATGGGGCTCCATACAGCCTACATGACAGGGCCCCTGTCTGAAAGTAACTAACTTACCACAAGTATTGGGACGCCTGCCTTTACATGCACATGAACTGTAATGGCATCCCAGTCTTAGTCCGTAACATAGATCCATACTCAACAAAATAGTTAAAAGAAAATATTCAAAAATATACAGTATATATAAATAAAAAAATGGGGCAAACTCAATGGGCCAGTTGATCTTTTTTCTGCTATCACTCTTCCACGTTTCTCTGTTTCATTGAAAGAAGATACAAGTCCATCTAGTTCAACTAACATAAAAAAAATAAATAAATAGAAAACCTCCATATATAGAACCCTATACCCACAGTTGTTCCAGAAGAAGGCAAGTTAAAATAAGTTGCACTATTGTGGGGGAAAAAAATCTTTCCTGATCCCCCAAGGCAATTGAAAATTTTCCCTGGATGTACAATCTCTGATCGTATCCAGTTATATTTTGCACATTTAGTAATGCATCCAGCTCTTTCCTAAACTGGTTGTAAACCTCAAACTGTGAAATGTGAGTAAAGCATATCCCTTTATAGTGTGTACTTGTCTCAATTAAGTATCATTTCTATCTGCTGCCTCGTTCCTCTGCTATCAGAATGAGTCACTTCTGACAAGTTTTCCTGACACCAAGAGAAAAATGGTGACAGGGGAGGGATCTCCAGCTGATTGAAAGCCTCAGCTCTGTTCCTGTGTCCTGTGTGAAGGGGGGGGGGTATCTCTTCCATCCAATCAGCTCTCAGAGCTCTCCTCATTGAGCTATGCAGAGTGTAACTTCAGCTCTCCACCCCTTTTTTTCTCAACTCTCAGGCAAGCTTTAAAAAAAAAAAAAAACTGTACTGGAGAGAATGAAAGACTGCAGATAAACAGGTACAACTTATGCAGGAGGATTTGCTCCATCTCTGTGTATGACCTGAGGCCAGTCACTACATTGGGTATATGTAATGGTTTAAAACCACTATAAAAGAATCAACAAAGCTGGTTAGGACTAGTTGTTGAGGGAGTCTATTCTATCTTTTCCCAGCTCTTACTGTGAAGAATACGGAGGTTAAACCCTTTTTTCTCCAGAGGTAAAGATCATCCCCATACCCTTGTCTTCTGTGTCAATAGCCCCATTAGCTTGGAAATCTCAGCATGATTTAAAAGCCCTCACTCCCGAAGCTTCTACAAATTTTAGTCAACTAGGTACCACCACCATCCAAGACCTCTTGTCTCAGCAACAGTAGTATATGGTGGATCAGCCAACCTATTGTATTACCAAGCTGCTACTGTTGTGGTTTCTATATTACTATAGGCCCAGGTCATTTTTCTGGTGTGCTATTGACCGGATTAGCTACCATTTCTAAAGATTGTTCAAGATACCAGTCAGCTTCATACAATTAGAAGATCTTTGCAACTTATACAGTAAGTAGACTGAGTTTCTTTGTACCTCTGTCACCATTCCTTTGAAGACTTTATACACAAGAGAGATCAATGCTCACAATGCTTGAATTTAACATTCTTAGCTCGCCCTTGCTTGGGGAAGCCATAGACAGAAACAGGGTCTGCATCATTAAATTGGTTCTTCACGCAAAAGGTCATGCCCTTTGGAAATTAGTCTTACTTTCAACTAATGCAATTTATTTGTGCTGCATGCAAAGTAGCAGTTCCTCGTTCCTCACCTAGGCAAAAATTACATGGTTTCAACCTTGTGTGTGCGCACATGTGCCGCAGGGCTTATAGGTCCCAGCACAGTTGCACATGCTCAGGTTTCCATGACCATCGAAGATGGCTATTTGGAAAGTCCCAAACCTTTCACATCTGTGCGCAGGTATGTGTAATCACCAAGCCAAGGGGCTCTGCTAGGAACCTGGGCAGAGTCCTTCGGCAAACCTTAGCATGCGCCATAATGCATATTAGATAGTGTGTGCAAAACTTTACTCCAAGCACCCATCAAAAAAGTTCATTAATTGGTAAGTCCTTCTGTATATGAGTCATTTGATTCAATACAACAGTACACACGGTCGGATTTTCCGGCGGAAAATGTGTGATAGGACCTTGTTGTCGGAAATTCCGTCCGTGTGTAGGCTCCATCACACATTTTCCATCGGATTTTCCGACACACAAAGTTTGAGAGCAGGCTATAAAATCTTCCGACAACAAAATCCGTTATCGGAATTTCCGATCGTGTGTACACAAATCCGACGCACAAAGTGCCACGCATGCTCAGAATAAATAAAGAGATGAAAGCTATTGGCTACTGCCCCGTTTAGAGCCCCGACATACGTGTTTTACGTCACCGCGTTCAGAACGATCGGATTTTCCGACAACTTTGTGTGACCGTGTGTATGCAAGACAAGTTTGAGCCAACATCCATCGGAAAAAATCCTAGGATTTTGTTGTCGGAATGTCCAATCAATGTCTGACCGTGTGTACGGGGCATTACATTTATGTGCTGCCATCCAGGGAGTACTCAGCCGGTGAGGGGAAATATACATGGACTTTTGTTTGATCTGAGATCCACTTTTTCTCCCCTGTCCATAGGAATGTAGAAGCAGCTTGAAGCAATTTCTTGTACAACAGAAAAGCAATTCAAAGAAGATCTAACACAAGTCAAAGCAACTCAGAAGCACATGGAAGCATACTGCTTCTGACTTGCTTCTCTGTGCATGAGCCCTGAGAAAGATAATGTTCTGAATGCCTCATTGTTATGTTTGTCTGCACTGTGAGATGTCCTGTTGCATATATACAGTATCTCACAAAAGTGAGTACACCCCTCATATTTGTAAATATTTTATTATATCTTTTCATGTGACAACACTGAAGAAATGACACTTTGCTACAATGTAAAGTAGTGAGTGTACAGCTTGTATAACAGTGTAAATTTGCTGTCCCCTCAAAATAACTCAACACACAGCCATTAATGTCTAAACCGCTGGCAACAAAAGTGAGTACACCCCTAAGTGAAAATGTCCAAATTGGGCCCAAAGTGTCAATATTTTGTGTGGCCACCATTATTTTCCAGCACTGCCTTAACCCTCTTGGGCATGGAGTTCCCCAGAGCTTCACAGGTTGCTGCTGGAATCTTCTTCCACTCCTCCTTGACGACATCACGGAGCTGGTGGATGTTAGAGACCTTGTGCTTCTCCACCTTCCATTTGAGGATGCCCTACAGATGCTCAATAGGGTTTAGGTCTGGAGACATGCTTGGCCAGTCCATCACCTTTACCCTTTAGCTTCTTTAGCAAGGCAGTGGTCATCTTGGAGGTGTGTTTGGGGTCGTTATCATGTTGGAATACTGCCCTGCAGCCCAGTCTCTGATAGGAGCTGATCATGCTCTGCTTCAGTATGTCACAGTACATGTTGGCATTCATGGTTCCCTCAATGAGTTGTAGCTCCCCAGTGCCGGCAGCCGTCATGCAGCCTCAGACCATGACACTCCCACCACCATACGTGACTGTAGGCAAACAACACACTTGTCTTTGTACTCCTCACCTGGTTGCCGCCACACACGCTTGACACCATCTGAACCAAATGAGTTTATCTTAGTCTCATCAGACCACAGGACATGGTTCCAGTAATCCATGTCCTTAGTCTGTTTGTCTTTAGCAGACTGTTTGTGGGCTCTCTTGTGCATCATCTTTAGAACAGGTTTCCTTCTGGGACGACAGCCATGCAGATCAATTTGATGCAGTGTGCGGTGTATGGTCTGAGCACTGACAGGCTGACCTCCCACCCCTTCAACCTTTGCAGCAATGCTGGCAGCACTCATACTTCTATTTCCCAAAGACAACCTCTGGATATGATGCTGAGCACGTGCACTCAACTTCTTTGGTCGACCATGGCGAGGCCTGCTCTGAGTGGAACCTGTCCTGTTAAACTGCTGTATGGTCTTGGCCACCATGCTGCAGCTCAGGTTCAGGGTCTTGGCAATCTTCTTATAGCCTAGGCCATCTTTATGTAGAGCATCAATTCTTTTTTTTCAGATCTTCAGAGAGTTCTTTGCCATGAGGTGCCACGTTGAACTTGTATGTATATTGTAGGTGCCAGTGACCAGTATGAGAGAGTGAGAGCAATAACACCAAATTTAACACACCTGCTCCCCATTCACACCTAAGACCTTGTAACACTAATGAGTCACATGACACCGGGGAGGGAATTGGGCCCAATTTGGACATTTTCACATAGGGGTGTACTCACTTTTGTTGCCAGTGGTTTAGACATTAATGGCTGTGTGTTGAGTTATTTTGAGGGGACAGCAAATTTACACTGTTATACAAGCTGTACACTCACTACTTTACATTGTAGCAAAGTGTAATTTCTTCAGTGTTGTCACATGAAAAGATATAATAAAATATTTACAAAAATGTGAGGGGCCTACTCACTTGTGAGATACTGTGTATATGTATATATATATATATATATATATATATAAATATATATATATATATATATATATATATATATATATATATATATATATATATATATTTATATATATATATATTTACAAATTTTAGTAGAGCAGTTTTTTCCCAGTTTGGGTTCACTCTACTAAAAGGCTTCCAAAAACAATGATGAGCAGGAATCCATGGCAATCAATCCCAATCCACCTCTCATCGTTAGAGATTATGCAGGATTCTAGTTATGGATTCATTCTGCATTCTAAATTCTTTTTTAGGCGAAATTACATCATATCATGGCTTTTCCTTCACTGTTACAAAAGAAGCCCAATTTGGCCACGTAAAGTTGCTCTGAACACGTCCATAGGACTGTGATATTGATATGACTGGCCATTGGAACATAACATTTTATTTAATTTAAGTTAATAAAAATTCAGCTTTTTATTTTGCCTTCATTTTTTAAAATAGAGTATGTATATGCTTAAAAAACACAAAATATACAAATTAATAATAATAATGGTATAGGATTCGGTATATGAAGGTTTTCTATTTATTTATTCTTTTTTTTCTATTGGTTGAACTAAAAGGACTTGTGTCTTTTTTCAACCTGACTCTGTAACAATGTCATAATACTAATAACATTATCAATATTATTAAAATAATATGGGTATAGGATCCGTATATGAAGGTTTTCTCTTTATTTATTCTAAGAACAATGTGATAAGTGTGACGCCAACAACATAAAAAACAAAATCTTTATATGAAAGTGCAGCTGCCCCTTCAAGTGGGTTAAACCCACTTTTGATTCAAAGCAATACAAAAGTAAGGCGCTACTATAATGCTTAAATACTACATATAAATATATATTTAAAAAAATATCATGACCATTAATTCATTTCTCGTGTCGCAATAAGATACAAAAAAGAAAGTCCCATAAATAATAATAATAAAGATAAAGGGGTTTATTTACTAAAGGCAAATCCACTTTGCACTACAAGCGCACTGCAAGTGCATTTGGAAGTGCAGTCCTTGTAGATCTGTGGGGGACATGCAAGAAATAAAAAACAATATTTTTGCTTGTACATGATTGGATGATAAAATCAGCACAGCTTCCCCTCATTTCAGATCTTCCCCTCAGATCTAAAGCGACTGCACTTCCAAGTGCATTGCAGTGCACTTGTAGTGCAAAGTGGATTTGCATTTAGTAAATCAAACCCAAAGTGCTAATAAAGGACGTTATCTTTAATTATATTATTTTTTTCTATTGGTTAAACTAAATGGATCTGTGTCTTTTTCAACTTACGTATGTAAAAAAATTATTAATAATAATAATAATAATAATAATAATAATAATAATAATAATATTGGCATATAATTCTGTATATGGAGGTCTTCTATGTATTTATGCTATTTTTTTTTTTTTTCTATTGGTTGAACTAGATAGACCTGTGTCTTTATTCAACCCGACTATCAGTGTTATTATGTAATAATATCAATAAATTAAAAAATAATAATAAAAATAATAATGATCATTATTATATTACTAATGTATATATATATATATATATATATATATATATATATATATATATACCTTGCACAGAGAAACCATAATCCTAGTTAAATGTCCACAGTAGTCATTTTTATTTTGCATATACTGGACTTCTCTACTTCAGGGTCTGCTTCTTTAAATACTGGAAGTGGGTCAGTTTATATAATGATAATGTGGGTATAGGATTCTGTATATGGAGGTTTTCTATGTATTTATTTATTCTTTCTATTGGTTGAACTAGATAAATCTGTGCCTTTATTCAACCCGACTAACAGTGTAATTATGTAATAATAATAATCGTAATAATAATAATAATAATACGTAATATTATTATTATGATTAGTATTTTCTTATCCTAATTATCATCTCCTAGATTGTAAACTCTAACAAGCGGGGCCCTCTGATTCCTCGTGTATTGAATTGTATTGTAACTGTACTGTCTGCCCTCATGTTGTAAAGCTCTGCGCAAACGTTGGCGCTATATAAATCCTGTATAATAATTATTATTATTATTATATTACTAAAATATACCGTATATGCCTTGCACAGAGAAATCATAATCCGAGTTAAACGTCCGTAGTAGTCATTTTTTATTATGCATATTTTGAACTTTTCCTTCTTCTGGGTCTGCTTCTTTAAATACTGGGAGTGGGTCAGTTTATATAATGATAATGTGGGTATAGGATTCTGTATATGGAGGTTTTCTATGTATTTATTCTATTTATTTATTCTTTCTATTGGTTGAACTAGATAAACCTGTGTTTTTATTCAACCTGACTAACAGTGTAATTATGTAATAATAATAGTAGTAATAATAATAATAACAATACTATGTCATATTATTATTATTATTGGTAGTATTTTTATCATAATTATCATCCTCTAGATTGTAAGCTCTAACGAGCAGGGCCCTCTGATTCCTCCTGTTGTAACTGTATTGTCTGCCTTCACGTTATAAAGCTCTGTGCAAACTGTATAAATATAAATCCTGTATAATAATAATAATACGTAGTATTATTATTATTAGTATTTTTTAATAATTATCATCTCCTAGATTGTAAGCTCTAATGAGCAGGGCCCTCTGATTCCACCTGTATTGAATTGTATTGTAACTGTATTGTCTGCCTTCATGTTGTAAAGCACTACGCAAACTGTATAAATATAAATCCTGTATTATAATAATAATACGTAATATTATTATTAGTATTTTTTTATAATTATCTCCTAGATTGTAAGTTCTAACGAGCAGGGCCCTCTGATCCCTCCTGTATTGAATGGTATTGTAACTGTACTGTCTGCCCTCAGGTTGTAAAGCGCTGTGCAAACTGTTGGCGCTATAGAAATCCTGTATAATATTAATAATAATTGTTATTATTATTTTACTAATCTATACAGTATATGTCTTACACAGAGAAATCATACTCCGAGTTAAACGTCCACAACAGTCATTTTTTTATTTTGCATATCTTGAACTTCTCCTCCTCGGGGTCTGCTTCTTTAAATACTGGGAGTGGGTCAGTTTAGCATGATCTGTTGTCAAATAATGTTAAGCGGCGCAGAATCCTCGTTCAGAAATCACTGAGGTGAATGAGACACGGGCCGCACAAGTGAAGGCTGAATCTCCTGGAGGGAGGCCTGTGCACAGCATCCAGTGACTTCTTCATCAGCGGTAGAAAGCATTGGGACGGCAGGGGCAGCTGCCTGCCACACAACGGCTGCTGCCTAATGACCCCAAGAAGGACAAAATACCAAGAGGATAAAGGTGATCCCAGTCTGTACTCTTTACCTCCGAGATCCCTTTTACCTCACCCATAAAGCACGCCGTGCCACCCGCTCCATGAATTCCAGCGTGTGCCTAGAATCATTTTTTTTTTTTTTTTTTAACTCCTTCAGGAATTTAGTCGCTTTCATTTTTCATGTAAAAGCCTTACATTCCCAATTTCACTGCTAAGCACTTGTATGTGGAATAAAATAACCATACACAGGTTAGTGATGACGGGGGACACATTTAGTAGCTTTTTAATCTACCCACTTGGTCCACCATGTGCGACGAATGAGGCCGCTTTACGAAATTGCCACGCTGCACCGGTGACCTCCCCGACTCCATTGTCGTAGCAGAATCATTTCTATCAGCTTTATTGGTCTCAAATCTCTAGACAATGTCTGCATGAATTGCCGCTTTCACAGTTCCCCGTCTCACATCATATGCGAATGTGGCAATGACATTTTTCTTTCCGAAAATCTTGTTACGGTAAAAAAAGGGTAAACATTATGTAGGCACGGGTTACTTTAACCAGCTTGCTTTTGTATGTGTGTATATATATATATATATATACGTGTATCTTGTCAGTTTCTGGAGGAATACTCTCTGACTAAATGGAAGCTGCCTGAAGCTAAAGTGAAAAAGTCAAAGCCTGTACACAGTGACACAATGAGTTATGACCTTGTGATACCACTATCAGTTTTTTTTAAGGCATCTGTTATTAAAATTCATCTCTTTCTCTCCCAGGCAGACACCCTGGGGGGAGAGAACTGAAAAATTCCATCCTGTTAATATCTTTATTACACCCACACACATCCACATAGGGGGATCGGTATCTGGCAGGCTGTCTATAGCCATGCTTGGTGGCCCTCTCAACTAATTAATGTCCTGTCCGTTAGCATCTGCATCAAATGTAACAAACTTACACCTCACATTTGATACATTGGCTGCAGGTTTCTTAGGTAAACAAGGTTAATACCTCCTTAGATGTGGCAGATAAAAAATGTGGCAGATGGTATGGGAAGACAGATATAAGTGATGGACGGTTTGACTCCTCCTATTGCTCGCTTTGGCTATATCATGTGTAATGCGTGTTTGACGATTTATTAAACGTATGTTATTTTGTATTGTTTAGCTAAAAATTGCTAAGCAAATGCAGTTTTGTAAATAGGACGTGAGTGATGCATCATGTGTGGAAGCCACTTGTAAATGGTGCAGTTGGACATGCCTTCCATCACAGTTGCCCTTGTGGTCAGTAAGAGGCCTGGCAGCAAGGAGCCCTCTCTTTCCTGGGGATTCTGCCATGGCTTACAACAGGGAACACCAGCAGTGCTACGTGACCTGAAGACACTACCAAAGATATCCAAAGCACGTAACAGAGCACCATTGTTCCTTAAGGTCCATTATATATATTGCAAATGGAATGTAAGTGCTCCACCATCTTTGGAAACCACATGCAAATGGAGGTGTAGGACAACCCTTCCATCACAGTTGACCTTTTACTCAGTAAGATGCTTGGAAGCAAGGAACGTCTACCCTCTCCTTCCTGGGGATTCTGCCATAGCCCTCAACATGTAACACCAGCAGTATTACATGACCCGAAGACACTACCAGGATATCCAAAGCATGTAACAGAACACCACTGTTCATCAAGGTCCATTATATATATTGCAAATGGAATGTAAGTGCTCCACCATGTTTGGGAACCACTTGCAAATGGAGGTGTAGGACAACCCATCCACCACATTTGATGTTGTAGTCAATAAGAGGCCTGGGAGTAAGGACGCCTTCCCACTCCTTCCTGGGGATTCTGCCATGGCTCACGACAAGCAACACCTGCAGTGCTACCTGACCTGAAAACACTACAAGGATATCCAAAGCATGTAACAGAACACCACTGTTTATTAAAGTCCATTATATATAATGCAAATAGGATGTAAGTGCTCCACCACCACTTGCAAATGGAGGTGTTGGACAACCCATCAACATTTGCCCTTGAGGTTAATAAGAGGCCTGGGAGCAAGGACCCTTGCCCACTCCTTCCTGGAGATTCTGCCATGGCCCATAACAGTCAACATGAGAAGCACTACCTGACCTAAAGACAAAGGATAACACTAATGTTCATTAAGGTCCATTTTATATCTATATATATATATATATATATATATATATATATATATATATATTTGTGGGAAAAAGAAAAATATATATAGATACACTGAGGAAAATTATAAAAGCAACACTTTTGTGTTTGCCCCTATTTATCAGGAGCTGAACTTAAAGATCTATTACTTTTTTATGCACACAAAAGGCCTATTTCTCTCGAATATTGTTTACAAATCTGTCTAAATCTGTGTTAGTGAGCACTTCTTCTTTACCGAGATAATTCATATAATCCATCCACCTCACAGGTGTGGCATATCAAGATGCTGATTAGACAGCATGATTATTGCACAGGTGTGCCTTAGGCTGGCCACAATAAAAGGCCACTCTAAAATGTGCAGTTTTACTGCAATAGGGGGTCGGGGGAGGGTCCGAAAAACTGTTGGTTTAGAAAGCATCTTTTAAATCAGTTGGCAACCATAATCTGATATCTCATTGGTTGTTCTGGGCTACTGAACGTAGCACATAACATTTGAACTGAACTTAGCACACAACATTTGATCTTTGTTCTTGACTGATTGAATACGTTTAATCTGGTTAATTTAAATACATTAAGCAATGGAATAAAAGTAATAGACAAAAACATACTGAAGAAAAAAAAAAAACATTAATTTTACAGAATAGGAAGTGTCAGTGCGACAGCAGTATAAAACTCATTGGTAGCCTTAAGGATAAAGGTACCAATTTGTGTAGTTTGATAGGAATCAAACCAATTCATTTGATTTGGATTTATACAAACTTTTAGAGATTAATGACAATGAATCTGCACCAGTTTCTTATGACCTTTGGCAATCATCATCATGTTGCCTTGCATGCCCACTAACAAACATGTGAGTTCCATTGGAAAAGCCAATCAGGTACAATTCCCATTTTCTAAGACAGAGAAGCACAGAGGTCATCGTACCTCGTAGGAGGAGACCATTTGTTGTAGGCACTTCCTTTTTAGTGCTGCTCAGGTCCATCTCTCACAGCGAATGTAGAAAGGCTTAAGTCTTCCACTGCCCAAAAATTCTTTGATATCTGTGAACCTTTCATTAACACCTTGCCTACAGATACTCAACAATCGATTGTAGGTTTTCAATATACCCAATGGTTTCAAACCAGACTGTAACCCAATGATCCTCCACTTAAAATTAAAATATATTTTACGCTTTAACAGCTACGGTCTCCCTTCTTTCCGTCATCTGCTAGTTGTTAGACCGACCGCCATCCATCTTTTTGTTTCTTAAGGTCCAGCCTTTGACCCAGCACTGATGCTATGAGAAAGTCTGCAAAAGCTAAAATGTGTTAGCATCTTTTGTATCATGCTTTTATACATGCAGCCAATAAAGAATTTGTAAGAGCACTACAAGTCGCCGTCTTTAATCCTATCGATAGCCATCCTTTAACCCAGCACTGATACCTCGTTATCAAACTATACTGACAAACTCAATTCTGTCAATTTTTTATTGTTCTACTGGCCAAATGTTGTGGCCATTTTCATTGTTAACAGCATTCTTGCATCAAAAACTAATAAAAAAATAAAAAATGTAGTCTTCCACTGCTGCTCCCAGACCTTACCTAGTCCCACTGCACACAATCATTTTCCAAAAGAACAGGTCCGCGATTTGGTCTGACAAAAAAAGGTGAGTTGCGCTTAAAAATACAAAACATAAATTGTTCGAAATGTGCATAAGGGTGTAAAAAAGGAGTTGCTATGAAGTCCAAAAGCACAAGAGGCTATAATCACAAAGTCAAATGGCTGTGGAACAAACTGAAGAAATTCATCATAAAGTGTTAAGAAAAGTGAACTTGAAAGGGGAATCCTCCACCTTAAGGCTACTTTCACACTGGGGCGATGCCAGGGTTAGCAGAAAAGCGCCGCTCGTTTTAGTGGCTCTTTACCGCTGTTATAGCGGCACAATGGCACCACTTTTTGGGCGGTTGCAGGGCGCTCCCAAGAAAGAGTTAAAATAGAGTTAAAAGCGCCCGTGATGCAGCGCTTCGGAAGCGCTTTTTAGGCGCTTCAGAAGTGGTGGTAATTAATTCTAATAGGCAGGGGTGGTGTGGAAGCGATGTATACACCGCTCTCACACCGCCCCAAAGAAGCTGCTTGCAGGACTTTTTTTCCCATCCTGCAAGCGCACCGCCCCAGTGTGAAAGCACTCCGGCTTTCACACTGGGCTGGCTTGAGAGGCAGTTTTCAGGTGATATTTTTAGTGCTAAAACGCCTAAAAACTGCCTCAGTGTGAAAGGGGTCTAAGAGAACCACTGACACACAGGTTAAGATGTACTCTTACCGCAAAACAGGGACCCTCTGATTACGGAAGGTCACATAAGCCTTTAGTACATCCGCCATTAACGAGATCCAAGGAGAACAGCGGTAATGGTGTGCGTCCCATATGCGGTTCCTTCTGATTTAGACTCTGATCATCCGGAAAATCCAGCAGTGAACCAAATGAAAACAAAAAGGAGCATCAATAGTGTAAAACCTTCTTACAGGAGTTTTTATTGAGCTAAAAAATTGCACTGCACATTCCCATAGAAGTACAGGCAAAATAAAGCAGCAATAATCTGCAGCAGATACAGGGACGTGATAACAGGTATGTGTTCTTCCGCCCGACCGGTTTCGTCACAAATGGACTTCTTCCAGGGCATGATTTGGTCTACTTGGTCATAGGTGATAATAAGTGTCATAATAAGTGATGATTAGATGTTTCACTGTTTGTGTCCCTTACATTGATAATAAACCTACACTCCAGCAGACAGTGCCGTGCACCTGTTTCTTGGATTATCATCAACTTAATCCTTATCATTAATGAACCATAGACAGTGCATGTGCTAATTGCCAGTGGGGTAGATTTACTAAAACTGGTGAACACATAATCCAGTGCAGCTGTGCATAGTAACCAATCAACTTCTGACTTCAGCTTGTTTAATTAAAGTGACTGTAAAGTCTTGTTTTTTTTTTTTGAAATAACAAACATGTTATACTTACCTCCTCTGTGCAGTTGGTTTTGCACAAAGCAGCCCTGATCCTCCTCTCCTCGGGTCCCTCTTTGCTGGCCCCTCCCTCCTATCAAGTGCCCCCACAGCCAGCAGCTCTCTATGGAGGCACTCGAGCCAAGTCAGAGCTCCATGTATCCATTCAGACACGAAGCCCTGGCTGGCCCCGCCCCCCACTCTCCCCTGATTAGCTGACTAACTTTGATTGACATCCGTGGGAGCCAATGGCGCCGCTGCTGTGTCCCAGCCAATCACGAAGAGTGTCCCAGATGACTTAGACACTCCTGGACATCGCTGGAGAGAGATGGGGCTCAAGTAAGTATTAGTGTGTGCTGGGGAAGCTGCTACACACAGAAGATTTTTATTCTTAATGGATAGAATCCATTAAGGTAAAAAAACCTTTTGCCTTTACAACCACTTTAAGCTTTGACTATAAAACCTGGAAGCAGAGTGGCTACCATGAATAGTTTGAACCAGATTCTGTGTGCACCAGTTTTAGTATATCTCCCCCTGTGTTCCTTTGTAGCTAATAGGTATTTGACTCACTTCAAACTTGAGAGTCTTGCTGTTGACCTAAGGCTGGAAATGTAAAGTTAGAGTTAAAGTGGAACTACACTGTATCTGAGCACCAAAAACCAAAAGCCCTATTTAATTCATTTTCAATGTTCAAAACTCCCCCATTCATCCATGTCTCCATGCTAAGTGAGAAATCACTTAGAAAAACACCCCCCAGCATTTCTCGCTGTGGCCATCTTGTGTAAGGGCAGTTGATTCAGGTGGCATTACTTCCTGGACTCCATCTGCCCTTAGCTATGCAGTCAGCAGGGTTTACATAACTGAGAAAAGTTCTCCTCCCCTCCTGAATACTCCTGGGATGTGTGACATCATTTGCCTAGGCATGGAAACCAGGAAGTAACTAAAGAAATGCACAAAACTGTTTAAAACAAGTACCGTATTTATCGGCGTATAACACGCACTTTTTTCCCCTTAAAGTCAGGGGAAAATCGTGGGTGCATGTTATACGCTGATCCCCGCTGATCTCCGCTGATTTTTTGCGATCGCGCCGACATACACATCAAAGCGTACAGATTTAAATATGGCGCCGGCGGACTAGGCGGAGCAGAGCGAGTGCCGCCGAGATCGATGGGACTGGGCGGAGCCGAGATACACATAGCCGAGAGTACTTGGCTCTTCTCGGCTCCGCTCACAGTCACACCCAGTCCCGCCCTATGATGGACATAACACAGGTCCAATGGCGGGACTGGGCGTGACTGTGAGCGGAGCCGAGAGGAGCCGAGTACTCTCGGCTATGTGTATCTCTGCTCCGCCCAGTCCCTTCGATCTCGGCGGCGCTCGCTCTGCTCCGCAGAGTCCGCCGGCGCCATATTTAAATCTGTACACTCGGATGTGTATGTCGGCACGATCACAAACAATCGGTGGGGATTGCAAGGCTGCACTGGGGCAAGGCTGCACAGGGGCAAGGCTGCACTAACAAGGCTGCACAGGGGCAAGGCTGCACTAACAAGGCTGCACTGGGACAAGGCTGCAATGAACACTGACATGGCTGCACTGGGGCAAGACTGCACTGACAAGGCTGCACTGACATGGCTGCACTGACATGGCTGCACTGGGGCAAGGCTGCACTGACATGGCTGCACTGGGGCAAGGCTGCACTGACATGGCTGCACTGGGGCAAGGCTGCACTGACATGGCTGCACTGGGGCAAGGCTGCGCTGACAAGGCTGCACTGAGAAGGCTTCAATGACACTGATAAGGCTGCAATGATGGGCATTTAAATGTAAGTTTTTTCCCTTAAACTTCCCTCCTAAAAGTTTTTTTCCTTAAAATTCCCTCCTAAACTTGAGGTGCGTGTTATACGCCGACGCGTGTTATACGCTGATAAATACAGTAAACATGATCAATTTTCCTATCTATTTACTAATGCTATCAGCACAAGGATTCAAAATAGTCAATGTTGATTGGGAGAGTGAAGTTCCGTTTTAATTAAAATAGGTAAGGTAAAGATGTTATTAATTTAAGGCTGTTCTGCTGCTTGTTCTGTTTGTGATACCATAGCCCTCTTTATTGGAAACTCCAACATCCAAGTATCAAGTCAAGGCACTCCCCATTCACTCTATGACTTAAAGGGTATTTCAACTTTTGCAGGCAAATTGGCATAATATCTACATTGTATTTGTTACATGTCCCCATCCACATATCATAACTTATAAAAAAAAAAAAAAAAAAAAAATGCAACTTTTTTTTAACCCCTTCCCAAAGACACCCCTCTAACCTCCCTGGCGGTATGATTATGTCAGATTTTTGCGTCTCAAAGCGGTACAATTGTTTTGCATATAAATTTGGCGTTTTATATTGTAGGCCTGTAATTCTTAGCAATAACACACCCAAATCTGTCCAAACAAGAGTCTAGTAGACATCCCGGTTATGATGAAGTTTGATACACAAAGTCATAAATTATAATATAATAAATAACTATAAATGATTAAAAAAATAAATAATATAATAATAATACAATGAATCTTCCCACGATTCACTATCGCTCAATTCTGCAAGTGTTCTAATTTACTATCACTGTTTTCTAGCTGGTCTAAAACCACTTTTGATGTAAAGGGACACTTTTTAGTTGCTATGGACATTCTCAAGTTTCCAGGCAGAAAGAACAGTATATATAATATAAGACTGCATGCAGGGCATTGGACAAACCACTAGGAACAAAAGGGACGTGAAATGATTTCATACAGTAATGTTCAGTACAGTAAAGTTCTAATCTGTAAGATTACAGTGTACTGTATGTATTGTGTATTTTCTATTGTTTGAATTTGGGGCCTGGCTCCGCCCTGTGCGTCACGATGCTCGCAGGAAACGGAGCCCGGCACACAAAGGCATCGGCGGAGGACGGAGTCCGCAGACACAGCGGGGGGACATCGCAGGATCCTGGGCACAAGATAAGTACACTGCGCCAGGATCCTGAGATCTAATTGTACTGAAATTTAAATCCGGGCCACACTTGGGAAAACCGCCAAGGGAGGTTAAGAGTTCTAAATGCTGGGTGGCGGAGGCGGGTATTCGGGTCATGTGAGCGCTGTGATTGGTTCTCACAGTGGTCACTTGATCGGAAAGCTCCTGATTACAAGCATGCATCTTTCCGATGCCTGCCGATGACTGTGTCGGGAGCGTGCAGAAGACGCGGGCTCTCAGCACAGTTTCATGTTTTTACACAAGATCGCATATATGTGCTCACTTGGTGTGAAGGCCCACTTGCCGAGAGGCCGCATATATCCATTTGGCCTGCAGAAAGAGGTTATGTTTTTTACTAGAAAGTCCAGCGGGGAAAAATTCTACTTTGGTCTCTCTGTTATGGGGGTGTCTGGGAAGCTGTGTTTGCCATAATTAACCCTTTCTGTGCTGTGCAGGCAGATGATATCTCATCAGTTGTACTAGATTTGAACACTGTGGAGTTGATTTTCTAAAACTGGAGAGTGCAAAATCTGGTGCAGCTCTTCAAACCAATCAGTTTCCAGTTTTTTTTGTCAAAGCTTAAAGTGGTTGTAAAGGCATTAAAATAAAAAGCCTTTTGTGTGCAACAGCCCACCTCAGCCCCCTAATACTCAGCCTAGCTCTGAGGAAGGGGTTGCGCCCCCGAAACGCGTTAGATGTACCCCGTGTTCTGTGCATGTCCATGCACTGTGTTTTTGGCCTTTTGTCAGTTGCATTTTGTGAGTACCCACTTTTAAACAAAAATTTCTTCTTATTAAATTATCTCTGGTAATGCTCTAGGTGTGCGCGCCTTCCATTTCTGTTTTTCTTGTAGTTCCTTTCGGATTACCCCATCTGAGGAAGGCAAAATCCACCCAGTTTTGGGATACCATATATCCCTTTCACACCACCATTTTATCTGACATCTGTTACTCCACCCTTGAAAGACCTATTAGCGCTGGAAGTGACTCTGTTTTTTGTATCCCTAATACTTACCGGAGCCCCCTCTCGATCCAGCGATGTCCACGAGTCCCTCAGCCATCCAGGGCTCTCCCTCTTGATTGGCTGAGACACAGCAGTGGCGCCATTGGCTCAGTTAGCCAATGAGGAGAGAGGGGGGGCAGGGTGGAAACACGGCTCCCTGTCTGAATGGATACACGGAGCTGTGGCTCGGCTCGGGTGCCCCCATAGCACGCTGCTTGCTCTGGGCAGGGCCGGATTAATGTAGGGACTATTGGAGCTGCAGCTCCAGGCCCCTACCTTAATATAGGCCCAGCAGGGTTGGACTGACCATTTGGGCACTGCCATTGCCCTACTGATGCCGTCCACTGCCAAACCCAGCCCCAAATGCATTTTGAAAAAATAAAAAATAAAAATGAAATTGTAAAAAAAATAAAATAAAAAATGAAATAAAATAAAAACCTGCTAAAAACCCACCGTCCACTGCTCTACTGACACCATCCACTGCCCCCACCCCCCCAAAAGCATTGCGGAACAAATAATAAAAAGTTAAACTGTAAAAAAACAAAAACAAAAATGTAAATAATAAAAGATTGCAACAAATAATTAAAAAAAATAAAACATTTTAAAAAAGTATAAAGAAATTTTGGGCTCATTCACAGGGGTTGAAGTGTGAATAAACCGTTTGTTTTAATTTGTTTTAATAAAAAATTTGTTTGCATTTAGTTTTATTTATTAACCATAAAAAACGGCCCTCCACAATCCTCAGCACCAGGCCCATGATGCTCTTAATCCTGCCTTGGCTATGGGGCCACTCAAAAGGAGGAAGGGGCCAGGAGTGTCAGCAGGAGACCCGAGAAGAGGAGGATCTGGTCTGCTCTGTGCAAAACCATTTGATATATATATATATACAGTATATGATCTACCAATACTATTCACAAAGGATACTAAAGAGGAAGATTTCATATTTTATTTGCACTTACGTTTGGTAATTTTATAAACTCACTTATGAATCGCATACACATGTTTCACTTTTAAGGACTTTTTTCAGTTTTGTGCAATTTTATTGTGAGATTGTGATTTTGCCATTTTGACGCAATTTTTTTTTAAAGTACACATTTTGTTTTACATTTTCACTTATATTTGTGTATTCACTTATATTATTTACCAAGGGCACTAAGGAGGAAAGTTTCAGATTTTTTTTGCACTTTATAAATTAACACCATTTTTATTGACACTACTAAGGGCACTAGGTGCAACAACATACTATTATCTGATTCACATTGTGGGAACACAATCAGGTTGTATGGAGCCAGCCATCACAAAACAAGCCATATATCAGTACCTACGAGGTAGCGCGGGATATCCTACAACATTTTTGTTATTTTAATAGAAAAAAAGCAAGACTTTACAATCACTTTAACTGAACAAGCTGAAGTTAGAAGCTGATTGGCTGAAATGCAGAGCTGCGCCAGATTTTGCACTCTCCAGTTTTAGTGAATCAACCCCTGTCTGTCTTAACAATAAATTAAAGGTTTAGGAAATGGTTTTCTTTATTAATGGGAATTGTACTCAGCAACTCCCCAGCCCAGCTATTGGGACAGATCACGCTGAGCTAGCTAAAAAAAATGTTTGCAGTCAGCCATGACACCTCCTCAGAAGCATCGAAAAGGTAAGAAACATTTGCTAAAACAATTTTTTTTTTAGGTATGCTGTGTGAATGGGGAAAACATAACAAACATATAGGGAGGTTTCCTCAAATTTGACTGCAAATGTGGCAATACACATGTAAAAAAAAATATTTTTTCTAAACGTTCTAACACTAAACATAAAAAGCATCTTTTTCCAACATGGATATCTTCTGTCCATCAGGTGGCAATAACAATAAATAGTTCTCTGGAACTATCTCTAGCTTCAGAATCTGTGTCAGATACTCGATCTCCTAGGTATGTGTCAAGTAACATAAAAAAATAAATAAATAAAACAATTAAAATAAAGGACTGACTAATCCAATATTCAACTTGTAACACAAAAATTAAGCGACCTATTTCATGTGTATATTTTTGTACAGAGCTTCACCTCATTCACTAAGTTAAGTGAAAATTCTCTTGCAAAGTAAACACACAGCCTATTTGCCTTCAATAAATCAACCCCCATGAGCCTTTTGAAATTAAAGGGGAACTTCACCCTGCAAATAAACTTTTAATCCCTGCCACTCTGCCACTGTTCCTCCTCCACAATAGATAGCTTCTTTTATTCTTTTTACTTTTTTACAGTAGCTAGGAATGCAATTTCTTTTTTCTTTTTTTTTTTCATTGGCCCCTCCCCACTGTCATTCTGGCCTAGGCCAGAATGACAAGTCCTGCTTCAACAGCCCCCTAGGGCAGTGGTTCTCAACTCCAGGCCTCAGGACCCACCAACAGGCCAGGTTTGCAAGATAGCTGAAATACATCACAGGTGATATCACTTGCTGCTCAGTGATTGCAATATTATAGTCTGCAACTCCCCAAGGTAATACTTAAAATCTGGCCTGTTGGTGGGTCCCGAGGACTGGAGTTGAGAACCACTGCCCTAGGGGATCCCTGTCATACAGTATACCCAGAAGGCCACGGGAGGCCATTGACAGAGTAGACAAAGAGGCAGAACCTCATGCATCATTGGGAACTGAGTTGCACCTGGAAGAGGCAGCACGCTGAGGAGGACTAAGATGGTGGTGTGGGACAGAGGCATAGACCCCTGGACCGCTGCAAAATGGATCTGGATCTACTAGGCAAGTCAGTGGGGTTGATTTACTAAAACTAGAGAGTGCAAAATCTGGTGCAGCTGTTCCTGGTAGCCAATCAGCTTCTAACTTCAGCTTGTTCAATTAAGCTTTGACGAAATAAACCTGGAAGCTGATTGGTTTCTGTGTAGAGCTGCACTAGATTTTGCACTCTCCAGTTTTAGTAAACCAAACCGTTTATTTTAAGAGAACACAGTATTTACAGTATGGATAGCCAAAGCAAAGTGTACCTTTTTGCTGCTGGCTGGTCTCTTTTTCCGTGTACACACGATCGTTTTTTCGCCGGGAAATGTTGGGTGTGAGCTTGTTGGTGGTAAGTCCGACCGTGTGTACGCTCCATCAGACATTTGTTGTCTGACTTTCCGCCAACAAATGTTGGCTAGCAGGTTCTCAAATTTTCCACCAACAAATGTTTGTTGTCGTACTTTCCGATCGCGTGTACACAAGTCCGTCGCACAAAAGTCCACACATGCTCGGAATCAAGTACGAGCCGGAAGCGCTCGGTCTTGTAGAACTAGCGTTCGTGATGGAGATATCACGTACATCTTGTACGTCACTACCTACGTAATTGTTGGCCAACATTTGTGTGACCGTGTGTATGCAAGTTGGAGCCCACAACCTTCGAACAAAAATCCACGGTTTTGTTGTCAGAAAGTCCGATCGTGTGTACAGGGCATTAGTCTAAATCCTAAGTCCCCCCTCTCCATAATCTTCTGGTGCTGCGGGGGGTCAATAAAAGCACTGGACCCATCACAGGTGCTAGTCAAAGGTAAGAATACCAAATATGCCCCTGTTTTTGCCCCCCTCCTCAAATCATAGAAGCTGTACTATAGCTTTGAGCGATGAAAAGCACTTTATGAATGGAGGATGGATTAATGAATGAAAGGTCAGCCTCCTCCATTCATAGAGAACTTTTCATTGATGGAATCTATAGTACAGCTTCTATGAAGTAGCCTCCCTGACGGGATTCCCGAGTGTGGCTCGGGGTTAAATTTCAGCACCATTAGCGGTAACCCCGAGCCACACTCGGGATTGCATTGCAGGATCCTGGTGCAGTATACTTACCTCTTCCCCAGGATCCTGTGATGTCCCCCCGCGCTGTCTATGGGCTCTGTCCCCCTCCCGAAGCCTCTCTGTGCCGGGCTCCATTCCCTGCGAGCGTTGCGACGCATGGGGGCGGAGCCTGGCGGCAAATTCAAAAAACTGTAAAAATCATAACACATACAGTACTGTAATCTTACAGATTACTGTACTGTATGAAATAATTTCAAATCCCTTTTGTCCCCAGTGCTTTGTCCAGTGCCGTGCATGCAGTTTTATATTATATATAATGTTCTTTCTGCCTGGAAACTGGAGATTGTCCATAGCAACCAAAAAGTGTCCCCTTTACATCAAAAGTGGCTTTAGACCAGCTAGAAAACAGCGATAGTAAATTAGAACACTTGCAGAATTGAGCGATAGTGAATCGTGGGGAAATTTATTTTATTATTATTGTATTATTATTTTTTAAAATTATTTATATTTATTTATTATATTATAATTTATGATTTTGTGTTTCAGACTTCATCATACCCGGGATATCTACTACACTCTTGGTGGACAGATATAAGTGTGTTATTGCTAAGAATTACAGGCCTACAATATAAAACGCCAAATTTCTATGCAAAATAATTGTACCGCTTTGAGACGCAAAAATCTGAAATAATCATACCGCCAGGGAGGTTAAAGAGGGTAAGGGTGGGGGGAGGGTGGGCATAGTCAGCACTTATTGCTAGTGCCTGTGTCAGATGTATTAACCCCTGCAGCACTGAAATATCAGGGGACAAGGACTTCAGACTACAGACCTGCCAGCAGCACAAGGGACACTTCGCATTGTAAGTACTGTCCCTTGTGCTATTTTTTTTCTTTTCTAATTTTACTAAACATAGGCTTTACTATCAGTCAATGGAATCTTTTCTACAGTAAGGCACAACAAAGCCATTGCTATACGTGTGTTCTTCTTCATAAACAAACTACCCCATGGGGCACCGAACCGATAATGAACCAACACCATCAAGCGACACGTAACGGGGCGAGATGTTTGCAAGAGTTAAACACCTTGCAAGTGAAATTTTTTGAACATGTGTCTCTAATAACGGTGGTGCCTTTTTACACTCCCTGTGAACCCAGCGAGAAACAAACCAATTTAGAAGTTCACCCTTCCAATAATTGGAGATGATTTGCTGATGTGTTTCAGTTTGTACTGTATCATGGATAATTTCATCTTCCTGTTATCACACTTCAGCTCCGCTACAAAGTTTCTAGTGGGAAAAGCCTGTTTAGATCTGTTTCAGATTTCTTGTGTCTGTTTATGTGCGTCTATGATTAAAGTTTACACCATCAGCTGGAACAGGAGAGAGAAAATCCATATGAACAATTCCCTTTAGAAATAACGGAACGTTCCCAGTCTACTTCCTGACACACACAGACTCAATTCTCACTAACAGACGAGGTACAGAATCACACCACTGTCTGCTGCAATCAGAGGAGATGCAAACAACGGGGACATCTACCGGTCAGGATGGGAAGGCTTCTGCATAAAACATCATTAAAAACAGTGCTGAGCAGAACATGAGATCCTAACATACAGATAATATATGTTACAATGTACACTAAAATGCAATGACAATGTTACAGTAAAGCTAATTAGTAATCATACAAAGGGGATGAGTTAGAGCAATCTGTTTATTGCAATTAATGGCAAGCCTGTGCTTCGTATTATTTTTTTTTTTGCTTTGTTTATCGCATTTTTAAAACTTTGATAAGAGTACAATGCTGTATATGATTGCTTGTTTATAGATATTGTTATTTATTCTATGTTTTATTTTAATTGTATGGATGGTTTATTAGAGTGTAGTTTCAATTTGATTAATTAATTTGGTGCTAATGGTTGTTATTGGGAATTCTGTTATGTCTTTGTGTCTTGTTCTGTTCATTGTTGTGATCTTGTGTTGCCTTTGTTGAGTGTGGCGTGTGTTGCACTAAATTCCCTTTGGGATTAATAAAGTATTCGGAATCTGAATATATATATATATATATATATATATATATATATATATATATATATATATATATATATATATAAATATATAATATATATATAGTCATGTCATATACGCTCCTTGAGGGTAAGGACTGATATGAATGTATAATATATATGTAAAGCGCTGCGTAAATTGACGGCGCTATTTAAGTACCTGAAGTAATAATAATATAGAGTATCTCACAAAAGTTTTGGCAGCCTTTTATTAAAGTGAACCCAAACAGGGAAAAAAATGCTCTACTAAAATTTGTATATATATATATATATATATATATATATATATACACAGTATCTCACAAAAGTGGGTACACCCCTCACATTTTTATAAATATTTTATTCTATCTTTTCATGTGACAACACTGAAGAAATGACACTTTGCTACAAAGTAAAGTAGTGAGTGTACAGCTTGTATAACAAGCTTTTATACACTACGCTACTTATACACTACTCACCACCCTTTGATAAAGTCACGTGCTCGGTGACGATACGCGTCAGGGAAGAGCCAGGTTTCGTCACTTCCGGTCACGGCCGAGACCAGAAGTACTCTGCTGTTTGCTGGATTATCTGATTTTAAAGGGGTTGTAAAGATAAAAATGTTTTAACTTACTACCACTCTCTGTTACATACTGATTTCTAATAAGTTGATGATTTCCTCCCAAAATATTTTATTACTTGTTAAATTTGTATGTTACATAGTTACATAGTAGGTGAGGTTGAAAAAAAACACAAGTCCATCAAGTCCAACCTATGTGTGATTATGTGTCAGTATTACATTGTATATCCCTGTATGTTGCGGTCATTCAGGTGCTTATCTAATAGTTTCTTGGAGCTATCAATGCTCCCCGCTGAGACCACCGCCTGTGGAAGGGAATTCCACATCCTTACCGCTCTTACAGTAAAGAACCCTCTACGTAGTTTAAGGTTAAACCTCTTTTCTTCTCATTTTAATGAGTGGCCACGAGTCTTGTTAAACTCTCTTCTGCGAAAAATTTTATTTCTATTGTAGGGTCACCAGTACAGTATTTGTGTATTGAAATCATATCCCCTCCCAAGCGTCTCTTCTCCAGAGAGAATAAGTTCAGTGCTCGCAACCTTTCCTCATAACTAATATCCTCCAGACGCTTTATTAGCTTTGTTGCCCTTCTTTGTACTCGCTCCATTTCCAGTACATCTTTCCTGAGGACTGGTGCCCAGAACTGGACAGCATACTCCAGGTGCAGCCAGACCAGAGTCTTGTAGAGTGGGAGAATTATCATTTTATCTCTGGAGTTGATCCCCTTTTTAATGCATGCCAATATTCTGTTTGCTTTGTTAGCAGCAGCTTGGCATTGCATGCCATTGCTGAGCCTATCATCTACTAGGACCCCCAGGTCCTTTTTCTTCCTAGATTCCCCCAGAGGTATGTAATGTAATAATCGTCCTCCTGCTATCCTCCAGCGATTCTTTCCTCTACTTCCGGGTTTGCGGTGTGCGTGCATTAAAGCGACGTCACGGCAACCACGGAACTACATTTCCCATTATGCTTAGCGGCATTGTGCATGCGCAGTGCGCTTTTTTCTATATTTCATCTAATGAGAACAAGCAACGTTCTCGTTCACACGCCGCCCAAATTAACTGCCCATTTCCGCCTCCCCAGCCTCCCCAGCATGCATATATTAACAAATTGGTAATGTGTATAATGTTCTACTGTTCAGTGATACTATTCATTTGTGTAAAGATTTTTTAAATTATTTTACAGTTGATGAAAATGTCTAAGATGATGAATTAGGAATAATTCAGATGAGTAGTTATATTTTTTGTTATTGATTTTAATTGATCATTGTTATTCAATAATTTGTATTGAGATAATGAACACGCATACCGTTTATGGACCTGCACCATCTATATCAGTGGTTCTCAACTCCGGTCCTCAGGACCCACTAACAGGCCAGATTTTAAGTATTACCTTGGGGAGATGCAGACTAGAATACTGCAATCACTGAGCAGCAAATTATATCACCTGTGATGTATTTCAGTTATCCTGCAAACCTGGCCTGTTAGTGGGTCCCGAGGACAGAAGTTGAGAACCACTAATTTATATGAATCACATGCTAATGCAGCAAGGGGGCGGAGTCAGGGCGGAGCAGTGAAGATTAGTGCAGATTAAAAATAAGGCACGGGAGGCGGCGCTGCGTCGTCGTAGACACGCCCACTAACCCCCAGCCCCTGTGTCTCGGTGATACGTAGAGAGCGTCTCCACGCAGGGCTGTAGTCCTAGGGAGGGGGTGAGCACGATCAGTCACCACCAGGCAAAACGGCTCGACTGACGGTGACAAGCTCCATGAAAACTAACAGGAAGTGAGGATTTCAAACAAGGATTAGTGACATTTAGAAGAGAAATCGAAGGAACAGGTAAGTGAACTAGCACTGCATTAGCTTAAAGGAAGCTAGTTAGCAAATAAAAAAATACCTTTACAACCCCTTTAAACTGTAAGTTACTCTTTGTTTTAATAAAATTCTTTTGGGAAAAACTACACGATGGAGCCGCCCTCTTTTATTTCATGTCTTCACCGTATCGGTTAAGCCGGGAGTCATCCCCAAATATCCGCTATTGTTGGGACAATCGTTGGAAATCGTTCATTGTGCTGGGATCTGCTGTTTTCCATACTGAGGGCTTGACTCGACCCGTAGGGGTCTCCATCTGAGGTGAGAGGCTGGGCGAATCGTGTGGCACACCACGTATATTATATATGTGATTGGAGGAATTTGACATCGATCGAAAGTTGTTTTTGTACAATTTTTTTTTTTTTTTTTTTTGCACACGGATTTAATTCATGAACTTATATATGTGAACTTATTCATATAAGTGTTTATCACTTGTTGGACTTTTTTGTTTTTTGAATTTCAGCTTTTACACTCCAGGAGAACAGTGGATTTATTCAAAAATCTTTATGGTTCACGTTTTTGTTTTTTTTTATGTCATTATATCATTAGACTAGGATTGTCATATATTTTTTTCACTTGATGCACTTTATATACACACTGGATGTTATTTTAGATTGCTGTTTGGAATCTGTGGCATTGGTGCACTTTACCAGTGATCAAGAGAAGAGTAAAGAAGATTTGTTATTGTTATTTTTATTTTCACTTGCACTTGCCTATTCTGTTCTACACGCTTACTTGTTAGGTGTGTGAGCGGTTCTATTTAGTATCTATATACATATTTATTAATTTCTGCACTTTAGTTAGCGCCACCTACTTCACTTATTCGTATATTTTATCTGTGTGGAAACACTTCTATATTTTGGCAGCTTCTCCCATCCTTATATATCCTATTCTATACAGTTTGGTTTTGCTCATTAGTTCCCTCATTTCTTTATATACCAAATTTACCACACCTGCTACCCATTCACACCTGAGACCTGGTAAAACTAACGAGTCACATGACAACGGGGAGGGAAAATGGCTAATTGGGCCCAATTTGGACATTTTCACTTAGGGGCGTACTCACTTTTGTTGCCAGCGGTTTAGACATTAATGGCTGTGTGTTGAGTTATTTTGAGGGGACACCAAATTTACACTGTTATACAAGCTGTACACTCACTACTTTACATTGAAGAAAAGTGTCTTTTCTTCAGTGTTGTCACATGAAAAGATAGAATAAAATATTTACAAAAATGTGAGGGGTGTATTCACTTTTGTGAGATACTGTATGTTTATATATAATCATATCATATCATTTATTTCCCATATTACATAGTTACATAGGTAGTCAGGTTGAAAAAAAGACACACGTCCATTAAGTTTAACCTATAGAAAAAAGTAAATAGAATAAATAACAGAATCTATATCCATATACAGAATATGCCCATTTCACTACCCAGATGGAGGGGTTGATTAACCTCCCTGGTGGTATGATTATTTCAGATTTTTGTGTCTCAAAGCGGTACAATTATTTTGCATAGAAATTTGGCGTTTTATATTGTAGACCTGTAATTCTTAGCAATAACACACTTATATCTGTCCACCAAGAGTCTAGTAGATATCCCGGGTATGATGAATTTTGAAACACAAAATCATAAATTATAATATAATAAATAAATATAAATAATTAAAAAAAAAATAATATAATAATAATAAAATACATTTCCCCACGATTCACTATCGCTCAATTCTGCAAGTGTTCTAATTTACTATCGCTGTTTTTTAGCTGGTCTAAAACCACTTTTGACGTAAAGGGACACTTTTTGGTTGCTATGGACAATCTCAAGTTTCCAGGCAGAAAGAACAGTATATATAATATAAAACTGCATGCGGGGCACTGGACAAAGCATTGGGGACAAAAAGGAAGTGAAATGATTTCATACAGTACTGTCATCTGTAAGATGACAGTACTGTATGTTTTATGATTTTTACATTTTTTCGAATTTGCCGCCAGGCTCTGCCCCCGTGCGTCGCGACGCTCGCAGGGAACGGAGCCAGGTACAGAGTGGCATCGGGCAGAGGACGGAGCCCACAGACAGCGCAGGGGGACATCACAGGATCCTGGGGACAAGGTAAGTAACACTGCACCAGGATCCTGAGATGTAATCCTGAGTGTGGCTCGGGGTTACCGCTAATGGTACTGAAATTTAACCCCGAGCCACACTCGGGAATACCGTCAGGAAGGCTACCTAAAACTGAAGAAAGCAAAATTTGGTGCAATTGTGTGCGGCAGCGAATCAGTTTCTAACTTCAGCTTGTTCAGTTAGTGCCGGTTCACACTACAGCGACCTGAAAGTCGGCACAACTTTGCCAGGCAACTTGGGGACAACTTGGAGGCAACTTAGAGGCAACTTCGAAGGAACTTTAGGGAATTCCTGGGTAATCTTCCTGTAATGTTGGATCCAAATCACATCAATTAAGATAAGGATCTGACTTGGAGGCAACTTCCATTGAAATCTATGGGTACAAGTCGGCTAGAAGTCGCCTTGAAGTAGTACAGGAACCTTTTCTGAAGTTGGAGTGACTTCAGTAGTGTACATTAAGACAGCTCTTATTCACTTCAATGGAATTTCTTATGTCCAGCGACTTGGGGTGACAAGTCGTATCCCAAGTTGCTATAGTGTGAACCGGCACTTAAGCTTTCACAAAAAAAAAACTGGAAGCTGATTGGTTTCTATGCAGACCTGCACCAGACTTTGCGCTCTCCAGTTTTAGTAAATCAACCACACAGATTCTAAACCCATGGCTGATCCAGAGGCGCCAAATGTTGATTCTTCTTCCCCTAAAAAGCATGTGCTTTTTTAAAAAATTGTATTTATTGAATTTTGCTTAGACTTCGATAAAAGTATAATGATGTAAGTGAATACTTGTTTATATAGTCATTCTACATATTTCCATGTATTTCCCATATTACATAGTTACATATGGTAGTCCGGTTGAAAAGAAAGTCCATTGAGGTTAATCAATAGAAAAAAACTAGGTTAATAGAATAAATAAGATAATCTATATCCATGTACAGAATATACTCTACCCATATACAGATATACAGTATATACATACCCATATACAGATTCTATACCTACGGTTAATCCAGAGGCGCCAATCAGTGATTCCCCATCACCTAAAAAGCATGTGCATGATTTTTTTTTTTTACTTTGTTTATTGAATTTTGCTAAGACTTTGATAAATATACAATGATGTAAATGATTACTTTTTTATATAGCCATTACACATATTTTCATATATTTCCCATATTAATTAGTTATATAGGTTTAGTTTTAGTCAGGTTGTTTTTTTTTTTTTTTGCTATTTTTATTGAATTTTGATATATTTCTTCTTTGGTTTTTTTTAAATCCAATAAAAAAAGTAAATACATGGAATAAATTAAAAGAATACCTTCATACACAGAACAGATACCCAAAGACGCCAACTGACGATTTTCCATCCTCTAAAATCCATGCGCCTCTTTTTCGTTTGTTAATTATAATTTGATACAACTTTGATAAAACTTCTTCTCTATACAACTACTTGTTTATATAGCCATATCACATATTTCCATATGTTTCCAATATTACATAGTTACATGGGTTGAAAAAAGACATGAAAAGTCCAATCAAGTTCAGCCAACAGAAAAAAATAAGAAACAAGAAAACCTCCATATACAGAATCTATGCCCATCGTTGATCCAGAGGCACCAAATAGTGATTTTCCATCCCCGAAAAAGTCTGTTTTATTTTCCTTTTTTTCATTTTTATTTTGCTTTGTTCAATTTTGAAATAACTTTGATAAGAGTACAATGCTGTATACAATTACTTTTTATTTAGTCATATCACATAGTTCCATATACTGTATTTTCTATACTACATCATTATTCAGGTTGAAAAATGACACAAATCTATCTAGTTCAACAAAGAATAGAAAATATTACTGTGCAGGTGATAATAATAAGTGAAATAAAGCTGCTTGTAATGTCACAACAGAACCAATTGTGCAAAAACATACAAAATAAAAAATTGCCACGCTAGAAGAATAATAACCAAAAGTTAATTATTAGTCCATAAGGTGCTTTAACCACTTCAGCCCCGGAAGAATGTACCCCCTTCCTGACCAGGCCCATTTTTGCGAAACGGCACTGCGTCGTTTTAACTGACAATTGCGCGGTCGTGCGACATTTTACCCAAACAAAATTTACGTCCTTTTTTCCCCACAAATAGAACTTTCTTTTGGTGGTATTTGATCACCTCTGCGTTTTTTTTTTTTTTTTTGCGCTATAAACAAAAAAAACACAATATTTTTTACTTTTTGCTATAATAAATATCCCAAATAAAAAAAAAATAAAAAAAAATTCTTCAACAGTTTAGGCTGATATGTATTCTTCTACATATTTTTGGTTAAAAAAATTGCAATAAGCATATATTGAGTGGTTTGTTATTGCGTCTACAAAATAGGGGATAGATTTATGGCATTTTTATTTTTTATTTTTTTACTAGTAATGGCGGCGATCAGCGATTTTTATCGGGACTGCGACATTGCGGCGGACAGATCGGACACTTTTGACACTTTTTTGGAACCATTGACATTTACACAGCGATCAGAGCTAAAAATAGCAACTGATTACTGTATAAATGTCACTGGCAGAGAAGGGGTTAACACTAGGGGGTGATCAAAGGGTTAAATGTGTGTTCCCTAGGTGTGTTCTAACTTTGAGAGGATTGGACTGACTGGGGGAGGAGACATATCGTTGTTCCTACTTAGTAGGAACACACGATCTGTTTCTCCTCCCCTGACAGGACAGGGATTTCTGTATTTACACACACAAATCCCCATTCCTGCTCTCGGGGCCGCAATTGCGGGTGGCTGGTGGGGATCGCGCCCCCGCCCGCCACACGGAATGGGTCCCCCACCATGCAGCGAGCACGCTGTATATATACGGCAAATCATGCAGCAGAGCCATTCTGCCAACGTATATATACAGGAGCCAGTTGGGAAGCAGTTAAACACTGAAGTGAATAGTGACAAATAAATTAAAAAATCCATAGAAGTGAAATCCCAAAAAATAATGGTTTAGACGAATATCCACCAGGTGCACCTCCACCGTGATAATTAATTAGTTAAAATAGTGGTTCCCAGGATAAAAACTACTTGTATACAAGCTCGGATGGTGTGGTTGATTCAGACATAGACTTGGCCCTACATGTTTTTCGTCAGAACTGACGTCATCAGGGGCATGGATCTATTTCAATCAATAGAAAAAAAAAAAAATATACATTGAAAATCTCCATATACAGAATCTATACCCACAATATAGATTTGCTCAGTTCCCTTGAACTCCTTTTCTCCTGGCAGGAGAAAACTTTGAAAATGTGCTCGAAGCTTGTACACATGTTAAGGTGCGTTCAGGCACATCTAGCATTTGAGTGTCTATGGATTCTATTGGCCAGAATATTAATTTATTCTGGGATTTTCTTTCACTCCACTCTTGGTGATAATGATACACAAGACACAATTAGGGTGAATCTCCATAACAGGGACATAGACAACAATAAAAACCTTACAGTTGGTCTAAGCCCTCTCCACTATATCCAAAAAAAAGGTTTTGTCTTTAGTTATACTTTAATGGCCGGATCACCAGGTTAAAATAAAGATAAGAAGTGTGAAAAAATAAAACCAATGTGGTCACCACATCTAGGGACCGGTAAGCTGCAATGCTATAAATTTGTGCTTCTGGGGTTTAGATTTTTTAGGACAAGAAGTAATATGCAATGTACAATAACCCATAGAGACCAATCAGTGATCATCTTTCATTGGGTTACTGGGTTTCAGTGGGTTATTGTTGTTTGCACAGTATTTAAAAAAAAAGGTGCATACATATCATACCAGGTATTTGAATTCAATGTTCTAGCTGTAAATTATTTTTCTTGTTGATATTTGTTAAAGGTGCCCATATAAAAGTGGTACCCAGGGCTCAGACAAGGGTGAGGGGGGTAGTAAAAGAGGCTGCCCTGGGTGCTGTGGGATTTGTGTTGGGAGGAGGGATGGAGGGAACAGGATTTGTGCTAAAAGGAGGGATTTAACTTGAACTAATGTAACGAAGCACATTTCTGGATTTTCAGCCAGTAGAAACAGAGAACTTTTTAAATAAACCAAGAAAAAAATGAGTCTCTTTTGACCATTTGTCTGTCTGAAGCAAACACAAGTTCACTGGTCTGGAGAATCTTTATTAAATCACGCCTTTTGCTTGGTTATAACTGTAATATAGCTGTAATATTAAATCAATGTGAAAATACTGGGGAATGTTCTAAAAAAAAAAAAACATAATTCTACACTTCAGTGAATAAGAAAAATGACCAAGCTAAGAAAAAGAGCTAGCGATACAGAATTCTTGGCCTTTACAAAATTATACCTTATTTAACAGTACAATGCTAGCGCCGAAGTTAAATAAATGCTCCGCGAGTCAGATGCAAATCAGAACTTTATTTCTGTCTCTCTAACCTTTAATAGTGTGAGCAAAACCAGGAACTGATAGTTCACCAAGTCATGTCATCATAGTTCAGGTTAAATTACAGAAGGCCTGGTAGAAAAATCATATATTTTTTTTTTCACTCAAAAAAAATTCTTTATTAAAGAAGGATTCCAGGTATGGATATTTTTACAAAGTTACATTGATCCAGCTTTGACTATTGTAACTATGTATCTACCATACCTGTGGAATCCCCCTAAAAGTTGTATTAGACACCTCTTACTCCAGTGATCTCCTCTAGCTTCTAGGTTCCGTGCCAATTGGCTGCCCTGCTACATTGCAAACACAAATCACTCAATTAGCATGGGAACCATCCAGAAAATGCTTTATTTTTCTCGATGAATGCAAATCATTGTCTGATTGAACAAGGTGGAAAGCATGACCTCAACGGCACTCCTCTACACCTTGTCCAATCAGAGAATGCTTTGCATTCATTGACAAAATGCAAAGCATTCTCTGAATGGTGCCCATGAAGAGCGGGCAAATTTCTGGTGTCTACCACAGTGTTTTCCAGCTTCCAGAGGGTTTCCACAGGTATGGTATATGCAGTGCTGGATTTATAAGGGGGCAAAAGGGGAGATTGTCCAAGGTCTCCATGCCAGACTTCCTTTATAAGAAAAAATAAACTTATTTTCCCTCAAAACTTTAGCGGTGAGTTTGTCAAGGACATTGACCAGTTTGCAGCCTTTGTCAAGCTCTGGTCGTGTCTCACTCCATCTAAACATGCAGTTTTTTTTTAACATGATGAAGGGCTTGCTGATAACTTTTCAGGTGTTAATGTAGCTCTTAAAATATATTTGAGCATGGTGGTCACTAGGTATTTGGGAGAAAGGTCCTTCAGCAAATCGGCACTGATAAAATATTATCTGAGAACCATAATGAGCCATGAAATACAAAGTGCTCTGTGCCTACTGGCTGTCAAGAGCAATGTTCTCAAGATGATACAGTCTGGTAAATTAAGGAAAGTGGAAAGATAGTGCTAGAACCGTAGGTTGATTTTACTGGTATTGTTATCGTAAGGTAACTACTGTTGGTGTAAATGATCTGGTTTCTGGGCAGGCGGCTTCTACACCCAAGAGGATCTCCTCAGTCTCCTTGGCTTGTAGTGTGATGTAAAAAGAGTTGAAATTGAAGTGCCACGCCACTGCTAAGAGGTCCAGATACAACTCTATTCCATTAAAGGTCAGGGGTACAATTCAAAAAGTATCCAACGCGTTTCAGAGGTCTAAGTGCCCCCTTCATCATGGTTTTTCCAGTGTGAATTCAAAGCACTGGCCTAGTCAGCAGCTTGTTTGACAGTCTGATGAGTTAGTTAACGATTTTGCAGATGCTACTAAAAGCAAGAAGGAAGTTGTTTTGTAAATATTGTAGTGTGATGCATAACTGTGATGTATGACTTGCTAGTTTCAGTTACCCATGTAATGTGTAATCTTAGTCAATAAAATTGCAAAAAAAAATAAAAATCAAACAAGTGTCTTCTTCGGAACCTAACATATTTTTTTTAGAACAAATGTGGTTTATTATTCATTTCTGTTCATTTTTTTATTTATCATATAACTTCTATGTTGAGGGCCCCCAAACTTGAAGTGCCCCGGGCCCACCAAGGTCTAAATCCAGCACTGGGTAATATGCAAAGTTACATTGGTTAAATTGGATAACAAAGATTCAAACTAAAAAAAAATACTTTTTCCTACTGTTAATCAGTTTAAAACTTTTTTTAAAAAAAACTTATTGAGGTTGATTTACTAAAACTGGAGAGTGCAAAATCTGGTGCAGCAGTGCATGGTAGCCAATCAGTGTCTAACTTCAGCTTGTTCAATTTTTTATGCAGAGCTGCACCAGATTTTTCACTCTCCAGTTTTGGTAAATCAACCCCATTGCTACTGTAGATAAAAGTATTGTATTCTATAAAAAATTGTATTCTATAATGTATCCTGCTTAAATTGTCTTAACTGGAATGTTTGACCATAAAAAGAGGAAAAATGTAACAAGGTGCTGCAAAAAAGGTAGCTCTTGAATGGACTGTTAGCAACTGACTGATGCACTTTAATCCTCAAGCTAAAAGTTATAATCCAAAAAAAGCAGCTAAAGTGATGATAATTTAAGAGCTAGATATCCGTCAGTTGTTGGGGACAGATAAGGATCTTTAAAAAGATCCTCTAACTGTAAATCCTCTACCTGTAAATCACCCTGCCACATGCTCTCCTAAAGGGAACTATAAGTTGCTGTGCTAATGCCCATTGCCCAGGCACTCTTACATCAAACTGCTATCACCCTTTAAGGAGGACCTTCCATGAAAAAGGAAGGTCAGCTCTATTAAAAGCACCCCATCCCTTAAAGTCAAATTACCTGCAAGAGATGATTAAAAAATAATGCTAATCTTAAAAAAAAAAAGACCTCAGCTCAGGCTTCTGACACTTCCGGAAGGTGCAGCAATCACCATACCTCACTGCTGCCTCCTATGGTAGTTGGGATAATATGCACCCACAATGGGCTGGGATGCCTTACGTATGAATTAATTTTAAATCACTTTTGCAGGTGATTTGGCTAAAAGGAGTGGGGTGCTTTCAATAGACCGTGTCTTCTATTTTCATGGAAGACCTGTGAAAAACAATTGTAGCCAGCAACATTTAGGAAATATGCCCTAGGAGAAATGTCATGCAGCCAGTTATCTCTGTAGTGCATGTGGACAGGGACAGATGTAATGAAGAATGAAAAAAGGAAAGTAAAAACCAGTCCCTCCGTCTACCCTTAGATTCTTCAAGATACACATAATTTTCCTACCTGTAGAATATTCAAAAAGGATTTACATCTACTTAAACAGACCTGATAGTGCTATAATCCCTACACTGCTTTCTCCCTGTGAATTTTATCACCAGCACTCCCTAAGCCTTCCCTATCACAGTATTGTTAGTATGGCTGTTGCAATCGGACTGACTTATCTAAAAGTCCCTTTATTGGCCCATCTAAGCTACATTATTTAGACGGGTCCCTGAAACTCAAACATGTAGCCTAGCAGCACTAGGGTTGTTGGTTCAAATTCCAACCACTGCTCTACCTGCTTGAGTTTACATGTTCTCCCGATGCCTGTGTGGGTTTTCTCCCACACTTCAAAGGCATTCTGGTAGGTTAATTGGCTCCTGTCTAAATTGGCCCTAGTATGTGTATGTGTGTATGAATGTGAGTTAGGGGCCTTAGACTGTAAGCTCCCTGAGGGCAAGGAACTAATGTGAAAGTACAATATACATGTAAATTAACGGTGCAATATAAGTACCTGTAATAAATAAGTAAAAATGAAGTTAGTGCTGGAAGAAACAATTCAACATAGTCTAATGAATCTTTGACTAAATAGCCTCAAATGTCCCTTATTTGAAGGAACTGTCCATGGAGGCAAATCCCTCTGTTGCCCTCTTTCTGGGTGATCTATAGAAGTGTATAAAGGCAGTAAAAAACTAAAGGCAAAAGTTGGCTCACCCAAACATTTTTGTTCCAATTTTTTTTTTTTCCTGTTTGTAACTGGGGAAGTAGCAGGGATGTGTCCTTTGCCTACATGACTCCTTTGCCCGCACTTTCTGCTTAAAGGCGTCCATCTTTCTCCCCTTAGAAAGTTAAGAGGTAAAGATTTTGGCATGATGTCACATTAAAGCATACCTTAGCTTAAAAGCCTGCTTAATTTAGAACAACTGGCTGCAACAATCTAAGCTGGGTACAACTGTTATTACTATATATGTATATATATATATATATATATATATATATATATATATATATATATATATAGTAATAACAGTTATTAAAAAAAAAAAAAAGAGTTAAATATTCTAATAAATTGTATTGTATTATATATTGCAATATTTTCTATATGAGAAGTTGATATTATATATGAGTATAGCCCTTCAATTTAATAAATTAATGTCATTGCTATCGATACTACAGTGTAATACATGTATGTCATATCATTCCATAGTGTCTTATTTATTTACTAGATTTAACATGTGGTTACATCCATCCACATATCAGATATGGTTAAACCCATGTCATGCAGACAGCAAAATACCTAGATGTGCAGAGTGTTCTCATGTGAACCCTCCACTGGGACCAAACTCCATTACTGAATGAAGGGCTGTGTAATACGTGTTGAAGTTCTAAATTTTTTTCCCAGCTGACTAAGTCTATTCGAAAAAAGCTCTCTAGATATTGTCAATCTAGCAACTCTCCTAAGATAAGACCAGTTCTCGACCATTGAAATGTAACGACCCTTCTGCCCCAAAGAGCACTTACTAGCTATGCTAGAGCTGAAAAGTATATAACTGCATTTCTTCACCTTTTTGTTTAAGTACATCGGTATAAACTGATAGCACACAAGCATTTAAAAGAAGACGAACAATGAATATGTCAAGGCTACTCAAGCGATGTAGAGTACTTTTCTTTTACATTTGCAAACAGAAAGCATGTATAAAAAGAATGAAAACACAGCAATATATTATAACAAATAAAGAAATCTTTTAAACGTACATGGCCATAAAACAACTTGATGATTCACATTAATTTCAATTGTTCAATGCTTAATTCATATATTAATAAATATATATAATATAATAATAATAAATAATAATATATTTTATGTGTAAGATGTGTTAAAAAATTTTTTTTTAGAAAGATGTGAAATTTAGAACTTGAAAAGAAATAAATATTAAATTATTTAATACTGCTGCTTTTTTTAAAATTTTAGAAAATATTTAAAATATTTTCTAAAATCTTAGATTATTGTTTTCTTTTTTTTGTTCCTTTTTTTATGTGTAATGCTTCCATGAATGCCTTTATTTTCACTCCTGGTTTAAAAGAAACTTGGTTTTATTGAAAAGCATAGCGCAAAGAACATAGATGTACCCTTGTGTATGACATCCAATCAATAAAGGTGAGTGAACCTAATTGGACAGATCTGGATGCAACCTGAAGTTTTCCATCTCCTTCATAGAGTATGATAGGAATCGATAATATGCCAGATGATGCTAACTGGGGTTTAGACTATATAGTAAGATGATACAAGTTCTCTGCAACTTAGTGTCACCTGAGCTCTAAAATACCATGTTGGATCAGTTGAGCTAACTTCTAAACATTGTAGATTTATTAAAGCGTGACTTGCATGCCAAACTTGACTATCCAACAGTCCAATCTAGATTAGGCAGTGAACTGTGGAATATGAATGTTGCCTATGTTTTTGCTGGAAACCTAATTGGTTTGCACACCCCATGCAGCTGTCCATTTAGTATTCAATCGCTGACAAAATGCTCAAAGCAATTCACCTCCAATAGGACAGAAAGTAAAACTAGATCTTTGCTTATTGGCTAAAAAGTGATAGTCCTCTTGCTACATTCTTACTATGCCCCATTTAACAGCCAATAACTTAGACACACTACTTTTTTTCCATTCCACAAAAACTTCAATGGGATGCAACAACCAGACAAGCTTGTGCCATATAAACATATGGACAAACAAGGCATGTATCCTCTTTTAAACAAGTAGCCAACATTTTTACGATCCACATAGCCCAGTGTTTTCCAAACTGCAACATGAGGGCCAGATGCAGCCTTTTTCTTGCCTTTATCTGGCCCTTGGGGCACTATCCTTCCCACAGATTTGAGGCACTACTTCTTCGCCTAACATTGGGGCAATAATTCCTGCACTCACACCAACAATGGAGCACTATTCCTTACATAGTTGGTAAGGTTGAAAAATTCCTTCCACTGACATGAATGATGGGGCACTATTCCTCCCACTGACACAGATGGGGCACTATTCCTCCTACTGACACTAACTATGGGACACAAGTGTTGATTTACTAAAACTGAAGAGTGCAAAATCTGGTGCAGCTGTGCATGATAGCCAATCAGCTTCTAACTTCAGCTTGTTCAATTAAGCTTTGACAAAAAAACTGGAAGCTGATTGATTTTTATGTAGAGCTGCACCAGATTTTGCACTTTCCAGTTTTAGTAAATCAACCATACTATTCCTCCCACTGTCACCATTAAAGGGGCACTTTTCCTCCCATGGAAAACAGTGATGGGGCATTGTTTACTCCCACTGACAGCAGGACATTTTCTTTTCCCACTGGTCACATTCCGGCCCCCCTAAAGTTTGAAGGACAATACACTGGCCTTTTGCATAGAAAGTTTAGAGACCCTTGATATAGCCCAATTTAACAGGGACCAAACAGCAAGTACAGTAGACAAAGGGCACACGAGTAGAGGGGAATTATGATGCATGATACCTTACTATGTATAAATATAAAGGCTGTGTTTTATTGTCTGCATGTAAGTACCTTATATTTTGTGGATTTTAATATGATATGGTGTCTGTTGTATAAATAGGATAGCCTTTCATGTGTAAGGTGCTGAAGAGCTAATATTAAACATATTTCTGACAAAGCTAAAACATTTCCAAAATCTTAAGGTAAAAGAATAATATTTTTTTCAGTTTGACTTTTGGATAATTAAATTCTATTTTAACGTGTGGTAACGTGTTAAAAATTGTATTATGTTAGGCATTGTTTGAAATGACAAAGGTTTGCAGCTGGTATTTTTATATCTGGACGCCTAGCATAGTTCTAGTGCTCAGAAAAGGCTTTGCAGGCCTACTAGGAAGGCTTTGTGCGAGGCCTACTAGAGAGATCCAGTTAGTAAATTAGAGGGGCCTTACTGAGAATGTTTTTCACTTTAACAGTATAATATTTATACATTTATTCGTCTTTTCTACACCAGGGCTTTTTAATCTTCTCCTTCTTTTTATAAGTACTGCAACAACCAGTGGAACGGTTCGCCATGTCACGGGCTCCTGAGGAGCTGAACTCGGCGGGAGCCGCGAGGAGAACACATGATGAAAGCTTCAGACTAGGAGTAGATGAGCCGCCCGCTGAGAGTGGGATGTCAAAGAGAACGGGTCGAACTATTGAACACAAAGAGCCTCAGACCGGCACTGGGAGTCGGATCCGCCCCATGAAGAAGTCTTCCCCTCCATCGTCAACCAAAGTGGTTTGATGTCCTTACAAAGTTGGCCCCAGCACGCATGGAAAAAGAGGGGGCGGAGGAGAAGAAGAGAACAGAGGATCTTATTATAGCACATAAAGTAGACGATAGAAGTTTTGAAATAAATTGGCTTGGTTGGGTTAAGGCGGGGATAATGAGCTCTTCTCTACAAGATACAGACACTTGACAAGTCGACTGCTTAACCAAGCTCTATCTAGTAAAACAGCAGAGAATGCTCAGGTCCAGGTCAGCACACAGAACGCAGTAAATAAAAAGCCTCACACGTAGTCTGGGTAAATGAAATGCTTGTTAAAATGGAGGAGTGTCAATAGCCTTGGAATCCTTAGGGTAGACTTACAATACAATAAATGCAAGGTTTAACTTTATTAATTGTGACTTAACAGGGTAATACTTTTTAAAATAAAGCAGCCACAATGTCATAAAGACCTAAAATCATAATGGTACCTTTAACGTACTAAAACTTGGTCTTCTCTAAACATTGAAAAAAAAGTAATGGTGTAAAAGACGCCATTTTTTTAAGTGCATTACTAGATAGAGATAACTTTGGACCAGGCTGAATGTCAGAGGTAGTTTACATAACTTGCAAAGAAAAAGTGGAGATGTTGCTCATAGCAACCAATCAGATGATTTATAATTTTTCTAAATAAACAAGAAAAAAATCTCAGTTGAAGTCTGAATGTTTTCTATGTGTACTGATTTCACCTTTACTTTGTCCAGTTGTCATAGAGTACCTGCGTTTTGGCAAAGTATAACAGTAACTATACACTTAATATGTATAGCCAGTATACACAATGGTCAGTTTTTTTAGGTATGCATGACCTTAGCCCAGACATCTTAATTTGGTCTCCAACATCTATGCTATGTACCTCTGAACATTTGGGCCAGAACCAGCAAAAATATGCAAAGCTTTTATATGTGAGTGGTATAATAACATATTGCTAGTTCAAGAAATAAATCAGTGGTGTAGTTGTGTTAATTAATGAGAAAAAAAACCTATTTAAACTACAGTATTAACACAGTAATTTCCAATACATTGGTCTGTCCACATGCCAAGCCTTGGACATCTATGTAAGTTAACAAATGACCAGCAGATGCCACCACCACAGCATCACATGCTTGCCTGTAATATATTCAATTGGAAGTTAATTGGTTTCTGTCTTCAGAGCTTGTGAGTATATACAGTCCAGAACAATTAGTCGGGAAGAGTTAAAATCTCTTTCCATTTATTTATTGCTGTCAGGGTCCCTCTGGGGAGATATCCCTCCACTTCCTGTCCCAGTGATACAACAGGTGGGAAAGAATCCCTACAAAAAGAGAGGTGATCCCCTCTGTTGGCAGTTGTCACTGGAACAAGTGGAAGATTTTCCTGTACAGGTGGCAACTGTAAAATGGCGGTTTTCCCATTACTCTCTGTCTCATTGACAATGGTCATGAGGTGTTCTAATCTTTTCCTAGCCTGTCCTATTATATAAACTAAATAAAGTTTGGGTTATACAAATAATTTAAGCTCAGTTTTATGATTGCCATATATTTATATTGCCTTTAACAAACTAGCTTGCTTATCCTTTTCTTGGTAACCCAATAGAAAGCATATGGATGTGTATTTCCCTTTGACAGCCACTCCGATTTTTTTTTTATCTCGGGGGATTAGTATTGCATTGGCTGCTATATTTTGCACTTTGTGCTTTATAAATAATGGAGTTTGCCTGAAGGTCTATGGCAGCCTTTCTCAACTAGGGTTCTGTGGAACCTTAGAGTTCCTCCAGAGTTTGGGTTCCTGGAGCTGTGGCTGATTGACCTCCCATTTGATGGTGCCTGTATAGTTCTGGAGCCTATTCCTATTGGCAAAGCCAACTGCATGACATTAATGATCTTTTTATCTATCTATAAGGGAGGCATTTTGACCAGCATGGTAAAAGGGGAATTTTTCCCACTGATTTTCAACAAATTGGTTTTAGAAGGGGTTCTCCAAGGCCTGAAATTTGCTTCAAGGGTTTCTCTTGGTTAAAAAGGTTGAGAAAGGCTGGTCTACGGTATGATAAGCACAAAGTTATTACTCTGAAGGGTAAAAAAGAAAACAAGGCATAGTTTTTATTACTGCTGTGATGATAACAGGTCGTATTGGCCATTACAGCTATTACAACAAACGACACCAACCCCATATACCAGGTAAATGATTAGGCCACCAGGAGCTCCAAAAAGAAACATAAAATAAAGAAAATAAAAAGCCTATTCTATACTTTGTCAAATTCCCCCAGATTAAAATGAGCCAACACTAATGAGCCATTAGTGTTGTCCATATTAAGATTGTTATGATTCTTTAGCATTGAGAATATCTGATCATGGAAAGATTCTTATGATCCAAACTGTCAGAAACCATGAATCATACCGAGACAGAAGTACAGTTAAATCACACTTGCTTAATAATAAATAAAGTAAAAAGAACAAACGTAGTCAAAACATAGTCAAAGTTCGGTAACCGGAACAGATTTTTAGGAAAGCCAGAAAGTCAGGAGGCCAGAGATCAGCGTAGTGGAACAGCAAGCAGGATCTGGAGCCAGAAGGAATGTCAGCCAAGCAAGTCTTTAACAGGAACTCAGGAGAGTCTCTGTGATGTTGACCAAGGCGAAAGCAGAGATTATCTGGGCTGGATGGCTTAAGTAGGCAGGACTGATGAGCAGGATATCATCAACAGGTGAGTCACTGTGGAGAGATAGGAGCTGGCAATTAGCCAACAGCTGAGCGGCCAGCTCAGAGGAAGGAAGAGCTGAGCCCAGCCCTGACAGTACCCCCTCCTCAATGACCCCTCCCCCTCGGAGGACCACCAGGCTTGAGAGGAAAATGTCTATGGAAATCACGGAGGAGGACAGGATGAGATCCAAGAGCGTTCCTCCGGACCATACCCTTTCCAATGCACCAGGTACAGTATGCGCCCACAGAACCTACGGGAGTCAACAATGGACTGTACTTCATACTCCTCATGGTTCTCAAACTGTACAGGGTGAGGACGTGGCACCGAGGTGGTAAAGCGGTTGCAGACCAAAGGTTTTAATAAGGAGACATGAAATATATTTGAGATACGCATATTAGAAGGAAGGTCTAATGTGTAAGCCATTGGGTTAATCCTGTGAAGAATACAGAAAGGCCCAATAAACCGAGGTGCGAACTTCAGAGAGGGAACACAAAGTCTGAGGTTGCGAGAGGACAGCCAGACTCTGTCCCCAATCAGGTAGGAAGGTGCAGGCAGGCGTCTGTGGTCAGCATGGAGTCTGTACCTATCATGTCGCAAAGCCTCCTGCACTTGTGTCCAAGTGGAACGAAGACCACGGAGATGCTCCTCCAATGCAGGAATACTCTGCGGAACAAATGAGCCAGGCAACATGGAAGGTTGGAAACCATAGTTCACCATAAACGGGGACAATCGGGAAGCAGATTTCAAGGCACTATTGTAGCAAACTCTGCCCACGGTAAGAGGTCTGACCAAGTTGTTATGATGGTCAGAAATATAGCAACGTAGAAATTGCTCCAAGGACTGATTGGCTCGTTCTGCAGCCCCATTAGACTGCAGATGATACGCAGAGGAGAAAGCAAGCTGAATTCCCAACTGTGCACAAAAGGCTCGCCAGAACCGGGACACAAACTGGCTACCCCTGTCCGAGACACCTTGGGTAGCCCATCTAAGAGAAAGATCTCCCAAGCAAAAATGGAAGCCAGTTCATTAGAAGTGGGCAACTTCTTAAGTGGATTACAATGAGACATTTTTGAGAACCACCATAAGGATAACTGTGTTACCCTGGGAGTTGGGTAACTCCACAATGAAATCCATAGACAGGTGGGTCCAGGGCCTCTCTCCATTGGGTATGGGTTGTAGGAGGACCACTGGAAAGTATTGTGGAGTCTTACTCTGAGCACACACAGAACAGGCAGCTACGAAGGCGGTTACATCAGCACCTAGACTAGGCCACCAGAATTGTTGGGAAATGGCCCAAAAGAGATGATTCTTCCCAGGGTGGCCAGCAGCCTTGGGAGAATGGTAAGTCTGGAGCACTGCAGTACAGTCTGGAACAAAGCAACGGTCACAAGGTTTCTCAGGAGGAGCATGGACCTGAGCAGAAAGAATTTCGTCACCCAAAGGAGAAGTGAGATTGGTGCGAACCGTAGCCAGAATACGATCAGGAGGAATCACAGGAACCGGAACCGACTCCATCTTGGAAGTGGAGGAAAATTGTCGTGACAAAGCGTCAGCCCATACATTCTTGGTACCGGGTAAGAATGAGACAATGTAATTGAAACTTGACAAGAAAAGAGCCCATCCTGCCCTTCTGGGAGAGAGGCATTTAGCCTCAGACAAGAATGTGAGATTCTTATGGTCAGTAAGAATGAGAACCAGCACAGTGGTAACTTTGAGGAGATGTCTTCATTCTTTCAGGGCTAAGATGATCGCTAACAGCTCTGTTACCAATCTCGTAATTGCACTCCACAGGTGACAATTTCTTGGAAAAGTAGCCACAAGGATGCATAGCGCTCTCAGAGGTAGGACGTTGAGACAGAAGGGCGCCAACTCTAGTCTCAGAAGCATCAACCTCAAGGATAAAAGGTAACGTAGGATTAGGATGTGCCAACACAGGATCAGAAACAAAGGCAGCCTTGAGACTCTCAAAGGGCTTAATGGACTCCAGAGACCAACTCTGTGAATTACCATGCTTTTTAGTCATATCAGTCAGGGGCTTGACCAGAGATGAGAAGTTACGAATAAACTTCTGATAATAGTTGGCAAAGTCAAGAAAACACTGCAGAGGACATAAACCCATGGGTCGGGGACACTGTAGGACTGCTGAAAGTTTCTCTGGGGCCATCGAAAAACCAGAAGTGGAAATGACATAACCCAGGAATTTAACCTGTTCATGATGGAATTCACACTTCTCCAGTTTACAATAGAGATTGTTCTCTCTTAGTTTCTGAAGCACATGACAGACATTTGTGTGGTGGCTCTCCAGGGACTTGGAAAATATGAGGATATCCTCGAGATAAACCACCACGCATAACTGCAACAAATCTCGGAGGACACCATTAATAAATTCCTGGAAAACTGCCAGGACGTTACAAAGCCCAAAAGGCATTACGAGGCAAAGGGTAAACCCGGCCACGAGGGGGTATGGCACCAAGTTGAAGGTCAATTGTGCAATCATACGACCGGTGTGGAGGCAAACTACCTGCTTGACTTTGTCAAAGACAACGCTAAAATCGCGGTACTCCTCCGGCAGGGAGGAGAGTGAAGAGGTGCACAGGACCTTGGCTACCTTCTGGAAGCATGTCTTACTGCATTGTGGTGACCAGGAAAGAACCCACACACCTATTGCTGGAACAAGGGGCAGACATCATAGCCTTCTTATTAACACACATTATTAAAGTATGCTGGCTCTTGACTTACATAACAATAGTTGATTGCATGGAGGAGAGCATTCTGATTATTTTATTACGCAATGGTGTTGATTTACTAAAGGTACAAAAGGTGTTTATTTTGCAAGGGAATCATTATTTTGCAAGGAATTCTCCCTTAGCTTAGGGAAAGAAGAGAAGCTCACATGATCATCCATCATCCAGTCATGAGCAAGCAAACAAGCTATGTTTTATATTTTCCTTTGACATGACTGGGTATTCTTTGCAAAGTGAATCCTCACCACATTCACCAAGCCAAGGGAAATTGTAATGTGAAACACCTATTTGCCTATTAGTAAAGTAACCTCAATGACTTCGAAGTAGGTATTTCCTGGACAGGACAGTATGAAAGGGGTCTTGAGTTGCAGTAAAGGAGTACTATTGATCAAGTTCAAGTTCATTGGCATGACTTTATTCCTTTAACATTTTAACATTGGTGTGCACATGGAATTTGGCCTTAAAGTCGAACCATAAGCAAAATATAGATATATTTTTTTTAATTTTGGATAGACTAAGGAAGGGTCATAAACCCTGTCAGTTTATTTTTTGTCATCTGTGTCCCATTGGGAAGATTTACCTTCACTTCCTCTCCCATAGCCAAAACAGGAGGTGAGAAAATATCTGCAAATTAAGGGAATTCCTTGGGTGCCCCCAGGTCACCGTAACTAGTGTCCCCATTGGAAAATGTCCCCTTTATTACTTTTCTGGGGACAACCTCAAATATGGGGTCTCTTTTAGTTTCACTTTCAATGATAATGATAAACAGGACAAATAGAGAGGGCAAGCCTCCCTAAGGGAGGGTACAGAGAGCAATAATTACCTAACAGGTGTTCTAATCCCTCTCCACTCTATCCAGAACCAAGAAAAAAGTTTTGCTTTTAGTTATACTTGAATTCCACATTATTTGCTATTTTTTTTTATATGTGGTTACATGGGGGTCACCTGGAGCTCCTTAATTCATAGGAACACAGGTTCCTGCATTACAAGCAAAGTTAGAGAATTGTGTAAATACTTTGCCTTGTATACATCTATCTACACCAAGGGGGTTATTTACTAAAGGCAAATCTACTTTGCACTACAAGTGCAAACTACAAGTGCAAAGTGCACTTGAAATTGCACTGAAAGTGCACTTGGAAGTGCAGTTGTGTAGATCTGAGGGGGACATGCAAGGAAAATAAAAAAACAGCATTTTAGCTTGCACATGATTGGATAATAAAATCAGCAGAGCTTCCCCTCATTTCAGATCTACCCCTCAGATCTACAGCGACTTTCAGTGCAATTTCAAGTGCACTTTGCACTTGTAGTGCAAAGTGGATTTGCCTTTTGTAAATAACCCCCCAAGTTTCAATATGTTACATTGCAATGCAATTGCATTTTGTTAAATAACAATGATTATACCAGGAAAAAAAATAATTAGTATTTTTTTTTCTTAGCAGTCTCAATGTAAGGAAAACATGAATTTTAATATTTAATACAGAAAAAAAAAATCACATTAAAATAGAATAATTTGCAAACATTACAGAGACACAAGACATGAAGGACGCAGCGTACTGTTTGCAGTAATCATACCTTTATTCTGAAACATCTGAATAGTACCCATTTAAATACATTTATTATCAGCTTGGAATCAAAGCATTTCTCTGCAGTTAACTGTATTACCGGATACCTCGTACTCACTCTTTGAAGGTCTGTGATGTTTCACATTGGTTTACATTAACAACTTCTGGCTCTCTGCATATCTTATTGTTAAGTGAGAATTATAAAATATCAACTTATTTTTTTTCTGAGCCTGCGTCTCTTCTAAGTAGTTTCCAATGATGTGACATTGCCGACTTGGTAATGTCAACAATCTATATCATGGAGATGAAAATAGACAATGGTGATTTTGTGTTTTTGCGTCTACCGTATGTGTCGTCAGTGCGGTCTGAATTTAAAGTATATGTAAACACTCACCTTGTAAAACAACCCATTTAGTTCAAAATAGAAATGAAAGGCAAAACATTTGTGAAAACATATAAAAAAAAAAACATTATAAATACCTTTTTCCCCTTTTTTATAAGTGATCACGTAATCTCTGTTCTCTGCTGCACAAGGAGCTCAGAAAGCTGGGGGGAGAAGAAGCAGCAGCACACTGACCTTGAATGTCTGTGCAGAGGGGGGCGTGTCAGCAGAAGTCTGATCATTGGAGGACAGGCAGGCTGTGCTCACAACACAGCCAGAAAACTGATCATGCTGAGATAGATGTGTTCTCATGCCCAGTGTGGTCAGTTTTTGATAGAAAACCAGAAGGACTGAAAGGAGCAGCAGGTGTTTCACACAAAGCAAGCAATGCAAATAGAACAGGATATGTTTTCATAAAAGTACATGGTACAGCAGCCACATATCAGAAATATGATAGGTTTGGTTTACATATTCTTTAACTACTTGCCGACCAGCCGCCGCTGTTTTACTGTGGCAGAATGGCACGGCTGGGCGAAACAATGTTATGTGACGTCGCTTCGCCTTGTGGCCACTAGGGACGCGCGAGCGCACCTCCCGGAACCGATGCGAGTGCGGTGACCATCGGGCTCCCGTGATCGCTGGTGACACACCGAGAACCAGGATCTGTGTGTGTAAACACACATATTCCAGTTCCCTGAGTGGAGAAGAGACCGATCGTGTGTTCATACAAAGTATGAACAGCGATCTGTCATCTCCCCTAGACAGCCCCAATCCCCCCTTCAGTTAGAACATAGAGAGGAAACAGTTAAAGCGGAGGTCCGGCCGTTTTTTTTTTTTCCAAAGTCAGCAACTACAAACACTGTAGCTGTTGACTTTTAATAAGGGCACTTACCTGTCCAGCGAGCCCGCGATGTCGGCCCCCCGAGGCCGATCCGTCCACTGGATCGGGTGCCATCCTTGCGGCTTCACTGCCTGTTTCCTACTGCGCATGCGTGAGTCGCACGGCGCTTTGTGAATGGACGCCTGTCTACTGGGACACACACATGTCCCAGAAGACATCGCGACCCATCTCCCAGGAGACAACGCGAGGGAGGACAAGAACCGTGGAGTAGAAAGTGGCAGATTAGGTCGATCTGCCTAGCAACAGCCATTTCTGGTAAGTAAAACATTTTTTTTTTTTCAAATGTTTTTTAATATATTTTAAGGAGCGTGTTTATGTATTTTTTGTTTTAGGGTGGACCTCCGCTTTAACCCCTTGATTGCCCCCTAGTGTTAACCCCTTCCATGCCAGTGACATTTTTACAGTAATCAGTGCATTTTTATAGCACTGATTGCTGTATAAATGCCAATGGTCCCAAAAATGTGTCAAAAGTGTCCATAATGTCGCAGTCCCGCTAAAAATAGCAGATCGCTGCCATTACTAGTAAAAAAATAATAATAATAAAAATGCCATAAATCTATCCCCTATTTTGTAGATGCTATAACTTTTGCGTAAACCAATCGATATATGCTTATTGCGATTTTTATTACCAAAAATATGTAGAAGAATGCATATCGGCCTAAACTGAGGAAAAATAGCTTTTTTTAAAAAAAAAAATGGGGATATTGTTTTTTTTTTCAAAATTGTCGCTCTTTTTTTGTTTATAGCGCAAAAAATAAAAACCGCAGAGATGATCAAATACCACCAAAAGAAAGTTTTATTTGTGGGAAAAAAAGGACGTCAATTTTGTTTGGGTGCAGCCCCGCACATCTGCGCATTTGTCATTTAAAGCGACGCAGTGCCGAATCGCAAACAAAAAAATGGCCTGGTCATTCAGCAGCCAAATCTTCCGGGGCTGAAGCGGTTAAAGGATATAGTGCACCTGTTGGGAACATGTAAAATGTTCCCACTTCTGCAGCTGCTCCCTGATCCGCTGTCCATAGTGACAGCAACCCGGGGATCTTCTCCCAGAAATCGCTGTCACCATTTTTTTTTTAAACACTCCACCCGCCTGCATCATTTATTCACAGAGTTCTGTGAATGGAAGAGCTACAACTACTGCCAGCCTTTGCGGCTGTTGGCTTGTAGTTCTCAATGAACTACCAGAGTGCTGTTGAGTGCTCTAGGTAGTTTATTGTCTCTTCCAGTCAGTGTGCAACTGCCTGCCCGTAAGAGGTACGAGCAGACAGCTTACCGCAAGTCTTTACTGCCGGTTTCCCTTAGTTAGGATGAACCCGAAGCCCATTGGAGAGTCAGCTCAGGTGAGGACAATGCTGGGTCCCTGGACAGGTAAGTGTCCTTATATTAAAAGTGAACAGCTACAGTATTTGTAGCTGCTGACTTTTACATTTTTCGGGGGAGACTGGGGCTCCTCTTTAATTTTTTCAGTGCAATATGTCTTAACAAATGTCAATGAACATATGCTTATGAGGTTCTTCTGATGATCCCTACACCTCCTGCAACTTTCTGGTCTACAGAGTGATTTGTGTAAAGCTGTGTAAAGTGAGTTGTGCCAAAATGAGCAGCAAAGGATGGATAGATGCAGAGTGTGAGATTACCCTGTGCTGTACAATCCAAGGCTTAGGCAGTATAAAGATAATCAGAAAAAATGCATGCTATAGAAGGAGAAATGGACCTCACCTCACAGGAACTGATAACAAAACACTGCTTTAAAAAAAGTAAAAAAAACAAAAAAACAACGCAAGTGAAAAGGCACACTCAACTGTGTTAACAAAACACATGCAAAGCACTGGCGTTGACACAAACACTGTGATGTGAATAGACCCTAAAGAAATATGTAAGAGACTTCTGATTGGGTGACAGTTGGCACCAAATAGCCCAGGCTCACGCTCTGCTTCTTCTTGGATTGGACAATAACTCATTACTGGTAGTTAACAGCCTTTGCCTTCTTGTGCCCAACTCCTTGCCAGAGGCTTTTCTTCGACATCCCCAGCCATTTATATTCACAAGAAAGGAATGTCCACACAAATAGTTAGTATAGTTTCCACAATTTACTGTTCTTCAGGCCATATTCACACCTGAGCGATTATCTGCTTGAAGCTTGAAGCTCAAAAATGCTGGAGGAGAAAAAATCAATTATTCTCTATGGAGATGGTTCACATCTCTACTCCAAGTCGCCTGAAGCTCAAACAAGTTCTGGAGCTTTTTTTTTTATCGCTGGAATTGGGCACATTTTTGGCGCTTTTTTTTAACATAGAAATGAATTGAAACGCGCCATTGGCGCGTTTTTGCGTGCATTTTTGCATGATTTTCTGCTCAAATGAAAAAAAGTTAAAAATAAAATAGTAATACTATATTAATATATACATGTACAATAAATACACAGATAATTTAAAATCATCATAAATAAGTAAAATAAATGAATAATATGTAATAATACATTAATAAATAATAATTAACCTTAACAAATATTAAATAGATTATCATTATTTTTACATTATTATTATTGTTATTAATAATAATAATAATAATAATAATATTTTTTCAGTTAGGGCTAGAGTGTTTAGTCATTTATTATTATTTTATTTTTTAAGGGGTAAGGATTAAAGTAAAGGGTTAATTATTTATTTATTGTTACTTTTTTTTAAATTCATTCATTTTTTATTTGTTATTTTTATTTATTTGTGTATTTATTTTGCATTTATTTATTCATTTATTTTTATTCGTATAATAATAATAATAAAATAAAAAAATAAAAAATAATAAACCCTAACCCCCAACTCCTAATCCTAACCTTAACCTAAACTGAACTCGAACCCCTTACCCTAACAAAAAAACATTATAATAAATGGATAATAATAAATGAAGAAATAAATGCTAATGGAAAACAGATAATAGTTTGCTCTATTGGCTAATAAAAAAACCCCGCCAAAACACAAAAACGCTGCATGCAAACGTGCAATAACGTGCCAAAAACGCCCGAAAAAAACGCTGGAAAAGCTCTCAAAGATGCTACTCTCTGGTGTGAATGCAGCCTCAAAGAGAGCAGTGACCAGGGTTGCTGATAAGGTAGTACAGCCGGCCCCCCTGTTCTGGGCCCAGGCCCCATCAGTTCAAAAGGGGGGCCCGGGCACCTGCCAAGTGGGAGGGTCAGCTGTACTGCCTTATTGCTGACATTTGTGGATCTTCCTGCAGCTCTGCCGGCTGCTACTCCTCTTTCTCTGTTGCGGGCGCTTGCAGAGCAGCACAATTCACTTGGATCTTGTTTGACCGGGGGAATAATTTCTGCCGTGGCTGCGAAGCAAAGCATCGCGCCCGTGGTATTTTAGCACAAAATAATTTGATATTTTCAGATGGAGGGTATTGCCCTGTCAGTTAGGCTGTATGGGGCCCCATGATATTTAACAGCAGCCCTGGCAGTGACATGTAGCATCACATTGACATAAAGACAGAACTCTTTGGCACACATTGCCGTACATAAGAGCAAACCTTCTGTAGAAGTCACTCAGGTGTTGAACGCCAGCACATAATTAAAAAGCCATCTTACCTTTGCTCTCCTCTCCTTGAGAACAACACAGTGTTGGGGATCCATCTCCCTGTATACTAGATTCTGTAGCATTCACCTCTATTCAAACTGAGATTAACCATGTAAAGAATCCTGCTCTGTCAGCCAAGATTAATAAAGTGCCTCTTGTGGTATTCAGTCTCTACTTCTATACCCCATTCCAAAGCTCTACCCATCCTGGTACACTTCTATTGGTGTTATAATGCTTCTGCCACAGTAAAAATTTGATAAATGGCTGAGCGTGTGGACATTTCTTATTTCTGGAGTTGGGTTTCAGGCCAGGAGAATGTAAGTAATTTAAGATGGTGGAGAATTCCCCTATTTCTGGTGTGTGTGACCCTATCATGTACCTGAGCATGCCAAAGGTGGGTGGGAAGGTGGGAGGTGTACCTGGCCAGCTTGGCGGTAAGAAATCAGAGGCCTGCTTCCAAAGGTAATAAGTACTCCTTATTAACGTAGCCCTAGACTAAGACTGCACATACACAGGAGATTTGGCCCACCAGTGTTAGCACCGGGGAGACACAGGTGCGGCGTCTAGCCCTGCTAACCTACAACAGACTTAAATATGTGGGGGCTAAGCATGGAATCTCTGCTTTGGGTGGCATATGTCCCTGGGAGCATACGGCCATAAATGTGAGTACTGCTCAGTACAGCATCCAGCTGCCGCGTATTTCAGTGTGTCATAGATTTGGACAGGCTGCCAGCAGTGGGACTGAATGCTGTACCTGTGCACAGGTGCCCAAAATGGCTTTGTGGTGGCACTGCAGATGGAGAAGAAGTCAGGAGGAACATGGTTCCTCTATGGTTTCCTGGGTCAGTGGGGAAGTGATCTGATTGGATGCTGTCACCCCATGTGACTCTGGTGATCATCTTGGGTCAAGCAGAGCCTTCTTAAGGCCCTAGGTTAAGGCCCCTGGCTCCTAGGTTTTGGCACGCTTTTGGTGAGTTGGTAGAGTAGGGACAGGTATCCCATCTGTGAGGGACAGTAACAGTGCTAGGGAAGGGTTCCTGACAAGAAGGGAAAGCGTAGGGTCGTATCTCTTCAAGGTTTCTCAACCAGGGTTCCTTCAGATGTTGCTAGGGGTTCCTTGAGCAATGAGCAATTTCTACCTCCCAGATAAGTTCCCACTGACACTATTGATCTTTTTAGCTATCTGTAAGGAGGTAATTCTTCCCAATGACCACAAGTGTAAGGAGCATTCTTCCCACTGACCATCAAACTAACGTGTCATGAGATGAAGATATGGTAACTTTTAGCAGGGGTTGCTTGAGACCGGAAAGTTATTTTAAGGGTTCCTCTGTGCTGAAAAGGTTGAGAAAAGCTGCCTTAGAATAGGGGGGTGATTTACCTGGTGATTTATTCATATCTGGAGTTGCACGTTCTCCACATTGGATCCTTACGTTCATATACCACATACCCTTACAAAACACAATGAACCGATTTTGGTGGAGGCATTTTTTCCAATAACCTTGTACCATTGCATTAAAGTTCATATTTAGTGCTGATTGAAAAATAAATCCCAGCTGTTAGAAAGAAACATCCTGATTCCTTAAAAAAACCTCAGTAAATGAAGGTAAGGTGGATGCACACCAGTAGATGCCGTGATTATGTGTAAAATCCCCGAGCGGGGGCAGGAAGGGGCACATTTACACAAAAATGAATCCAAATTACTTTTGCATAACTGGACCCACACTACTGACAAGAAAAGCCATACTGAAAAAAGGTCAGACATAAAAGCTGCCCATTGATGACAAGGGCAGCAGTTCCATGACATGAAAAGAACATATGTAATATAAAATAAATTGCTTCCTCTGTAGTTGTGTGAGTAGCATATAGAACCAGACAATTTTAGGGCCTGCCTAAGCCCTCAGACATTTACATATCTATCTGCAGGTGTTACGAAAAACGCTCTTCGCTGCTGCTCGTGTTTAAGCTATAATTTTCCTTTAAGGAGTTACATGTTTTCAATTGTACACTTGGGTTAAACCAATAAACATCTTCACCTACTGTTTTCATTACCAACTCCAGTGAAGCAGCCTCTTCCTGACAAGCCATTATGTTGCACTTCATGCCGTCTAGCCACAAGAGAACAAGTGCGATATTAGCCAGAGAACAATCCTCGCATGCTGTAAAAATACAGATGCTGATTTATATTTCATATACCTAATTTAAAAGTCCCCTAATATCAGTTCAGTCTTATTTTTTTTTTCTATAAGAAGGACAAACCAACCTTTTGATACTTGAGCATTCATGGTAACTTGCTCTAGCTAGGCGAAGGCCAACTTGCATAACAGCTATCAGCTAATAAACAGTATAGGATGTCTGACAATGACATTTTTACAACTCTGTTTCTGTTCATGTCTTGACAACAAGCCGTCAACGCACACCTTTCACACAATCAATGCCAAAACCTGAAACAAGGCTGAGATGTTGCAGAGATGTAAAACTAACTGGTTCCCTAAAGATTCCTTGATGAAACAGTTACATTACAAATGCAAATCCCATACCTTGAGTAGTAGGTTAAAGTAGATGTTAAGGTGGAATTAATGCAGAACAAAACTGTTCCTGAGTGCCGCAAACTCAAAAACGCTATTAAGTTAATTTTTAGTATTCAAAGCAAGCTCCCCCATCCATTCATGTCTCCATGTTTTATTCTGTAGAGAAAAACAACCCTAGCACAAGGGTAGGCAACCTTGGCCCTCCAGCTGTTTTGAAACTACAAGTCCCATGAGACATTGCAAGACTAATAATCACAGGCATGACACCTAGAGGCAGAGGCATGATAGGATTTGTAGTTTCATCACAGATGGAGGGCCAAGGTTGCCCACCCCTGCCCTAGCACTTCCAACTGCAGCCATCTTGAGTAGGACCTCCATGACTAAGCCCCGGGGCCGGACAAAACACGTTGGGGTCATGGCTTACACAGAGTTAACTAAGACTGCTACCATCTCTAGCATACAGCTTGGTATGGTATGCGGTTGTCTCATCTGTTGTTTTTCTATGCCTCTATAGGCTGATGATTTGTGTAGCATTCACTTCCTGGAATCCACTGCCCTTAGCTCAAGCACACAGACAGGAGGGCGTGCTTAGCTGAGAGAGCCTCTCCTCTCATCCTCCAGATGAAATAAATAAAATGCCCATGAAGACTCCTTGGATGTGTGATGTTATTTTAGCCTAGGCCAGAAACCAGGAAGCAACTGAAGAAATGTAAAAAAACCAAAAAACAGTTAAATATAATACGGTATACCTTCCTATCCATTTCCTAATGACAGCAGTGTAAGGATTAAAAACAGTTAATGTTGATTGAGAGGGTTTAGTTCCACTTTAAACTCTCAAAAAAAACAAAACGGATTTTTATAAAAGAAGAAGAGACAGTTGCGCAGCTCGGCGTACACTTACAGTACCACATGTGCAGAAGTGACACCATTGCAGCCTGGCCAATCAAGCAGCCAAAGAGTCCAAACCCAGAAGGAAGACCAGTAGAAAATGGATGCACCCACGACAGCCAAGGATGTTGACATCGCAACACTGAAGGAGATCGTCTGGCAGGTAAGTGTGCCGTAATATGCCAACATGCTGTGCATACTAGTGTAAGATAAACCAGATTCCCAGCACCAGAAGACCAGTGTGGGACTATGCTCATATTTGTGTGTGTGCATTGCTCACATGCTAATACTTCTAGGCAAAGGGGCAATAGATGTATATTATTCAGTACATCATGCTCGCATTTGTGCACGCACACCTACACATACAAATTAGTGTGCCTACTTGGCACCCAGTTGCCTATATGACAGTTGCTGAATGGTCTTCAGCTTGTACCTGTATTCCTGTGACCTGATTCATTAAACCTGTTTACCTGTGTATAACCTGACTTTCTCCTGGACTTTGCCTTTGCTCCTGCATTAACCTTGTTCACCTGATCTCTCTGACCTCGGCCTGTTTACTGGACTCGTCTTTGCCTGCTGATTCTGTACTGCGCTGCCAGGCTGTTACCGACCTTGGCCTGATTCCTGCACTGCTTGCTGACTCGGTCCCTTGTTGGGCAGAATGTGCAAGAGAGGCCTCGACAACATTCCACTCATCACCAGGTACGTGATAACAAGTACATAATAGCATAAAGCTCCCTAGGGCCATTTTTAATGTTGTTAGAGGCCAGCTTTTAATTCTTCTTCAAGCCAAACTGAATGAAATTTAATTTTTCTTGTTCCTAAAGGATAAGTTCATCTTTGGAACATGTTACATATTACCATATTTTGTTAGTTTGAGACATGTTCCACCCGTATTTAGGTTGTACGTTATTACCTTCAAGTTCATACTGCTCCACTACCAACTCTGAGCTGTGGTTGTATTGAGCCATATTCATATCTAGCCCACTCCTATTTTCAACTTGCACTGATTGTATTTACGCTCATTTATATGTATTACCACAATTTACAAGGTATTTGTACTTACTTGGTTATCAAATTAAGGCTGAGTTTAGGTGGCCATTGATGGATCAACATTTGATCAACATTTGACTGATTCAACAGGGACCAGTTACATTTCAGTGAATCAGTGAATCTCCCCCAATGGGACATTATCCGGGCTGATCAATGTATTTTGATAGCACTAGCCTGGACAAAGTCTTGGTGGGGGAGATTCCTCCATCCGCCTTTCTTGCATAGATGGAGGAATCTGTGATGCCTCATACACACAATCGGACTTTCCGCCAACAAAACCATGGAATTTTGTCCGAAGGGAGTTGGCTCAAACTTGTCTTGCATACACACGGTCACACAAATGTTGGCCAACATTTACGAATCTAGTGACATACTAGATGTACTACGTGGTTTTTCAGCTCTTTAGCGCCACCCTTTGGGCTCCTTCTGCTAATTTCGTGTTAGTAGAAGTTTGGTGAGTGTTGATTTGCGCTTTTCTTTTCGCGTATTTCATTTATCACTTTTCATTTCGTGCTTTTCAGTTAGTTTCTGAACAGCCATTCGTCAACCAGACATGTTGCGGAATCGGAGGAGATAACGTGTTATTTATTATTGGCCTTGGAGTTATTGCTTTGACATTATTTTTTTGCTTGAATAATGATTTGATTTGGTAAATTTTCTATACTTTTGGATGCATAGAATGCACTTTTTGGTTATTTTCTATTGGAAGATAGCATGTCTAATTTTATTTTTTGGATGCACAATAAAAAAATGTGTAGAATAATACTTGGCTATGTGTTTTACTTCAAATGACAGTTTGGGAGTCGGCAGTTACATTTTAAAAAATATAATGTAAAATTGACAAGGGACACCAACATAGTTGTATCTTTGTCTTAAAAAACTACGGGATAATGGTGTTGTGTTAACATAATAATATTATTCTTGATATCACTAGAAAAAAAAAGCCTTTGAAAATTTGTTTGCAATAACTCCATCAGTATTACCAGCAAAGCAGCTTCATTATTATCCCATTAATGAAGAAGAGAATTGTGCGCTGCATTTGGAGATTTCATAATTTGCTTCGTCACGAATGTTAATTCTCCATTACGAGCGCTAGTTTACAAGACCGACCGCTTCTGCTTCCGAGCATGCGTGTTTGTACTTTGGACTTTTGTCCGACGGACTTGTGTACACACGATCGGACAATCCGACAACACACATTTGTTGGCAGAAAATTTGAGAACCTGCTAGCCAGCATTTGTTGGCGGAAAGTCCGACAACAATTGTCCGATGGAGCGTACACACGGTCGGATTGTCCGCCAACAACCTCACATCCAACATTTCCCGTCGGAAAGTCCGATTGTGTGTACGGGGCTTTAGTCTTTTTTCATTCAGCCTGCTGGCTGAATTAAAGAAACAAATCACCGATGGCCAGTATAAGACAGTTTGATGAAGTGAGTATAGAGAGATATTGTGCATTCTATTGGGGGTCCGTAATTTTAAACAAGTTGAGGTGGAACATTTTAACGGTTTCCAAAGACAGTTACATTCCTGGCATGCCGGGAATGTAACTATCATATTGACTTGTACTCTCAACCACACTGTCAAACCATCAAATGGCTGATGTCATAATTGATCACATGTACAGCACCATGGCAACTGCAGATCAAACAATTGCTAAGATGGCAGCTTCCTTGGCTGAAAAGGATCAGAGGGTTTGGTTCTGCTTTAAGAACCCTTGTTTCAGAGGATACATTAAAGTGCATTCATGAAAGGTTTCCATGGTACAAGCTGATGATTACTGGGCTATATTAGCTTCCACTTTTTTTTTTTAACTTTAAACTTTTCATTTGTTTTAGAAAAAAAATTTCAGTAGTAGTAAATACATTTAACTTGGTATTACATTTCTCATTATATAAGTCATATAATAACATACAATTATAGAGTATGCAATAAAACTGCAAAGAGAATGACATTGGAAAATAAAAATTGAAATATGAAAAATGAAAAATTACAAGGACACAAATATTGGTCATGTGGTTGGAAACCCATTTCCGCCTACCCATAATGGGAGCTATCTGTAGGCGGAGCTTAGTTTCCAAGGGTTAAGGAAATACAACTGAGTAAAGGTGTTATCTTCATGTCTAAATGCTTTTGTTCCCTCTGCCCTTGAATACCAGACAACCTGAAGTAGTTTGCAGCACAATTTATGACCTCTAAGCATAACACCACAGGTGTTCATTTGTCTGCTAGATACGATTAATTATGAGAAGGCGACAATGTACCAGACCCAGAGGTCCTTGAGATCTACTATACTGTAGATAACAAAGTACTTATAACCTGTTTGCAGAAATGTGGTGATCTTATAACAAGGCAGCTTGTGATACTTAAGCTGGCCACACACTGCCCGAATTTCAGTATGGCCCTGTGGTCACCACTCTGTTCAACAAAAGTCGAATGTTTGATTGACTTTTGTTGAACGGAGCCCATTGAGAAATTGTCAGCCAAACAGCTCCTGCATTCAATCAGAAGCAATCACTGATCAGTTATTACAAAAGCAAGAGGCAACCATCCATCCATCCACCTGTCCATTATGCATCGAACAGAGGGAGGAATCTGTTAGATTTCTTTTGATCATCTTGCAGACTGAGTAAAACTAAATTTATACATGTATGGCCAACTTCAGTTGAATGAATGAGTGACTTGTATAGCGCTACCTATGCGAACGGAATCGCCTCAGGGCGCTTTTTGCTGCCGGTGTTCATCTGCAGTATAGCGCGGTCCTTGCCCCATGGGGTCCTAACACGCTTACAAACACATACACATACAACATACACATATTTGGCCAACTTTTCGACAGGATCTAATTAACATACCAGCATGTCTTTGGAGTGTGGGAGGAAACCGGAGTACCCGGAGGAAACCCACGCAGGCACAGGGAGAACATGCAAACTCCAGGCAGATGGTGTAGTGATCGGGATTTGAACCAGCAACCCTATTGCTGCTAGGTGAATGTGCTAACCACTACACCACTGTGCTGCCCTGTTGCTTCCTACAGCCATCCATCAAGTGCCAGATTTATAAGGGGGCAAAAGGGACAGCTGCCCCAGGCCCCCTGACAGAAAAATAATATAAAAATAATATTTAAAAAAATATATAAAATAATAATAATAAAAATAATAATAATAATATAAAATTTATAATAAAAAAATTACTTTCTTACTATCTTGGGAAGAAATATTTTGCCAACCACCCTCTGAAAAAGTTTTTAAATGAATTTTGGCAGCTCACGCGAATCACGCATAGAGCAGTTACTCTCTTAAGAAAGCTGGCCTAACACGACGTGCGTGTGTGAACGCATGACCCCAGAATGACATTGTGTCATGCATTTTGAAAATGTGTGACTGTTATTGAGAATGTAAACCAACTCTGTGTATGAGCCCCCCCCCCCCCTCGAACCTGTAGTGCCCTGGGCCCCCCAAGGTCTAAATCTGACCCTACACCCATCAGACTCAGTCCTACCTTAAAAGTATAAATGGGCTTGGTGTTGCAGGAAAAACAGAGAGAAGATGTTGCACAGTACAATTCTAGGAAGTACACTCCAATGTCCTCCTACCAACCCTCAATGTGGTCAGCTTGTGCTGTGACTGCAGTGGGTTATAGAGAACTTAGATTCAAGTAAATTACAGGAGAAGTACAGCTAAAGCTTGTTTGCCCCTTACACAGCCCAGTGCTCCAGTGACTGTGGGGGGCAGAGCAGAAAGCCGGTGACTGACAGTCACCGGCTCTCTGCTCAGGGAGCACTGAGAACCGAGCGTGTTTGATTGCTCGGTTATATGTGTTAGAACCGACAGAGGACAGATGCAGCATCCACCTAGATAAGTATGACTCGGGTGGGGGGAGTCCATACTTCTCTTTTAAGTGAAATTTCAGCACACCGCAGTGTAATACATTAGGGGGGAGCTGTACTGGGGGGAGATCTGTATGGGGAAACCTGTTCTGGGGGAAGCTGTACTAAGAGGGGGGGGGGGTCTGTCTTGAGGGGAGCTGTACTAAGGGTGGGGAGATTTGTGCATTATTCAGTCCTGAACTATGTGCGCTATGCACTCCTAACCCCTGAGCTCTGTGCGATACACACTCCTGACTCCTGAGCTCTCTGCAATGTACACGCCTAACCCCTGAGCTCTGTGCGATGTACACTCCTGAGCTCTGTATGTTGAACACTCCTGACCTCTGAGCTCTGTGTGATGTACACTGCTGACCCCTAACTCTATGCGATGTACACTCCTGACCTCTGAGCTCTGTGCGATGTACACTCCTGACCTCTGAGCTCTGTGCGATGTACACTCCTGACCCCTGAGATCTGTGCGATGTACACTCCTGACCTCTGAGCTCTGTGCGATGTACACTCCTGACCCCTGAGATCTGTGCGATGTACACTCCTGACCTCTGAGCTCTGTGCGATGTACACTCCTGACCTCTGAGCTCTGTGCGATGTACACTCCTGACCTCTGAGCTCTGTGCGATGTACACTCCTGACCTCTGAGCTCTGTGTGATGTACACTCCTGACCTCTGAGCTCTGTGCGATGTACACTCCTGACCCCTGAGATCTGTGCGATGTACACTCCTGACCTCTGAGCTCTGTGCGATGTACACTCCTGACCTCTGAGCTCTGTGCGATGTACACTCCTGACCTCTGAGCTCTGTGCGATGTACACTCCTGACCTCTGAGCTCTGTGTGATGTACACTCCTGACCTCTGAGCTCTGTGTGATGTACACTCCTGACCTCTGAGCTCTGTGCGATGTACACTCCTGACCCCTGAGATCTGTGCGATGTACACTCCTGACCTCTGAGCTCTGTGCGATGTACACTCCTGACCTCTGAGCTCTGTGCGATGTACACTCCTGACCTCTGAGCTCTGTGCGATGTACACTCCTGACCTCTGAGCTCTGTGTGATGTACACTCCTGACCTCTGAGCTCTGTGTGATGTACACTCCTGACCTCTGAGCTCTGTGTGATGTACACTCCTGACCTCTGAGCTCTGTGCGATGTACACTCCTGACCTCTGAGCTCTGTGCGATGTACACTCCTGACCTCTGAGCTCTGTGTGATGTACATTCCTGACCTCTGAGCTCTGTGCGATGTACACTCCTGACCCCTGAGATCTGTGCGATGTACACTCCTGACCTCTGAGCTCTGTGCGATTTACACTCCTGACCTCTGAGCTCTGTGCGATGTACACTCCTGACCTCTGAGCTCTGTGCGATTTACACTCCTGACCAGGGGTGGACTGACCATTGAGCCACTCGGGCACTGCCCGAGGGCCCTGGGCCACTAGGGGGCCCCATCAGGGTTGCCAGCCTCAGTAAAACCAGGGACAGTATGTATAAATCTGTGTTTTTTTTACATCTGTCTGTATATACTGTGTGTACATGTATGAGCATACTGTGTGTGTGTATACTGTGTGGCCCCATAATCTCTGATTGCCTGGGGGCCCCATAATCTCCTATTGCCCGGGGGGCCCATAATCTCCTATTGCCCGGGGGCCCCATAATCTCCTATTGCCCGGGGGCCCCATGAGTTATCAGTCCGCCCCTGCTCCTGACCTCTGAGCTCTGTGCGATGTACACTCCTGTCCCCTGAGCTTTGTGCGATGTACACTCCTGACCTCTGAGCTCTGTGCGATGTACACTCCTGTCCCCGAGCTCTGTGCGATGTACACTCCTGTCCCCTGAGCTCTGTGCGATGTACACTGCTGACCCCTGAGCTCTATGGGTTCTGCACTCATGACCCCTGCGGGCTGCGTGTTGTGCGCTCCTGACCCCTACATGCTATGTGTTTTGCACTTCTGACCCTTGCCCTCTGTTCAGTACACACTCTTGACCCCTACACTCTGTTTGTTTTCCTATGGCTGCCCAGGGTTGAACCCCCCCAGAAAAAAAAAAATATGGCCCTGAACCAGATGGTAAATGCTTTTATGGGACTTTAAATCCTTTCCGGTTGCTGACATTCTAGTACATGGTAACTTTCTCCATTGTGTTTCCTAACTTTAATGCCCTGTACACACGACCGGTTTTGCCGGTGGAATAAACTCTGAAGGTTTTTACGATGGAGTTCCGGCGGAATTCCGCTCAAGCTGTCTGACCGTCAGAACGAGGTGACGTACAACACGTACGACGGGACTAGAAAACGGAAGTTCAATAGTCAGTATCCAATAGCTTCCGTCTCGTACTTGCTTCAGACCATGCATTGTTTTTGGTATGTCGGAACAGCATACAGACGATCGTTTTTTACGATCGGAATTTGTTCCGTCGGAAAAATATAGAACACGTTCTCTATCTAAGTCCGTCTGAATTTTCGACAGAAAAAGTCTGATGGGGCATACACACAGTCGGAATATACGATGAAAAGTTCCTATCGGACTCTTTCTGTCGGAAATTCGGCTTGTGTGTACGCGGTAATAGGATAATGAGAGATTGATCTGTCACTTAGCATTTAGTGAATATGAATATGCCTTGCTGGTAATATGAAATATGTTATTTCGATATTTAACAATGGGTCTCATGGCCATCATTAAATATTTATCCTTGGAAACTCGAGTGCTCCAACTTTGCAAGATTTTAATAAACTCCTAGAATATCCTACTTTTTAATGAGACCAGAGTTCTTTAAGATTTCCCCTATGCTTAAGTATAATGACATAGTGCCATGATTTTTTTTGTGATAACATACAGAATTAATGACATGGCGCCAACGACTAGTAGCAGAATGTGCCAAGGTGACATCTAGACTTGTCTACAATGACCTCTGTCACTATCCTGAGTCTCCCCTGCAGTTGCACATCTTCGTAGGTTACTTGTCAACAGATCGTGATATAGTTATCCAGAAATGCTCACAACTGCCTGTCCCAGCAACAGCTACAAAACATTTCTCTAAAGTACAATGGCAGTTATCCTTGTCACACTAATAAACACTTACTTCTCCTGACTCTTTACTTCCTTAACGGTGACATCCACCCAGACGCACCACACTATGAGCAAAGATCTCAATGTATAAGATCTCATGACACTTAATGACACAATCTATTATATTTAATGAGACACAATGTGGCATTGCTGCTGACATTTTGGAGCAGAAAGAAATCAATTGCCTGATGTCATATCGGTTGTTATCCGTTATGTGAGTCGTACTTATTCTCTACCCTACAGCAAAATTAATAGTCTACACAGAAAATGAACCACATTCTATATTACAAAAATTGTAACCCGACAGACACATTTTAATATATATAAATGATATTTCCTAGGAAGATAAAAGAACCAACGCACTATGAATCTTAATATTTTTAAGTTCTGGTCTTTGTGTCACACAATAACAAATAGCTGCAGCCTCAGATGCAGCCAGTTCTTGCATGAAGGCTAACAAAATCTCCATTTATTTCATGGTTTAGGGTTCATTAGTAAAAAAAAAAAAAATTAATATATCTTTATATATTTAAGTTTTATACAGAAAATGTTTTCCTATATATATATATATATATATATATATATATATATATATATATATATAGTAGATATACAGTAGATATATATATATATATATATATATATATATATATATATATATATAGATATGGATATAGATATCTATATATATATATATATATATATATAGATATGGATATAGATATCTATATATATATAGATATATATATACATTATAGATATATACAGTATCTCACAAAAGTGAGTGTACAGCTTGTATAACAGTGTAAATTTGCTGTCCCCTCAAAATAACTCAACACACAGCCATTAATGTCTAAACCGCTGGCAACAAAAGTGAGTACACCCCTAAGTGAAAATGTCCAAATTGGGCCCAAAGTGTCAAAATGCTGTGTGGCCACCATTATTTTCCAGCACTGCCTTTAACCCTCTTGGGCATGGAGTTCACCAGAGCTTCACAGGTTACCACTGGTAATAGGGTTTAGGTCTGGAGACATGCTTGGCCAGTCCAAATCATCTTCAAGGTGTGTTTGGGGTCGTTATCATGTTGGAATACTGCCCTGTGGCCCAGTCTCCGAAGGGAGGGGATCATGGTCTGCTTCAGTATGTCACAGTACATGTTGGCATTCATGGTTCCCTCAATGAACTGTAGCCCTCCAGTGACGGCAGCACATATGCAGCCCCAGACATGACACTCCCACCACCATGCTTGACTGTAGGCAAGACACACTTGTCTTTGAACTGCTCACCTGGTTGCCGCCACACACGCTTGTCACCATCTGAACCAAATAAGTTTATCTAAGTTCCCCTGATTTCTCTGTCAATATCAACAGTTCAACTATCAACCCATCTCCCCACGCCAAGGTCCTAGGTGTAATCCTGGACTCTGAACTAACCTTTCGACCCCACATTCTATCACTATCCAAAATTTGCCGCCTCAATCTCCGCAAAACCTCCAAGATACGCCCCTTCCTAAGCAATGTCACCACAAAGCTTCTAATTCACTCCCTGGTCATCTCCCGCCTCGACTACTGCAACTCCCTCCTCATTGGCTTACCTCTAAATAGGCTATCCCCACTTCAGTCCATCATGAACGCTGCTGCCAGGCTCATCCACCTCACAAACTGCTCAGCGTCTGCTATACCCCTCTGCCAATCCCTCCATTGGCTGCCACTCAGTCACCGAATTAAATTCAAGATACTAACTATAACTTACAAAGCCATCCACAACCTGGCCCCCAGCTACATCTCTACCCTAGTCTCAAAATACCAACCTAATCATTCTCTTCGCTCCTCCCAAGACCTCCTGCTCTCAAACTCCCTTGTCACCTCATCCCATGCTCGCCTTCAGGACTTCTCCAGAGCCTCTCCCATCCTCTGGAATGCTCTACCCCAATCTGTCCGATTTTCTCCTACTTTATCCACTTTCAGACGATCCCTGAAAATTGATCTCTTCAGAGAAGCCTATCTGGCCCCCACCTAACAACTGTACATTTATCTTCTCAATCAGCACATCGCCCACAGTTATTACCTCTTGTATCTCTTGACCTTCCCTCTTAGATTGTAAGCTCTAAGGAGCAGGGCCCTCTGATTCCTACTGTATTAAAGTGTATTGTAATTGTACTGTCTACCCTCAAGTTGTAAAGCGCTACGTAAACTGTTAGCGCTATATAAATCCTGTATAATAATAATAATCTTGGTCTCATCAGACCACAGGACATGGTTCCAGTAATCCATGTCCTTAGTCTGCTTGTCTTTAGCAAACTGTTTGCGGGCTTACTTGTGCTTAATCTTTAGAAGAGGCTTCTTTCTGGGATGACAGCCATGCAGACAAATTTGATGCAGTGTGCGGCGTATGGTCTGTGCACTGACAGGCTGACCCCCCACCCCTTCAACCTCTGCAGTACTCATACGTCTATTTCCCGAAAACAACCTCTGGATATAATGCTGAGCACGTGCACTCAACTTCTTAGGTTGACCATGGCGAGGCTTGTTCTGAGTGGAACCTGTTAAACCACTGTATGGTCTTGGCCACCGTGCTGCAGTTCAGTTTCAGGGTCTTGGCAATCTTATTATAGCCTAGGCCATCTTTATGTAGAGCAACAATTCTTTTTTTCAGATCCTCAGAGAGTTCTTTGCCATGAGGTGCCATGTTGAACTTCCAGTGACCAGTATGAGAGAGTGATAACAGCAAATTTAACACATCTGCTCCTCATTTACACCTGAGACCTTGTAACACTAACGAGTCACATGACACCAGTGAGGGAAAATGGCTAATTGGGCCCAATTTGGACATTTTCACTTAGGGGTGTACTCACTTTTGTTGCCAGCAGTTTAGACATTAATGGCCATGTGTTGAGTTATTTTGAGGGGACAGAAAATTTACACTGTAAAGCCCCATACACACTATCAGATTTTCTGTTGATTTTTGTCTTCAGATTTACCAAAACTATGTAGTGCAAGGGCCTGCCTGATTGCATACAAGATTGAAACTCCTAAGGTTTGACCTCATATTATATGGTTTTGGTAAATCTGAAGACAAAAATCAGCAGAAAATCTGATAGTGTGTATGGGGCTTTATACAAGCTGTACACTCACTACTTTACATTGTAACAAAGTGTAATTTCTTCAGTGTTGTTACATGAAAAGATAGAATAAAATATTTACAAAGATGAATATGAGGGGGGTACTCACTTTTGTGAGATACTGTATACTGTAGATATATATATATATATACTCACCGGCCACTTTAGTAGGTACACCTATTCAATTGCTTGGTAACACAAATTGCTAGTCAGCCAATCGCATGGCAGCAACTCTATGTATAAAGGCATCTATACGTGGTGAAGACGACTTGCTGAAGTTCAAACTGAGCATCAGAATGGGGAAGAAAGGGGATTTAAGTGTTTTTGCACTTGTCATGGTTGTTGGTTGTTGTTTCAAAAACTGCTGATCTACTGGGATTTTCACGCACAACCATCTCTCGGGTTTACAGAGAATGGTCCGAAAAAGAGAAAATATCCAGTGAGCGGCAGTTGTGTAGAGAAAAATGCCTTGTTGATGTCAGAGGTCAGAGGAGAATGGGTAGACTGGTATGAAATGAGAGAAAGGCAACAGCAACTCAAATAACCACTCGTTGCAACCAAAGTATGCAGAATACCATCTCTGAACGCACAACACATCGAACCTTGAAGCAGAAGACCACACCGGGTGCCACTTCTGTCAGCTAAGAACAGGAAACGGAGGCTACAATTCGCACAGGATCACCAAAATTGAACAATAAAAAAATTGGAAAATTGGGAATAAGTTGCCTGATCTGATGAGTTTCGATTTCAGCTGTGACATTCAAATGGTAGGATCAGAATTTGGCATAAACAAAATGAAAGCATGGATCCATCCTGCCTTGTATCAACGGTTAAGGCTGGTGGTGGTAGTGTAATGTTGTAGGGGATATTTTCTTGGCACACTTTAGGCCCCTTAGTACCAATTGAGCATTGTTTAAACTCCATGGCCTACCTGAGTATTGTTGCTGATCATGTCCATCCCTTTATGACTACAGTGTACACATCTTCTGATAGCTCCTTCCAGCAGGATAATGCACCATGTCACAAAGATCAAATCATCTCACCACTGGACAATGAGGTCCCTGTACTCCAATGTCCTCCACACTCACCAGATCTCAATCCAATAGAGCACATTTGGGATGTGGTGGAAAGGGAGATTTGCATCATGTCAATATGGACCAAAACCTCTGAGGAATGTTTCTAACACCTTGTTGAATCTATGGCATGAAGAATTAAGGCAGTTCTGAAGGCAAAAGGGGGTCCAACCCGGTACTAGCAAGGTGTACCTAATAAAGTGGATGGTGAGTGTGTGTATATATATATATATATATATATATATATATATATATATATATATACTGTATATATATAGTATATACACAGTAGAGGAGTAGAGGAGTGGAGGAGGAGGCGGGGGAAGCTGGCGGCAATGAGTGTGCAGTCTCCGGTGGTGACATGCAGAGGCGGAGTTGCCGTGCAGCCTGAGCAGGGAGAAGAAAGATGACAAATTCAGTCGGGAGCGTGCCGCGGCCTGGCTATGTCCACCTGGCTGCTCTCCTAATGCTTCTGCTGAAAAGGAGGGGAAGCGATTGTGAATGGGGTAAGTGCAGACCTGCCGGCGGGGGGGGGTTTGTTTGCTGCCCCCCTCTGAAAAAAGTGGAGCACCAGCCACCACTGCTCAATAGATTAGAGCTAGTTAAATTAATTGTAAACGTTTTCTTTTTAATGCTTACATGTTATGCTTACCTGCTCTGTACAGAGGGGCCCTGATCCTGCTTATCTGGGGTCCCCTGGCGGTGCTCCTGGCTCCTCCTCTTTCCGAGTGCCCCCACGGAGAGCCGCATTCCATGGGGGCACCGGTGCGGGGGCGCTCCCAAGTCCTGCTGCTGCGTCCATTGACACAGACAGCAGGACTCGGCCCCGCCCCCCGACCCTGTGTCACTGTATTTGATTGACAGCAACGGGAGCCAATGCTATCAATCTATCCAATGAGAACCCGAGACAGCGGCTGGAGCTGCTGGGCTCGTCCTCGGCGCTGGAACGATCAGGTTCAGGTAAGAAAAAGGGAGGCTCTGGAGGGCAGCTGCAGCACAGAAGGTTTTTTCACCTTAATGCATAGAATGCATTAAGGTGAAAAAGCTTGAGACTTTACAACTCCTTTAAATCCCTATTTCAACAACCCTTCTTCCAAACAGAATGATTATAATTTTTTTCTATATTTTTTGTGTTTTATGCTTTAATAAAGAAAGGGCCTTGAAATCTTAGTATAATAGTTTTCAGTTTCTTAAATTTTTTCTTTCATTTTTAGCTCCCCCCGCTTCCATCCCGGCCTAGGTCGGAATCATATGTACCTGGTCCTGTAGATTCCTGGGATACTTACATCACATCTCCCAGGAGGCTGCAGGATCGGCACACTTAAGCCCTTTAAAGCGATTGTAAACCCCGTTAGCACATTTTTACCTACAGGTAAGCCTTATTATAGGTCAAATGAATATCTCCGAAACCTGTACTGTTTAGGAGATATTCACCTTGCATGCAGCCCCTGACGTCTGCGGCGCATGCGCAGTGACGGTCCGGCAAAGGTTCGGCGTATCGTGCCGGAATGGCGGGCGCCCTCGCGCATGGAGTGACATCATCGCGGCGCCGGCTACTCAGAGCCGCGAACCTGGAGGTATCGCTGAGGCAAAATGTCACCTCCCTCGGCGGTGACCGGGAGACGGTGAAGGGGCTTCGTTCTAAGGTAAGTATTTCATAATGAGCTAGTATGCGGTGCATACTAGCTCGTTATGCCTTTGCCTTATACGTTTTTTTTTTCTTCTTCTGGGTATACAACCGCTTTAAGGGGACAGCACCCCACTAAGTCGTTTTTGCCACCATTAAATACCCTTGCTTAGAATAGAAACAACTGATATCATTTTAAAAATATACATTTATTCTCAAATCAATAAGAGCATCAAAACAACATACAATGAATAAAAAAAAAAAGTGTAGCGCTGTAAACCCTAAATACAACCTTTAGGTTAATACGGTGATAAAACCAGTGTTAGAATCCCAATATCAAGGGATGTAAAACTATATAAACCCTAGAACTCGAAAGATATAGAGTAACAAGACAATGAAAAAGTGCCAAACAAATGGCTATTTGCAATGTGATATGATCAGTAAATATAAATTATAAATGTAATACAGTACATAAATATTTAAATGAAATCAAGTAAAATAAATAGGTGTGATAATCGATAAAATTATAATGCAGTACGTATGTGTTTAAATAAACAGAGTGACATAAATGAATGAAAAACAACATACAATACATTCCACAGTCATACTGCAGTGTGTACAACAACTAGCAGTGCGCAAATTTTACCGATCAGTGGAATGTATTGCACATTATAGAACAATTTGTCCTATTTTCTTCATATATTTGTATTACTTTTGATTTAGCACTTCTCTGTCCATCTTACTCAGTCTGCATGTTCTCATATATTGTAAAGGATTCCCAGTATTATTCAGTAATAAATTGCTATACACGCAATGTCACTAAAGCGCACACAAGGTACTGTGACAATGTAAAGAGCAAACCTGGTTTCATAACAGTAAAGGAGTGTCAACCTTCAAAACAATGACAGAGATAAATGAGTGCAGAGTGCTTCCTGGGATGTTATATTAATATACCTCATATACATGCTACTAGTACATTTGATATGGAAATGAACTGAATATATTGACCTCTAAGCTTCTATCATTCGGATCTTCATCATTTTGGTTTTGCAGAATGGTGGATTTTTTTTTTTACATTTATTTTTGTGTTTATTCCTTTTCATTATTTTGGCTCCAATTGTGGTAATAGTGACCTATCCCATCCTGAGACCTCTATGCCTGGCCTGAGTGGAGTAGAAACAATCACTGCAAAAAAATCTTCATCGGAAATCTGAACTAGCCCAATGCTTTGCATCCACAAATATCTTTACTGCACATAGAAGAGTTCAGGCAAACAATATGCCATACCTCCCAACTGTCCCTGATTTGGAGGGACTGTCCCTGATTTGGAGCAATGTCCCTCTGTCCCTCATTCCACCTCATTTGTCCCTCATTTTTGGTCTGATCTATATAGTTGTATATAAAATGCACTATTTATCTATTAAAAAGTGTTTCCCAGTGCTAAACCTTTCACCCAAATTCTAAATTGCTGCATTTGTAAATTTTAAAAGCTAAAGGAATAGTAGTGGTAAAATGTGGATTTAATTAACCTTTTTTTTTGGTTAATTCTTCTTTAAGGGGGTGTGGCAGGGGAGGCGTGTCCTATGCCTACATATGTATTCTAGTAGGTGTCCCTCATTCTCAAAATGTTGGGAGGTATGCAATATGCTGCGGTAGATTTGGGTATTTTCAGGTTAAAAAAAAATAACATTTGCTTCCTAACATCAATGTGGTGGGAATGAACTAAAACTGGAACAAAAAAATGTGTTCCTCTATCCAGGGGGCGGCCCCGTCCATTATGAGTGCACGGGCACGGCTCCCCCCCTATTCAGCGCTGCCCAGCGCCACCCCCTCCTATCCATGCATCCAGCCCCTTGCAATGAATTCCAATGGAGAGGTCAGAGGCTCTAATCGGCTTCAAAATAGGGTGGGCTCGGGGTGCATAGCACTGCGCTCTGAGCCCACCCAGGTGTGTTACATAGCGAATAAATATTCGCTATTGTAACACTGACCCTCCTCCTGGCCAATCAGGAAGCAGGTCTGAGACCCGTCACTGGATTGGCTGAAGGTACAGGCGATCCTATAGAACACCTAGCAAGAGGGGAGGAGAGAGGAGATGCATGGGAATCTAGCGGTCGTCTGTCGCCCGGGGGAAAGGTAGGCTGGCCACCAGGAGGAGGAGGGAGGAGACCTGCCACTGGAGGAGATACACCAGTCGCCCGGAGGGAAGCCCGCTCGTGGTAAATGTTGCAGCTGCTGGGTGACACTGACCGACCGACCAATGGGGGGGTGTGGGTGACCTGATCGGGGGGGCAGCTGTCTGTGCACTGTTTGCCAACCCCCCCCCCCAAAAAAAAAATACCACCGGCCGCCACTGCCTCTGTCTATTCCTATATGGACACCACTTCGCAGTTGCAAGGGCTATTGTATTATTGTATTATCTGAGCCAATAGGTGTGCGCAAAGGTGTGCCAGTTGTGCCTGGGCACACCCTAAACTGGTTGTCATGGATGCTGAATGCTGGTATCCTATGAAATAGGCTTGACCAGAAATGTGTGAATTTGCACAGAGAAGCACCAGACACAAGTGTAGTATAAATAATGTGATTTATTAACTGCTTGCCGACCATATAACTTACATATAGCTGTAACGAGCAGGGCCCTCTGATTCCTCTTGTACCAAATTGTAATGTAACTGTACTGTCTGCCCTCATGTTGTAAAGCGCTGCGCAAACTGTTGGCGCTATATAAATCCTGTATAATAATATAATAACACCTGTATAATAATATACGACTTTGCTGCGCAGGATCATGTACCTAGTACAAGAGCCTGCACTTCCGGGTCTGGGGCATCCATGTGCACCACCGGCCCACTCCCGCTGTGATTATACACCGAGGGAGCTGATCTGCGGGTACCGATGTCCGGCGGCACCTGCCGATTGTTAGGCAGAGAACCAGAATAGCGGTCAGCCTATGTAAACAAGGCAGATCACCGTTCTGTCAGTAGGTAAGGCATGGATCCTGTGTTCCTGCAAAGCAGGAAGCTTGCTTTGAAAACCACAGCTTGGCATTGCATGCCATTATTAAAGTGTTACTAAACCCCAGACCCTGCATTCACTATATCTGGTCTCCCACAGTACACAGAACATGGAAATGCAATTATTTTAGTAAATATAAACGGCTAAATACCTTTTCTCATCAGCAGTTTATAGCAGTCTTGTGACTTCTATTAGTGTCTGGTTAAAGCTTGTAGGATGAGTTTTCATTCTGTACTGACTCTCCTATCAGGATGCAGGACCCCTGACCCTTTGTCTGGACAGTGCTGATTGGCCCTGTGCTGACCACATGTACTCTCCCAAGAACAAAAAAAAAACTCTCTAGCAATACACACCAAACTGAGCATGTGCAGCCTGTCCCCTGGCTCTGTATTTCAGGAAATAGATTGGGGACAGTGTAAGGAAGAGAGGTTCAGAGAAGACAGGATCAAACAGCCTTTTTACACAATGCAGAAGATTAACCCCTTAGGTTCCACAGAGAGTATAACAAGCATGCTTTACTGCATATACAATCTACATATACAATCTGATATTACTGTTGTGGGTTTAATAACACTTTAAGCTTATGATCTACCAGAACACCCAGATCCTTCTCCACCATTGATTCCCCCAGTTGTACTCCCCCTAGTATGTATGATGAATGCATATTCTTAGCCCCCAAGTGCATAACTTTACATTTATCAACATTATTTAACCTCATTTGCCACATAGTTGCCTAATTAAACAGAGCATTGAGGTCGGCATTGTCTTCATCCACCTCGTTTGTTTGGATAGAGGAATCTTTTTTTTTTTTTTCCTCTATACTAATTCTCCTTCAACGGTTTAATATCTAAGTAGCTTCTTCCAGGCTGCAGCCATTTTCATTGGCCAGCACAGGATGACATCACTTAGGAGTGCAGCTCAGGGTACATTCTAAAGCAGACTACAAGCAGGCAGGTGGGTTTCTTTTACTGCAGAACAGACATTGGGGTTTATTTACTAAAGCTGGAAAGTGCAAAATCAGGCTCACTTCTGCATAGAAACCAATCAGCTTCTAACCTCAGCTTGTTCAATTAAGCTCTGGCAATAAAACCTGATTGGTTTCTATGCAGAAGTGAGCCTGATTTTGCACTCTCCAGCTTTAGTAAATAAACCCCCCCTGTGCGTCTCTTCTGCAATAAAGAGCCTGCCTGCTCACAGTCTCTGAAAGTGGGACATTAGTTCTGCTTTAACAATTGGTCTGGGTATGATAATCCACTTTAAATTAGGCATTAGACATGTGTGGTTCGTTTTGACGAATTTTTCGTTATTCGGAGATTCTGATATATCTGAATACCCGAATTACAATATAAATGAATTTTACCGCATGCTTCGAATAACGAAACTAAATTCGCCCGATTTTCGAAAAATTCAGACTGTAATTAAAATCGAATTTTACATTGAACTCCAGTCGAATTCTAACCAATGTATATATATATATATATATATATATATATATATATATATATGTATATATAACCAATTGTATGCCAATTGCTGAAGATCTGAGCGGAAGATCTGAAATGAGGGGAAGCTCTGCTGATTTTATCATCCAATCATGTGCAAGCTAAAATGCTGTTTTTTTATTTTCCTTGCATGTCCCCCTCAGATCTACAGCAACTGCACTTCCAAGTGCACTTGCAGTGCAAAGTGGATTTGCCTTTAGTAAATAACCCCCTGTGTGTGTTATTAGAGAACCATTTCAAAATAATGCTCTTTTAGTTAGGCCAAAGGTGATTTAAAGAGTCATTATAATCATTTGATGAAGATTTTTCTTTTGTTTGTTCACATTGCCACATTCGAATCGGAAAAAAAAAAAAATCTAAAATTTTCCATTCGGCCGAAAAAAATCTGTAAATTCGAAGAACATTTGAAAAATTTCAAATACGAATCCCGAATACAAATTGAGAGAATCAACCAAATTTAACTAAACTAAATAACTAGATTAACGAATCGAAACAAAACAAATGTTATTCGTTATGCACGTGTCTATTAGGCATTGACTCAAATACTGAATAGATTGAACATGATTGATGTAGTCATATAAGTACCATGTTCTGCATATACTCTGGTTATTATGTGATCATTTTATTTTCTATTGAAGGGTGCTAAACCTCGAAATCAGGTACAGTAAAACCCATGTTTGAGAGTAACTTGGTTTGAGAGCGTTTTGCAAGACAAGCTAAATTTTTAAATAAATTTTGACTTGATATACAAGTCAAAACTGAGTATAAAAGAGAAGAGAGGCACCTCTAAGTGTAGCAATATGGTTACATTCAATGAAGGTACAACATTTAGCAACATATTGCTACACTTAGAGGCGCCTCTCTTCTCTATTATATTCTGGAGCTCCTGCTGGATTTTTCTTCTAATCCCCTTGTGAAGGCTTCCATTTGTGGATGGACGTTTTATGGTTACACAACCAATCACATTGCTATAATCTTTTTATATGGACTATAAACTGAAGGACCTATGAATAAATGGCTGTGGAATGAATCATTTGAGTTTCCATTATTTCTTATGGGGAAATTTGCTTTGATATACACAAATGCTTTGGATTACAGGCATGTTTCTAGAACAAATTATGCTCGCAATCCAAGGTTTTACTGTATGGCGTGTTGTTGCCCCCTTGTGGGTGGCAACATCTGTTATACATCTCACTATGGGGTCTATTTACTGTATAAATGTTTTCATCCAAAATTCAACCAAATTTCATCCAACATTTAGGCACTTTTAAATTTTTATTTTGCTTGCATGTGATTGAGCATTCTTTGCTAAGTGAAACCTCATCACATTATCTAATCAAGTCTTTCTCAGCCATGGTTTCTCCAGAGGTTCCTTGAGCTGTGGATGCTTGACCTGCCATCTGATGGTGCCTGCATAGTTTCAGGTCTAATGCCACTTGGCAAAACCATAATGAAAATATGTAAGCTGTCTGTAAGGGTGGCATTCTGATCACCACCGTTAGGGTTGCACTCTTCCTACTGACCACCAATGTAAGGGGCATCTTCCCCATTGACCCCCCATACTTTTAGTAAGGGTTTCCTGAAATCTGAAAATTAATTTAGAGGTTCATCTGAGATAAAAAGATTAACCACTTCCCGCCTGGCCATCCTTGTGCTATAGGCCGGGCAGGATGCGGTTATTCTTTTTACCCCAGATGAACCTCTAAAATAACTTTCAGATTTCAGGGAACCCTTACTAAAAGTGAGGATCAATGGGAAAATGCCCTTCACATTGGTGGTCACTGGTCAGTAGGAAGAGTATTGAGAGATGAAACCACCCAGCGCATGACAGAGGTAAATCTGCACAGTTGATCACAAATAATAGTCCTTGTTGTAAATATTGTTGTCTATGACAACTGTAGTACAGAAGAAAGTTCAGGTGCCAGCCATCCCCAGAGCCCAAACTCTGTTCTTCCGTCAGTAGGAAGAGTACAACCCTTACAGCTTTAAGATCTTCACTGGACGTCATGTGAAGTCCTGTCAGAAAGCAGCAGTGTGATCTGTCACCAGCCATGTCCACAGAACACATCCGATGGCTGATCAGAGAACCGTCTTGCTGCCGGTACCATGTGACCGCTGTGACCACTTACAGCAGGTCACGTGACTGTTGTAAACAAAGAAATGGCTTCCTTCCATGCTATTCATTGCGTACAATTGTGTTGCTAGCTGTGATTGGTCAATTTGATCACATGCAGGGCTGCTGTTAGAAATCACGGGGGCCCTGTACAGCCTACCTGACAGGGCCCCCCCAGCTGACAGGGCCTGGGGCCTGAGCCCGACCACCGATCCCCCTAGCCCACAGGCAGCAAGCAGAGAAAAAGGAGGCAGCGTGGACTGTGTGCCTTGGAGAAACAAGGATGTGGCAAAACTGCACTAACAGTGGTAGGGTAGGTATTAGGTGTATGTATATCATTTACAAAATGCAGGTGTCAAGAATATGTAGTGTACAGAGTGCAGGGGTCAGGACTATGTAACTTACACAGTGTAGTTTCAGGAGTATGTACTGTACAGTCCAGGGGTACATACATAGTGCAGGGGTCAGGAGTGTTTAATATACAGAGTGGAGGGGACAGGAGTGGGTAATGCATGGAATGCAGGGGTCTTGCATATGTAATGAGCAGAATGCAGTGGTTAGGAGGGGATAATGGCAAAAGTAGCAAATGAGGGTCTACAAAAATATCCCCCCATTATGTTCAGTAGCCAAATGCATCCCACTCCACTTAATGGGGACGCCTCACAACCTTGTACAACGAACACAGTTGCAGCGAGGTGGTGCAGGTTTTTAGGGATTAAATCAGATGGGGAGGAGGCAATATAATGCTTCCTTGCCACCTGTCAAACACCCTCTGAAAAGTGATCCACTGTGGTTCACTCTTCAGAGGGAAACACTAGTGTACCCTAATCTACAGCAATGCCCTTAGATGCGTCACTCCGAATGTGCTTGGTATTACCCAAGAGTTTAGTCCGCCCCCCCCCATTACCTGGTCTGGGCAGCTTCTTCTACCCGGGGTCCAGGTGCAGTGCTTCTCCTGCAGGTGGTTTCTCCTGGAGCTGGGGGCCCGGGCCAATCTAAGCACTCCTGGTACATCTGGTCCTCATTTCCTCCTGGGCACCACCGAGCTGGGCAATAAAGGCTAGAGGGAACTGGGGGTGGGTAGGGGGCCCAGGAAATATGGCGGGCGAAGACTCCCAAATCCTGTCCACCAATAAGCTCATCCCCCACTGTGTTGCTATTTAGAAAACAAATGTCTCCGGGCACCCTGTACTCAGTGGGAGCCGGGGGACAGTAAGCAAACTATTTCTTCATTTTTGGGTTGAGAAGGATTAATCCACCGCATCGCACTATGCAGTTGAAGCCCGGACTCTACAACATGAATACACCGCAGCCAGCCGGAAGCGCTGCGGCGGAATAATCTGCCTCAACCTGAAAATGAAGAAATAGTCCACTTACTGTCCCCACTGAGCACAAGGGGCCCGGAGACATTTGTTTTCTAAATAGCAGCACAGCGGGGGATGAGCTTATTGGTGGACAGGATTTGGGAGTCCCCGCCCGCTCTACTTCTGGGCCCCCCCACCCCACCCCCAGTTCCCTACAACCCTAATTGCCCAGCTTGGTCGTGTCCAGGAGGAAGTGAGGACCAGATGTACCAGCAGTAGGGGAGGGGGGGACTGACCAGGTACTGGAAGGGGGGGACTGAACTCGCCCGCTCTACCTCTGGGCCCCCCTCCTGAGATGGCAGCTCCGGGCCCAGTACGGGAGGGCTGGTGGTCCCTCCTTATCAGTGGCATGGTACAGCTAGGACCAATCACAGCTCATCTGTACCATGTAATTAGCTTTGACCAATCACAGCTAATCACAAAAAACAAACTGAATGAATTAGTTTCATTCAGTAAAGTACTTGCTTATAGTAATGTGTAAAAAAAATCCTGATCACTTCCCCAGAGTAATACAATGTCAATTTGGTAACATTATATTGCTCTGGTAACAGTACAATAAAACAAATGTAATAGAAAAAAAAAATTCTAACATTTTTTTTTCTGTAAATGTCACCAGTCAGTGTCCCTGATCACCGACACACCAGTTATGATGATGCTGTACTGCACTGGTGACAGTATCTAAAAAAAAAAAATAAAATTGAAAAAAAGTTTTTAGAATTTCTTAATTTTCCCAAAAATTCGGACAAAAAAATTACAACTTCAAAAACCCTGCCATGCCTCTTACTAAATACCTTGGACTGTTTCCTTTCCAAAAAGGGGTATGGCATTTGGGTGGTATTTGTACTGTCCGGATAAAATGATAAAAATGTTGTTTGGGATACAGTGTTGCATGACCGCTCAATTGTCATTCAAAGTGTGATAGCGCTGAAAGCTGAAAATTTTCCCGAGCAGGAAGGAGGTAAAAAATGCCTGGTAGTGAAGTGGTTAAGAAAAACCTGATCTATGCTCTGGCAAATACCCTTGCAAAGTGAACCTCTCTTGAAAAGTGATCAGCCTATTTGCCTTTGGTGAATCAACCCCCATGTGTCATTTTATAATATTACCGAGCAAATAACTGACTGCTTTAGATTATACATACAGTGCTCATCATAAATGAGTACACCCCAACAGATTTGTCAGAAAACCTTTACTTTGCTTTTGGAATCAACATTTTCTATCGGACGCTATACTACAAAATACTCCCACAAATGTGGGCCATTGATTGCAACCAAGATTTGGTAATGTGCGCACACAAAAAAGTATTTTTCCCAACAAATTCATTTAAGACCGAGTTGCAAAAATGAATATACCCCAATGAAAGTCTCAAGCCTCGTACACACGATTGGATTTTCCAATAGGAAATGTGTGATGACAGGCTGTTGGCGGAAAATCCGATCGTGTGTACGCTCCATCGGACAATTGTTGTCGGATTTTCCGCGGACAAATGTTGGATAGCAGGTTTTTAAATTTTACGCGGACAAATGTCTGTTGTCGGATTTTCCGAGCGTGTGTACACAAGTCCATCAGACAAAAGTCCAAAGTACAAAGACGAATGCTCGAAAGCAAGGGCGAGCCGGAAGCGGTCGGTCTTGTAAACTAGCGTTCGTAATGGAGAGTTAACATTTGTGACACGGCAAATTATGAGATCTCCAAATGCACCGCACAATTCTCTTCTTCTTTAATGGGATAATAATGAAGCTGCTTTGCTGGTGATACTGATGGAGTTATTGCAAACAAATTTTCAAAGGCTTTTTTTTCTATATCAAGAATAATATTATTATGTTTTTTTTTTTTATTTGGGCAAGTTACCACAACACCATTATCCCGTAGTTTTTAAGAACAAAGATACAACTATGTTGGTGTTCCTTGTTAATTTTACATTGTATTTTTTAAAATGTAACTGCCGACTCCCAAACTGTCATTTGAAGTAAAACACATAGCCAAGTATTATTCTCCACATTTTTTTCATTGTGCATTAAAAAAAGAAAACACATAAAATTAGACATGCTATCTGCCAATAGAAATTAACCAAAAAGTGCATTCTATGCATCTAAAGATATAGAAAATATACCAAATCAAATCATTATTATTCAACCAAAAAAATAATGTCAAAGCAATAACTCCAAGGCCAATAATAAATAACACGTTATCTCCTCCGATTCCGCAACATGTCTGGTTGATGAACGGCCGTTCAGAAACAAACTTAAAAGCACGAAATGAAAAGCGCAAAATGAAAAGTGCGAAATGAAAAGTGCAAAATGAAAACCGCAAATCAACCTCACCAAACTTCTACTAACACAAAATTAGCAGAAGGAGCCCAAACAGTGGCGCTAAAGAGCTGAAAAACCACGTAGTATGTCACTACGTTCGTAATTGTTGGCCAACAATTGTGTGGCCGTTTGTATACAAGACAAGTTTGGGCCAACGCCCTTCGGACAAAATGCCACGGTTTTGTTGGCCAACAATCCGATCGTGTGTACGAGGTTTTAGGAGCAAAGCTAAATTTTAGACAACAAAATCCTAATTAACAAGAATTCAACTACAGGTGAGTCTAATTATCCATTAAAAAGGTGTCCAGCAGACAGTTGATTATAAAAGGGTGTTACTTTTAAGGGGTTGTAAACCCTCGTGTTTTTTCACCGTAATGCATCCTATGCATTACGGTGAAAAAATACCTTGCAGTCACCGCGCCCCCCCCCCCCCCCCCCGTTTTACTTACCTGAGCCCCGAATTTCCGTCGGCACATCCCCGCCATCCCTCTCTCCATGGGTTCCTGGCTCTTGATTGGATAGATTGATAGCAGCGCAGCCATTGGCAATCAAATCCAATGACACGGGCGCTGGGGGCGGGGCCGAGTTCTGCATTCGGCCTCTATGGACGCCGAATTCTGGACTCGGGGGTGCGCCCGCAAGGTAACCCCCCGTGAGAGCGCTTCTGCAAGGAGGTTATCTAATGTGGGGAGGAGCCGCCGAGGGACACCAGAAATGGATGTTTGGGGCCACTCTGTGCAAAATGAGCTGCACAGTGGAGGCAAGTATGACGTGTTTGTTAATTAAAAAAAAAAAAAAAATTTAGTATCACTTTAATAAAGAAAACCCCTCCCCATTTCATGCTGTCAGCAATGGCACCAAATGGAAGAGAAATGTCACAAGGTCTGAGAAAGAAAATCATTTCTTTACACAAAAAAGGTGAAGGCTACAAGAAGATCAGCAAAGCTTTAGTGCCGCTTCACACAGGGGCAACCTGTCAGGCGACTTGTCGGCCTGACAAGTCGTGCTCCACTCAGTAAAATGGAACAATTCTAATCGGAGCGACTCAAGTCGTTTCGACTTAGAAAAAGGTTCCTGTACTACTTGGGGGCGACTTCGGAGTGGCTTACATTGACTTCTATTAAACAAGTCGTTTGCGAGCCACGCTGAGGTCGCGCTGTGCGGGCGGCTTCAGAGTCGGACAAGTTTGAAGCCGCCCCTGTGTGAACTTACTTATCAGTCAGAATAATGTAGCAAAAGTGATACAAAAATGTAACAAAGATGGAACTTCAACTATCTCATAGAGATGTCCAGACCGTCCATGGAAGTTAACACCTCAACAGGAGGATCTTCTGATTAGAAGGGTTCGAAGAAAATCGCCATGCAAGTTAGCTGAAGAAGTAGAAAGCCAAACTGGGGTGATTGTTTCCTGTGACACAATACAGTGTACACTGCAGAGGAATGGCATGCATGGGTGCCGTTCACGAAGGAAGCCTCTCCTAAAGCCCATGTACAAAAAAGCCTGCCTAGAATTTGCCAGGGCCCATGCTGAAAAAGAAGAAGACTACTGAGACTCTGTACTCTGGAGTGATGAGACCAAGATAAATGCATTATGCCTGCAGTGAAACATGGTGGTGGCCGTGTCCTTCTGTGGGGCTACATGAGTGCTGCTGGTGTCAGGGAGCTGCATTTCATTGATGGTATCGTGAATTCACAGATATACTGCTCTATATTGAAAGAGAAGATGCTACCGTCATTCTGTGACCTTGGTCATCATGCACTTTTCCAACATGGCAATAATCCAAAACACACATCTAAGGCCATTGTTGCATTTTTGTAGAAGAACAAGGTGAAAGTGATTTACAGTAGTGGCCAAGTATGTCTCCTGATCTGGACCCAATCGAACACCTATGGGGAATTCTGAATAGACAGGTTTAGCATAACTCTCCATCTAGCACCCAGGCTCTAAAAGAGGTCCTTCTTGTAAAATGGAAAAGATAGATGTTGCAATATCTCGCCAACTTGTTCATTCCATGCCTAGAAGACTTGATGCTGTCCTTACAAATCATGAAGGTCATGCAAAATACTAGATGTAGTAGTTGTTGTTGTAGGATGTATTCATTTTTGCATTAATTAATTTGAGTAAAACTGAAGATTTTGTAATCTAAGTTATATTAACCTTACTTTCATGTAATGAGCTAACCACTTAACCACTTGCCTACAGGGCACTTACGCCTCCTTCCTGCTCAGGCCGTTTTTCAGCTTTCAGCGCTGTTGCAATTTGAATAACAATTGCGCGGTCATGCTACACTGTACCCAGATGACATTTTTATAATTTTCTTCACACAAATAGAGCTTTCTTTTAGTGGTATTTAATCACTGCTGGGTTTTTTATTTTTTACTAAAAAAAAATTAAACAAAAAAAAACAAAAATTTAGAAACATATTTTTTTTTTACTTACCGTAGTTTCTGTCAGTAAATTTTGTAACTAAGTAATTTTTCTCCTTCACTGATGTGCGCTGATGAGGCGGCACTGATAGGCTGAACTGGTGGGCATTGATGAGGTGGCACTTATGGGCACTGATGAGGAGGCACTAATATGCCACACTTATGGGCACTGATAGGTGGCACTGATGGGCACTGTTAGGTGGCACTGATGGGCACTAATAGGTGGCACTGATTGGCACTGATAGGTGGCACTGGTGGGCACTGATGGACATTGATGGGTGGCACTCATGGGCGACACTGATGGGCATTGATGGACAGCAGTGATGGGCATTGATGGGCAGCACTGATAGGCAGCACTGATAGCCAGCACTGACTGGCATCACTAATGGGCACTGATTGGTGGCACTTGTGGGCAGTGGTGGGTACTGATTGCTGGCACTGGTGGGCACTGATTGCTGGCACTGGTGGGCAATGGTGGGCACTGATTGATGACACTGTTGGTGCTATATTGTAATCAGGGCACTAATGATAAGTGCCCTGATTACATGTGTAGATGTCCCCCTGCGAGGAGATGCAGCTCTGTCAGTGTGTGGCGAGGAGTGCCCTTTTACTAGCATCTCCGTGTTTACATGTGACTGGCTGTGATTGGACACAGCCGATCACATGGTTAAAGAGCCGTGGATGCGACTCTTTACAGAGATCGGGGTTGTGCCGTGTCCTAGCAACACGGTGCGGCCATGATCACTACACTGCGCGCCCCCGCAGGCGCGCAAGAGCAGCCGTCCTGGGACACCGTCATATGACGGCGTCCCAGAACGAGAGCCGCAACTGCAACACCATCATTTGACGGCGGGGTGGGTAGCAACTAGTTAAGGACCAAGCCTCTTTTTTGAGATTTGATATTTACAAGTTAAAATCGCGTCCGCTCGTGGAATGGCGACAAACATTGACCCTTAAAAATCTCCATAGGCGACATTTAAAATTTTTTACAGGTTACCAGTTTTGAGTTACAGAGGAGGTCTAGTGCTAGAATTATTTCTCTTGCTCTAACGATCGCGTTGATACCTCACATGTGTGGTTTGAACACCGTTTTCATATGCAGGTGCGACTTACATATGGGTTCGCTTCTGCGCGCGAGCTCGGCGGGACGGGGCGCTTTAATTTTTTTTTTCTTATATATTTCACCTATTACACTATCTTTTAAAAAAAAAAAAATTTTAAACATCCCTTGTAGTAGAAAAAAAGCATGACAGGACCTCTTAAATATGAGATCTGGGGTCAGAAAGAACTCAGATCTCATATTTACACTAAAATGCAATACAGAAAAAAATACAAAAAAAATTAAATGTCATTTTTTTTTTCACCAAAAAAAAAATTTCCCCTTTAAGACCATTGGGCGGAAGTGACGTTTGATGTCGATTCCGCCATCCAGTAGTGTGAAGCCAAGCGGGGGCCATCTTTCCCTCACTCAGCATCCAGCCTGTGAGAGAAGAGGACCCGATAGTCTCCGCCGCTAGTGATGGCTCTGGCATACCTCCCAACCTTTTAAGATGGAAATGAGGGACACCTACTAGCAAACATATGTAGGCATAGGACACACCCCCTGTCAAACCCCCTTAAAGCAGAATTAACCAAAAAAAAAAAGGTTCAGTAAATCCACAAGGGCTTTATTTTACCACTACTATTCCTTTGTATTGGCGTTTAAAATTTACAAATGCAGCAATTTAAAATTTGGATGAAAGTTTTAGCACTGGGAATCACTTTTTGGAAGATAAAAAGTGCATTTTTTATACAACGCTATAGATCAGACCAAAATGAGGGACAAATGAGGGACGAGTAAGCGGCGGAGACGACCGGAGCATGGCGGGAGAGGGGGGCTCTCTCCCGCCCACGATAAAAGTGATCTTGTAGCGAATCTGCCACTGAGACCACTTTCAACTGAAAGCCGACCGTCCACTGTTGAAAAGTATACTAGGGTTATGGCAGCTATCTGCTGTCATACCAACAGTATATCCCTTCAAACAGCCGCCGTATAATGACGGCGGATGGTCGGTAAGTGGCTAAACAAGCATACCTCCCAACATTTTGAGATGGGAATGAGGGACACCTACTAACAAATGTATGTAGGCATAGGACACACCCCCTGCCACACCCCCTTAGAGGAAAATTAACCAAAAAAAAGGTTAATTAAATCCACAAGGACTTTTTTTTTTACCACTACTATTCCTTTGTATTGGCTCTTAAAATGTACAAATGCAGCCGTTTAGAAATTGGATTAGCACTGGGAAACACTTTTTGAAAGATAAAAAGTACATTTTATATACAACTATGAGGATCAGACCAAAATGAGGGACAAATGAGGAGTAAAGAGGGACATTGCTCCAAATCAGGGACAGTCCCTCGAAATAAGGGACAGTTTGGAGCTATGAACAAGTGTTCTATAAAACTCAATTTTGTCAAAATTTTGGAAATTGTTCTTGTGTTCATTGAGATATTGATTAAAATCTTACTTTTCAAAAGGGATGTAGTGATTTATGCTGAGCACTGTACATGTAACTTTCTTGCTGGCATTCGTTGTAATCGAGTCTATAAAAAAATATAAGTCTGCTTACACGGATATCCAAGATTTCTTATGTATGTCTTTTCCTTTATTTAACGTTTTGTCCTTTTGGACGCATAGAAAGTATTGCAATTTACACACATCCATGGCCAGGTAATTTAATGGGCAGTGAGCATTGTCAGAATTTTTAGAATCCTGTCTAGTGATAATATTGACATAATGGATGACTGCGAGCTTGCACTGCTTGTATTGAGAGCATATTATTAATATATGGAGCACCATTCTAATTATCCCTGGCTGCGTCGGTAGAACCCCTCTGTTTAGCAGATGCCGGGTCTCTCCTTTGACCTAACACTGAACGTTTCAAGTAAACTGCCAGCAGCCCATGTCAAATTGTCGCGGGTAATTTGGAGTATGAAATGTGTTAAATTATTCAAAGGGCTGAATAAGCATAAACAGGCAGCGCGATAGGAGAGATATGCATACCTAGCGATGTTGGAATGACATTTAATATATCATATTAGCAGTATTGTTAGTACAAACAAACTCGGGCTCAGCAGCCTTGTCATGTCTGAGCTCAGTGGAAGGCTGAAATCACTAATATCTATTCCTTCCACCTTCAAAATATTTAAAGGCGCCGCACACAGTATAAGAAGAACATAAATGGATAGATAAAGGTAAAAATGAAGCTAAAATGTTCTAGTCTGTTACAATACTGTTTTAAACTAGTGTAACAAAGAAAGTCAATTATTTAATGACTGGGCCATTTTTTTTGCGATACGGCCCTGCGTTACTTTAACTGACAATTGCGCAGGCGTTGCGACGCTGTACCCAAACAAAATTTATCTCCTTTTTTTTCCTACGAATAGAGCTTTCTTTTGGTGGTATTTGATCACCTCTGCGGTTTTTATTTTTTGCGTTTTAACTACTTCAGCCCCGGAAGATTTGGCTGCTGAATGACCGGGCCATTTTTTTTTTTGCGATTCGGCACTGCGTTGCTTTAACTGACAATTGCGCGGTTGTACGATGCTGTACCCAAACAAAATTGACGTCCTTTTTTTCCCACAAATAAAGCTTTCTTTTGGTGGTATTTGATCGCCTCTGCGGTTTTTATTTTTTGCGCTATAAACAAAAAAAAAGAGGGACAATTTTGAAAAAAACACAATATTTTGTACATTTTGCTATAATAAATATCTCCATTTTTTTTTTTAAAAAAAGCTATTTTTTCTCAGTTTAGGCCGATATGTATTCTTCTACATATCTTTGGTAAAAAAAATTGCAATAAGCGTATATTGATTGGTTTGCACAAAAGTTATAGCGTCTACAAAATAGGGGATAGATTTATAGCATTTTTATTATTATTTTTTTACTAGTAATGGCGGCGATTTGTGATTTTTATCGTAACTGCGACATTATGGCGGACACATCTGACAATTTTGACACATTTTTGGAACCACTGGCATTTATACAGCGATCAGTGCTATAAAAATGGCACTGGCCGGGAAGGAGTTAACACTAGGGGGCGATCAAGGGGTTAACTGTGTTCCCTGAGAGGTGATTCTAACTGAAGGGGGAGGGGACTGACTAGAGGAAGTGACAGTTCGTGGTTCCTAGCTAATAGGAACACACAATCTGCCACTCTTCTCAGAACAGAACACGGATTTGTGTGTTTACACACAGACTTCCGCATTCTGTCCCTCGTGCTCGTGATCGCTCGTGGCTGGCGATTATCGTGACCGCTGGCCATGAACATTGGCACCCCCGCCGTGCAGCGGGCGCGCGCCTCCGTCGGCACGTGCGTGCCTGCTATCCTGATCCCACGAGCCAACGTATAGCTACGATCGTGCCGACCTGCTGCAGTAAAATGGCGGCGGCTGGTCGGCAAGCGGTTAAACAAAAAAAGAGCGACAATTTAGGGAAAAAAAAACAATATTTTTTACTTTTTGCTATTATACTTTTCCAAAAAAATCTAAAAAAACAAATGTCATCAATTTAGGCCAATATGTACTCTTCTACATATTTTTGGTAAAATATACCAAAAATTTATTGGTTTGCACAACAGTTATAGTGTCTACGAGCTAAGGGATACATTTATGGACTTTAATTTTTTTTATTGTTTTTACTGGTAATGGCAGCGATCATCAATTTTTAGCGGGACTGCGACATTGTGGCGGACAAATCTGACTGGGTTAATATCAGGGGCGATCAAAGGGTTAGGTGTGTTCCCTGCTTTCTAACTGTGTGGGGGATGGACTGACAGGAAGAACACAAAGATTACTGATTACTTAATCAAATGAATTAAAGTTTAAAAATAATTAAAGATTTCCTGATTACTAGGAACAGAAGATCTCTGTGTACTTCCCTGTCAGAACTGGGATCTGCCTTGTATACATATGCAGATCACCGTTCTGCTTCTCTGTGGAGCGATCGCAGGTGGCCGGCGGACATTGGGTCATCACAGGCCCGTCGCCAACCGGCGATGCACAAGCGCCCACAGTATCTAGTGCACAAAACATTGTACAGGTACGTTGTATCGCACAAAAGAGCCGACCCTGCTGTATATATGCGGTGGGCGGTCTTGAAGTGGAAGTGGAACTGAATTCCAGCAGGCAGGCTTTTATTGCAATAAAATGCTCCTACAAGGCTGTTCGCTGTCTTCTTACAGTGCCAAGCTGGTCTCTGAGTGCCAGGATGACAGCCTTCTGCACATGCGCAGGAATGACATCATCTCACACTGGCCAATGAAAAGACCCAAAGGCTAGCACTCAGAAGAGGATGCTGGTGAGGGACCATTGAGCAGGTAACTATTCACCCTTTAGTTCCACTTTAAATAACAAATGGTTATGTTATGTATCCCATAATAGCAACTAATGAGGAAATTATTTTTCTGCACTAAATTGATGGAGGTGAAATCTTCAGGCGTTGGGCAATTAACAAACTTGATAGATACGAAGTCTATACCAAAAGCATTGCATAACTGCCAATAACATTTAAATTAAAGTAATATTTACACTGGAGCTCATAAACGGCCGTTTTTTGTAGTTTGGACCTTTTTTTTAAAAGCCCATAAACTCCACTCTAAGTTATCCTATGTGTCCATGCACACATGGACGTTGTTGGATGTTTATCAGCAGTGGAGTTTATGGGCTGTTTTCTGAACGCCATAAAATCGCGTTCAAGAGCAGTACTGGAAACGCCAGACACCGTTGCATGGTATAAAGGGCGTGAGGTGTATGAAGATGACGCCACTTCTGATGACGTCTGTATGGCGAAACATGTAGGACAAAGCTTACAGCGTCACTGCATCACTTCCGGTTTTGGAGTTTCAGGTCTGCGGAACGCAAGGCGTCCCAGACGATTTTGTTGTAAATCATGTACTTCCTTTTGGCACTAGTGACAGTGCTTTTTCTAAACTTTTAATTACGGATTTACACGATGTGTTCCCCTTTTTTCTTATCCATCTATATGTGAGTGCATTGAATGATTGTGGATGTCAAAGAGGGAACGCAGGACAAAGAGCTGACTCCATTGTGAGGGCTTTTACCCCTGCAGGGGTACATCCCTTTGGTGAGTGTGCACCTGGGGGGGGAGCACGTGTGAAGAGTCACCAAATTTGTTGATTAAAATCATTTTTTTCACTTTACCACTATTTTTTATGAACTTTAAAATTGAATGGATTCTATATTTTGATGTTCTTTTGCTGATTTATGCACTTTGGAATCACTAAATAAATGGACACTTGTTGGACACATACTCATTGATCAGTTTTTTGAACACTTTATTAAGTGTGTTTGTGCATTTAACAAATTTGCACCTTATATGATGATGTCTTAACCGCTTCAGCCCCGGAAGATTTTACCCACTTCCTGACCAGAGTACTTTTTGCGATTTGGCACTGCGTCGCTTTAACAATTGTGCAGTCGTGCGATGTTGCACCCAAACAAAATTGGCGTCCTTTTTTTTTCCACAAATAGAGCTTTCTTTTGGTGGTATGTGATCACCTCTGCGGTTTTTATTTTTTGCGCTATAAACAAAAAAAGAGCGCCAATTTTGAAAAAAACGCAATATATTTTACTTTTTGCTATAATAAATATCCCCCAAAAATATATAAAAAACCTTTTTTTTTTTCCCCTCAGTTTAGGCAGATATGTATTCTTCTACATATTTTTGGTAAAGAAAATCGCAATAAGTGTATATTGATTGATTTGCACAAAAGTTATATCATCTACAAAATAGGGGATAGTTTTATGGCTTTTTTATTATTAATTTTTTTTTTTACTAGTAATGGCGGCAATCTTTTTTATCGGGACTGCGATATTATGGCAGACACATCAGACAATTTTGACACATTTTTGGGACATTTTTGGGACCATTGGCATTTTTACAGCGATCAATGTAATAAAATTGCATTGATTACTTTAAAAATGTCACTGGCAGTGAAGAGGTTAACCACTAGGGGGCAGTGAAGGGGTTAAGTGTGTCCTCGTGTGTGTTCTGAAAGGGGGATGGGGAGATGACAGATCGCTGTTCATACTCTGTTCTCCCCTCAGAGAACCGGAAACTGTGTGTTTACACAGACAGATCCCGTTTCTCCGTGTGCTCCGAGTGATCGCGGGAGCCCGGCAGTGATCGCGACCACCGGCACTTGCATCGGCTCCGTAGGTGAGCAGGGGCAGGGGTGCGCACCTCCAGCGGCGTGCACACACCCCCTAGTGCCGTCTATGTTAACGATGTAACAGAACGGCGTTTCGCGCAGCTGAACCATGTTGCCGCAGTACAACTGCGGTGGCTGGTCGGCAAGCAGTTAAAGTGACAGTACAACTTTTTTCATTTTGTTCATTCTATTATTATTTCTTTCATTTTTTCATTCTATTTTTCATTCAATCTTCCAAGGATTTTTATTATTAAATGTTAAAATTATTATCAAAATAACTAATGCCCCATGTTTGCATTGCTAGCCCACCATGTATCTGGGGGTGTCTCACATGCCCCTAGTTGTCAGGGGGTCCTACATTTTTAGAAAGTGACTAATAAAATTCCAGACTTATATTGTCTATACAATCTGTACTATTGCTTAGGTTCAGGACAAGAAGGCCCATCAAGTTTGTGATTAGATATTAACAATAGAGGTGGGCCAAACACCCCCCAGTTCGGTTTAAGCCAGAACTCTCGAACATCTCAAAAGTTTGGCCCTGAACGACAAACCCCATTGAAGTCAATTGGACCCGAACAGGAACAATCAAAATTCCCCATTTTAAAGGCTTATATGCAAGTTATTGGCCATAAAAAGGGTATGGGGGCCTGGGTACTGCCCTGGGGAACATATAAAATATATTTTTTTTAAAAGATCATTTTTAAAGGAGCAGTGATTTTAATAATGCTTAAAGTGAAATAATACAATTTAAAAATTCCTTTAAATATAGTGCCTGGGGGGTCCCCTTAGTCTGCCTGTAAAGTGGCACGTCTGTACCATGTATAGAACCTGCTGCAGCAAAATTACCATTTATAAAGAAACAAAATGACATCGGTGGTGCCTTCACCCCATAACCTTCTAGAGGTACTCTTGATGAAAGCAAGAATTGGCCTTGCTGTAAAAAAATGTAATTTGATGTCCCTGTCAAACAGTTGCGGAAAAAATGGTCTTTGGGTGTTGGTGGTACCTTTACCCCGTAACCAAAGTTGTTTATATATGTTTTTTAAACATGTGACCAGCAGTAGAGTACTAGAAGCTCCTCCTGCTCATGTTTCCGTGCAGACAGGCTGAAAAAGATCTGGGCCATGTGACAGCTGTATATCGATTAGGAAAAAGGTACTTGTTTTTTTGTCTTTTTTAACCACTTGCTGACCAGACGCCGTATAATAGTTATACGGTGGCAAGGTGGCTCCGCTGCACAAATCGTTGTACCGGTACGGCAGTTTGTGCACTACCTTCTGTGGGCGTGCACCAATTGGCCAGCAGGGGAGCCAATCAGCGGATCCCCCGCGATTGTTCCCCGCAGAGACAGAACGGGGATCTGCCAAAGTAAACAAGGCAGATCTCCGTTCTGACAGGGGATTACACTGAGATCTTGTCTTTTTTCTATGCAGGAAGACAGATCTCTGTGTTATCCCAGGTAGCCCACCCCCCATACAGATAGTAAACACACCCACACCCAGGGAAAATATTTAACCCTTTGATCGCCCCTGATGTTAACCCCTGCCGTGCCAGCACTGATCACTGTAATAATGTCACTGGTTCCCAAAAAAGGTTTCAAAATTGTCAGTTAGGTGTCTGATCTGTCCGCCGCAATGTTGCAGCCCCGCTAAAAATCACTGATCACCGCCATTACTAGTAAAAAAAAATAAAATGCCATTAATCTATCCCCTTATTTTGTAGGCGCGATAACTTTTGCACAAGCCAATCAATATACGCTTATTGGGGGTTCTTTTACCAAAAATATGTAGCAGAATACATATTGGCCTAAACTGATGACGAAATTAAATTTTTAAAAAATTTTTATTGGGTATGTTTTATAGCAGAAAATAAAAAAATATGTTTTGTTTTTTTTCAAAATTGACAGTCTTTTTTTGTTTATAGCGCAAAAAAAAAAAAAAAAAAAAACGCAGAGGTGATCAAATACCACCAAAAGAAAGCTCTATTTATGGGGAAAAAAAGGACATCAATTTTTTTGGGTACAGCGTCGCACGACCGCGCAATTGTCAGTTAAAGCGACGCAGTGCTGTATTGCAAAAAATGGCCTGTGTCAAGGGGGTAAAACCTTCCAGGGAAGAAGTGGTTAAAATAATTACAGTGCCGTCATCCAAATACAGGAATAGAAGGGACAATGTAAATTAAACAGTGTGTGTTTAGTATCACATTAAGGTAAAAAATGTCCAGCCTTTAGAACCACTTTAGGTTCCTCTTTAAAGAAGTCCATGACCTGCAATAGTCCCGAGAGCACACACTATTATATCTATATGGCTATTCAACTCTTTATATAAACAGATATGCCAATTTGCTTGATAAACCAAAAAAAAAAGTGATACATTTCTACAAAACCCGATGCCATCATTTGTCATAAAATTTAGAGTCAATTAATGGAAATAAATGACTTATGTTCGTTTATTAGTAAGAAAGAGAAACGCAATGTTATTCTCTTCCTGCGTTCATGGCTTTAATGGCACTGTGAATTTGTATTGTAAAATTCCTTCTGTGCTAACAGCTTTTCTACAATAGCACAGCTGGATCTGCCGTTAATTGCACAGACTATGTGGAAGAATTACTCTTTGATAATACTTAGAAGGAGAGAGAGAGAGAGACGGAGGGAGAAAGATCATCAAACCTTTTCCATGCCAATAAATTCTGGTAACATTTTATGATTTAACAACATCGCAAAGCCTCTTTTCTCTGAGCTATACAGAAATTATGCCCAATAAATATTCCTGACAGGTACCGTACATGTTTATTTAGATGATAGAAACAGAGTTGTTTGGTGTAAGGAGCGATGCATCAAGTTCACGGGCTGACATTGATTTCATTTGAAAATTGGCCCATTCGATTTGACTTCCTCCGCAAATCAGAGAGGTGCAAAAAAATCCCTGTTTTGGAGAGGATCCAAATGAATTGGTGGTAAATTTCAGGATTATGGCTGAAACATACTTTGCACATGAACCTAAAAAAAAAAAAACAAATGTAAAAAAAAAAAAAAATACATTGAGCCCATTTGCTGCTGTAGCCATTTTTGTGTTTTGTTGTGTAGCTGTCACGTACCTGGTAGGAGACTGAAATGACAAGGTCGGCCTCTCTTGTATCTCCAGCTCGGGCCCCACTGAGAGTAGAACAGATGGCGCTAAGGGACAGAAGGAACACGAGTGCCTGTAGGCATAGCTCCCAACTGTCCCTGATTCCGAGGGACTGTCCCTGATTTGGAGAAATGTCCCTCTTTCCCCCTCATTTGTCCCTCATTTTGGTCTGATCCATCTAGTTGTATATAAGTGTTTCACAGTGCTAAACCTTTCATCCAATTTCTAAATTGCTGCATTTGTACATTTTAAAAGCCAATATAAAGGAATAGTAGTGGTAAAAAAAGTCCTTGTAGATTTAATGAACCTTTTTTTTGGTTAACTCTCCCTTAAGGGGGTGTGGCAGGGGGGCGTGCCCTATGCCTACATACGCCTGTTAGTAGGTGTCCCTCATTCCTATCTCAAAATGTTGGGAGCTATGCCTGTAGGCTACATCTCCTGGCTTGTGGCTGGATCTGGCTTGTGGCTGGAGATGTAGACTCGGTGGGTCAGGCAGAACATCAGGTCAAGAACCGAGATGATGCCGGATAGATCAGCTGAGGTTAAAGAAGCACTCCTTTAGGATTGCAGGTTCAGGATGCGTGGCTTGCCGGGGCTCCCCGTAGGCTTGAGACAGGAGCACACTGTGTTCACTGGAGCTTGGATTAGGGGCAGCCAACGAAGGCACTCGGAAGTAATGTAAAGCCAAACAGGAGACAAAAGCATAGTCAGAAGGATAGCCGGAGTCAGCAACAAGTGGGCATTAAACAGGAGCGAGCAGTAAGTTGAAGTCAGGAACCGATGATCAGAAGCATAAATGGGATCCACGGTCAGGTCAATAGCATATCATGCAGGATGCAAGCAAGGCACAAGGAAATCCTTTAACCTCTTGCCGTCCGCGCTATAGCCGAATGACGGCCACAGCTCGGACCTGAATTTCCGGGACCACTTTGCACACGCCCCACGCGCCCCCTGCAGGGCGCGCATGGTGCGCCACCTGCAGGGTGCACACAGCGCGCGCTGTGATCACCGAGTCACCGAGACTCGGGTGATCACAGATCCGAGTAAGGGGCCGGTCCCAGCCCCCAATCCACGTGATCAGCTGTCAGTCAACGACAGCTGATCACATGATCTAAACAAATGCTCGGTAATCATTTTTTTTTCTCCTCACGCTGACAGCGTGAGGAGAAAAAAAAGCAGATCACCAGCTCATCTGCAAGGGACATCGGTCCCGAAGAGAAAGAGGTAATTCTGCCTCAGCTGTGCCACCAGTACCCCCTGCAAGTGCTACCTGCCATTGCCACCTGCCAGTGCCCACCAGTGCCACCTATCAATGCCCATGAGTGTCACCTATAAATGCCCACAAGTGCCACCTATCAATGCCCACCAGTGGTGCCAATCAGTGCCACCTAGCAGTGCTTGCCTATCAGTGTAACCAACCAGTGCCGATCAGTGCCCATTATTGCCACCCATCAGTGCCCATCACTGCCACCCATCAGTGCCCATCACTGCCACCTATCGGTGCCCATCACTGCCGCCTCATCAGCGTACATCACTGAAGGAGAAAAATTACCTGTTTGTAAAATTTTATAACAAAATATAAAAAAAATATAATTTTTTTTTTTAAATTCGGTCTTTTTACATTTTTTTAACAAAAAATAAAAAACGCAGAGGTGATCAAATACCACCAAAAGTAAGCTCTATTTGTGGGAAAAAAATTATAAAAATTTCATTTGGGTACAGTGTTGTATGACCGCGCAATTATCAGTCAAAGTGCATCAGTGCTGAAAGCTGAAAATTGGTCTGGACAGGAGGGGGGTTTAAGTGCCCAGTAAGCAAGTGGTTAAGTAGGCCGTGTGGTGCCAATGGAAACTGCGCACTAGCTTCCACAAGTGCAAGCATTCTTGTGTGCATATGTGTTCGCATTCCTATGAATATGTGTTCGCCTGTGCAGGATTCTACGGGCAATAGTATGCGCACGTGCGTGCCCGATGTGTCACAGCAGCTTCCAGACAGTATCGCTACCCTCGAAGCAGTCGCTGAGATTAGACAGGTTCTTTCACACTACAGTGCAGAGGCAGCCAGGTGCACAGCAACAGCCCATCCACTCTGGTTCGTGGTTTAGTCTAGGGGTTTGTTCTTTACTGTAATTTGGTGCTCGTAGGAACTGGGGAGGGGATTTGGGGTGGTGTAGAATACTCTAAAATGCGTTTACTCAATTTTCAGAAGACAATTTTCTAAGTAGCAGCAGCACAGTTTCTTTTCACTTACAGCTGGGGACCATGAGATATTTGGTAAATCAGTTGCAGCAAGATTGGAACATTCTATAGATTCATGGCTGAAGACCATGAAGTAGCTTGTGGGACAGATAGGCTAGACTGGAACATTCTATAGATTCACGGCTGAAGACCATGAAGTAGTTTGTGGAACAGATAGGCTAGACTGGAAGAGTCGATAGGTTCATGTCTGAGGACCATGAAGTAGGTTGTAGAACAGATAGGAGGCTCTACTCCTGCATGCCTCCAGATAACGAACACCATGGGGAATTAATGTCATCCGGGTGTCTGATGACTTCATATGAGACAAAATGCGTAGGGAAGAGCCACATACACATGCTATAATGCATGCGTGATCGGTCGTCGGCCATTTTGGTCATTGGTGAGAGTACTGTTTCTAACGTTTTCCATGCTTGCTTTTGATCTACCTATGTGAGTGTAACCTTTTTTTTTTAAATTGATTTTATTATTGGTAATACACTATGTGGAGTATTTTTTTTTGTTTTCATGCCATCCATAACGGAATGCCATCATACTTGGAAGCCTGAGTCATAGCGAGACATAGAGGCAATTGGTTACCAAATTCCCCATGGTGTTCATTATCTGGAGGTGTGCATGAGGGTTCTATGATCTGTGAGGATGGCTTTGATGTCGTAAACAAAGTGCATTCAGACGGCTCTTAGTAAGGGGGTCACACATGTTTCGGTAAGCGTAACATAAGCTTTGTTGGTGACACTCTCACTATCCTGGGATTTTCACTTCTCAACACGGCATGTGGGACTGCCATCTTGATTAACCGCCTGGATCCTGTTTTCTCAAACTTTTGTTTGATTGATTCTATCTCCTTAGTTGGAGTCATAAATTATTTTATTTTATCACTCATATTTCTCCATTAATTATTGATTGTTTGACGTGCTGCACTGTTTGTATATCGTATCAATAAATAGTGTATTACATGCTGTTTATATTCACTCGGTCACTATGAGATTTGTTTTCTGTATTCTGCTATTCTCTATCTTCCCCTTCTGTCCATGTCTCCAATGCAGTTGTGGATTTTGCAGAGCAGCGTTGGCAGCTCTGCACATGCTCAGTTTTCACTGTGTTTTTAAGCTGTTCATTTCCTCCCTATCACATCTGAGCAGCCCATGTAACTATAGAATCACACATTTGGGCGTATACACAGTGGTAAATGACAGCCCACTCTCTCCCTCCCTCCTTCATGCCCACTGACCATCCAAACACAATGGGGGTGGGATAGTACATGCGGATTGATAGAGGCTTCACCTCCCTGATATTCTAAGACACAAGCTGGAGAGGCGTGACACAGCCTGCTACTGGCAGAAATCTGCCCACATCATGGTATTTACACAAAATAGTAAAGATTTAATTTCAGATATATTTTTGTATGCCAATTTAAAACAGTTTATTGATATTAATTATTTATTTTTACTTTATATCCTAAAGGCTACTTTTTATTTTGAACATGTGACCAGCAGCAGCAGACTAGAAGTTCCTCCTTCCACTGTTTCCCTGCAGACAGGCTGGGGAAGAGCTTAATCATGTGACAGCGGTATATTAATTAGGAAAAAGGTATTTAGATGCTTTTTTTTAAATTCAAATAATTACAGTGCCACCTGCCATCTACAAAAAGAGAAGGGATAGTGTAAATTAAACAGTGTGTGTTTGGTATCACTAAGGAGCTCCACATCCCATCCCAAGGGCGCCAGCGGTAAGTAGCCCCTTCTTACTTTCTGCTTACAAATCCATTCCCTCAGGAGAGAAAAAAACATCTCCTTAGGACTCCAACCTATTTACCAGCCCTTACATCCCCAGGTATTAGCTGGGCCCTGCTCAGTATTCATGCTGGCCATTTAAATTCCCCTTTCCTAAACTCCAGAAACTTCATCTAGAGGTAGGGGGAACCAATCAAACCAACTCAAACTTCTGAGCAGACCAGAATAAACAATCATTGCTCCTCTACAGTTTGCATTTTATTTTTTTCGGATATGTTGGTGTTATATCTTTCACTTTAAGTTGCACTAAGTAAATATAGCTGGATAAAACAAACACTGTGCCTGTCTTCATTTCACACTGCAAATCAACAAAATATTTTTATTTTAAAGTGGGGGATTCTTTTCTATATAATTGTATACAAGTTCTATTCTTTTTGACATTTCTCTTGGGAGTGTTTGAAAATATTACAGCTAAAATATAGGAAATCTATTGCCACAGCATACAATTTTTATTTTATACCATCAGCATTGTAATTACAATACAAACAATAGTTATATTTGACAATCCGATATAAGATTACTTGAAAAATCTCCTTTTATGTTGTGAGTGCTGCCTGTCTGCTGGTCGTCTCTTTCCATACTTCTTGGATTCCCTGCATGCTTTGCAGCTTCTCCTCAATTTATAAGGACTACATATCCCATGGTACCTTGCTGTCTGCAAGCAGTGATTACTGACTCTGGCTACTGAAACTCTTCCTATCAGCTCCTCTGTAGTTCAGAAGGCAGGCTCTGTGCAATGTGTGACACAGCAGTGCTACTCACAGGGTATAGTGACATGTCATGGAATTTAGCAGTGGCAGCTGGTGCTCAATATCTGGGGGGGGGGGGCAAACAAACCTCCCCCCTCACTCACACCACCAAAGCCACACCCCCCCTCCCCCACACACGGGAGATGGATGGGAAGGCGATATTACCTTAGCAGATGACAAGGATCGTATGGTAGGGCTGCTGCTTGCTGCTTCTCGCTCCAGCCGAGGGAAGAGCTGGGGCTTCTCTTCTGGGCCAAACAGGAAGTGCGTCCTGAGACTCCCTGGCCAATCGGGTCTCAGGACCCGCCTTCTGATTGGCCGGGAGAAGAATCAGGAAGAAAATTGGGAATATTATTTCGCTATTGTCAAACAACTGGGTGGGCTCAGGGCAAAGTGCTCTGCGCCCCGAGCCCACCCTTTTTTTAAGCCAATTAGAGCCTCAGGCTCTAATCATGTGCTTCAAAAAAAAAAACCCCCATTGGAATCCATGCGTCTGATGCCCTGCATGGAGATTAGGGGCCGAGCGCATGGATTATGGGGGGCGCCCCTTATGGACGGGCCGCTACTGGAATTCAGGGAAGTAAATGTGTGGGAATCTGAACAAAGCAAGTTTACAAACTTCAAGATAAATCTGAATAATAGGAGAGGGATAGAAATAATTGAAATACAGTGTGGAAATGAATGTACAATTTTGCATTTTGATCATAGGCACGCTTTAAATGAAAGGTACTAACAACAATGTTCTCTGGTTATTGATGGAAATGGAAGCGGAGTAACTCGTTGATAAAGGAGACATAACAGAAGTTATTTCAGAGCTCGCCTAAAAAGAAATGACTTGTCTGCTGTGTTTGGATTCCAGTCTGTTGCATAATGTTTCTTAGCTTATTGAATTTTTTTGGTGTTTTGATGGATTACATTTTCAAGGAGCATTACGTCAAAGATGGAAATTGAGCTGATGAATTGTTTCAGGGCACGCGGTTTATCCATCAGCTTATGGCTGAGCTTTCCTTCATGGTAGTGTGAACTGGTATTGCTGTTTGTGTGCGCTCAATACATCAGCACTATCTCCAATGTCATGATGAGTAAGAAGAATCTGCAGATCCCCAGCTGACATGCAAAGCTCGGTGTACTGCCTTTGAGTTCGCTATTGAGGGAAGTGTAAATGTGATCGATTTATTTCATATTACTCTTAGTATAAGGGCTCTGTAAAAGCTCAGTGGCTGACATTCTAAGCAGTAAGGACTTTTTCACAGGGGTGTCCAGGAGGGGGTGGTAAACACAGGTGGCTAAGCCCAGTTTTTAGCACCCCCCACCTCCTCGCTGCTTAACCACTTGCCAACTGGGCACTTTTACCCCCTTCCTGCCCAGGCCAATTTTCGGCTTTCAGCGCTGTCACACTTTGAATGAAAATTGCGCGGTCATACAACACTGTACCCAAACAACATTTTTATCAATTTTTTTTCACACAAATAGAGCTTTCTTTTGGTGGTATTTAATCACCACTGAGTATGTTATTTTTTTCCTAAATAAACAAATAAATACAGAAAATTTTGAAAAAAGAATAAAAAACTTTTTTTATAGTTTGTGCGCTGATGAGGCTGCACTGATGGGCACTGAGGCGGCACTGATGGGCACGGATGAGGCGGCACTGATGAGGCACTGGTGGGCACTGATGAGGCTGCACTGATAGGCATCACTGGTGGGCACTGATTGGCGGCACTGATAGGCACCGATGAGCACTGATGGGCACTGGTAGACAGCACTGATGAGCACTGATAGACGGCACTGATGGGCACTGGTAGGTGGCACTGATAGGTGACACTTATGAGAAGGCACTGATGACTGGCAGCACTGATATGAGGGCCTCCCAGAACTAGCCGTCCACGCTGTAGCTGTCATTCGGCTATAGCGTGGTCGGCAAGTGGTTAAAGCAGAACTAAAAGTCATGTATACTGAGCCGGTCATGCGCAGCTCAGTGTACATTTACAGCCACCAATCTGTCCCCGCGGTCTCGCAGCCCGCCCATTTAAGCATCAGAAGGCAACTGTCGCGGACAATGGCTGCAGGGACCTTTTTTTCTGCCCACATTCACCCTGTTATTTGTTTTTGTTATAATTCCCTTTTTGTTACACTTTTGAAGGACTGTTTTCTTCCATTTGCCCTAAAGACCATTCCTGGTTTGTTTTATTTGGAAATATATATGTTCATTGAGGCTCGGTTCACACTTGTGAGGTGCGGGAACCCTGCAAACCCACTGTGGGTTCCTGAATCGCACCGACTCGTACGGCAGTTCATACTGCCATATGTGAACACCCCCATTTCAGTTTGCATATTGCACTGTGAACTGACAGTTCGAACATGAATAGGAACACCCATGCGATCTGATTCTGGTGCAGACCAAAAAAAAGGGTCCTGTGCAAGGTTGGTCCGAATGCGATGTCATATCAGCCATGCTATCTGTTTGGCTGAAATCGCATCGCATGGACATAGCATGTGATTTGCACTGCACTGCGGTGCTAATCACATGCGATCTCGCACCACGCACAAGTGTGAACAGGGACTGAAAGAGCTGGTCACATTGGTTTCTGTTCAAAGTACTCCTGTAGGCGACGGACTATCAGAGTGGCTAGCTGTTGATTAGCTTACTGTTAATTAGATAGCTGTTGACTGTTCCTTAGATGTGCTAATGATATTACTGTTTACAGTTTGCATTGTTTAGGATAATGTGATCAAGCTCTTACCTGATCTTGTGTGGTATAAATTCTGTGTGGATTTACAGTAAAATGAGTTCCAGTTTGGACCTAAGCTAGTCTTGTCTAGTTCTTGGGTGCAATATTCAGCTATAATACCTGATTCCTGGTTCCAGAGAGGAGGAAGCTGTATCTTGATGGAGGCACCCAAGGTGGGTGCCAGACAGTTTGTCACAGCCACGAACACAGAAGAAAGACTGGGCAAAGATGGAAATGCCCGCCGGATTAATCACACCACAGCGCTGGAGGGTTTCTTTGACAGGTAATGTGCATACTAGCACATTATGACATATACCCGCAGGAAGTGCTAAAAATAAAAAATATATATACCAGACCTTACTACCACTTTAACAGTATCTGAGCATCATAAACTAAAAACACAATTTAATTTATTCTTAATATTCAAAGCAAACTCCCCATCCATCCATGTCTCCATGCTTTATTTTGTTGAAAAATCACTTTGAAGAACACCCCCAGCATTTCTAGCCATGGCCATCTTGAGTAAGGGCTGGTGATTCATGTAGCATTTACTTCCTGGAATCCATCTGCTCTTAGCTCAGGCATGAGGGTGTGCTTATCTGAGAAAGCCCCTCCTCCCCTCCTCCCATCCTCCCCTCCTCCAGATGAATGAAAAAAAATGCCATGAAGACTCTTGAAATATATGACATCATTTTGATCTAGGCTAAAAACCAGGAAGAAACAAAAGAATGTAAAGTTAATATAATAAACATAATATAGCTTCCTGTCTATTTACTAATACTAGCAGCAAAATATTTCATGTTCAATGAGAGAGTTTAGTTCTGTTTTAAGTTCTAAAATTACAGTTGGACAGGGCTGTGCCCATGTTGCGGCAATTTTAACATGGCTTGCAGAATTTGACAGGCTACACCACCTTTTAACTACTTAAGGACCGGAAGACTTTACCCCCTTAATGACCAGGCCATTTTTTACGATACGGCACTGCGTTATTTTAACTGACAATTGCGCAGTCTTGCGACGCTGTACCCAAATAAAATTGATGCCCCCCCCATATAGAGCTTTTGATGGTATTTGATCACCTCTGCAGTTTTTATTTTTTGCACTAGAAACTAAAAAAGGCCGACAATTTAAAAAAAACGCAGAATTTTTTACTTTCTACTATAAAACATATCCAATACAAAAATAGGAAAAAAAATCAAATTTCTTCATCGGTTTAGGCCGATATGTATTCTTCTACATATTTTTGGTAAAAAAATCCCAATAAGCGTATGATTGGTTTGCACAAAAGTTAGTCTGCAAACTATGGGATGGATTTATGGACTTTTTATTTATTTTTATCTTCTACTGGTAATGGCGGTGATCAGCGATTTTCAGGGGCACTGTGACATTGCGGCGGACAGATCGGACACCTAAATTTTTTGGGAACCAGTGACATTATTACAGTAATCAGTGCTAAAAATATACACTGTTACTGTAGTAATGACAGTGGCAAAGAAGGGGTTAACACCAGGGGCAATCAAATGGTTAAGTGTGTCCCTGGGAGGTGCTTCCTTACTGTGTGGGGGATGGATTCACTGGAGAACACAGAGATCCGTGTTCCTGATTAGCAGGAACAGAAGATCTCTGTGTCCTCTCCTGTCAGAACGGTGATTTGCCTTGTTTACATAGGCAGATTACCGTTCTGCCTTCTCTGTGGAACGATCAGCGGGTCCCGTGGACATCGAGTCCCCCGGACCCACTCATTGGCTTCCCCTGTGGCCAATCGGCGCACTCGAGCCCCTCAGAAGCTAGTACATGAAGCGACATACAGGTGCGTCGATTCGCGCAGCCGTGCCACCTTGCCGGAGAACAACTGCGGCGGTTGGGTGGCAAGTAGTTAAACTCGCCCACTGCGGTCAATGGGAGCACTTAGCTCAGGGTTGCGGTGTGGTATTTTAGTTCAAAATCCCCTTTGGGAGTAAAGAAAAAAAAAAGGCAGACATTCAGAAATCGGTAGGATCACCTCCTGAATGCTTGCCAGCTGCTATACCACCCACTGAAAAGGGATCCAGAGGGCGCTAAGCACTGCCACACATGTGAAAGAACCCTATAGCCTTGTATATGTGGATCAGGGCTGCAAAGGCAGGAAAGTGCCAATTGGTTTACTTCCAGTAACTGTCATGCGATTATGGCATTGCTTTGTCCTATAATACTGTAGGCTTATACAAGACTGTCTCTACCTACCTACCAGTTGACATGTGTTCCTTCTTTTTTTGAGAACTGGTGCTATTTTTTTTTTTTTTTTTATTGCCATTTTAATAATGCAGATTACAAAACAACAAAAAAAAAAACAGAACAAAACAATATGTGGCGCTACCTGCTTAGGAGCCACTGGATAGGATGGGTCCTCTGTTCTTTGCCTCGACCTTCTCAAGAACCTCAGCCCCTCTGACATACCAAGTTGAGTGTGCAAACATACAATATCACAGGAAATCACTGAAAGTAATACATGGTACCCAATAATAGTGCTATATCAAAGAAAACAGACACCAAACCAGGTAGTAAAGGCAAACCTATTATATTGTCACCCAATATGGTTGGTAACTAGGCAAGCATAAAATAAATGAACATTGGTAATAACAAAATTTAGCAAACGTGATTAACAGCAAGGACTAGGCATAAGATGACATTTGGCATGTAGATCAGTATAAACAGTAGCAAGGCCACCTCAAATGCATAAGTGAGCAGTAGTAAAGTTAAATCTACTGAGTGCTGGAACTAAACTGCCAGAGTAAATTTATGGTAGCAATGCTAGCCCTAAACCGATTGGGTATGCACTGTTTAAAAGAAAAGGAGGATGGTAGTATAAGGGCCAGGGGAACAAAAGGGCCTTGCAGAATAATTATTACAGGCAGTCCTTTGAAATGTTCTTCTGCAGGCTATCATTGGGGCCCTGTAAGAGCATATTTGCACTTAACGACAGTCTCAGTTACCATGCATGCAGTGTAGGTGCGGTGTAGTCTTGACACAGATGCAAGGTAGAGGATGTTCAGATGCAGTGACAGTTTGGTATTATGCCATATAAAAATGGTATGGGTGTAGTATAGGTTTGGTAGAAGTGCAGATCAGGGCTGGTTGGATGTCCTTGTGCCCTGCTCTCAGTGGGACAAGTCTTTACTGCCAGTGTCAATAATAGCTGGATAGCCCTCTAACCATTGTCAGGGATACCACGTGATCAGATCAGTTGGCTGCACTTAAAGGACCAGATGAATGAGTGAAAATATATATATATATTAAGATAATGACACACTTCCAAAACCAACACCAGTAAACCATAAACAAGCAAGTGAAAAATAGAGGCAACACAGCAAAACCTATATGAACACCTAACTAACTATATACACAGTGGGGTAAACATATATAAGCAAAACAGGACAAGGACACAAGATAAGGGGAACAGGGAGCCAGATACGGGGAGCAGAAGGTGAGTAGAGGGAGCAGGTTCCAGAGGACGGGTCTCGTGATTAGGATTCAGGATTCAGAATCAAGGACAGGAACAGGTCGGACTCAGGCAGGGACATGACTTGCAGGGAAAATACTGAAGCACTGGACCTAGGTGCAAGGCGGGCTTATATAATCCCAGCAGTCCTATCTGGTGCAGCCTAACAACCTGTATGGTCCATCTGCTGGGAGACACCCACTGGTGGCCACTAGAACTACACCCTTTGGTTTTCAACACAACAGAGCCACCAGCAGGTGACCCAAACGAGGACACAGGTCCTGACAACCAGTTCCCAAGAGGCTGCTGCTGTGGACACTCACTGTAGAAGGGGGTCCCCTCAGTCTCTCCATGAAAGCCTCCGTTGATTAGTGGTGGGTAGCAGAGAATGAGTGGACACTTCAGCCTCTCAGTGGTAGCTGTGCAATATCTGTGATTTGTGCGGTTCTTTGCTGCTCCAGTTGTCCTCACTCTACTCAGGTTCGCATTACCACTGGCAGGTGAATACTCTGCTCTGCTTTCTCACCTCTTTTTGCACAATGTCCATTGGGATCTGTAGTCCAAAGAGGCTATTCGTCCAATTATGTGTCTGCCATTTCAAACTACCACTCCCAGGATTCTCAGAGCTCTGCATGGAAGTCTGTGGGCTTGCTCAGCTTTAGCTCTCCCCCTGCTGAACGGAGGAGAATGGTGCAGCATAACATCAGTACCCCGGAAGAGGGAGAGAAGAATAAAGGGCAGTATCTCCATCTCCATATTGCTGTAGCCCAGCACCTGGCTACAAATAGACTCATGATCAGATCATCCAAGCAAATTGTACTCCAAGAAGCAACAAAATACAATGTCATGTGCAACAATTCATCTTCCTCAACAACCATCAATCTCAGATTATTGGCCCCATGTAAAGGAGTACAGTAATGGCTGCTGGGAATTATTTTACCATGACTGCCATTGCAGGTCATCCATAGTATAACTCCCAGCAGCCTTTAAGATAGTAAAAAAAGGCATGCAGGGCAGTCTAGAGATAATTTTTTATTAAGCCTTCATATGAATGCAAAAAAAATTATTGCTACAGACTTATCAAGGGAATTAAAAATAGGTCATATATCTACACAAGGGGTCTCCAAATTACGACCCATGGGCCACATCCGGCTTGCTATAAGATTTTATCCGGCTTGCACACTGGGGTCCTCAGACTCCAGACTGTACACAAGCTGATTATTTAGATCATTGGTCTCTTCTGATGGGGACCTTGATCTAAGGAGGGGCTCTGATATATAAGGGGGACCTTGCTATGTGAAGGGAGGACATGTGATGTGATGGGGCTTCTGATTTTATGTTTGTCTTCTGATGTGAAGGGAGAACATCTGATGTTATGGGGGCTTCTGATTTGCCTGGGGCTTCTGATTTGCCTTGGGCTTCTGATGTGAAGGCAAGACATCTGACGTTATGGGGCAATCCTGATGTGATGTTGGGCTTCTGATGTGATGGAAGGACATCCGATTTGATGGGGGGGGGGGGGGCATCTGATGTGATTTTGGGCTTCTAATTTGAAGGGAGGACATCTGATGTAATTGGGGGCTTTTGCTCTGATGGGGGGCTTCTAATACCTTAAGGGACTTGTGATATGAAGGGAAGACTTCTGATGTGATGGGGGTTTCTAATGTCATACACTAGGGTTATGTTTATTCATTTTTTTTAAAAAATATTTTTTTCGGCCCATGACTATTAGAAAAATATAGGATATGGCCCTCATACTGAAAGACTCCTGCTCTAAATAAAACAAGGGAAGAACCTTCAGTATATGTTTCTGGAGTAAAAAAGGAAAACGTATTAATCCCTGCAACATGCTGACAAAGTCTGTGGACAGAAGTAAAGTTATGAGTGATATTCAGAATAAATATAAGCGATTTCTAACCTTTCCTTCGGGCGTTTCAGGAAAATATTGACTTCTCCATGGGAAAATGTTAAAATTCCAATATTGTTTCTTGGCTCATTAGGAAATAATTATTTGCTGTCGTTCAGAGTACATTCCTTTCTAATATGTACAGCATGCCTTTTCTGCACTTTTTAGAGAACTTGTCTAGCTATTATTTAGTGAATTAAAGCGGAGTTCCACCCAAAAGTGGAACTTCTGCTTTAAGCACTGCTCGCCCCCTGACATGCCACATTTGGCATGTCATTTTTTTTTGAGGGGGGAGTGGGTACCTTATTTTTAGTGGGACTTCCTGTCCCACCTCCTCCTTCCACTTTTTGGCCGCCTAGGCGACTCCTCCTCTCGCCCTAGGCGGCCCCTCCCTGCCAGCAATCTTCTGGGACCTGTGTTGTGTCCCAGAAGGTCGCTGGCAGGGAGAGGCCGCCTAGGGCAAGAGGAGGAGTCTCCTAGGCTGGCCAATAGCAGAGTGCAGCGCGACTCGCGCAAATGCAGTGCGCACCCGGCCGTGAAGCCTTAAGCTGTCACGGCCGGCTGCTCACAGTTGCTATGACGGCGCCGAGGAGAGGAGGGGGAGAGGAGCGAGGCTCCGGGCGGCTGCATCACTGGACCGTGGGACAAGTGAGTGTCTGTTTATTAAAAGTCAGCAGCTACAAAAAGTGTAGCCGCTGACTTTTATTAAACTAAAAGAAGCCTGGCAGAGCATCACCAGGGATGAAACCCAGCGTCTGATGATGTCCATGCCTTCCAGACTTCAGACTGTAATTGCAACCAAGTATTAAAAAGTGAAAGTTTGATGGATGATTGTTAAGCTGTCCCATTACTTTTGGTCCCTTAAAAAGTGGGAGGCACATATACAAACTGTTGTAATTCCTACACCGTTCACCTGATTTGGATATAAATACCCTCAAATTGAAGCTGAAAGTCTGCAGTTAAAGCACATCTTGTTCGTTTCATTTCAAATCCATTGCGGTGGTGTATAGAGCCAAAAAGATTAGAATTGTGTCGATGTCCCAATATTTATGGACCTGACTGTATACAGTGTATATATTTTTTTTTTCACTTTATTGTCTCAGTATAGATTTATGTTTGTCACAAGCATGTTCGAATCCATTTACTGTTGACCGATCTACTATTTCTGCTGGAAGCAATGGTGACTGGTGTTTTTTTTTTGGGGGGCGGCGTTAACAACCACCCCCCCACACCCCCCAGCAGCCAGCGGCACCTTAACCCCCCTGCTCGCTCACTGTCTGCCAGTTGGTCTGGCACTTACCCCATCTAGGTGGCAGTCAGTGGGCATCGGGCAGCAGGGCATGGAGCAGTGGCTCTTGTGTCCCCTCCTCCTCCCCGCTTCTGCCATGTGTCTCCTCCCCTCCTACTAGGCGTCCAATAGGATTGCCCGTCCTTTCAGCCAATCGGGTGAGCTTCCTGATTGGCCGGGAGGAGGATCAGGGTTACAATAGCGAGTATTCATTCACTAGTAAACACACCTGGGTGGGCTCGGAGTGCATTCTCTGTTCCCCCGAGCCCACCCTATTTTGAAGCCTATTAGAGCCTCTGGCTCTAATCAGGTGCTTCAAAAAACGCCCCTCCCCCATTGGAAGCCCCTTTCAGGACGCCGGATGCATGGATAGGGGGGAGGCACCCGTGCACCTTTAACAACTTCAGCCCCGAAAGAATTTACCCCCTTCCTGACCAGAGCACTTTTTGCGATTTGGCACTGCGTCATTTTAACTGACAATTGCGCGGTCTTGCGACGTTGTACCCAAACAAAATTGACGTCCTTTTTCTCCCACAAATAGAGCTTTCTTTTGGTGGTATTTGATCGCCTCTGCGTTTATTTTTTGCGCTATAAACAAAAAAAGAGCGACAATTTTGAAAAAAAATGCATTATTTTTTACTTTTTGCTATAATAAATATCCCCCAAAAATATATAAAAAAACAATTTTTTTCCACAGTTTAGGCAGATAAGTATTCTTCTACATATTATTGGTAATCGCAATAAGCATATATTGATTGGTTTGCGCAAAAGTTATAGCGTCTACAAGATTTTTGGAATAGATTTATAGCATTTTTATTATTATTATTTTTTTACTAGTAGTGGCGGCGATCTGTGATTTTTATCGTGACTGCATCATTATGGCGGACACATCGGACAATTTTGACACATTTTTGGAACCATTGCCATTAATACAGCTATCAGTGCGATTAGTGCGGACTAACTACAGGAAGTGACGGATCGTGGTTCTTAGCTAATAGGAACACACGATCTGTCACTCCTGTCAGAACAGGGATTTGTGTGTTTACACACACTCGTCCCTGTTCTGTGTCTCCTAGTCATGATCGATCATGGCTGGCGGTCATTGCGATCATCGGCCACGATCATCGGCACCCCAGCCGTGCAGCGGGCGCGCGCGCCTGCTATCCGGGCCCCACGAGACAACGTATAGTAATGTGGTTTTGCGCAGGAGAGCCAACCTGCCAAAGTAAAACTGGTCCGGAAGCGGTTAATGGAGCCCCTGGCTGGAAGTCTATTCTAAGCATCAACTACTCTTTCAGTAAAATAATAAGTCATGCTTTCTAAAATTAGTTTTCCTCTTTCCTGTTTGAGGTCACGTCCCCATGTTTTTAAACGTGGCTTCAAATTGAAAATAATGCCCTCCTGGACCCTATTTACACCCTTTTTGTATTTATAATTTGTGGCTTTCAAGTGGTTTTCTGGGGTTATGGCTGAAGCTATCAGCCATAACCCCGATATCATTTTTTATAGCCGGTGATTCGCTTTCTCAAAAGAGTTCCGAAAAGCTCATGAGCCACTGAAACACTTTCCGAAGTGGCGGGAGGGGACTCCCCCTCCCTCCACTCACCCGTGTTTCTCGAGCTTACCGTTTCCACCGATGCGCCCAAGAATCGATCCAGTGGTGCGGCCGGCTGCTCCCACGGGCGATTAAAGAGTAGATCCTCTTTGATCATCTCTATGGCCTTGGAGGAAGGGTGGAAGTAATTTTTTTATTTTTTTTTTAAAGCAAAAGATCAGATTTGTTGTTTGCTTGTAAAGGTAAATAAGGGATTTGGGGTCTTTTCTTTCTCCATAAAAAGGACCTGTCATCCTTATTTCTAGTACAAGGGATGTTTACATTTGTAATAGAAATAAAAGTGATAAACAAAATGGAAAAGTTAAAGGGACAGTGTAAAAATAAAAAGTAACATAAATAAGGAGAATCACATATGATCGCCGCAAATGTTAGAGCGAGAGCAATAATTCTTGTGCTGGACCTCCTCTATAACTCTAAACATGGAACCTGTAAAAAAATTTATAGCTTCGCCTATGGAGATTTTTAAGTACCCCGGTTTGATGCAAATCCACTAGCGTGCGCAATTTTAAATCGTGACATGTTAGGTATCTATTTACTCGGCGTAACATCATCTTTCACATTTTACAAAAAAATGTGGGTATATATTGTGTTTTTTTTTTTTTTTTTTGCATTCATTAACCACTTCCCTACCCGCCTATAGTAATATGACCTCCACAGATGGGATCTCCCATCTTGGGTGGACGTCATATGACGGCCTCGGGTCCCCGGCCGCCTAGGGGGCGCGCGCGCGCGCCTGCCACGTTGCTCGGGACCCAGTGCGTGTGCCCGGCGGCCGCGATTGCCCGTTAACCGGGCCGGACCGTGGATCTCTGTGTGTAAACACACACATCCACGTCCTGTCAGCTCAGAGGAGAGCAATCTGTGTTCCCAGAACGGAGGAACACCGATCGGTCTCCTCCCCTTGTGCGTCCCCTCCCCCTACAGTTAGAAGCATTCCCTAGGTAACACATTTAACCCCTCCCCGCCCCCTAGTGGTTAACCCCTTCACTTCCTGTTACATTTACACAGTAATCAATGCAATTTTATAGCATTGATCGCTGTATAAATGTGAATGGTCCCAAAAATGTGTCAAAAGTGTCCGATGTGTCTGCCATAATGTCGCAGTCATGAAAAAAAATCGCGATCGCCGCTATTATTAGTAAAAAAAAAAAATAAATAATTTTTTTTTAAAAATGCCATAAATCTATCCCGTATTTTATAGACGCTATAACTTTTGCGCAAACCAATCAATATACGCTTATTGCGATTTTTTTTACCAAAAATATGTAGAAGAATACGTATCGGCGGAAACTGAGGAAAAAATTTGTTTTTTTTAAAAAAAAAATTGGATATTTATTATAGCAAAAAATAACAAATATTGTGTTTTTTTCAAAATTGTCGCTCTTCTTTTTTTTATAGCGCAAAAAATAAAAACTGCAGAGGTGATCAAATACCACCAAAAGAAAGCTCTATTTGTGGGGGAAAAAAATGACGTCAATTTTGTTTGGGTACAACGTCGCACAACTGCGCAATTGGCGTTTAAAGTGCGACAGCGCTGAAAACTAAAAATTGGTCTGGGAAGGAAGGGGGTGGAAAGGCCCGGTATTGAACCGGTTAAAGTGTATTTTTCCAAAAAAAATTCCACAAAACCTTTGCGCAAATGCCGTGTGATATTAAAAATTGTAACGATCGCCATTTTATTCCCTAGGGTCTCTGTAAAAAAAAAAAAAATGTATAATGTTTGGGGGTTATAAGTGATTTTTCTAGCAAAAAATACTGATTTAAACTTGTAAACAAAAAGTGCCAGAAAAAAGCCTGGTCTTCAAGTGGTTAAAGGTTTCAATCATGTTTCCCCTTTTTCTTTCCTTGCATATAAACAGCAAGTAGCTGCAAAAAGACTGCATGGTATTGGCAGCACTGAAATTTAAAGCAGAGCTCCACCCAAAAGGGGAAGCTACACTTGTCTGCCTCCTCCTCCCCTCCGGTGTCACATTTGGCACCTTGTGGGGGGGGGGGAGCAGGGTCCAGGTACCTGCTTTTGACAGGCACCCGCTCCTACTTCCCGCTGAGTTCGGCGCTGCAAACTTAGCCAGAAGTTTGGCCCTGGCCTCAGCTGGCCCATTGAGAAAGCACAGCGCGATTCACGCATGCACAGTAAGAGACCAGCTGTGAAGCTGCAAGACTTCACTGCCGGTTTCCCTTACCCAAGATGGCGGTGCCAGCACCCGAGAGCCGATTCAAGAATCGGCTTGGGTGAGGACACTGCGGTATCCCTGTACAGGTAAGTGTCCTAATAGTAAAAGTCAGCAGCTACAGTACTGGTAGCTGCTGACTTTTAATTTTTTGGTGGGGGGGCTGGAGCTCCACTCCAGAGTATATGTAAACCCTTACCTTGTAAAACAACCCATTCTTTGTAAAATATAAATGAAAGGCAAAACGTGTACACACATATAAAAAATATTATAAATGCCTTTTTTTCTCCTTCTTTAGAAGTGGTCACATACCCTCTGTTCTCAGCTGCATAAGGAGCTCAGAGACCTGGGGGAGGAGAAACAGCAGTACACTGGTTGTCTTCTCAGTGAATGGCTCTGCAGGGGCTATGTCAGCACAAGTATGATCATTGCAGGACTAGTAGGCTGAGGTCCCAGCACAGCTAGAAAACTGATAATGCCTTACTCTCAGCTTCGGTAGTTTGTAACAGGAAAGCAGAGGGACTGGCAGGATCACCAGGGATTTCACATAAAGGAAGCAATACAAAGAGAAAAGAAGACTCTCATACAAGTACATGGTACAGCAGCCACATATCAGATATATGAAATGCTGGGTTGACATATTGTTTAACAAGTTAATTATTAGTAAACCGCTTGCCACCCGCTGGCCGTCATATGATAACCAGGCGGCGCGGCTCTTGTTCTGGGCAGGCGTCATATGACGTCCGTCCATTTAAACAGGGCATGCGCGCCATCGTGTGCGTGCAGCCCTGTACCTTCGGTGGCGGCGTGTCACGGAGACACTGCTCGCCACCGAGGGGGGTGAACAGCCATTGGGCATGGCTGTTTACCACGTGATCAGCCGTGATGAAGTCACAGCCGATCACAGATGGTACCGCCCCACTTTGCACGGCGCGAGCGTGCTGCGCGTACACGTCGGTGGCGGCGTGTTCCCAGGAACACTGCTCGTCACTCAACGCTGGTAAACAGCCATTGGCCGGTGGCTTTTTACCACATGATCGGCTGTGATCCTTTCACAGCCAATCACTAAATGTAAACATAGAGCGGTAACAAGATCAACACCGATCGTGTGTGAGAAGGAGATTGCGCTAACATCTCTTTAGGGCTTACAGTGTACACCAACACACACTGATTGCCCCCCCCAATAAAGAGGACCTGTCACCACCCATCAAAGTACCTGTCACAGTTCATCTGAGTACCTGTCAGTCCATATGAGTACCTGTCACACACAGTCCATCTGAGTACTTGTCATAGTTCATCCGAGTACCTGTCACAGTCCTTTAGAGTACCCGAGTACCTGTGTACCTGTCACAGTCCATATGGGTACCTGAGTACCTGTCACAGTTCATTTGAGTACCCGAGTACCTGTCACAGTCCATTTGAGTACCCGAGTATCTGTCACAGTCCATCTGAGTACCTGAGTACCTGTCACCGCCCTTCAGAGTACCCGAATACCAGTCACCAGCCCATCAGAGTCCCCGAGTACCTATCTGTAGCCCATCAGAGTACCCGAGTACCTGTCACCAGGCCATCAGAGTACCCAAGTACCTGTCACCAGGCCATCAGAGTACCCGAGTACCTGTCGCCAGGACATCAGAGTACCCGAGTACCTGTCACCAGGCCATCAGAGTACCCGAGTACCTGTCACCAGGCCATCAGAGTACCCGAGTACCTGTCTGCAGCTCATCAAGTTACCCGAATACCTATCTGCAGCCCATGCCTCATAGAATATACGTTGGGGTGTTTGCTTTACAAAATTAGGTCATTTTGTGGGTAATTCCATTGTCCTGGTGCTCAAGGACCTTCAAAAGTGTGATAGGTAGGAATGAAATGAGATGTGTAATTTATGCTCCTAGAACGCCTGAAGGTACTACTTCAATGTTGGGCCTCTGTATGTGGCCAGGCTGTGTAAAAGTCTCACACATGTGGTATCGCCATATTCAGGAGGAGTAGCAGAATGTATTTTGGGGTGTCATTTTTGCTATATACATGCTATGTGTTAGAAATATCTTATAAATTGACAACTTTGTGTAAAAAAAAAAAGCGTTGGGGTGTTTGCTTTCCAAAATGGGGTCATTTTGTGGGCAATTTCATTGTCCTGGTGCTCCAGGGCCTTCAAAAGTGTAATAGGTGGTTGAGAAATGAGATGTGTCATTTATGCTCGTAGAAGGCCTGAAGGTGCTACTTCGATGTTAGGCCTTTGTATGTGGCCAGGCTGTGTAAAAGTCTCACACATGTGGTATCGCCATACTTGAGAAGAGTAGCATAATTTATTTTGGGGTGTAATTTGTTGTATGCATATGCTGTGTGTGAGAAATAACCTGATAATATGACAATTTTGTAAAAAAAAAATAAAAAAAATCTTCATTTTGCAAAGAATTGTGGGAAAAAATGACAACTTAAATAAACTCACAGTGCTACTTACTTAATACCTTGGAATGTCTACTTTCTAAAAAGGGGTAATTTGGGGGGTATTTGTACTTTCCTGACTTGTTAGTGTCCCAAGAAATGAGATACACCTGATGTACAGAAGGCCTGAGCAGATGTGATCAATTTTCAGTGATTGGCACCATAGTTTGTAGACTCTATAACTTTCACAAAGACCAAATAATATACACTAATTTGGGTTATTTTTACCAAAACTATGTAGCAGTATAAATTTTGACCAAAATTTATGAAGAACAATTACCAATTTGCAAAATTTTATGACAGAAACAAAGAAAAGGGCATTTTTTTCACAAAATTTACGGTCCTTTTTATTAAAGCACAAAAAAACCCCCACTAGTGATTAAATACCACCAAAAGAAAGCTCTATTTGTGTGAAAAAAAGGACGCACATTTCATTTGGGTACAGTGTTGCATGACTGAGTAATTGTCATTCAAAGTGTGAGAGCACTGAAATCTGAAAATTGGTCTGGGCAGGAAGGGGTTGTAGGTGCCCGGTATTGAGGTGGTTAATTATTAACCACTTCAATACCGGGCACTTACACCCCTTTCCTGCCTAGGCCATTTTACAGCTTTCAGCACTGTCACACTTTGAATGACAATTGCGCGGTCCATATGAAACCATATGTAATTGTTATCATTTTCTTCACACAAATAGAGCTTTCTTTTGTGTGGTATTTAATCACTGCTGGGTTTTAAATTTTTTCCTAAAAAAAAAAGACCATACATTTTGAAAAAAAAAAGTGTTTTTCTTCGTTTCTGTCAGTAAATTTTGTAAATAAGTATTTTATCTCCTTCACTGATGGGAGCTGATGAGGCAGCACTGATGGGCACTGATGAGGTGGCAGTTATGGGCACTGATGAGTCGGCACTGATGAGGAGGCACGAATATGCCACACTTATGGACACTGATAGGTGGCACTGATATGTGGCACTGATGAGCACTGATAGGCGGCACTGATGGGTGGCACTGGTGGGCACTGGGCACAGATAGGCGGCACTGGTGGGCACAGATAGGCAGCACTGGTGGGCACAGATAGGTGGCATAGGTAGGCTGCACTGATGGGTACTGATGAGGTGGCGCTTATGGGCACTGAGGTGGCACTTATGGGCACTGATGAGGCGGCACTTATGGGCACTGATTAGGTGGCACTGATAAGGAGGCACGAATATGCTGCACTTATGGGCACTGATAGGTGGCACTGATATGTGGCATGGATGAGCACTGATAGGCGGCACTGATGGGTGGCACTGGTGGGCACTGGGCACAGATAGGCAGCACTGGTGGGCACAGATAGGCGGCACTGGTGGGCACAGATAGGCAGCACTGGTGGGCACGGTTAGGCAGCACTGATGGGCGGCACTGATGGGCATTGATGGGTGGCATTGATGGGCAGCAGTGATGAGCATTGATGGGCAGCACTGCTAGCCAGCACTGATTGGCATCACTAATGGCCACTAATTGCTGGCACTTGTGGGCACTGATTGCTGGCAATTGTGGGAACTGATTGGCACTGATTGCTGGCAGTGGTGGGCACTTAATTGTAATCAGGGCACTGATGATCAGAGCCATAATTACATACATAGATGTCCCTGGTGAGGAGATGCCGCTGATTGGCTCTCCTCTCCTCACACTCTGCCAGTGTGAGGAGAGGAGGAGGAGTGCCGATTACCGGCATCTCTGTGTTTACATGTGACCGGCTGTGATTGGACACAGCAGATCACATGGTTAAAGAGCCACAGGCATGGCTCTTTACACAGATCGGGGTCGCGCCGCGTCCTAGCAACACGGCGCAGCCGCGATCACTGCGCTGCACACCCTCAGGGGTGTGTGAGAGCGGTCGTTCTGGGAGGCTGTCATATGACATACACCCAGAACGAGAGCCGCACTGCCCAGCCGTCCTTTGACGGTGGGCTGGTGGCAAGTGGTTAAAGAAAAAATGGGAGCTGTTTAAGATGCACAGTATTTGAGAAAACGACAGTACATGTCATCCAGTCATTTCCTAAACCGGTGAACATTTTAAATGAAGCTGAAAACAATAGTTTACAGTTAACCATGTGCAAGTCTATGTCTGAGTAGAGGTGATGAAACCTCAGTTTAGGAGTAGCAGGTTACATAGTATTTTTTTTGCTGCTGGTTTTCTTAGTTTATTCCTTTGCCACCCTGTCTTGCAATTTTGTCGTCAACTGTACAACATAAAGAGTGAAAGAGCAATTACCTAAAAATTCATAGACAGCAGACTCTGTCCACGGATCACATGTGCTGATGTGTTTGACTTTAATATGTGCAGCCAGCCCTGATGCCCTGACTTTGGGCATATGTCACGTCCTTTTAACATCAGTGGTTATTGGCCTGATTCCTCTATGCCTCGAAACGTTTGCTCAGAAAATTGATGCTACCTTAACACTGACAGTAAATGAGATTCTACAAAATGTGTGTATATACAGTATATATATATATATATATATATATATATATATATATATATATATATATATATTACAGCTACTTATATAGCTACGTCAGTATACACAGTGCTTTACATACAGTATATATTGTACATTTACATCAGTCCCTGCCCTCAAGGAGGGTACAGCCTAATACAAGCAGAGGATACCCAAGCTCAACTGCACAATTGAAAAATACTTGCTGAGATTCGGTGCTCAGGCAAGGGGAACCCAACTTTCCTGTTCAAACATCCAAAGCAGAAATTAACTCCTTGGTATTATCCTTTATTTGGCTACATCATATACACAGGATCAATGTTAGCATTGATCCTGTGTATATGATGTAACCAAATAAAGGATAATACCAAGGAGTTATTAAGTTGCCGGCTTAAATTCAGTTTACAGTATAAGGTCCCTATCCCACATTCATACACACATATAATATATACACAGTATCTCACAAAAGTGAGTACACCCCTCACAGTTTTGTAAATGTTTTATTATACCTTTTCATGTGACAACACTGAAGAAATGACACTTTGTTACAATGTAAAGTAGTGAGTGTACAGCTTGTATAACAGTGTAAATTTGCTGTCCCCTCAAAATAACCCAACACACAGCCATTAATGTCTAAACCGCTGGCAACAAAAGTGAGTACACCCCTAAGTGAAAATGTCCACATTGGGCCCAAAGTGTCAATATGTTGTGTGGTCACCATTATTTTCCAGCACTGTCTTAACCCCCTTGGGTATGGAGTTCACCAGAGCTTCACAGGATGCCACTGGAGTCCTCTTCTACTCCTCCATGATGACATCACAGAGCTGGTGGATGTTAGAGACCTTGCGCTCCTCCACCTTCCGTTTCAGGATGCCCCACAGATGCTCAATAGGTTTTAGGTCTGGAGACATGCTTGGCCAGTCCATCACCTTTACCCTCAGTTTCTTTAGCAAGGCAGTGATTGTCTTGGAGGTGTGTTTGGGGTCGTTATCATGTTGGAATACTGCCCTGCGGCCCAGTCTCCGAAGGGAGGGGATCATGCTCTGCTTCAGTATGTCACAGTACATGTTGGCATTCATGGTTCCCTCAATGAACTGTAGCTCCCCAGTGCCGGCAGCACTCATGCAGCCCCAGACCATGACACTTCCACCACCATGCTTGACTGTAGACAAGACACACTTGTCTTTTTTCTCCTTTTTTCTCCTTTCACCTGATTGCCGCCACACACGCTGGACACCATCTGAACCAAATAAGTTTATCTTGGTCTCATCAGACCACAGGGCATGGTTCCAGTAATCCATGTCCTTAGTCTGCTTGTCTTCAACAAACTGTTTGTGGGCTTTCTTGTGCATCATCTTTAGAAAAGGCTTCCTTCTGGGACAACAGCCTTGCAGACCAATTTGATGCAGTGTGTGGCGTATGGTCTGAGCACTGACAAGCTGACCCCCCACCCCCTCAACCTCTGCAGCAATGCTGGCAGCACTCATCTATTTCCCAAAGACAACCTCTGGATATAACGCTGAGCACGTGCACTCAACTTCTTTGGTCGACCATGGCGAGGACTGTTCTGAGTGGAACCTGTCCTGTTAAACCGCTGTATGGTCTTGGCCACCATGCTGCAGCTCAGTTTCAGGGTCTTGACAATCTTCTTATAGCCTAGGCCATCTTTATGTAGAGCAACAATTCTTTTTTTCAGATCCTCAGAGAGTTCTTTGCCATGAAGTGCCACATTGAACTTCCAGTGACCAGCATGAGAGAGTGAGAGCGATAACACCAAACTTAACACACCTGCATCCCATTCACACCTGAGACCTTGTAACAATAACGGGTCACATGACACCGGGGAGGGAAAATGGCTAATTGGGACAAATTTGGACATTTTCACTTAGGGGTGTACTCACTTTTGTTGCCAGCGGTTTAGACATTAATGGCTGTGTGTTGAGTTATTTTGAGGAGACAGCAAATTGACACTGTTATACAAGCTGTACACTCACTACTTTACATTGTAGCAAAGTGTCATTTCTTCAGTGTTGTCACATGAAAAGATATAATAAAATATTTACAAAAATGTGAGGGTGTACTCAATTTTGTGAGATACTGTATTTGTATATTTAGTGCTGTGCAAAAGTTTTAGACAGGTGTAAAAAAATATGGTAAATTATGAATGCTTTCAGAAATAGAAGTGTTAATAGTTTATTTGTATCAATTAACAAAATGAGTAAAAAAAAAAAGTAAATGAACAGAAGATAAGTCCAAATCAAATCAATATTTGATGTGACCACCCTTTGCCTTCAAATCAACATCAATTCTTCTAGGTACAATTGCACACAGTTTTTGAAGAAACTTGGCATGAAGGGTGTTCTAAAGATCTTGGAGAACTAGCCACATATCTTCTGTGGATGTAGGCTGCCTCAAATCATTTTGACTCTTCATGTAATCTCAGACAGACAACATGATGTTGAGATCAGGGAGTTGTGGGGACCAAACCATCACTTCCAGGACTCCTTGTTCTTCTTTAAAATGAGTATAGTACTTATTGACATTGGCTGTATGTTTTGGGTCATTGTCCTGTTGCAGAAGGTGTTGAGGCAGCCTACATCCACAGAAAATCTGTGGCTAGTTCTCCAAGATGCTTGGAACAACCTACCTGCCAAGTTCCTTCAAAATCTGTGTGCAAGTGTACCTAGAAGAACTGATGTTGTTTTGAAGGCAAAGCGTGGCCACCTCAAATATTGATATTATATGGATTTCTCTTCTGCTTAATTTGTTATTTTAACGTTTTTTTTTAATTGATAAAAATGAACTAATAACACTTCTATTTCTGAAGCTTTACAGCACTTTTTTTACACCTTCCTAAAACCTTTGCAAGTGGAAGTATACAATTGTTTTTTATGACCACAAATCCAAGTAATTATGGTTTAGTTTTATGTCCAAGAATTTTAGGAGGGTTCAAGATTCCATTATTCCAAAATGTGGTGCATGTTACAATGGCTTCATGGTGGGGTGCAAATGAATGTGAGGCCAGAGGGCTGCGAGCACAAAAGGACATTGCCATTTCCCTAAGTTTCCCATATAGTATATAAGTATAGAGATTTTCACATGTACAGTATAGATTCAACCTTTAGGCATGCTGGTAGTTAGCCATGTTGCAACTGATTTGTTTGATCTTCAGCTCTGTGTTTGTGGATGTATACATGTGCCCATATTCATCCCAGTGCTTATTTTCGTTGGTATTACACATCATTTGTGGTTTTCGGACTCAAGTGGAATTTTTGTATGTTGTCTGTACTCTCATCCATGATATAAACTCAAAATAACATATGTTTTTGCATTTTTTTACTGTATATCTTTCTTATCTACTTAGAAATAATACTTGCAAGCTTCTGAAGAAGTGACTATTCGCGAAATATGTAGAGCAAGATACCATCAGGCTGTCCTGCGCCACACCTTTTCCTAGGCCCTACTACAGTTGAGGCATCATCGTCCTCTTAGGGCTTGTTTACACTTGCTTCAAAACTAGGCTTCAAATGCGCTTTGTTAAAGTTATCTGAACGCCATTTAAAGCTCCTATCCCCAAATAAAATGGTTAGCTTACAGTCATGTTTACACCTTGCTTTTGCTTTGCTTCAAAAATTATACCCCATGTTGCTTTAGTGGTGCTTCAATGCGCCTTCAAAGACTCCATAGAAGTCTATGACAAAGCTCACTTGAAGCACCTGCTGTTTTTGAGAGGTTTTAATTCAGCTTTAGCTTCGCTTTGTTCTGGAGAAATTGCAGGTATGAGATATCCACACACACACAGGGCATCTGCCAAGCTTATTAAAGCTTCAAAAAATCATCACCGAAGCATCATTGAAGCATCATTGAAGCACCACCGAAGCATCACAGAAGCATCAAAAACACATTTAAAAAACACTAAAAATCGCCTCTGCGATTTTTATTTTTTGCGCTTTAAACAAAAAAAGACTGACAATTTTGAAAAAAAAAACAATATTTTTTACTTCCTGCTATAATACATATCCATTTATTCATCAGTTTAGGCCAATATGTGTTCTGCTACATATTTTTGGTTAAAAAAAATCGCAATAAGCGATTATTGATTGGTTTGTGCAAAAGTTATAGCGTCTACAAAATAGTAATGCCGGCGATCTGCGATTTTTAGCGGGACTCCGACATTGCCGGCGACTAATCTGACCCTAAGTGCCACTTTTTGGTGACCAGTGACACCAATACAGTGATCAGTGCTAAAAAAAATGCACTGATCACTGTATAAATGTCCCTGGCAGGGAAGGGGTTAACAGTAGTGGTGATCAAAGGGCTGCCTAAGGAGGTGTTTCTAACTGCCAGGGGGATGGGGTCACTGGGAGTAGAGAGAGATCACTGTTCCTGATCACTAGGAACAGCTGATCTCTCTCTCCTCCCCTGTCAGAATGGGAATCCACCTTGATTACAAAGGCAGATCCCCGTTCTGCCTCTTTTTCCCGCAATCGTGGGTGGCCGTCGGACATCGAGTCTGCCAGACCCACGGGCGAGCTCCCGCAAAAGCCAGTGCACGAACCTATGTACCAGTATGTTGTTTCGCGCAGCTGAGCCACCTTGCCACAGTATAACTGCAGTGGCTGCTCGACAACTGGTTAATGTGTGTTGAAGTCGAAGCAAGTGTTAGGGCTCATGCTTTGGCTTCAACACACATTAAAGCGCCTACGGCTTCAACGCGCTTTTATGATGTGTTTTTGATGCTTCGGTGGTGCTTCGATGAAGAAGCTTCGGTGATGCTTTTGTGATGTTCTTTTGAAGCTTTGTTGAAGCTTGACAGACGCCCAGTGTGTGTGTGTGTATATCTCATACCTGCAATTTCTCCAAAACAAAGCAAAGCTAAAGCTGAATTAAAGCTTCTCAAAAGGTGCTTCAAGTAAGCTTCAAGCGAGCTTTGTCATAGAGTTCTATGGAGGTTTTGAAGACGCTTTGAAGCACCACTAAAGCGACATGTGGTATCATTTTTGAAGCAAAGCTCAAGCAAAGCAAAGCTAACGCAAGGTGTAAACGGGACGGTAAGCTAACCATTTTATTTAGTGACTGGAGCTTTGACTGGTGTTCAAAGAGCTTTAAAAAGCCTGCCTGAAGCCTTGTTTTGAAGCAAGTGTAAACTAGCCCTTAATGTGCCCTTAATTTGGCTGTGTATTGGAGCTTGAGTGATAGATACTTACTCATCATCATTCAACCTGATGGTTTGGTGTAATTAATTTTTACTGTATTATATACCGAATAATGAATGTTTTTAAGATGTAGCTTAAGAAAATGTATAGGTTTAATATAATAGTGCCTACAAAGGCCACATTTCTCTGATAGTTCTTGCTGGTTCTTATACACAGGAGGGTACAGGCAACCATTAAAATATGAGAATTTGCATAACTGTAAGCTTGGGGCAATGTGTCACTGACCGTGAGCCACATTAGGTGTAAGTAACTATGATCCTTGAATTTTTTTTAAAAAGTTGACATCTAAGATCGTGATGGAAATAGCGAGCCCCCCCCCCCCTTATTCACACCTGAACGTTTTGCTGCAAAATGCTGAACATCCAAAATCCCATGGTTTTCAGTTGTGCCTGAGTTGTACCTGAGTTTAGTGTCACTTGAAGCTTCTAGCTGGAAAAAGTAAACTAGCTTTTTTTGAGCTACAAGCGTCAATAGACTTCAATGGGAGCAACTTAAAAAATGAGCAATTTCATGCACATATCATGTGTTTGTAGCTCTACCCCTGCAGGAGTTCCTGGTGTTAACTGGTTCTTCCTCAATCAGTGCAGAAGCCACCAATCACCCAAGCAACAGTCCATTCACTCTGGCTCTAATAAACAGTCAAGGTGTTATCTTTTTATAATTTATTGCTTGCAGAACATGGAGAGGGGTTAGTGGGGTATAGGATACTCTGGAAATACTGAATTGTAACAGGACCCACTTCACTAGGCTAAGCTCCTTTAAACAGTCTTTATGACAGGGGCAAAGGGGAATGACCAAAACTGAGACCCTGTAGGAGCTGTCTCAGAGAGAGCTACCACTGTACTTATCATCCCAAAGTAAAACAGCATAGAGTCACCAGGATCTTGAGCTCAGTACTCACAATGTAAGCTAGACATTGCCCAGTCTCCACCAGACAGCTCTATGTCAAAGAACTTCACAGATCCCAGTTTCCACCGGACACTCTTCAGTGAAGGAGAGGTTAATGCTCACAATGTCACAGGACAGCTATAGACTTTCCAGCTTTCACCAGGCAGTCTTCAGTGAGTTTGCCAGACCAAATCCTTAGGTGAAGACACTTAATTAGCTTCAATGGTTCTTAGCAATAGGCCACTCAGCTCTGCTATGGCTGGGACCCCAATGAACATCAACAAACTCCAGCAGAACTGCCTCCAAGGGGCAGCAGCCCCTGAGGCTGTGGAGCTTCTCCAGTAGGACAAGAACCCGGCTACTCCAGACCCCAGAGTATTTATGTTCTCCACAACCACCTACTGGGCACACCTCCCAAGAGATTGGCTGAAGCATAATAAATATTCAAGCTTCCCATTTGACTGCCCCAGCCTTTATGTTCTAGAAGCCTGTAGAAGGCAGGGGGAAACAGTCAAACCTGCAACCAGTAAGAACCAGAATAGCCTAAAGAAAGCTTCTCCAATGATTACAGAAGAGCCAAAAAGAACTAAATTTACGTATCATCCTAGCAGCCTATCTACATGTGCTACATGTTTTTTTTCCTAGAAATTAGCTTTCCATTGGTTAAAACAAAAGAAAATGCTCAAGAATCAAGACCCAAATGTCCTCAAGACTCAAAAGTCCACAAAAATGCCTCGCTCAGAAAAAAAAGCCTACAAAACAACCAAAGACACTCAGCTCAAGTGTGAATTCAGCCTGAAGGACATTATTATTGTGGCAAGTAATATATACAGTAGGGACGGAAAGTATTCAGACCCCCTTAAATTTTTTACTCTTTGTTATATTGCAGCCATTTGCTAAAATCATTTAAGTTCATTTTTTTCCTCATTAATATACACACAGCACCCCATATTGACAGAAAAACACAGAATTGTTGACATTTTTGCAGATTTATTAAAAAAGAAAAACTGAAATATCACATGGTTCTAAGTATTCAGACCCTTTGCTGTGGCACTCGTATATTTAACTCAGGTGCTGTCCATTTCTTCTGATCATCCATGAGATGGTTCTACACCTTCATTTGAGTCCAGCTGTGTTTGATTATACTGATTGGACTTGATTAGGAAAGCCACACACCTGTCTATATAAGACCTTACAGCTCACAGTGCATGTCAGAGCAAATGAGTATCATGAGGTCAAAGGAACTGCCTGAAGAGCTCAGAGACAGAAATGTGGCAAGGCACAGATCTGGCCAAGGTTACAAAAAAATTTCTGCTGCACTTAAGGTTCCTAAGAGCACAGTGGCCTCCATAATCCTTAAATGGCTTTTGGGACGACCAGAACCCTTCCTAGAGCTGGCCGTCTGGCCAATCTGAGCTATCAGGCAGAAGAGCCTTGGTGAGAGAGATAAAGAAGAACCCAAAGATCACTGTGGCAGAGCTCCAGAGATGCAGTCGGGAGATGGGGAAAGTTGTAGAAAGTCAACCATCACTGCAGCCCTCCACCAGTCGGGGCTTTATGGCAGAGTGGCCCAACTGAAGCCTCTCCTCAGTGCAAGACACATGAAAGCCCACATGGAGTTTTCTAAAAAACACCTGAAGGACTCCAAGATGGTGAGAAATAAGATTCTCTGGTCTGATGAGACCAAGATAGAACTTTTTGGCCTTAATTCTAAGCGGTATGTGTGGAGAAAACCAGGCACTGCTCATCACCTGTCCAATACAGTCCCAACAGTGAAGCATGGTGGTGGCAGCATCATGCTGTGGGGGTGTTTTTCAGCTGCAGGGACAGGACAACTGGTTGCAATCGAGGGAAAGATGAATGCGGCCAAGTACAGGGATATCCTGGATGAAAACCTTCTCCAGAGTGCTCAGGACCTCAGACTGGGCCGAAGGTTTACCTTCCAACAAGACAATGACCCTAAGCACACAGCTAAAATAACGAAGGAGTGGCTTCACAACAACTCCGTGACTGTTCTTGAATGTCCCAGCCAGAGCCCTGACTTAAACCCAATTGAGCATCTCTGGAGAGACCTAAAAATGGCTGTCCACCAACGTTTACCATCCAACCTGACAGAACTGGAGAGGATCTGCAAGGAGGAATGGCAGAGGATCCCCAAATCCAGGTGTGAAAAACTTGTTGCATCTTTCCCAAAAAGACTCATGGCTGTATTAGATCAAAAGGGTGCTTCTACTAAATACTGAGCACAGGGTCTAAATACTTAGGACCATGTGATATTTCAGTTTTTCTTTTTTAATAAATCTGCAAAAATGTCAACAATTCTGTGGTTTTTTGTCAATATGGGGTGCGGTGTGTACATTAATAAGGAAAAAAATTAACTTAAATGATTTTAGCAAATGGCTGCAATATAACAAAGAGTGAACAATTTAAGGGGGTCTGAAAACATTCTGTCCCCACTGTATATAAATATATATAAATATACATTCATACACACACACACATATAAAATATAGTCTACACCAGTGTGCCTCAACTAGGGAGTTGTGGCACCTTGGAGTGCAGCCCAGATTCCCCTAGGATGCTGCAAGCATGGGATACAGTTTGCCCTGGATCCACATCACGAGTTGCAATGGTGTGGATGGGCCAACCACCAGCATCATAACAACCAATGATGTTCTAGGGCCCGAGGGCATGATGTTTTTTTTATTGTTATATATTTGTTACTGGATTGTCCGTTACTGGAACTCTCCAGTCACACAGGCCCCCATCACAGAGCCCCCCAACCACACAGCCCCTCTTCACATCAAAGCCCTACTTTTTGGCTCCAGCAGGACAGCAGAGGGCAGGAGGTGGAGGAGGTTTAGAGAAGGCACACTTCCATCTTCTTCTGAATGCTTATGCATGCTGCCTGCCCCGAGTAATGCATTGCCATGGCGTGGGCAAGCTATCTGCCATCACCATAACAATGAAAAAAGGGCCATGTATGCTGGCCCTAGAACATCATTGAATGTTATGGTTCTGGTGGTTGGCTCACCCACACAATTGCAACTCGTGATGCCGATCCATGGCAAACTGGGTCCCGTGCTTGCGGCACCCTAGGGGAACACAGGCAGCACCCCAGTTTTCTTTGCTACATTCTGAAACCTCTGACTAAGAACCTTTAAACACATCAGGTGTCTTTCCTTACACTACATTGGGAGTATTCTCATATTTGCTGTCTATACCTCTGATCATTGTGTACTAATTGGCACCTAAAATATGTACTCTTTTATGACTTTTTAAACATTTTGTATGAATAAATGATACTTTTTACTAAATTACTTTTCCGGTCTGTGCCTACATAGTCCCAATCAAAAGAGAGGTTTTTCTTCTAAGATTGTATTTAAGGGATGATGGCACACCTCAACATTAGATCAGATTCCTACATCTGACATTAAAGGCCCATACACACGATCAGACTTTGACAACAGCAGTCCGACGGACCTGTTTTATCAGACAATCCGACCGTGTGTATGCTCCATCGGACAATTGTTTTCGTTTTTTCATCGGACAAATGTTCGCTGTGCATGCTCTCAAACTTTCTAGCAACAAATGTCCGATGGAGGATAATCTGATCGTGTGTACAAAAGTCCATAGGAGTAAAGTCCAGAGTACAAACACGCATGCTCAGAACCAATGCTAAAGATCAGACAACAATAGCAGAAGTTGCCCAAAGGGTGGCGGTAAAGAGCTGAAAAACCACGTGATTTGTTGAAAGTTGGCTGAAAATGTTCTGCCGTGTGTATGCAGAACAAGTTCACGGCCAACATCCTTCGGACCAAAACTACGGAAAAGTCTGATGGAAGTCCAATTGTGTGTATGAGGCTTAAGGGGGGACTCTGATGTGATGAGGGACCTCTAACATGATGGGGTACCTCTAACATGAAGGGGTCACTCCTGGTGCAATGAGGGAACATCTGATGTGAAGTGGGCTTATGATGTGAAGTTTATTTCATCAAGAGACATTGGTAAGTGACATTGACATTTTTTATTTTTTTAGACTGGAGTGCCTTCAGATTTTGCCTACGTAAGAGTGCTGCAACCGAAAAAAGTTTGAGAAATTGAGTTTTGCACAACACAGTTGAGTACTGCCCATGATACTTTTTTTCATGTGCACTAATACCCTGTACACACTATAGGATTTTCCAACAACAAAACCGTGGAATTTTTTCAGAAGGATGTTGGCTCAAACTTGTCTTCCATACACACGGTCACACAAATGTTGTCGGAAATTCCGAACGTCAAGAACGCGGTGACGTACAACACGTACGACGAGCCAAGAAAAATGAAGTTCAATAGCCAGTGTGGCTCTTCTGCTTAATTCCGAGCATGAGTGGACTTTTGTGTGTCCAAATTGTGTACACACGATCGGAATTTCCGACAACAAATTTGAGAACCTGCTCTCAAACATTTGTTGGCGGAAATTCCGCCAACAAATGTTCTCTGGAGCGAACACACAGTCGGACTTTCCGACAACAAGCTCACTTCCAACATTTGTTGTTGGAAAATCCTATCCTGTGTACGGTGCATTACAGTTACATTTTCAGGACAGTTTTTTTTTTTTTTTTATACCCCCTCTCCCTAATGGGCCGTACACATGATAGGATTTTTCGACAACAAATGTTGGATGTGAGCTTGTTGTTGGAAAGTCCGACCATGTGTATGCTCAATAGAACATTTGTTGTCGGAATTTCTGCCAACAAATGTTTGAGAGCAGGTTCTCAAATTTTCTTACAACAAGACTTGTTGTCTGAAATTCCGAGCGTGTGTACACAATTCCAATGCACGAAAGTCCACGCATGCTGGGAATCAAGCAGAAGAGCCGCTCTGGCTATTGTACTTCATTTTTCTCGGCTCGTCGTACGTGTTGTACGTCACCGCGTTCTTGGCGTTCGGAATTTCCGACATTTGTGTGACTGTGTGCATGCAAGACAAGTTTGAGCCAACATACTTCGAAAAAAAATCCACGGTTTTGTTGTCGGAAAATCCTATTGTGTGTACAGGGCATTAGATATAACATAACTCAAATATTGCTTGGACCCTAGAAGAAGCAGATTTACCCCAAAAGCTTGTCCAGAAAATCTTACTGTTTGTGCAAATTAATAAAAAGGATCACATGCAATAGTCAACTGTTTGGTTCCAAGTACACTAATATGGCTACAGTCACCTTAATCATGGTGGAAGATACCATGTTTAATCCTTTCCGCCAGAGGTAGTAACCACACACAAATGAATGTGCTACAATATTCCCATAAATTAACATCACATATTTCTGCCTAAGGGTTCAGTTTGTTACACAAAAACATCAATGCCATCATACAAGTCTTTCTGTATATTAGTCACCTAGCTTTAGTAACATAAATTGTTTTTTCCCTACTAATTGGAACAATGTCTCTTGTTCAAAAGATTAAAAGATATTTAAGACATGGAGAATAGTGACAAGCCCCAGAGCTCACAGACTTGTCACCACAGTTTAGTTTTAATTGGCTTCACCTGCATTTGTTCTGCAAAACTTTGTCATGGGATTTATTGAGTACACAAAGGATTTATACACTAACAATAGGTAATATTGATTCAGTCCATAAATGTAAGGGAACTAATGCACCCTCCCTTTAAGATATAAGTATATCAGAGGTCACAGGCGAAGCGTGTGACCATGTAGTTCATACTGTTCCTAAAGCCTTCAGTATATCGGCTTTCACCATGTGGGGTTTTCAGGGCTTAAACCAGCTGTGTTTCCCTATATACCTCAACCTAATCCTCAAACTTATCCTAACATATAACTGCCCCCCATTCCCTACCCCCAACACCATCACACACACGCACACAAACCTATGCAGGCCATATTCAAACTCCGAATGAATCTTTCGAAAATCAGAAATTCCATGCATTTCATGATCCAATGGTACCACCATTGATTTCAAAATCCAACCAACCAAGCCTTCAATTTCACCTCATGTTGCTACAAAAAAGAATTTTCGTGCCCAGGAATTGTCTTTTCTTTCCAGGAATTTTCTTTTCTTGCGCTCATGCCTATTTATTTTTTTGATTATATTTCTCGCACAATTCTCCCATCATTGATTAGAAAATTGTTCGTTTTTCAAAAAATTTGCAACATACAGTAATCACTCAAATTCGAAGGCCACGCGAAAATTGGCCATTGCTGTGGCTCACTAATGGTGCAAAATTCTAAGAAAATTCTTATTTACGATTTTCAAAAGAAAATTCTTTCGCAGTTCAACCCATGTATGGCCTGGCTTTAGAAGAAAATATCACGTGTAAAGGAAGATCATTTATACTTATCTAGGCCATATATGGGTTGAATTTCAAACAAATTTTCTTCCAAAAATCTGAAATTTCTTACGTTTTGTGATCCGATGGTGCCACCATTGATTTTGAAATTCGACCAACTAAGCCTTCAATTTCACCTCATGTTGCTACAGAAAAGAATTTTGGTGACCAGAAATCTTTTTTTCTTTCAGGTAACAGCTCATGCACATTTCTTTTTCAATTATATTTCTCGCACGATTCTCCCATTGTTGATTAGAAATTTGTTCATTTTTTAAATAGTTTCCAACATGCCCGATTACTGAAATTCAATGGCGGAGCAAAAATCTGCCCTGGCTGCGGCCCACTAATGGTGCGAAATTCAAATGAGTTTCGTAAGAAAATTCATTCAGAATTCGACCCATGTGTGGCCGGCTTTACCCAATTTGGTGCCCATGTATGGCATCTTTGATCTGCTGCAGAGCTGCCAAAAAAAGTCTAACGCAGGGCATACATGGGTCACAATCCACACTAATTTTCTTGGAAAATAAGAAATGTTGTGCGTTTTGTGATCTGATGGTGCCAGCATTGATTTCGAAATTTGACCAACCAAGCCTTCAGTTTCACCTCATGTTGCTACAGGACAAAATGGCTGGGAATTTTTTTTTCCATACGGGAATTTTCTTTTCTTGTGCTCATGCGCATTTCTTTTTCGATTATATTTCTCACATGATTTCTCCCATCATTAATTAGAAATTATTTAATTTTTAAAAAACTCCCAACATAGTCGATCACTCAAATTTGATGGCCACACAAAATTACTGCGGCCCACTAATGGTGCGAAATTCGAATGAAAATACTTAGTTACGATTTTCGAAAAGAAAATTATTTCAGAATTGGACCCATGTATGACCTGGCTTTAGAAGAACAAATCACATGTAAAGGAAGGTATTTTATACTTATATAGGCCATACATGGGTCGAATCCCAAACAAATTTTCTTTAGAAAATCATAATTTTTTTGCGATGCGCCACCATTGATTTCAAAATTCGACCAACCAAGCCTTTAATTTCACCTCATGTTGCTACAGAAAAGAATTTTGGTGGCTAGAAATCTTCTTTTCTTTTCAGGTAACAGCTCATGTGCATTTCTTTTTCAATGATAGTTCTCGCACAATTTGTTTGATTTTTTAAAAATTCCCAACATACTCAATCACTCAAATTCGATGGCCACATGAAAATTGTCCATTGCTGCAGCCCACTAATGGTGCAAAATTCGAAAGAAAATTCATAGTTACGATTTTCGAAAGAAAATTATTTCGGAATTTGACCTATGTATGACTGGCTTTACCCAATTTGGTGCCCATGTATGGCATCTTTGCTCTGCTGCAGAGTTGCCAAAAAAAGTCTTAAAAGTTTTTTTTTACTTTTTTTTACCTTAATACATTCTCTACTGCATGCAGCCCCAATCCCCCCGGCCCCCTCCCCAGACCCTCTTATACTTATCTGAGCCTGATCTTGATCCAGCACTGTGTGTGAGAGAAGAGGCTCTCTTGACTCTTTCCCTTCTCATTGGCTCAGAGACAGCAGCAGGAGCCATAGGCTATAGTCAATCTTCCTTTACATGTGCTTTTTAACCCTATCTATCCCTTATCATTAGCCCAAGCCCCCAACACTTAGCCCTAACCCTAGTCTTAGCTTTTTTTTAATAGAAGCTGCAATTTAGAGTAAAATTGAAGGTAGCACTTCGTCATTCATTTTGGACAGAGTAAGGGAGCGTTATAACATTTGTCAGTCTGTGTGCCATTGATGAGATTTCCCTTCATTGCCTGTCCCTTAGCAGCAACTAGAAGAAATCCTCCCAAAGTGATGAAAATTCCCAGTAGCCTCCAGAACTAGTGCCCCAATTGGAATATTTCCCCCTCTGTTACTGTTCTAGTGTCCACTAGAAATGTTGGATTTCCTTTCACTTTTGGTGATAACAGTCACCAGGACAAATAGAAAGGGTGTGTCACATACCTGATCAGAGACTAAAATGACGAGGTTGGTCTCTCTTGTATCCCCAGCCCAGGTCCTGCTGAAGGTGGAACAGAGGGTACCGAGGGACATGAGGAACACGAGTGCCGGCAGGTGTTGATAGGAGTCCTTGCAGCAGGAGATGCAGACCCTGGCAGGCTGGCAGGACATCAGGTAAGGAACGGTAAATGATCCAGCCAAAGTTAAAGGGGCACTCCACACAGGCTATGGGGACAGATGCAAGACTTGTCAGCGCTCTTATCAGGCTTGAAAGTGGAACTAGCTGCGATGAGCAGAGCTGATACAGTTGACAACCAGATAGGCAGTTGAACCAGATATGAGAGCCGGGAACAGCAGCGTGGTCACAGGAATAGTCAAGGTCAGCAGCGGGTGGGCAGCGAGGTACCAAGACATAGGACAGGTCGGGAAGACGAGCCGGGGTCAGGAACTGATGACTGAGCAGAAGCAGGATCCAAGTTCAGATCAAAGGCAAGCCGAGTCAGCAACAAGAGGACAAGCACATTAATAGCAGGACACAGGGAACGGCTGTCTGGCACCAACATGCATTGAGTGCGTGCTCATGACTGTGCCTGTGCACATTACTGTGCGCATGCGTGCGCCTAGTCGCCATTTTGCCAAGAACATTTCTATTAGCTATTCTTCATGTTTGCACATTTCTATTAGCCAAATGTCTGGTAGGCGTTCCCTGACAGGTTGAATCTCCCTAACAGGGACACAGACAAAAAAAAAAAATGCCTTCAGTTCTACCTGAATTTAAGATTTTGGTTGATTGCTATGTTTTTTCTCTTCAGACAATTTGGATAAATATGATTGAAAGTACCAAAGATTTTAGGACAAAAAAAATAGAATAAAATATCCAAAAATTATAAATACGTTTGAATTCTGAGATGGTGAGGCAAGTTTACTAAAGAGGTTGAGAATGTTCACACAATAAATTGTGTAAAGATTTATGTCAATAATCCAATCATGTGAAAACAATTCACTCTCTACTTACTTCATCTGAACATAGGATGGGATAGAATAATTGAAATTAATCTTTACACCATTTATTGTGTCAAGATTACCTGCGATTTTTAAATGTTTTAGTAAATCACCCTCAATTTCTCTGAGAAGATTCACTTCAAATATTCAATGAAGTAAAAAGCAAATCCCCGTTTACCTATTTTATCTGCAAATGGTTGGATAACATAAGTGAATCTTCGCACTTTTTATTAATTGCACCCCTATAGCCTGCGTATTAGGAAATTGCGGATATTTGAGTTACACACCAATATGCCTAAACTGGATCAAATCTATGTTCAGGTAACCTAATTCACTGATTTGTTGTAGCTAAATAGTACACTCACCTCCCCCAATCTCTTATCCTCTTCTTGTAATTGTAAATGGAGTTGTCCTTTGAATCTAAACAGACATTAATTTGCCTATACCAGACAAATGGATAAATCCACGTTGAAATAAGAAAAGGGCTATATTTCACATTTCTGTTCTACTACGAGGATCAGGTGTTTGCCCATAAGATCGGCATTCAGAGCTGCTGGTACTATTTGTTACTAGAATATGCCCGTAAACTGTCTGTGTCTGTTTAAATAAGCATTACGTTCATGGTTTCCTGCAGCAAAATGAGACAGATGAGTATATGAGAACACTGAAGAGTAAGTCATCCCTTTACCCTTCATGACTGGCTGGCTGGAGCTCTGATTCAGCCAGGATATCCAAGGTTAAAGGAACTTCTGGATTCCAAGATAAAAGTGAATTTATTCTGGAAAAAAAAAAAATCGGTGCAGCATTATGTTTCTTGTAGTTTTAATTTAAGCATATCGTTATGGAGTAGGACAAAGGTGAAAATCTAATCTGTCATAAACATTTCCAATTAAAGTGATAATAAATTCATTGTTTTTTAATTACAAAAAAAAAGATTATGCTTACCTGCTCTGTGCAATGATATTGCACAATGATATTGCACAGAGCAGTCCCTTACCTCCTCTTCTGGAGTCTGACGCTGTCCGCTCCTTCCTCCACCAGGTGCCCCCTCAGCATACCATGTGCTTAGAGGTCACCCATATGGACGAGGTCCCAAGCTGGGTTGTGGTCATAGACACACACCACACAGATAAGACATTCCCCCGATCCTTACTCACATCAGTTTGACTGACAGCAACAGGAGCCTATGGCAATTCGGTTTTCATCGGAAGTGACTTCTGCTTGTACACTTTTTTATCCTATGCGCATTGTAATTGCCCAGGTTTGTGACAGCTCCAGATGTGAATGAGACACATGTACAGTGGTGGCTGGTGCTCAAAATTTTTGGGGGGGTGCAAACGAACTGAAAAAAACAATCAATTGCAGCCTCACTGTGCCATCAAATGCAGCCACTCTGCCTATCAATTGCCACCACTGTGCCCACTTCAAACGCAGCCACTGTACCATCAAACGCAGCCACCGTGCCCATCAATTGCTGCCACTGTGCCCATCAAACGCAGCCACTGTGCCATCAAACGCAGCCACTGTGCCCATCAATTGCCGCCACTGTACCCATCAAATGCAGCCAGTGTGAATCCCACTTTGCCCCATCAAATGCTCCCACTGTGCCATCAAATTCTGCCACTGTGCCATCAAATGCTCTCACTGTGCCATCAAATTCTGCCACTGTGCCATCAAATGCTCTCACTGTGCCATCAAATGCTCCCACTGTGCCCATCGAATGCCGCCAAGAATGGTGCTCGCTGTTTACCTTTTTTGATGCCTATTGGAGCCTTTGGCTCTAATCAGGTGCTTCAAAAAAATACCCTGCTGCTGTAATTCCGGCACCCGAAAAGGGACAGGGCACCTGAATAGGGGGTGGCAGCGGCTCCCATGCATAGATTCATGCTATTAGTGATAGAGCGGTGGCTGGAGAGAGGGGGTGGCACCCGTTCGCCCTTATGGACGCACCACCACTGCACATGTATGATATTTTTTTTTTGCTTCCACAAACAATTCAACTCATATCTCAACACTATAGTCTTCTTGATCAATAGGACCCACAGGTTATCTCTGGGATACCCCACCGCCCTCCATCTCTCCCATTTCTTTTCATCTGCTTACTTCCCTCTTTTTTTCACTTATCAGCTTTCTACGTCCTTTCTTCTGGATGCTATCCTCCTACAGTTCTTAAGGTGGAAGTAAACCCTCCTATTGTTTTCAGCCAAGGAAGCTGCCATCTTGGCCTCTGTGTAATCTTGAACTGCCATGATGCTGAACATGTGATCAGTTATGACACCAGCCATTGGATGGTTTGACAGTTTGATTGGGAGACAACCATGTTACAGTTACATTTCCGGCACGTGTCGGGAATGCAACTGTTTTTTGAAACTGTTAAATCGATGGGTTTACTTCCATTTTAAAGTTGTACTGTAGCTTTCTGTACTCTATTTTTCAAGTCTACTTCTTACCCTGCATACATATAACATTGTCCTTGGCTCGCTAATGCTACTGTTGAGATCCTAAGACCTGATGCAATGTTAACCTCTTTCTTCCATCTGTCTGGTTGCTCTTCCTTATGGGTCAAACTCTATTTTTCTCTATATTCCTGTTTTCAATGTATGCAGATTCATCTGTTACGCTCCTTTCTGTATTAGCTCCAAGTGCCTTTGCTTTGTTAAATCAATACATTTTTGAACAAGAAATGTTTTTTTATGTCAATTGAAGCAATTTTTTTTTTTTTTACTAGCTGCTAAAATTGGTCTCATCATATCTTGGAAAAGCCAGTTGGTTAAAGACAGTAGAGGATGGGGAATGTAGAGGTGTACTCCTCCAGGAGCCGTTGATCATTACATTTAAGGATGGGGGATCTGCCATGGTTCATTTGCCAAGTGTTTGGCAAATCTTGTTTGAAACAGGGCAACATTTTTACACTTATTTAACATACACTATATTGTCAACAGTATTGGGACACCTGCTTTTACACGCACATGAACTTTAATGGAATCCCAGTCTTCGCCCGTAGGGTTCAATATTGAGTTGGCCCACCCATTGCAGCTTCAACTCTCCTGGGAAGGCTATTCACAAGGTTTAGGGGTGTGTCTATGGGGATGTTTGAGCATTCTTTCAGAAGTGCATTTGTGAGGTCAGGCACCGATGTGGACAGAAGGCCTGGTTCGCAGTCTCCGCTCTTATTCATCCCATTGTGCACTGGTCCAAATCATTTGGTGAAGGGGGATTATGGTGTGGGGGGTTTTTTTCAGGGGTTGGCCCCTTAGTTCCAGTGAAGGGAACTCTTAAGGCGTCAGCATACGAAGACATTTTGGACAATTTCATGCTCCCAACTTTGTGGGAACAGTTTGGGGATGGCCCCTTCCTGTTCCAACATGACTGCACACCAGTGTCCAAAGTAAGGTCCATAAAGACATGGAGTCCTAACCTCAACCTGATAGAACACCTTTGGGATGAATTAGAGCCGAGACTGCATGTTCCTTTATTTAATCATGACACAATTTTTTAAATCTTTGTCTAAAGACTGTTGTAGCCCCTGACTTCAAACTTTGCAGGATCTCTGAGGATGCGGAATGGCCTTAGCCAGTCTAAGGATCACATTGGAACTGTGGCTTGAAGATACAGTATTAAGAAAAAATATATAAGCCCCACTCCGCTCTTAGATCCTCTTCTCATATTTATTCCCTATATAAAACACATGACTGCATACAGCAATGTCTCCACCTAGGAACCAGCTTTCCTTGACACATTTTACCACTCCTGGCTTGCTCACAAGGATAGGGGAATTCTCTACCTAGGAACCAACCTTCAATGACACTTTTCACCACTCCTGGCTTGCTCACAAGAATAGGGGAGACTTCCAGGAGTGGTGAAAGGTATCAAGGAAGGTTGGTTCCCAGGTAGAGACTTCCCCAATCCTTGTGAGCAAACCAGGAGTGATAAAAGTCATCAAGGAAGATTGATTCCCAGGTAGAGACCTCCGCTATCCCTGTGAGCAAACCAGGAGTTCTGAAAGACATCAAGGGAGTTGGTTCCCAGGTAGAGACTTCTCCTATCCTTGTGAGCAAACCAGAAGTGGTGAAAGGCATCAATGAAGGTTGGTTTCCAGGTGTAGACATTGCTGTATGCAGTCATTTTTGTTGATAAATACGACAAGAGGAGCTAAGAGTGGAGTGTGGCTGACACCTTTTTTACTTATTATGACGGGAAGTGGAGACGGACTACACTGGCCAGCACCCAGAATGTCCATGTATAGGAGAGGCGAGTTATGAGCGGGGCTGTGGATTTGGGTATGTTTCTGTTAAAGATACAGAAATTTCTTTACTGAATTCTTTACATGGAGAATGAAATTAAACAACTGCACATAAGAATTATTTACAAGTGACATCTGTGGACATAATGCATACTGCTTGCAAGTGATACCTGTGCATTATTTAATCATGCAAAACAGACAGCATCTCAAGGTTTCTGGTGCCCCAGCACATTGCTTACACGGGCTCAGACGCAGTATGGGAACAGGCTGTTCTGTTAGTGAGACAGCTCCTGTGGTGTGAGTGACAGGAGCTTCCTGTATAGTGTGGGGGAAATGGTATCCCGATGGACCCCAACAGCCCCCCACAGAGCCACTCCATCTGTCAGACCTTACTAGTAACCCTCTCCTGGTGTTCAAATAGCACATGGACTGTTTCACAAACTAATAGAGGTATTGCTAGCATAATAAAACTCTGCACATGATGTTGTGGGCATATACTTGTTAATACTTTTATTAACAAAAAGTTTGGCAGACAGTACATGTTTCCTGCTATAAAGGGAAAATGGAGTTCACACTCTAATTTTCCAGAAATTCAGTCTTCCATTTTAAAGATGAACTGCAGTCTAACTGAAAAACAGGATATTAGTTTATGAACCAATGCTTTTAGGTAGAAGATCAACAAATATGCCAAAATTCAGCAGTATCTGCACCCTTACAAAGTATACACCTGTTCCCTTCTCTGCATTATATCATGGCCCAGAGCATAGAGGTGGGAACTGAAGGGGGGATTCAGGAAAGCCAAGTAATGACACTTTTATGGCGGTATGACCTTTTAACATAGCCTGAGCCTAATTCATAAAAGCTTTGCATCAGTTTTGGTACCAGTACTGACCAGGAGCGTTGCTAGATCTACAAAAGATCTGGGGCTAGAGCTCATAGCAGCAAAGTAAAGAAAGTCATATAAAAAATATAAATAAATGTGTCTGCGCTAAAATAAAATATATATATATATATAGAAGAGTGCTAAACAAATAATAATATGGTAAAAACCAAAAATTGTGCCAATATAAAACAAAAGCATATAGAAAATGCAATCCTTCTGGGGAAATATACTCAAAAGTGCAACATGCAAAAAGGAAAACAATATATACATATAACTATGGATATAAAATCCAGGTGCTGGTTATGTAGCAATCAAGTGTCCACATCCAAATAAAAATCAACTGATTAGTAGCAAAACGTAAAGTGCAAATATATAGTGTCCATAAAATTAGTGTCCATCATGCTTCTCCTTAACGGTGTCCACAATAAAACATGCTTCAGTGCTCTCCTGTGACCCCCCAATCGTGCTTGCGCTCACCTCTAGGCGTGTGACACAGTAATTAAACAGTGTCTAAACACGCATTGGAGCCACTCCTGGGCTCATTCAGGGTATGTTGATGTGAACTTCAATCCTCTCAGGTGACATCAATAATTTCATATAAAAGAAAGAGAAAGCTCCATGGTGTAATATAGCTAAGGATTTATTAAAAGTAAAAATTCCCTCCAGGAGGGTACTCACAATATACAGGTGCGTGAGTGCACCAGCCTATCCAGAGTATAGTATGCAAACAACTGCTCGTATGGCGTGCGGTGTGGTGTGCTTCCTCTGCTCCTCTGCTGACAGCGAAGAAAGTCATATGCTTGGGTGGGCATACACATGTATATAATGTGTGTGTGTATATATATATATCTATATTGGGGTCCCCCCTCTCACATCAGGGTCCCCAGAGAGCCCCCCCTTGCATCAGGGTCCCCAGAGAGGCTCCCTTGCATCAGGATCCCCAGATAGCCCCCCTTGCATCGGGGTCCCCAGAGAGCCCCCCTTGCATCTGGGTCCCCAGAGAGACCCCCCTTGCATCACGGTCCCCGGAGAGCCCCCCCCTTGCATCAGGGTCCCTAGAGACCCCCCACTCACATCAGGGTCCCCAGAGAGCCCCTCCTTACATTAGGGTCACCAGAGAAAGGGCAGGAAGTGAGAGATGATATAATCTCTCTGCTGCCCGCGGCTGCACAGTGAGGGCGGAACAGTGGTGTTGCAGGGTGGGCGGGGAGAGATGATGTAATCTCTCTGCTCTCTCACGTGCTGCCTGCCCACTTTCCAGCTTTCCTGTGCTGCCTGCTGCACTCACGGGCCGGCTGCAGAGAGGCCATGGCCCGGTAGGTAGCGGGTCGCAACCCTGTGTTTGGGGACCCCTGCAGAGACTCGGGGCTATGGGCCCCAGATTGGGGGCTATAGCCCCAAAAGCCACCCCCTAGCGACACCACCAGTACCGACATATGCACCAGGTTCAGATCAATACTACTACCACCAGAATCTGTCACTAATGGCTGCAATAGGTTATAAAAGAATAATTGCCAGTTCACAGAAAAGTAATTAAGATCAAATCTGAGTTGGCGTGCAGAGAGATACCAGTGCTCAGAGTGGGGCATTTTTGTGCTTGGAAGATGCCATATTCATTACAGCCTTTCCAGAGAGGGGCTACCTGGTTTCTATGAAGCCAGCAGCCACCAGAGCCATAGCAACAGATGACTCATCCCTGGGGAGGAGAAGGGATGAGATAAATCCTCCCAAAAGGGTGGGGATGCTGATGACATCATTGTCCAAATTTGGCAATGGCCATATTTGGACAACGATGTCAGCAGAATCCCTGCCCTTTAATTACATCTGTTGGTTGGGGAATCTACCGGCCCCCAGGAGAATAGGGATGAGTCATCTGCTGCTATGATCCTGTCCACTGCCAAGCCGACACTGTCCTAGTTAGCAAGGTGCTGAACATGCAGTGAGAACAGAGTGTCCATGGTATGGGCCTTTCAGTATCAGTGCGCCCCCCTTCTTGAGAGAGATTTGTGTACCTGTTCCCGACAGGTATATGATTCTGTCACCGCCATCGATATTTGCTGTCCGGAGGAGAGAGAAAGTTCTGAAGACTCTCAACAAATTCCCTAGTGATTTTTTTTTTCAATTCAGATGTACCCCTCTGTTATGTGTTGAGTTAGTCTTGTATGCACACTGGGCATTTAGACCCCATGTATGAGGCTCCAGCCTTTAGGTGCAAGTAGGTTGAATAGGTGCACCATCCAACCCCACTGTTGGCAGCCCGTCAAATTCTATTAGAGGCTGACAGCTGCTGCAGATGGATGAAGCTGGTCACTGCGCCTAGTGGTACTGTTTGGGGCAGCATGCCCCCAGGGACCAATGTTCGTAACACAATAAGTCTGTATTCTGAGCATTCATCCCTGGGCACATACTGCCTCAAATGTAAGTACTGCTAAGTTCATTGACCAGCCTTGTCCAGCCACAGCAACTTTCAGCTCCTCATAGAGTTGTAGAGGATGACAGCAGCAGAGCTGGAAGGTGCCCCTGTGTCCTCTGCCCGCACCCAAACATCAGGGTTTAATGCACTGCAGCTAAATGCCCAGTGTGCATGGGACCTTAGAGGTGTAGAAATTCCTCTCCCATTCCTAATAATTAGTGAAAACGTGAATTAAAAGTATGTTTTCCATTCTGTACTAAAAGCATTATAGTTTATCTAAAATTACACTATATTGGCAAAAGTATTGGGACGCCTGTCTTTACACACACACATGAACTTTAATGGCATCCCAGTCTTAGTCCGTTGGTTTCAATATTGAGTTGGCCCTCCCTTTGCAGCCATAACAGCTCTTCTGGGAAGGCTGTCCACAAGGTTTAGGAGTGTATCTATGGGAATGCTTGACCATTCTTCCAAAAGCGCATTTGTGAGGTCAGGCACTGATGTGGACAAGAAGGCCTGGCTTGCAGTCTCTACTCTAATTCATCCCAAAGGTGTTCTATTGGGTTCTCTTTCCTTGCCAGTCATGTTTCTCCACCCCAAACTCGCTCATTCATGTCTTTATGGACCTTGCTTTGTGCACTGGTGCACAGTCATGTTGGAACAGGAAGGGGCCATCCCCAAACTGTTCCCACGAAATTGGGAGCATGAAATTGTCCAAAATGTCTTGGTATGCTGACGCCTTAAGAGTTCTCTTCACTGGAACTGAGGGGCCAAGTTCAACCCCTGAAAAACAACCCCACACCATAATCCCCCTCCACCAAATGATTTGGACCAGTGCACAAAGCAAGGTCCATAAAGATATGGATGAGCGCATTTGGGGTGGAGGAACTTGAATTAGAGTGTAGACTGCGAGCCAGGCCTTCTTGTCCAACATCAGTGCCTGACCTCACAAATGTGCTTCTGTAAGAATGGTCAAACATTCCCATAGACACACTTCTAAACCTTGTGGACAACCTTCCCAGAAGAGTTGAAATTGTTATAGCTGCAAAGGGTGGACCAACTCAATATTGATTAAGACTGGGATGCCACTAAAGTTCATGTGCGTGTAAGAGTAGCTGAATAGTCTAATAAACTTTAAATTCTGTCCAAGGAAAGTCTATACACTTGGCCAGGCTGCAGCTCTTCTGAAGAGAATATTGTATTCCTCTAGCCCATGGATTGACAAGGGAGCAAACTAGGCTCCGAAACATGTTACCTCCCACTGTTTGATGTACCTGTGATATAATGATATACCTGTGTTATACACTTGTACCCGATGGAGTTATTGCAAACACATTTTCAAAGACTTTTTTTTCTAGTGATATCAAGAATAATATTATTATGCTTGTTATTTTTTGGGGGGAAACTTACCACAACACCATTATCCCGTAGTTTTTAAGATCAAAGATACAACTATGTTGGTGTCTCTTGTCAATTTTAAATTGTATTTTTTTAAATGTAACTGCCTACTCCCAAACTGTCATTTGAAGTAAAACACATTGCCAAGTATTATTCTCCACAATTTTTTTATTGTGTATTAAAAAAAGAAAACAAATACAATTAGACATGCTTCCTGCCAATAGAACTTTAACAAATAGTGCATTCTATGCATCCAAAAATATAGAAAATATACCAAATCAAATCATTTTTATTCAACCAAAAAATAAAATAAAAGCCTCACGCATGAGTCCTGCTTCTTAATATAGGGGGTCAACAATGCCAAGAGTTGGTGAAAGCAGGGGTCCGTCATCCGGAGACAATTCCAAAAATCATCCGGATTATTCTCCTGGAGCTCCCGCAGCAAAGGCATATGATATAACTGGTCACGATTAATAAAGCAACCAATTTTTGGTCCAAGAAATCCTCCTCCTCCTGTTCCTGGACTGGACTTGGGTCAAAGCAATAACTCCAAGGCCAACAATAAATAACACGTTATCTCCTCCGATTCCGCAACATGGCTGGTTGACAAACGGCCGTTCAGAAACAAACTGAAAAGCATGAAATGAAAAGTGCGAATCAACACTCAACTTCTAATGACAAAAAATTAGCAGAAGGAGCCCAAAGGGTGACGTTAAAGAGCTGAAAAACCACGTAGTACGTCACTACATTCGTGTTTGTTGGCCGACAATTCCTTGCCGTTTGTATGCAAGACAAGTTCCTGGTCAACGCCCTTCGGACAAAACTCTAAGGCCTCTTTCACACGAGGGATCCGTATGTCCGTTTTTCATCCTTCCGTTTTCGGATGAAAAACGGACATACATGTATCCCTATGGAGCGTCGGATGTCAGTGGTGACATGTCCGCTGACATCCGACCCGCTCCGATCCGAAAAGTGTAACGGAGGAAAAACCTACTTTTCCATCCGTTTTCGGATCGGATCGGGTGACTACGGACTCTACGGTCCGTCATCATCCGAACCCCCATAGGGGAGAGCGGCGCTCTGACAGGTCCGTAGCTGCACAGTGTGCAGCGATGGACCTGTCATCTTTCTGCTCAGCGGGGATCGGCGGAGCGATCCCCGTTGAGCAAGCGGGTGTTCACGGGGCGGATCATCACTGATCCGCCCCGTGTGAAAGAGCCCTAAAGGTTTTGTCTGTGGAAAATTCGATCGTGTGTAGGAGGATTTAGTCCATCAGGCTCAACCTTTAGATAAAATATAACTTTTGAGGGATAAAGGTTCTGACCGTTAAAAGTGCAAAATTCCTCTCCGCAGAATGAAAGGGAGCAAATTAAACCAACAAGTGTTATTTAACATGGGATCCCTATAGGGCATGAACCTTTGACTCCATGTGTTATTGTCCTCTTTGACACTTTGGTATTTCTGCCAAACATATGCTTGTCCTCACCTAATTGTCTCTGCAGGCCAGTAAGTTTGTCTTTTGGGTGATTTTTTTTTTGCTGAGAATGGAGTGTGTGTTGATGAAGTCAAGTTCCTGGCATTTGATGTTGAGACGCACACACCTGTTTCTGGGTATTGTTCTCCCGGGTGACACACCTGTTATCATTGAACACAGGAAGCTTCTCCAGGCACCTCTGAACCTTGGAGTGAAGCCAGATTGATGAACCGGCAAGACACCACCCATTGATGACCACCAAGGCTTGAACTACAGTATAGGACAAGCTGTAGTACTGCTATGGAAAGGCTCTTCCCTCCTATTATCCCAGTCATAAATGGCTGAAGTGAATAGACTGAACAGGTTTTGTCAATGGTCATTTTGTGTATTTAACCCGTCACAACACAGTGAATTTCACCGGCACAGTTCCAAATCCTGCTTGTTATTTCATACAGCTAAATGCTGTAATAAATGCGAATTGTCCTTGCACGGGGAAGCAGTGTATACAGGGACAGATTCTATGACCTGCTCAGGCTGCTCTGGAGGTGACGGGTGACTTGCTCAGAATAGGATGGGGTAGATACACCAAGCCATAACATTATGACCACCCGAACATTTAGTAGGCAGTGTTCATTTTGACTTCAAATTTCAATTTAGTTTTAGTTATAGTGGGAGATTTCCTAAAACTGGAGCACACAGAATCTGGTGCAGCTAAGCATAGTAACCAATCAGCTTTTAGGTTTCATTGTCAAACAGGGCTTTTTTTCAGAGGGAACGCGGGGGAACGCAGTTCCAGCACCTCCTGGACTGACTGTATGTAATGGTAAGGGGTGCTGGGGTGTACTGCAGGGTGTTGATGCTCACTGCTGGGGATCTATTCTAGCTGGAGGAGGATCTATTTTTGCAGGGGGGTCTATTGTTGCTGAAGGAGATCTATTATTGCTGGTGGGGGACCTATTGTTGCTAGGGGTGGGTCTTATGTTGCTGGGGGGTCAGTTGTTTCTGAAGGAGATCTACTGTTGGGGGGAGGGGTCTATTGTTGATGGCTGCCAGAGCATCTATTAATGTTGGCTGTGCGGAGATTTGTTGATGCTGCCGGGAGTCTATTGTTGCTGGGGGGGGGATTTTGTTGTGGGTGGTACATTGTTGTTAGGGGGATCTATTGTTTTTGGTTGAATGGGATCTATTTTACTGCTTTTTTTTATATCATTACCAAATTCCATACAAATTATTTAGCACCACAAAATGATACTTGGTTCTGTATTGTTTAAAATGGGCGGTACTAGGAGGTGGGTAGGGGATGGAACCAAGGGACGGTGCTCGGAGGTGGGTAGGGGGCGGGGTAAAGGGGTGACTCAGAAAAGGGGAGTTCCTGCACCTATTGTCAGAGAATAAAAACCCTGTCAAAGCTTAACCACTTGCCGAGCGCCGCACACACATATACGTTGGCAGAATGGCACAGGCAGGCAAATGGGCGTACCTGTACGTCCCTTTGAATCTGCCGCCTATTGGCATGTGCGCCTACCGCGGGATCGTGCCCGCGAGTCATACGAACTCGATGCTCGCCAGCGGCCCGCGATTGCGGCGAGGAGAGGCAGAACGGGGAGATGCCTATGTAAACAAGGCATTTCCCTGTTCTGCCTAGCAACATGATAGGGAGCTACTGCTCCCTGTCATTGGAAGCAGTGATCTCCGTCATGTTGTAGTGAGCCCATCCCCCCTATAGTTAGAGCCGAGTCACACTGAGGCAGCACGGCTTGCAGAGCGACTGCCTCAGGCGACCTGCACACGACAGCAGCGTTGACATGCAAAGCGACTTCTATATAGAAGTCAATGCAAGTCGCCTCAAGTCGCCCCCAAAGTAGTACAGGAAACTTTTTCTAAGTCGGAGCGACTTGAGTCGCTCCGATTAGAACGGTTCCATTGTACAGAACGGAACGCGACTTGTCAGGCGGCTAGGTCACCTGACAAGTCGTCCCAGTGTGAACCAGCTCTTAGAATCACTCCCTAGGACACACTTAACCCCTTGATCGCCCCCTAGTGTTTAACCCCCTTCCCTGCCAGTGTCATTTACACAGTAATCAGTGGCTATTTGTAGCTCTGATCGCTGTATAAATGCCAATGGTCCCAAAATAGTGTCAAAAGTGTCTGATGTGTCCGCCATAATGTCGCAGTCCCGATAAAAAATGCAGATCGCCGCCATTACTAATAAAAAAAAAAAATAATAATAAAAATGCCATAAAATCTATCCCCCATTTTGTAGACGCTATAACTTTTGAGCAAACCCATCAATATACGCTTATTGTGATTTTTTAAACCAAAAATATGTAGAGGAATACATATCGGTCTAAAGTGTGAAAGAAATGAGGTTTTTTTATATTTTTTGGGGATATTTATTATAGCAAAAAGTCAAAAATATTGCTTTTTTTTCAAAATTGTCGTTCTTTCTTTGTATATAGCGCAAAAAATAAAAAACTGCAGAGGTGATCAAATACCACCAAAAGAAAGCTCTATTTGTGGGAAAAAAAGGACGTCAATTTTGTTTGGGTACAGCGCCGCATGACCGCGCAAATGTCAGTTAAAACGACGTAGTGCCGTATCGCAAAAAATGCTCTGATCAGGAAGGGGGTAAATTCTTCCCGGGCTGAAGTGGTTAATTGAGCAAGATGACGTTAGAAGCTGATTGGTTACTATGCACAGCTGCACCAGATTCTGTGTGCTCCAGTTTTAGTAAATCTCCCCCTATAACTAAAACTAAATTGAAATTTGAAGTCAAAATGAACACTGCCTACTAAATGTTCGGGTGGTCATAATGTTATGGCTTGGTGTATCTACCCCATCCTATTCTGAGCAATTCACCCATCACCTCCAGAGCAGCCTGAGCAGATCATAGAATCTGTCGATGTATACACTGCTTCCCCGTGCAAGGACAATTTGCATTTATCGCAGTGACGGGTTAAATGCACAAAATGACCATTGACAAAACCTGTTCAGTCTATTCACTTCAGCCATTTCCATACCTCCCAACTTTCTGAGATGGGAATGAGGGACACCTATCTGCAAAAGTATTCAGGCATAGGACACACCCCTTGCCACGCCCCCTTAAAGGAGAATTGTACAAAAAAAAACAAGATTGATTAAACCCACAATTGTTTTTTTACCACTATTTTTCCTTTATATTGGCTTTAAATGCAGCAATTTAGAAATCAGATGAAAGGTTTAGCGCTGGGAAATATTTTTTATAGATAAAAAATGCATTTTATATACAACTATATGGATCAGACCAAAATGAGGGACAAATGAGGGGGAAAGAGGGACAGAGGGACATTGCTTCAAATCAGGGACAGTCCATCGAAATCAGGGACAGTTGGGAGCTTTGCACTTATGACTGGGATAATAGGAGGAAAGAGCCTTTCCATAGCAGTGCTACAGCTTGTCATATACTCTAGTTCAAGCCTTGGTGGTAAAGATGTCCACATAGACCGTCCTCTGCACCGGCATTGACGTCGTCGCTTCCACTCTGCGCTCCACGAGTGGTTCAAGCCTCACTTTCAGATCACTCTACTGCAGGGTAGTCTTCCTGGTCTTGATTGCAGACTGACAGTGGTGAGAGCCGGCGGTGAGGAGGACGGTCTATGAGGACCGATTTACCCCAGATGCCTTCATATTTAGATGTGTCTCTTTTAACCACATCAATACAGGGCACTTTCACCCCCTTCTATCCCAGACCAATTTTCAGCTTTCAGCACTCTCACACTTTCAATGACAATTGCGTGGTCATGCTACGCTGTATGAAATTTTTATCATTCTGTTCGCACAAATAGAGCTTTCTTTTGGTGGTATTTATTCACGACTCAGTTTTTTATTTTTTGCGATATAAGCAAAAGAAGAGCGGAAATTTGGAAAAAAAACAATATTTTCTTCTTTCTATTTTAAAAGAAATCAAATAAAATCAAATTTTGTCATACATTTAAGCCAAAATGTATTCTGCTACATGTTTTTGGTAAAAAAAATTTCTGTTAAGTGTATAATAATTGGTTTGTGTGATCACGGACAGATGTACACAAATGATCAAGTACAGATGTGCGCATGGACATATGTGTGCAGATAAGCATTATGACATGTGATTTTAGTGGGACATATGTGAGGGACAGGTGTTTTTATTATTTGGGGAAATTTGTTTTGGGGACATGTGTTTTGGGGATATGTGTTTTAGGGACATGTGTTTTGGGGACATGTGTTTTGGGGACATGTGTTTTGGGGACATGTGTTTTGGGGATATGTGTTTTGGGGACATGTGTTTTGGGGATATGTGTTTTGGGGATATGTGTTTTGGGGACATGTGTTTTGGGGATATGTGTTTTGGGGATATGTGTTTTGGGGACATGTGTTTTAGGGATATGTGTTTTGGGGATATGTGTTTTGGGGATATGTGTTTTGGGGATATGTATTTTGGGGACATGTGTTTTGGGGATATGTGTTTTGGGGATATGTATTTTGGGGACATGTGTTTTGGGGATATGTGTTTTGGGGACATGTGTTTTGGGGATATGTGTTTTGGGGACATGTGTTTTGGGGACATGTGTTTTGGGGACATGTGTTTTGGGGATATGTATTTTGGGGACATGTGTTTTGGGGACATGTGTTTTGGGGATATGTATTTTGGGGACATGTGTTTTGGGGATATGTGTTTTGGGGACATGTGTTTTGGGGATATGTGTTTTGGGGATATGTGTTTTGGGGACATGTATTTTGGGGACATGTGTTTTGGGGACATGTGTTTTGGGGATATGTATTTTGGGGACATGTGTTTTGGGGACATGTGTTTTGGGGATATGTATTTTGGGGATATGTATTTTGGGGACATGTGTTTTGGGGACATGTGTTTTGGGGACATGTGTTTTGGGGATATGTGTTTTGGGGACATGTGTTTTGGGGATATGTGTTTTGGGGACATTGTGTGGGGACATGTGTGTTTTACATTGTGTGGTGACACTAGGTTGGTGATCAGTGAGTAAAAAGCTGTAAAAAAACAGCTCATATACACTGATCACCAGCCAGCTGCAGCGATCCCCTCTCCTCTCCTCATCAACAACTTCTGTGTGAGGAGAGGAGAGCTGATCGCCTAGCAACCGGCTCTGTGTTTACATCACATGACGGCCGTGATTGGACACGGCCGTCATGTGATCAGGAGGCCAATCACAGAGCCCTCCTGCCGATCGGAGATGTGCCGTGTCCGGGTGACACGAGTGCATCCGGTTTGCGCCGCTGCGCGGGCACGCGCGCGATCCCCCTCCTGAACATCCACTCAGAAGGAGAGAGCGCCCACCCGGCCGTTTATGTACAGGGGGTCCCCGGGTTACGAACAGGATAGGGACTGTAGGTTTGTTCTTAAGTCGAATTTGTTTGTAAGTCGGAACAGTACCTTTTTTAAGTGCAAATCTAGTCTCAGAGACAGGATGTAAACCCAAATCAACAGAGAAAGGCAACCGGATGGCAGGGGTGGCATGGTTAGTTCAAATATGTTTTGTTTCTTTTATTTTTTTACTTTTTAATCACTTTTTTCTATTTGTATTTATTTGTAGCTTGTCGTTTACTTTTTTTTTTATTTTTGTATAATTTTCTTATTTTTAATATTATTTTTCTTATTCTTTACATTTTTTAATTTTTTTTTTTATTTTAATAATTTAATTATTACTGTATTTCTTATTTTTATTTTTTTTATCAATTTTTTTTTCACTTAACTTTATTGCTATCACACAGGAGGAAACAATTCCCTGTGTGATAGCAATTGGAGGTGACAGGTTCTCTTTATTGACCCTGTCACTTCCAAAACAGGAGTCCAGGATCGCAGCTGAGCACTGCTCTCCCCTCTCACTATTTTCATGGCAGCAGCAACAGGAGACAGCAGAGAGGTACACTGTATGGCACAGCAGGGAGATGGATGGTGAAAGCAGCCATCAGAGGCCAGGCAGGCCGGCCGGCCGTGCGGCCGGCCGCGGTGCACCATCGCGGGGCAGCGGCGTAGGAAAGACCGGGGATCGTGGAGGCTTCGTAGGCCGCACAAGGCCTCGGCCACGACGGGCAGTTTCAGCGGCCTGGCAAGCCACCGGACCATACCAGGCCTGTGGATGGGCAGGCAGGAGGACGAAGGGGACCCGCAGCCAAGCCAGGAACGGAGGAAAGGCTCAGGAGAGGAAGATTCGGCCAGCAGTGACGTCATTCGGGCCCCGTTCGTAAGTAGGGGTCGTTCGTAAGTCGGATGTTCGTAAGTCGGGGACCCCCTGTACATTGGCCGGGTGGTAAGTAGTTAATGATTAACCATGTGAGTTGCTAAATGTTGTACCTTCATTAAATGTAACCATATTGCTACACCTAGAGGCTCCTCTCTTCTCTTTTATACTCTGGAGCTCCTGATGGATTTTGCTTCTAATCCCATTGTGGAGGCTTCCATTTGTGGATGAACATTTTATGGTTACACAATCTATTACATTGTTATAATCTTTTTGTATGGACTATAAACTGAAGGACTTATCAATAAATGGTTGTGGAACTAATCATCTGAGTTTCTGTTATTTCTTATGGGGAAATTCACTTTGATATACGAGTGCTTTGGATTATAAACATGTTTCTGGAATGAATTATGCTCGCAATCCAAGGTATTACTGTAGTTGTAAACATAAAATATGCAGCGCTGTGATAATTATAAACGTGAGTTACAAAAACATAACAAAATTCCTTCTGTGTTAAACAAAAAAAGGTCCAATGTTTCCACTCAGTAAGTGAAAAAGAAAGTGTCCGACCACCATAAGGATCGAAGGCTTAGCAGAATTCGTGGCTACACGATTAAACGCGCTTTATATGGAGTACGATGAATCCTCTCCTTTTATCCTTATCTCAAACAAAAGATCATAAGAAGCATCAATGGTGAAATCAGGGATGTCCACAGGTTTCAGTGCGAGGATTTCCTCTCATATGATCTCACTTCACAGGGTAGAGCTCCATTCATACAACATAACTCCTAACATTTGACATATCAATGATGGACAACCTGAAAGGTAAAAAGATGCAGCCTGCTTAGCGCACCGCAGGGAGGAATTAGTGTGGCTAAACTGCATTGGATATAGGACATGGCATCAGGGCCGTCTTAAATATTGATTGGTCCCTGGGCAAACGTTTTCTTGGGTCCTCCTGAATCCTCTTATCAACTATTTGAGGGCTGTGTGGGCTCAAGGGGCAACTGCTTTGAGCCCCACAACAGTGACTGGGCCCGGGGCAGCTGCCCCTTTTGCCCTGTGTTAAAGACGGCCCTGCATTTCGTAAAAGAACATAGTTCAGTTATAGTATAATGCTCCGTACACACGGTCAGATTTTCCGACAGAAAATGTGTGATAGGACCTTGTTGTCGGAAATTCCGACCGTGTGTGGGCTCCATCACACATTTTCCATCGGATTTTCCAACACACAAAGTTTGAGCGCAGGCTATAAAATTTTCCGATCGTGTGTACACAAATCCGACGCACAAAGTGCCACGCATGCTCAGAATAAATAAAGAGATGAAAGCTATTGGCTACTGCCCCATTTATAGTCCCCACGTACGTGTTTTGCCTCACCACGTTCAGAACGATCGGATTTTCCGACAACTTTGTGTGACCGTGTGTATGCAAGACAAGTTTGAGCCAACATCCGTCAGAAAAAATCCTAGGATTTTGTTGTCGGAATGTCCGATCAACGTCCGACCGTGTGTACGGGGCATAAGACTACAAGCAGTACACACTGCACACACATGCTGCAGTCTTTGTACCCACAAAATACTCCTTAACCACGTGCCGCCCACCGTATAGCAAAATGACGGCGGCAAAGTGGTTGCGATATCCTGACAGGACGTCATATGATGTTCTCAGGATATCAAGCCGCTGCGCACCCCTGGGGGCGCGCATCGCGGCGATCGTTGTTGCGGCGTGTCAGTCTGACACACTGCCAGTGTTAATTTTAGTCTTAGGATTAAAATGGCATTTTAGTTTTAGTCCCATTTTAGTCTTCTGCAATTGTTTTAGTTTTAGTCGTATTTAGTCGACTAAAATCTCCAGTACATTTCAGTAATTGCGATTTAGTTTTAGTCATAGTCTTTTGACTAAACTGGCATTTTAGTTTTAATCGTATTTTAGTAATCTCAATTGTTTTCGTTTTAGTCGTATTTTACTCGACTATAATAGTATTCATTTAGTCGACTAAAATGTCTTAGATGTTTTAGTCGACTAAATTAACACTGCAACACCGCAACTCCGATCTAGGTAAAGAGTCTCTCAGAGCCGTTGATCGGCTTTTCCTCACTCGCGTCTGACAGGGTTAAATACTGCTTTAACCGCTTCAGCCGCGCAAGATTTTACCCCCTTCCTGACCAGAGCAATTTTTGCGATTCGGCACTGCATCGCTTTAACTGACAATTGCGCAGTCGTGCAACATTACACCAAAACAAAATTGACGTCTTTTTTTTTCCCACAAATAGAGCTTTCTTTTGGTGATATTTGATCACCTCTGCGGTTTTTATATTTTGCGCTATAAACAAAAAAAAAAGAGCGACAATTTTGAAAGAAAAGCAATATTTTGTACTTTTTGCTATAATATATATCCTCCAAAAATATATAAAAAAACACATTTTTTCCTCAGTTTAGGCCGATATGTATTCTTCTACATATTTTTGGTAAAAAAAATCGCAATAAGCGTATATTGATTGGTTTGCGCAACAGCTATAGCGTCTACAAAATAGGGGATAGATTTATGGCATTTTTATTATTATTTTTTTTTATTAGTAATGGCGGCGATCTGCGATTTTTATCATGACTGCAACATTATGGCGGACACATCGGACACTTTTGACACTATTTTGGGACCATTGTCATGTATACAGCGATCGGTGCTATAAAAATGCACTGATTACTGTAAATGACACTGGCAGGGAAGGGTTTAAACACTAGGGGGCTCATCAAGGGGTTAAGTGTGTCCTAGGGAGTGATTCTAACTGTGGGGGGATGGGCTTCAACTCACATGACAGCGATCACTGCTCCCGATGACAGGGAGCAGTAGATCGCCGTCATGTTACTAGGCAGAACAGGGAAATGCCTTGTTTACATCAAGTTTACATACTTGTTTTGCATCTCCCCGTTCTGCCTCTCCATGACACGATCGCGGGACTCCGGCGGAAATCAAGCCCGCGGAACCCGCGGGCATAGTCACGCTGTACGTGGCAGCGCACGCGCGCCCACTAGCCCCGCCATTTAAAGGGGACGTACAGGTACGCAAATTTGCCCACCGCTGCCATTGTGCTATCCTATATCGGCGTGCGCTGGTCAGCAAGTGGTTAAAGAGAAATTGTAATTGTTTGTAGATAATTTTACTTCCATTTTTTGTATAGTTTATCCATTTTTAAACAAATATTTGCACTACATTATTTCTATAGTAAAATACTTAAACAATAAAATGTATGAACACATTCCGACTTCTCTATGACCAGATATGTGTGCTATGACCTGGGCAATGGATGGGGAGCAAGTAAATAATCAGTAGGGTCCTATTTTTATTTTTAGTTATTTACATTTTTTTTTTTTGTTGTTTTTTGTATTACTATTAAGAGTTAGGAAAAAACTGAAAATGCTAAATTACTGATAATAGGGAACACGCCGTTTGGGAGATCCGAGCAGCAGCGAACGCTCTCTATTTTTTAAAGTTTCTTCTTGCTAGATCCTGCATCCTGCAGAATTGTAAAGACGCAGTGACAAGTCATTTGTATTTTTCGTTCTGCAGCAGACAACCCCCCCTGGGGGCAAAGAAAAATACACTGACTTTTCCTTTTTTAAAAGTACACTCAAACACCATTTAAAAATACATATCAGCAGAAACCCAGCTAAAATATTGAAAATAAAAAAGTTAATTAAAAAATAAAATAAAGAGAGATGTGTCTCCAAGGCCAAAACTCGATGCCGGGACCACCTGTCATTAAACATTTTCTGTCCATAAAAGTACGACTGCAAAGCAATCTTCCATTCAGCTGTTTAATTTTTAATGCTCAGCTCCCGCTCCCACAGGTAGCTATTAGAGAAAGCAGCTCTCTCCCATATAAATTACAATAAAAATGATTCCAAATTCCACAACTTAATATCTGGGGGAAATTCACAAGGCTGCGTGTGAAATAAAGTGCAAAGAATAAAGTTTATTGTTTCTCATGGGCCGGTGGAGTAATACTTTTCTACGGCTGCTATTATACTTAGCATGGAAAGTAACAAAGTGGAGCTTACTGCAATGACTTTTTATGGAGGGAAAGCATGTGAAAGGATGTGAATTCTGGACTTAAGCCTCGTACACACAATCGGATTGTTGGCCAACAAAACCGTGGACTTTTGTCCGAAGGGCGTTCGCCCAAACTTGTCTTGCATATAAACGGCAAGGAATTAGTGGCCAACAAATACGAACATAGTGACGCACTACGCTGTTTTTCAGATCTTTAGCGCCACACTTTGGGCTCCTTCTGTTAATTTCATGTTAGTAGAAGTTTGGTGAGTGTTGATTCACGCTTTTCCTTTCATGCTTTTCAGTTCGTTTCTGAACGGCCATTCGTCAACCAGACATGTTGCGGAATCGGAGGAGATAACGTGTTATTTATTATTGGCCTTGGAGTTTTTGCTTTGACCCAAGTCCAGTCCAGGGACAGGAGGAGGAGGATTTCTTGGACCAAAAATTGGTTGCTTTATTAATCGTGACCAATTATGTCATATGCCTTTGCTGCGGGAGCTCCAGGAGAATAATCCGGATGATTTTAGGAATTATCTCCGGATGACGGACCCCTGCTTTCACCAACTCTTGGCATTGTTGACCCCCTATATTAAGAAGCAGGACACATGCATGAGGCTTTTATTTTATTTTTTGGTTGAATAATAATGATTTGATGTGGTATATTTTCTATATTTTTGGATGCATATAATGCACTTTCTGGTTAAGTTCTATTGGCAGATAGCATGTCTAATTTTATTTGTTTTCTTTTTTTAATGCACAATAAAAAAAATTGTGGAGAATAATACTTGGTTATGTGTTTTACTTCAAATGACAGTTTGGGAGTCGGCAGTTACATTTAAAAAAATACAATGTAAAATTAACAAGGGACACCAACATAGTTGTATCTTTGATCTTAAAAACTACGGGATAATGGTGTTGTGGTAACTTGCCCAAATAAAAAAAAAAAAAAAAAAGCATAATAATATTATTCTTGATATCACTGGAAAAAAAAAACTTTGAAAATTTGTTTGCAATAACTCCATCGGTATCACCAGCGAAGCAGCTTCATTATTATCCCATTAAAGAAGAAGAGAATTGTGCGCTGCATTTCAAGATTTTATAATTTGCCGCGTCACGAATGTTAATTCTCCATTATGAACGCTAGTTTACAAGACCGACCGCTTCTGGCTCGTCCTTGCTTCCGAGCATGCGTGTTTGTACTTTGGACTTTTGTCCAACGGACTTGTGTACACACGCTTGGAAAATCTGACAACAGACATTTGTGGAAAATTTTAAAACCTGCCATCCAACATTTGTCTACGGAAAATCCAACAACAATTGTCTGATGGAGCGTACACACGGTCGGATTTTCCACCAACAGCCTGTCATCACACATTTCCCGCTGCAAAATCTGATTGTGTGTACGCAGCTTAAAACATACTGTATATGGAATAAACAGATCATTTTACATGATTTAGCTCTAGTCCATGACTATCAAAGTATGAAACTTGGGAAAATCTGCCACTAATGTAGCATTTTTATTTTTTTTTAATGGGATAGCACAAAGACACAATATTAACCACTTGCCGACCAGCCGCCGCAGTTACACTGCGGCAGGTTGGCTCGGCTGCGCAAACCGCCGTACTGGTATGTCGATCCGTTTAATAGCTATAGCAGGTGCACACACACCCACAGTGCATCGCTGGAGCCAATGCACGTGGCTGCGATGTCCGCCAGCCACCCGCGATCGCTCCACAGAGAGCCAGAACGGGGATCTGTCAATGGAAACAAACAGATCCCCGCTCTGACAGGGGAGTAGAGAGAGATTATCTGTTCCTAGTGATCAGGAACAGCGATCTTTCTCTACTCCCAGTCAGTCCCCTCCCCCCACAGTTAGAAACACCTCACAGGGAACACGTTTAACCCCTTGATCTCCCCCTAGTGTTGCCAGTGACATTTATACAGTGATCAGTGGCTATTTTTAGCTCACTGTAATAATGTCACTGGTTCCCAAAAAAGAGTCCAAAATGTCATGTTAGGTGTCCGATCTGTCTGCTGGAATGTGGCAGTCCCGCTAAAAATCGCTGATCTCCGCCATTACTAGTAAAAAAAGTAAAAAAAATTATAATAAAAATGCCATAAATCTATCCCATATTTTGTAGACACTATAAATTTTGCGCAAACCAATCAATATACACTTATTGCGATTTTTTTTTTTTTTTACAAGAAATATGTAGAAGAATACATTGGCCTAAACTGCTGAAGAAATTTGTTTTTTAAAAAAAATTTGTAGGATATTTATTATAGCAAAAAGTAAAAAAAATTGTTTTTTCACAAAATTGTCGCTCTTTTTTTGTTTATAGCGCAAAAAATAGGAACCGCAGAGGTGATCAAATACCACCAAAAGAAAGCTCTATTTATGGGAAAAAAAGGACGTCAATTTTGTTTGTGTGCAATGTCGCACGACGGCGCAATTGTCAGATAAAGCAACGCAGTGCCGTATCGCAAAAAATGGCCTGGTCATTAAGGGGGTAAATCCTTCCGGGGCTGAAGTAGTTAAAAAACAAAGTAATATATATTAAAGTTGAACTTCACTCTCTCAATCAACATTGACTATTTAGAATCCTTATGCTGCTAGCATTAGTAAACAGCAAAGTATCATATTTATTTGTTTTAAACTTTTTTGTTTTACATTTCTTCAGTTACTTTCGAGGCAAATGATGTCATACATCCCAGGAGTCTTCAGGAGGGGAGGAGGGGCTTTCTCAGCTAAGCACACCCTCCTGCCTGCATGCCTGAGCTAAGGGCAGATGAATTCTATGAAGTAAATGCTACATGAATCAACTGTCCTTACTCAAGATGGCCACGGCCAGAAATGCCGGGGGGTGTTTTTCAAAGTGAATTGTCAGCACAAGCATTGAGACATGGATGGTTGGGGGAGTTTGCATTGAATATAAAAAAAAAATTAATTAAATAGCGTTTTTGGTATGTAGTGCTCAGATACAGTGTAGTTCAGTTTTAAGTTTAAAGCGGAAGTTAAAGTGATTGTAATGCTGCGCACACACAATCGGAAATTCGGCCAGCAAAAGACCCATGAGAGATTTTGATCGGAAAATGCGACCGTGTGTATGCTCCATCTGACTTTTGCTGGCCGAATTCCAGTCAGCAAAAGATTGGGAGCAGGTTCTCAATTTTTCGGTCGGAAAAAGTTCCTATCCGAAAATGCGATCGTCTGTAGCAATACCGACGCGCAGAATTCCTATGCATGCTCCGAAACAATTCGACGCATGCTCGGAAGCATTGAACTTCATTTTCTCGGCTCGTCGTAGTGTTGTACGTCACCGCGTTCTTGAGACTGCAGACATAATACAAGAGATCGTCATAGACTGCAGACATACTACAGGAGACGGTCAGAGACTGCAGACATAGTACAAGAGATGGTCAGAGACTGCAGACATGATACAAGAGATGGTCAGAGACTACAGACATGAAACAAGAGATGGTCAGAGACTGCAGACATGATACAAGAGATAGTCAGAGACTGCAGACATGTTACAAGAGATGGTCAGAGACTGCAGTTCCTATGGACATTAGTAAATAATGGCCGATCGGCCCTCTCACCTGACCTAGCGATACAGAAACAACGGTTCCTCTGATCAGGAGTCTGCTCACTCTGAATTGCCTGTGGCGACTCCGCTGGGTAGAGCCCAGATCTGTATTCTGGCAATGACTCCATTCCTTTCTCCACCAGGGATGGCGCCAGGCTGTGTGGCTTTCCCTCATGTGGCACAGGTCAGCAGGGTTCTCTCTCTGATGGTGTCCCCTCAGCACTGTCCTCTCCCTCTGGAGTCCTGGGTGCACTTTCCTGAAAGCTTTCCCAGGCTCCTTGCTCTCTCTCTCCCATTCAGCTGAGCATGCTGTGTGGGCTGCAGTTTCTGTGTTACAGTGGGGCTGCCAGTCCTTGGGACTACATGTCCCACAATCCTCTCCTTTGCTCCTTTTTTTCTTCCCTGGCCGATATGAAGACGGGGGAAGAAACATAGTGCGCCGCTCACTAGTACAGCAGCGCGCACGAGGAGGAGAGGGGAAACGAGCCCGCAGCTGCAGTGGCGTCACTAGGGTTGGTGTCACCCGGTGCGGTAAAACATGGTATCACCCCCTCCACCAACTATAGTCGCCCCTTAGTACAGACCCCCTCCACTAAGTATAGACCCCCCTCCGTCAGTGCAGACCCCCCACTAAGTATAAACCCCTCCCTCAGTATAGACCCCCCCAGGACAAAACACCCCCCCTTTATCAGAATAGACCCCCCTCAGGACAAACCACCCCCCCCCTCCATTAGTACAGACCCCCCTTAGGACAAACCACCCCCTCCATTAGTACAGAACCACCCCCCCTCCATTAGTACAGACCCCCCTTAGGACAAACCACCCCCCCTCCATTAGTACAGACCCCCCAGAACAAACCACCCCCCTCCATTAGTACAGACTCCCCCAGGACAAACCACCCCCTCCATTAGTACAGACCCCCTCAGGACAAACCACCCCCTCCATTAGTACAGTCCCCCCTCAGGACAAACCACCCCCCTCCATTACTACAGACCCCCCCAGGACAAATCACCCCCCTCCATTAGTACAGACCACCAGGACAAACCACCCCCCTCCATTAGTACAGTCCCCCCTCAGGACAAACCACCCCCCTCCATTACTACAGACCCCCCCAGGACAAATCACCCCCCTCCATTAGTACAGACCACCAGGACAAACCACCCCCCTCCATTAGTACAGACCCCCCCAGTACAAACCACCCCCCATTAGTTTAGACCCCCAGGACAAATTACCCCCTCCATTAGTTCAGACCCCCCCAGGACAAATCACCCTCTCTACATTAATATAGACCCCCCAGGACAAACCACACCCCCTACATTAGTACAGACCCCCCAGGACAAATCACCCCCCCTACATTAGTATAGATCCCCAGGACAAACCACCCCCCCTACATTAGTACAGTCCCCCAGGACAAATCACCCCCCTAGATTAGTATAGACCTCCCCAGGACAAACCACCCCCCTACATTAGTACAGATCCCCCAGGACAAATCACCCACCCTACATTAGTATAGACCCCAGGACAAACTACCCCCCCTACATTAGTTTAGACCCCCCCAGGATAAATCACCCCCCTACATTAGTATAGACCCCCCCAGGACAAACCACCCCCCCTACATTAGTACAGACCTCCCAGGACAAATCACCTCACCCCTACATTAGTACAGATCCCCCAGGACAAATCACCCACCCTACATTAGTATAGACCCCAGGACAAACTACCCCCCCTACATTAGTTTAGACCCCCCCAGGATAAATCACCCCCCTACATTAGTATAGACCCCCCCCAGGACAAACCACCCCCCCTACATTAGTACAGACCTCCCAGGACAAATCACCTCACCCCTACATTAGTTTAGACCCCCCAGGACAAACCACACCCCTACGTTAGTACAGACCCCCCTCAAGTGGGCTAATTAAAAACACCTGGGCGGCAGCTGGAGAGGAGAGCTGCGCCGCCCAGGTGGAGAACAGAGCATGTCAGGCTTGGGCAGCAGGCAGGAGTTACACACAGGAGGAGAAGTGGAACACGTCGGGGTCGGGCTCAGACCGCCCCCCCATGACATCACTGCGCGGCTGCGGCTGGTCTCTCTCTGCACACAGCCGCTCCGGTCTCCGGCTGTTTCGCTCTCCTCCTCTGACAGGAGGCGGGAGGGGGGATGGGCACGGCGGCGGCTGTGGCGGTGACCGGCGGAGAGAGCCGCCTACGGACAAGGAGAGGAGGAGGTAGGGGAGCACTCTGGCGCTTCAGCGCCCCCACCTCTGTGGCGCCCGGGTGCACTGCACCACGGGCACCCCGGCCAGGATCCGCCCTGTGTGTGACCGTGTGTATGCAAGGCAAGCTTGAGCGAAATTCCGTCGGAAAAGCCATCATATCTTTTTCCGACCAAAATTCCGATCATGTGTACGCGGCATAAAGGTTTGTTTTCTTTTTTTTTTTTTAAATAACAAACATGTAAAAAAAAAAGGCTATGGTTATGATACATCACTTGTTGGATAATAAACAAGTGAACATGGCAGCATACAATGGAACCACTCAACAGCAAATCAATTTGAGAAGGTCACGTTTAGAAAAAAAGCATTCTGAGCAGCTGCTCAGTAAAGTCAACAGGGTCTTGTCCTTCTACACCAGGGTTTCTCAACTAGGGTTCCTCCAGAGGTTGCTAAGGGTTACTTGAGCAATGAGCAATTTCTGCCTCTTAGATAAGTTCCCACTGACACCATTGATGTTTTAGCTTTAAGTAAGGGAGTAATTCTTCCCAATGACCAAAAGTGTAAGGAGCATTCTTCCCACTGACAATCACACTAGTGTGTCATGAGTTGTAGATATAGTCATTTTTAGCAGGGGGTTCATTGAGACTCAAAAGTTATTTCAAGGATCCCTTCTGTGTTGAAAAGGTTGAGAAAGGCTGGTACTCTCCGGGTACCACAGCCATGGCTTCCAGGTTTTGTCAAATTTTGACTAGGTGTTTTTAAAGGTACACGAGAGTTTATCAGTAATCATTATCCAGTTCAGTTTCTGTGTGTAACCTAGTCAATGGATATCACCAACTGGTTCCAGCTCCTAGCAATGTTGATTCTAGCTGCAAGATTAATATAAGATATTATTTTTTTTAGGTATTTGGGGGCATCAATGTCTAATTTTTAGAAGAGGACTATTTCTGGGGTGACCACTTCAGTTACCAAGCACATATGAGAGGGAAGATTCCAACAGCTACTTTTAATAGGTCATTCAAGGATACTTGGAATGGACCTATTCAAATGCAACAAAGTATAAGTTTATGCTGTTTGCATTTTTTTTCACTCCAAATCTTGCAAGAATGCACTCCTGCATGGTGCCTTCTCAAGAGATTTGAGATCTTAAGGTTTCCCAGCCAATTTCTGATTCCTTTTTTTTTCCCATTCATTTTATAGGCCCTCCAAAGATACTTGGAATTGACCTATTAAAATACACCAAAATACAAGATGATACTTTTAACAATTTTGTCACGCTAAATCTTGCAAGAATGAGCTCCTGCACTGTACTTTCTCCAAAAATGTGGGATCCCAAAGGTTTCCCAGGATCCCACAGGAAAGCAGATTGATGTCACCAGTGGCTAGGTGAGTGGACCAGAAGTTGGGTTGTAAGGTACTGTAATTATCTTTTTCTTTTTTTCTGATCCATTCTTTTTTTTACCTACTCATGTTATAGGTCCTTCAAGGATACTTGGAATGGACCTATTAAATGCGCCAAAATACAAGATGATGCTTTGAAGAATTTTTTTAATCCAAATCTTGCAAGACTGGGCTCCTGCGCTGTACTTTCTTGAGAAATGCGGGGCCCCAAAGGTTTTCCAGGATCCCACAGCCAAGTAGATTGATGTCACCAGTGGCTAGTTGATTGAACCAGAAGTTGGGTTTTAAGGTACGTATCTATTTTTTTTCTCCTAGTGTTTTTATATGAGGTAGGGGGGATGCTACAAAATATTTGGGTGCAAGGTCTGCTTTGGACTTGCTATTCTGAACAACAATGAAACTAAATAAGTTCATTTTTGCAGTATTTCTTACCAGAAATAACCTTTTGTCTTGTTGAAAAAAAAGTATTTTTATGTATTAAAGTGACTCTGTGTTGTTCGCCATGTTTGGCTGGCACTCAATTAATGAAACATTTCCTGTACACCTTGTCTGAATTGTAAGTAAATCTAACAGGACAATAATGGACACAACAAATACCTCCACACAAACACCATGACCCCGGAAACTTCTTAATCTGTCGGTCTGAGTTTATCCAGCAGAAGACACATGTATGAAATCAAAAGTTCCAAATGTTCCAAGAAAAGACAGAAGTCATCGGATTTTATTTCTGCAGACGGTTTATTTTACTAGTCCTCTTTTTTATATTACTGCTGTACATTTTAGTACTCAGAGGTACAGTGAATCCAGGTAAACTTTGTCCCAAGCTCAAAGAGAGAGAATAATGTGCCCAGGATGAGCAGCAGCTGGCCCACTGGGCTGCCTGTTTTATAGGCTGAGATGTTATTACTCGGCTGTTTATTGAGGGATCAGACTTTTAATTCCATGTGTGAGTTCCTTCAGGAAGGAGTGTGCAGATTTATAGTGTGCTGATCAGGCAGTGAGGAGCTTGTGTCAGTTTCTGAAGACCAGCTTTGCTATTTGTGTACAAGTTGGCATCCAAGGAAAGCTGCATCTTCCCATATAAAATAATGACACGAATCACTAACCGAAGATTGATGGTCGATCATTTTACTGTGTGGGATTAATAGAGGTAAAAACATATTCCTGCAATGCTTTGAGTTCAACACTTATTAACCTGGTGTCTAAATGTCAGTCGAAATTAGACCAACTGCTTACCCATTTTTTTCCAAATGTTTGGAAGATTGGGTTGTTTGTATACTTATTATATATATATATATGGAACAAAAATTTCAATAACTTCAATATTTCTTGGGCATAACCCTTAATTGGTATTAAACCCACAAACAAAATGTAGTATATTGCAGCTTACCATATAAATTCAGACTGTTATCTTCTACCAAATATTGTCAGGAATTAAATCTGTCCCCTTTAGTGACACCGAATCTCGAAATTCCCTCGTTCCTTACCTCTTTGCATTGAGCTATGTACCAAAACATCCCGAAGGATCCTAGCTCTTCTATAAAGAACATTTAGATACTTTGTAATGTATTTTTATACTTACTCACAGATACCAAAGTTTTTCAGGTATTTCTCGTTCGTGTTTGGTTATGAAATATATATATATTTAGATATATAGATATATATCTATATATATCTATATCTATATCTATAGATATAGATATATATATATACACAGTTGCAATAAAAAGTATGTGAACCCTTTTGGAATGATATGGATTTCTGCACAAATTGGTCATAAAATGTGATCTCATCTTCATCTAAGTCACAACAATAGACAATCACAGTCTGCTTAAACTAATAGCACACAAAGAATTAAATGTTACCATGTTTTTATTGAACACACCATGTAAACATTCACAGTGCAGGTGGAAAAAGTATGTGAACCCCTAGACTAATGAGATCTCCAAGAGCTAATTGGAGTGAGGTGTCAGCCAACTGGAGTCCAATCAATGAGATGAGATTGAAGGTGTCGGTTACAGCTGCCCTGCCCTAGAAAAAAACACACACCAGTTCTGGGTTTGCTTTTCACAAGAAGCATTGCCTGATGTGAATGGTGCCTCGCACGAAAGAGCTCTCAGAAGACCTACGATTAAGAATTGTTGACTTGCATAGAGCTGGAAAGGGTTATAAAGTATCTCCAAAAGCCTTGCTGTTCATCAGTCCACGGTAAGACAAATTGTCTATATATGGAGAAAGTTCAGCACTGCTGCTGGAGTGGGCGTCCTGTAAAGATGACTGCAAGAGCACAGCGCAGACTGCTCAATGAGGTGAAGAAGAATCCTAGAGTGTCAGCTAAAGACTTACAAAAGTCTCTGGCATATGCTAACATTCCTGTTAGCGAATCTACGATTCGTAAAACACTAAACAAGAATGGATTTCATGGGGGGATACCACAGAGGAAGCCACTGCTGTCCAAAAAAAACATTGCTGCACGTTTACAGTTTGCACAAGAGCACCTGAATGTTCCACAGCAGTACTGGCAAACTATTCTGTGGACAGATGAAACCAAAGTTGAGTTGTTTGGAAGAAACACACAACACTATGTGTGGAGAAAAAGAGGCACAGCACACCAACATCAAAACCTCATCCCAACTGTGAAGTATGGTGGTGGGGGCATCATGGTTTGGGGCTGCTTTGCGGCATCAGGGCCCAGACGGATTGCTATCATCGAAGGAAAAATGAATACCAAGTTTATCAAGACATTTTGCAGGAGAACTTAAGGCCATCTGTCCACCAGCCGAAGCTCAACAGAAGATGGATGTTGCAACAGGACAACGACCCAAAGCAAAGAAGTAAATCAACAACAGAATGGCTTAAACAGAGGAAAATACGCCTTCTGGAGTGGCCCAGTCAGAGTCCTGACCTTAACTCAATTGAGATGCTGTGGCATGACCTCAAAAAAAGCGATTTACATCAGACATCCTAAGAATATTGCTGAACTGAAACAGTTATGTAAAGAGGAATGGTCAAGAATTACTCCTGACCGCTGCGCACGTCTGATCTGCAACTACAGGAAACGTTTGGTTGAAGTTATTGCTGCCAAAGGAGGTTCAACCAATTATTAAATCCAAGGGTTCACATACTTTTTCCACCTGCACTGTGAATGTTTACATGGTGTGTTCGATAAAAACATGGTAACATTTAATTCTTTGTGTGTTATTAGTTTAAGCAGACTGTGATTGTCTATTGTTGTGACTTAGATAAAGATCAGATCACATTTTATGACCAATTTGTGCAGAAATCCATATCATTCCAAAAGGGTTCACATACTTTTTATTGAAACTGTATATATATCCGGAAGATTTTATCCCCCTTCATGACCAGGCCATTTTTTTGCTATTTAGCACTGTGCTACTTTAACTGGTAATTGCACATTCATGCAACGCTGTACCTAAACTAAATTTATATTTTTTGTTATTTTTTGCAAAATAAATGAAAAAAAGATGCAAAATTTTGAAAGAAAAGCTATATTTTTTACTTTCTGCTATAAAACATATCATATAAATAACCAATTTAAAAAATCTTATTTCTTCAGACATTTTTGCCAAAATATATTCTGTTACGTGTCTATGTTTAAAAAAAATAAAAATATCCCAATAAGTGTATATTGATTGGTTTGCGTGAAAGTGGATTTTTTATTTTTTTTTACACTACTACTGGCGGTGATCAGCGACTTATAATTGAACTGTGATAGTGCAGCGGCCAATCTGCCACTAACAAACTGGTGGGAACTGTTTAATTGGCACCGACATCACCAGTGACACTAATACAGTGATCAATGATAATACTTTACACTGTCACTGTATTGATGACACTGGCTGGGAAGGGGGTAATATCTAGGTCAATCAATGGGTTAAATTTGTGCCTAACAATGTGTAATATGTGTAATGCGTGCTGCTTTTATTAACATAACTCTCTGTTTCTTATCCCTGCTTTGCAGGGATAAGAAACAAATAGATCGTTCCCTCTGTACAGATCCTTGTGTTGATTGCCAACACAGAGCTCTGGGCTGTGAAGAAATGATGTAAAGAGCTTGTGCCTAGCAATGCTCACAGAGGGGACTTTGTATCCAGATAGCAAGCAATTGAGCTGCAAGTTTGAAAATGACTTGCTATGCTATTGCTAGACTTGCCAGGCTTCACAAGTTCGTTGAACAATTGCAGCAAGTCCACATTGCATGACTCCAGATCAACTTTCTTTGCAAACTTTCTGCAAGTCTGCTGCAAGTTCTGGTTCACTTATGTTGTGCAATAGTCCTCCAACCACAGGGGGTCACTGTGACTGAATTTTCATGCTGTAGACTTGCAGAGCTCTTGCTGTAGACTCACCACTGCAACTTTGCTCTTGCTAGAGACTTGCCATGAAAATTTGCTGCAAATTGGACTTGTGCTTCAAGTGCTCTGCAAGTGTACAACTTGCCAGTGATAATGTGCAGTAAGTTAACAAGACTTACAATTCAACACTGCCACAAACCTGTGGCAAGTTATCCTTGCTATCTTGGTAGGCACGAGTAACATAGCAATTTATATAAACATACAAGTTTTATTGAGACACAGGCTTAAAAAAAAACATCAAAGAACAAATAAAAGACAACACCATTTAAGTGTAAAAAGAACCTGTGATATATAAATCTAGATCTGTCATCAGGGCACCAAGGCCCAATAGTCACCCCTACACGCATTTCAATTCATTTTCTTCAGGGGTTTTTATTTAGACAGAATAGTAGTGGGTTCTATAAAGAAAAATAACCATAAGTAGGAAACACAAGATCAAAGAAATAAGTAAAGATAAACAATTATCTATAATTTGCATTGGTTTAAACATTTACAACTTACAAAAGTCAACAGGAGGTTGAGCCTCTTATGACCCCGCCAGGAAGCATCCAGGTGCCTATGCGCCAATGGATGGTTCAAGGGATGAGAACCTAAAATTGCACACATCTGATCAGCAGGTCCTGGCCATGAATCATTGGCTGGGACCTGCTGACAGACTCCTGCTGTTTACAATCACAATGGGTGTCGGGGGGGGGGAAGTGGGAGCACGCATACGCACCCAAAACCTGAAAGCAGGCAGCAACGTACCAGTTTGTCACTTTGCCTGCATGGGCCGCCCAGCCGCAGTACATCCTGGGTGGGCGATTCACAAGTGGATATATACAGTGCCTTGCAAAAGTATTCACCTCCCTTGGCATTTTTCATGTTTTGTTGCCTCACAACCTGGAATTAACATGGATTGTTTGAGGATTTGCATCATTTAATTTACAGAACATGCCCACACCTTTAAAGATGTTTTTTTTTTTTTTTATTGTGAAGCAAACAACAAATAGGACAAAATAAAAGTCAATGTGCATAACTATTCACCCCCCTAAAGTCAATACTTTGTAGAGCCACCTTTTGCGGCTATCACAGCTCCAAGTCACTTTGGATAAGTCTCTATGAGCTTGCCACATCTGACCACTGGGATTTTTGCGCATTCCTCCTTGCAAAACGGCTCCAGCTCCTTCAAGTTGGATGGTTTGCACTTGTGAACAGCAATCTTTAAGTCTGACCACAGATTTTCTATTGGATTGAGGTCTGGGCTTTGACTAGGCCATTCCAACACATTTACATGTTTCCCCTTAAACCACTCAAGTGTTGCTTTAGCAGTGTGTTTGGGGTCATTGTCCTGCTGGAAGGTGAACCTCAGTCCTAGCCTCAAATCACACACAGAGTGGTACAGGTTTTGCTCAAGAATATCCCTGTATTTAGCACCATCCATCTTTCCCTCAACTCTGACCAGTTTCCCAGTCCCGACTGCTGAAAAACATCCCCACAGCATGATGCTGCCACCACCATGTTTCACAGTGGGGATGGTGTTCTTTGGGTGATGTGATGTGTTGGGTTTGCGCCAGACATAGCGTTTTCTTTGATGGCCAAAAAGTTCAATTTTAGTCTCATCAGACCAGAGCACCTTCCTCCATACATTTTGGGAGTCTCCCACATATGTTTTTGCAAACTAAAAACCTGCCATTTTGTTTTTTGCTGAAAGTAATGTCTTTCTTCTGGCCACTCTGCCATAAAGCCCAACTCTATGGAGTGTACGGCTTATTGTCATCCTATGTACAGATACTCCAGTCTCTGCTGGGGAACTCTGCAGCTCCTCCAGGGTTACCTTAGGTCTCTGTGCCGCCTCTCTGATTAATGCCCTCCTTGCCCGGTCCATGAGTTTTGGTGTGCGGCCGTCTCTTGGCAGGTTTGCTGTTGTGCCATGTTCTTTCCATTTGGTTATGATAGATTTGATGGTGCTCCTAGGGATCACTAAAGATTTTGATATTTTTTATAACCTAACCCTGATTTGTACTTCTCAACAACATTGTCCCTTACTTGTTTGGAGAGTTCCTTGGTCATCATGGCAGGGTTTGGTTAGTGGTACCTCTTGCTTAGGTGTTGCAGCCTCTGGGGCCTTTCAAAAAGGTGTGTATATGTAATGACAGGTCATGTGACACTTAGATTGCACACAGGTGGACATCATTTCACTAATTATGTGACTTCTGAAGGTAATTGGTTGCACCAGAGCTTTTTATGGGCTTCATAACAAAGGGGGTGAATACATACGCACATGTCAATTATCAGTTTTTTATTTCTGAAAAATAGTTTTATGTATATATTTTTCTAATTTTACTTCACCAACTTAGACTATTGTGTTCTGATCCATCACATATAATTCAGATTAAAAAAACATTGAACTAAAGGCTGTAATGTAACAAAATAGGTAAAAAGCCAAGGCGGGGGAATACTTTTGCAAGGCACTGTATTATATATATTTTTTTATACTGTATATTTATGAGACTGAGGATCTGTGGTGGGTCTGGTTTTAATGTGGACAGGTATACCAATATGTTTTAAGCTTTGTTTAATAAATGGTCTTTTCTTGGAAATATAGCTGCTGACAGTGCATATACATACTTTACTTTATAAGGCATTCAGTATATACTGTCTGTGGTAGTCCACATTGTTTATTGGTGTTGGTTCTTATTTTTTCTACTGGGGATTCTGGATGAAGGAGGTGTTTGGTGGCCTTTTTCTAGTGCTGAAAAATTATAATGAAAAATTCCTGAAGTACCTTAATTCTTTTCTTGAATGAGCTTTAAAGGAATAACCCCACTACCGTGGAAAAAAAACCCCAAAACAAATGAAGATAAAAAATAAATAATAAACTGTATACAATTGTTACATAAGTCATATTGTGATTGAATGTTAATAAAAATGACATTTCCTTTTTAATCTGCATCCGCTGTAATTCTCTGTAAAATGGAATATGGCAACCTGGAGGCATTCTGTACACACTTGGTGTACAGAACGCCCCCAAAAATGTAATTTCCTGCTTGTGTGATTGGCTCACTGATTTTCCCAGAAGTCGGCACTAAGATACAAGTCAGATTTTAGGCATCCTCTGCAACAATATTTTCATTTGTGGTGAGATGCTTCTAAAGGGTTAATAACTTTAAAAGTGATGCTGACCCTGCAACTTTCCTCATTAGAACACTAAGGTAGGAAGCAGGAAGTGTAAAATAAATTGTACATTCTGTATATAGCTGTATTTTATTTTGTCTGCTTTGCCTATGCATTGCACACTGCACTCATTGTGCACACGGCACTAACAATATTTTGATTACATGTTACATTCTTTTTTGAGTCCTGATTAGAGTTTAGCCTGCCTATGTTACGCCCCATGTTACCATAAAAGTACAATTGTAATATTAATGTGATACCTACATAATCTTGCGTATAAAAAACTTTAATTGCGCAGAATAGGCAGAACAGTTATTTGGAATGTGTGTATCTTTTGTGTCTGTTCCCTACTGCAGTAGTTATTAACCACTTGACCTCCAGAAGATTTATCCCCTCCATTACCAGGCCACTTTTTTGAGATACGGCACTGCGTTATTTTAACTGACAATTGCGCGGTCATGCAACGCTGTACCCAAATAAAATTAGTGTAAATTTTTTCCCACAAATAGAACTTTCTTTTGGTGGTATTTGATCACCTCTGCGTTTTTTTTTATTTTTTGTGATCAGTGCTAAAAATGTGCACTGTTACTGTACTAATGACACTGGCTGGGTAGGGGTTAAACATCTAGGGCAATCAAAGGGGTAAATGTGTGCCTAGCCAGTGTTTTGGTGTACTATATGTGCTTTTTTTACTAGGGGAAGAGATGGAGTCTAGTCCCTGCTTTGCAGAAACACAGAATTCATCCCCCCCCCCCCCCTCAGAATGGCAATCTGCCTTGTTTACATAGGCAGATTACTGTTATGTGTTCTTCACCGACGATTGGCGGGTGCTGGAGGACATCGAGTGCCTGACACCCACAGATTGGCTTCTGCTGTGAATATTCACATCAGATGCAGCATGCACGCGCCCCCTGCTGGCAGATGTACACAATCACCTATATATATAAATGATCCTGCTCACAGGTGCCACCCTGTAGCAATAAAACTGCTATAGGGCAGTCAGCAAGTGGTTCATTTGAAACCACTAATCAATATGACGATAGGAGTTGCCTATCTATAACATTTCCAGAACAGTAGGAATCTGCAGCAACATTTGTTAAAATCTTTGCATTGTACATTGATCACCCAGACAGGATTTCTATTTTTTCCAAACAAAAGTTACCGGTATTCATTAAACTTCAATAACAGGCACTCCCCCCCCCCCCCCTTCCTGCCCAGGACAATTTTCAGCTTTCAGCGCTCTCACACTTTAAATGACAATTGCGCGGTCATACAACACTGTACCCAAACTATATTTTTATCATTTTCTTCACACAAATAGAGCTTTCTTTTAGGTGGTATTTGATCACCTCTGGGGGTTTTATTTTTTGGTAAACAAATTTTTGAAAAAAAACATTTTTCTTTGTTTCTGTTATACAATTTTGTTTTCTCCTTCACTAACGGGCACTAATGAGGCGGCACTGATGAGGTGGCACTGATGTACACTGATGAGTTGGCACTGATAGGCGGCACTGATATGCAGCACTGATGGGCACTGAGAGGCGGAACTGATGGGCACTGACAGGCGGCACTGATGGGCACTGATAGGCGGAACTGATTGGCACTGACAAGTGGCACTGATGGGCACTGATAGGGGAACTGATTGGCACTGATGGGCACTAATAGATGGCACTGATGGGCAGCACTGATGATGAGGTACTGACAGGTTTTATTGATGGGCAATGATTGGCACTGTGATAGGCACTGATTGGCACTATCGTGGGTACTGATTGGCACTTTAATGGGCACTGACAGGTGTTTCTGATGGGACACTGACTGGCAGCTGATGGGCACTGATTGGCATGGTTTGTGGCACATCTGATGGGGCTGTGCTGATAATCAATGTGTTGATTATCAGCACAGACCCCCCTCTGCAGATCCGCTCTCCCTGTCAGCGCAAACCGAGGAAAGACATTTACCGGCACTTCCTGGTTCACGCTGCGATCAGCTGTGATTGGTCACAGCTGATCACGTGGTAAGGAGCCTCCGTCAGAGGCTCCTTACTACGATCGGAGATGTGGTGTGTCAGACTGACACACAGCACCACTGATCGCCGCTCTGCGCACCCCCACGCGGGCGCGCACCGGCATGTTATCCTGCTGGACATCATATGACGCTCAGTCAGGATAACTGAACCACCGCCCGGATGTCATTCTGGCCGTCATTCTGCTATAGGCCGGGCGGGAAGTGGTTAAGTAATTTGGATTAATGGCTCTGTATTTAAGTGGTATATTTATCTAATTATGTTTTTGCTTATGAATAAGTAATTTGGATATTTAGTTAGTTAGTTTTAAATAAATAGGTAATTTGGATACATGGTTCTGTATTTAAGTGGTTTATGTATGTATTGATTGATTGATAAATAAATAAGTAATTTGGATAAATGGCTTCGTATTTAATTGGTATATATACTCTAAACAAGTGGTTCTACATGCAATTTTTGTTGGCGTTAGGTTCATGAAGAAAAGACATTCATATCAATTGCTGTCATTAAATGAAGTATAGTCCAAATGTGGTTAATTAGATTCAATCACCTTAGTACTATATGTAAAATAAAAAATGCTCTAAATTGAGTGTAACAGAGTGTCTTAGTAGAGAACCTATCTGGCTAAAATCATAAATGCGGTTAAATAAACCCAAAACCTGCTTACATTGCAATAACAGCGCAGTGCACTTCTACTTACTATCTTCTAAGTGAATGATCCCCTCAATGGGGGTTGATTTATTGAAAGCAAATAAGCTGTTCACTTTGCAAGGGAATTTGCCCCAGAGTTTAGTGAATTCGGTGAAATTTCACTTTGCAATAAACACCCAATCACATGCAAGGAAAATACAAAAAAAACAGCATTTTTACTTGTACATGATTGGATATTGGAAGTCAGCAAACAAACTGAAAATGCTATTTATTCATTTTTACTATTCAAAGCAAACTCCCTCATCCATCCATGTCTCCATGCTTTAACTGGTTGTGAAATCACTATGAACCACCCCCCTTCCCCCCCAAGCATTTCTAGTTGCAGCCATCTTGAGTAAGGGCAGATGATTTATGTAGCATTTACTTCCCAGAATCTATCTGTCCTTAGCTCAGGCATGCAGGTAGGAGGTGTGCTTAACTGAGAAAGCCCCTCCTTCCCTCCTCCAGATGAAAGGAAAAAAAATGGCATGAAGGCCCCTGGGATGTATGACATCATTCTGGTCTAGGCCAGAAACCAGGAACCATCTGAAGAAATGTAAATTAAAAAAAAAAATGTTTAAAACAAGTAAATATAATACACCCTGCTATCTATTTACTAATGCTAGCAGCATAAGGATTACAAATAGTTAATGTTGATTGAGAGAGTTTAGTTCCACTTTAAGCTGCAAAAGCAGAGGATTAGGGTGTTGACATGCTGAGGCTGTGATAACTTGCTTCACATCGGCATGCAAATATTACCCCCCCCCCCCCCCCCATCGCATTACTACTGAACACAACCTATTCAAGTGAATGGGAACACTCCCCAATCACCCTGCAACTGCATGCAATGCACAAAATGGTGCAGCGTTTACAGGTAAAACAGGTGGTGAGAAGGAGTCCCCAAAAGCGGATCGATTTTAAGAGGCAAGGAAATTTACTAGCACGGTTAAACCTAGCCTTGCAGTTTACATGTACTTTAACCTCTTCACAACCGCCTTATAGCTGAATGATGGCCACAGCCATAGCTCCCAACTGTCCCTGATTTAGAGGGACTGTCCCTGATTTCGAGGGACTGTCCCTGATTTCGAGCATTCCCCCTCATTTGTCCCTCATTTTGGTCTGATCTATAAAGTTGTATATACAATGTTTATTTACTTTTTATCTATCAAAAAGTGTTTTCCAGCGCTAAACCTTTCATCTGATTTCTAAATTGTTGCATTTGTAAATCCCAAAAGCCAATATAAAGAAACTGTAGTGGTAAAAAAAGTGCTTGTGGGTTTAATCAATCTTGTTTTTTTTGTACAATTCTCCCTTAAGGGGGCGTGACAAGGGGTGTGTCCTATGCCTGCATACTTTTGCTGCTAGGTGTCCCTCATTTCCATCTCAAAAAGCTGAGAGGTATGGCCACAGTGCGGTCCCACATTGCTGGGAGGGCGTCTATTGTAACTAGGGTTGTCCCGATACCACTTTTTTAGGACCGAGTACAAGTACCAATACTTTTTTTCAAGGACTCGCCGATACCGAATACCGATACTTTTTTTTATGTCACGTGACAGTGTTTTTTTTTTTTTTTTTTTAACAGTGCTCTTTTTTTGGGGGGGGGGGGGGGGGTGAACAGTGTATGTGTGTGTTTTTTTTTTTTAATTTACAATTTTTATTTTTTACAATAATTGTTTTTTATTCTTTATTGCAATATGTGTTTTTTTTTGTTTTTTTTTTAATCAGCCCTGTTGGGGGGCTTTGGTGAGATATCAGGGGTCTTAACAGACCTCTGATATCTCCCCCTTGAGACAGAGAAAGAGACAGAGGATAGAGATTCCCCAGTCCCTTTCTCTGCAGCCTCAGCTGCACTGAAAATGAATGGAGAGAAGACAGCAGCTCCTCTCCATTCATAAACTGACACATTGTAATCACAGGAGATTACAATGTTTCAGTTATGTGAATGGACAGAGTCAGCTGACTCTGTCCATACACAAAGGAAGGAGGAGGAGGACGGCGGAACGGAGGGGGAGAACGGAGGGGACAGAGAAGGAGAGGGGAACGGAGGGGACAGCAGAGAGCCAGCAGAATGGAGGGGACAGCGGAGAGCCAGCAGAACGGAGGGGACAGCGGAGAGCCAGCAGAACGGAGGGGACAGCGGAGAGCCAGCAGAACAGAGGGGACAGCGGAGAGCCAGCAGAACAGAGGGGACAGCGGAGAGCCAGCAGAACAGAGGGGACAGCGGAGAGCCAGCAGAACGGAGGGGACAGCGGAGAGCCAGCAGAACAGAGGGGACAGCGGAGAGCCAGCAGAACGGAGGGGACAGCGGAGAGCCAGCAGAACAGAGGGGACAGCGGAGGGGGACAGAAAAGGAGAGGGGAACGGAGGGGACAGCGGAGAGGCACAGAGAAGGAGAGAGGAAAGGAGGGGACAGCGGAGGGGGACAGAAAAGGAGAGAGGAACGGAGGGGGACAGCGGAGAGGCACAGAGGAATGGAGGGGGCATGGAGGAGGATGCAGTGACATACAGCGGTGACCAATCACCGCTGTATGTCACTAAAGCAGCTGAAAGCCGCTGGGGGAGAATCTTGTAACTCCCCCACGCGCCGATCACAGCTGACTTCCAGGTATCGGGTGAAGCATCGGGAGCATTTGCCCGAGTACAAGTACTTGGGCAAATGCTCGGTATCGGTGCCGATACCGATACTAGTATCGGTATCGGGACAACCCTAATTGTAACTGCAGTTATTTGTGATCGCTGTGTCCTTCAGACACAGCTGATCACAGATCAGGGTATTATTATTATTTTTATACAGGATTTATATAGCGCCAACAGTTTACGTAGCACTTTACAACTTGAGGGTAGACAGTACAAATACAATACACTTTAATACAGTAGGAATCAGAGGGCCCTGCTCCTTAGAGCTTACAATCTAAGAGGGAAGGTCAAGAGATACAAGAGGTAATAACTGTGGGTGATGTGCTGATGGAGAAGATAAATGTACAGTTGTTAGGTGGGGGGCCAGATAGGCTTCTCTGAACAGATGAGTTTTCAGGGATCGTCTGAAAGTGGATAAAGTAGGAGAAAATCAGACGGATTGGGGTAGAGCATTCCAGAGGATGGGAGAGGCTCAGGAGAAGTCCTGGAGGCGAGCATGGGATGAGGTAACAAGGGAGTTTGAGAGCAGGAGGTCTTGGGAGGAGCGAAGAGAACGATTAGGTTGGAGTAGGTTGGAGGTTGGAGGGTAAAGAGCCAATCACAGTGGCTCTTTAACATGTGTCCAATCACAGCTGATCACAGTGTAAACAGTATTTGCCGGTTAGTGGCAATCCTCTCCTCAAGCGCTGTCAGTGCTGGAGAGCCAATAAGCAATAATCCACAGGAGGAAAAAAAGATTTAGCTCACACTTGAATCCCAAAGATGCTGATGAAATTTCTTTATTGTCATGAGCCAGACAAAATTGCAATGATGATCAGTTGGCGCGCTTCACATGAAAGGAACCGTGCTTGTTCACAACAATTGAAAGACTCACAATACAAGCTATTTAAAGACGTATATCAAATCAAACAAGTAACACAAAACACCTGTAGTCAAAGAGCAATCAACACAAAACTTCACCGACATAAAAACATTTCTTAAATGCTAAAACATCTGATCATAAAATGGTCAAAACAAAAATAGATAGATAATGTAAACATGTAAGCAAGAAATGTATTAAAAACAAAAATAGAAAAAATGAGCAAAAAAACATGTATATATACTGATATAAATCACATATATCACTGTGTAACAGATTAAGTCTAATTGTGAGATTTAATGCGTATTATTAAAGACTTCTTAAAAACTGTTCGAGGATAAGAGGAAACAATGAGATACTGAACCATATACATGATGGAAAGGATGTGCATACACATATAAATTAACCATGTCCACATATATACTGTATAAATCATGTGGAGGCAAAGTATTGTGTATATTTATTTTTATTTATTTCAGTTACTTATATAGCGCCGTCAATTTACACAGCGCTTTACATGTATATTGTACATTCACATCAGTCCCTACCCTCAAGGAGCTTACACTCTAAGGTTCCTAACTCACATTCATACATACTAGGGACAATTTAGACAGGATCCAATTAACCTACCAGCATGTCTTTGAAGTGTGGGAGGAAACCCACGCAGGCACAGGGAGAACAATCTCCAGGCAGGAAGTGTCGTGGTTGGGATTCGAACCAGCGACCCTTTTTACTGCTTGGTGAGGTGCTACCCACTACACCACTGTACCGCCCCATATATATATATAAACACATATACATCACAAATATTCCACACAGAACCACCCTAGAAAGTATTCAATATTTATCAAATTTACCTTTCTATTTAGATCACTTATGGAATCAAAAGGAGTGTTCTCAACACTCAACTAGACAGAAAAAAAAAGGAAGAACACCCAAAATCACTTGCTTTTCAAAGGGAAACAAAATTAAATTTATCCAACAAAGCAAGGAATAGTGAAGCAAGGGCAAAGACCACCCCCTACACCCCCCTCTTTTGCCTCAATGGGGGAGAGGAACTAATCATAGTAATGAGTGATGTCCCACCCAAAGTTCATCCCAAACGGAATGCGAGTCTTAAAATAAAAAAATCCAAAAAACGTCTCTTTTGCAGAGAAGTCTAAAGACGTCACCACCCCGCTTGGGTGTATGAACCTTCTCTATGATTTGCACACCAACAGCCAAAGTGTTGCCTTCATGAAATTGATTAAAATGTCTGGCTACATTGGTGGAGAATTTCTTCTCTAGGCTATATATATGTTCCTGGAACCTCCTGGAATCTCCGAGGCGTCTTGTGGTGTGACCAATGTACTGTACATTACATTACTGTACTGTATGTAGCATTTACTTTCCATAATCTATCTGTCCTTAGCTCAGGCATGCAGGTAGGAGGTGTGCTTAACTGAGAAAGCCCCTCCTTCCCTCCTGCAGAAAAAAAAAATGGCAAGAAGGCCCCTGGGATGTATGACATCATTCTGGCCTAGGTGTTGCAGTTGTAAAAAGATGTTAATTTATGTTGTTTACCATTAGAGTATGAACATACAACATTCCCCTTAGTAATATGTGCACAGCAGGAACACACAGTCGCAACACAACTGTAATTGCCCTTGCAATGCCACCAAGTGTGTGACTTGATTTTATTTGATTCAAAGGCACTTGGTGAGAGATAGTTTCCCAAAGTGGGAGCACTTCTGAAAAACGAAATTGATACCATCTTTCAGTAAATTGGCACAAGTCTGATCCTCAAATAGGATCGGTAAATATCTTACAATTGTCTTAATGTCACTAAATTCCTGACTGAACGAAGTACTGATGGTGGGTCTCCTTCTATTGAAACACACTGCTGTTTTCTTGTTTCTACCAATATGGTTGTGTTTTAGGAGGTCATTCCTATTTTTGGAATCAGCAATAGAAACTGCTCTATCAAGAATGTATCTAGGGTACCCCTCCCCAAGAAAAGGGTGTATAAGGCGTGTGCTTCTGTTTCATATGTCACAGGATCATTACAGATTCTGCGAATCCTCAGAAACTGGCCTACAGGAATACCTCTGATGGTGGCCATCAGCAAAGTATTTCCTGAAAGAGGTTTCCTGTAGAGTCCAGTATGTATTGAAGAACCTCGACCACACAAATGAACATCAAGGAAGTTCTTTTCATATTTATCACAGAGCCCTGTGAAATTTAGGTTCATAGTGTTGTGATTGAGATATTTTAAAAATTCATCCAAAGAACCAAAAGCTATGTCCATAATAAAAATGAAAGCATCTATGTAACAAAAAAATGTTTTCATCAAAAGTCTGTATGGATTAGAAGAACCATATACCTGTATATGGAGATGCTCCTACCATCCCATATATAAATTGCCCAATTATGGTGAAAATTTAGCGCCCATCACTGCTCCACACTTTTGAAGGAACCTTCACCATTGAAAGGAAATTGTATTTTAAAAGGTATTCCAAAACATCAAAAATAAACATTTTTCTTTCTAGGCTGCAGGAAACGCCATGTGTGAGAAAAAAACGAACAGCTTCTAAAGCTTGGGCATGTGGAATTCTGGAGTAGAGGCTAGAAACATCGCAGGTGAACCAGAGCGAACGATCGTCCCGTCTGGTGTCACCTGTGATGTTTAACAAATAATTGGTATCTTTTAGATAACTGGGGAGATTGACCACCAGAGGTTTTAGCACACAATCAAACCATTGACCCAGTAAGAGAATTGATACCAGAGATAATAGGTCTCCCATACCCCTTGTGGGTTTTAGCTAAATAATGAAAGATTAGTGCAACTAGAAAATCAGGGATTAAATTAGCTGCAGTTTTATTGTCAAAAACACCTAAACATATCCCCTCGTTTACCACAGATGTTAAAATCATTTTAAACTTTGCTTTGTGGGATCACTTTTTAATCTTTCATAGATCTCATCATTGGAGAGCTGTCTCTCTGCTTCCGATCTATAAGCATCTGCATTCAATATCACCACTAAACCTTCAGTGTCTGAATTTTTAATGACGATGGAGGTGTCATCTTCCAAATGCCTCAAAGCCTTTCTTTCAGTACCTGAATCTCACGATTGGTACATGTGTCAACCGATATGTTAGATGCTGATGACGAAAGATCTCTTTCAATTAATCTTTGAAACTTGTCCATCTCGGGACAACGTGCACCAATGGGATAAAAATGGGAATTCGTTTTAAAGCAGCCTGAAGTGCCGTCAGGGAATGTAAGGTTACTGGGAGCCTTTTCTGAACCTTCATGAGACAAATCCTATAAATCATTTAAAGCACACAGTTCTCTAAATGAGAATTGCACAGTGGTATCAAGAGAACTATGTACATCAGCAGACTCATATGTGCGACCAAGATCAATATCATGATTATCATCAAAATAATGATTTTTTATTGTTAAATTTCTAATAAACCAAATAATGTCCAAAAGAGTATCAAAACGTTGAAATGTCTTTGGGGGGCAAAAATTAATGCCTAGACAATAAGGATGTCTCATGAGGGGATAAAGACCTATCAAAAAGGTTCAAGACATTGCAGGTACCTACTTCATCTTGCGTTATCTGTTGTGGATAACGATTTGAACCACCACTGGTGTCTTCGTTTGCGTCCTCCTCTTGTTTTCTTGGAGCACATTCTTTTTGTAATCCACACAGCGAACATCTACACTGATAACCAGGGCTCTGATCATCAGGATTATCAATGCAGCCCCAACAGTGTCCATTAGTGCTGCCAATCAGTGCCGCCAATCAGTACCCATCAGTGCTGCCCTTTTAGTGCCTATCAGTGATGCCTATCAGTGCCGCCTATCGTTGCCGCCTATCAGTGCCCATCAGTGTTGCATATCAGTTCCCATCAGTGCTGCCTGTCAGTGCCTATCAGTGATGCCTATTAGCACCACCTATCATTGCCACCTATCAGTGCCCATCAGTGCTGCATATCAGTTGCCATCAGTGCTGCCTTACAGTGCCTATCAGTGCCACCTATCATTGCTGCCTATCAATGCCCATCAGTGCTGCCTATCAGTGCTGCATATCAGTGCCTATCATTGCCACCTATCAGTGCTCATCAGTGCTGCTTCATCAGTGCCTCCTCATCAGTGCCTCCTCATCAGTGCCGCCTCATCAGTGCTTATCAGTGTAGCTATCAGTGCCGCCTATCAGTGCCCATCAGTGTAGTCTCATTAGTGAAGGAGAAAAATTACTTATTTACAAAATTTTATAACAGAAACAAAGAAAAACTTTTTTTTATTATTATTTCAAAATTATTTTTTTGTTTGTTTAGCAAAAAATATATAAAACCCAGTGGCAATTAAATACCACCAAAAGAAAGCTCTAGAAGGCTGAAAATTGGCCTGGGCAGGAAGGGGGTGAAAGTGCCCAGTAGGCAAGTGGTTAATTGCATCTAGCCTGTCAGGACATCAAATTGCATATACATTTATGAAAAATAAAAAATAAGAAAAAACAAAAATGTGACTAGGTTCAGTAGTCCTGGTCTCCATCAATGAAGCCGTAATGTCATGTATAGTACATCCCTCTATGTAGATGCTCAGTCTGCTCTCTAAAGTGCATTTGGATTATCTAAAAACATTTTTTTTTTCTATAATGTAGAAGCAGAATGAAGTCTCTGAAGAGGACCTGCTTTATCTCACAGCTATAATTTTTCTATAAAATTGAAGCTACTTGTATAATGTCTTCATTTGTGATATCTCACCCAGCAACATTATCACTACTGCTCCCTGCTGGCAACTACATCCATTTCTCATTAAAGGTATTTCATGTTTTATTCAGGAATATAAATGAAGCCATCATAGTCTGAAACAGGAATAATTGTATGTAATGCCATTCGCACAATTTCTAATTAATGTACATTTACGGAACAGATCTGCAGTGTAGACAAGGTTCAGACTGAATGAAAGCACCGAGCACAATACGTTATATCTGCTCTTTGTTCAACATTTGCTGTTTTAATGAATAGCTTTACCCCAGACATATATTTACAGTGGGTTGAGCCATGGATATGAAGGGTCACATTTGCTGTAAAGAATTGTTTTCCAGACCTGTCCACCAGTTCCATCAATGGTCCATGTTTTGTGGATATTGTGTCAGTGTGAGGCCCTGCCATGGTGAAAATATAGGAGACAGCGACAAAGGGTCTTCAACCCAGCGTCTCTGTCTTTCCAGTAACCAGAAGGCTGAGCTTGCAAGTGTTCATAGCCCTTATAATCTAGGACTGGGGTAGAGCAAGAGATCTACCTGGCCAACATGGAGGAAATGAAAGATCCCTGGCGGGAGGGGGGCGCCTTTCAAAAGAAAAAACTATCAAGCGGTCAATAACAACACAGCATAGTGTCCTGTGCCCACCCCCTATTCCCACAAATTTCCTCCACTCCCTTTCACATCATCCTCCACACAGTAGTGTCCTCTGCCCCCCCTCCAAAGTGGTTTCCCCCCTCCCCCACAGCAGGGACCTCTGCCTCTTATACAGTAGTGCCCTCTGCCTCCCCAAAGCAGTGTCCTGCCCCCCTTCACATCACCCCCCTCCACCACTATAGTGTCCTCTGCCCCCCTCCACCCCAAAGTAGGGTCCTCTGATCCGTTGTCAGAAAGATTGGCGTTATTTGATGAAAGGCGGCAGGGCTCCTGGTTCAAGCACCCACTCTGTCAGCCATATTAGACACGCCCCTGTGCCATGCCACTGTGGGACTGGTATCTTTCAGCACCATGTGTAAGGTGTGAATGAGGCAAGTATAATGCTGAATTAGTAAAAGTGGACCTTAATATGTGCTATATAATAGGGAACATTTAGAACTGTTAATTGTATCCAAACACTATGGTAAAAGATGTACCATTTATCTTAATTCATCCTAAAAATTAGCAGAGCATTTCCTATGTAGCCATGTCCTGGTCCCCCTTTGGTCAAATGAGAACCTCCAGAGTTAGGGATAGCTGACATCCCTTCTGTGTAGAGTGGGTTATGAGGCATGGTGGATGTAATTCAAGGTAAATTCATGGGCGCCAGACACTTCTTGAATGCAAAGAGATTTATTGTCTTTTAAACAGAACAGTGCGAGAGAGAGTTTAGGGCCAGGACACCCTTTAGTAGTTGCAATGTTAATTAGCAAACTCCGAGACTTCTATAGGTGGACAGCCATACAGGGAAAGGCACCCAGCAGAACACCACATCTCCATGTGTAGACACGCGGTCTCCTATGGCAAAGATCTTGAACAGTTTCTAACAAAGGTTACAATGAACTCTTTACTTCCTCTACAATCTCCGATTGTAGATCTTCACTCAACTGAGCTCCCAGTCTCTCTTACTCAGGGCTTTTTTTCTCGGAGAATAGGTGCAGGAACTCCCCCTGTCTGAGTCACCCCTTGTCTCTGCCCCCTACCCTCCTCTGACCACCTTCCCTTGATGCCACCCCCTTCCCACCTACCAGTACTGCCCCTTTTAGAGAATACAGAACCAAGTATGATTTTGTGGTGCTAAATCATTTGTATGGAACATGTTAATGATAAAAAAGGGCAGCACAGTGATGTAGTGGGTCGCACTCTCGCCTAGCAGTAAGAAGGGTTGCTGGTTCGAATCCCAACCACGACACTACCTGCCTGGAGTTTGCATGTTCTCCCTGTGCCTGCGTGGGTTTGCCCCGGGTACTCCGGTTTCCTCCCACACTCCAAAGACATGCTGATAGGTTCATTGGATCCTGTCTAAAATTGTCCCTAGTATGTATGAATGTGAGTTAGGGACCTTAGAGTGTAAGCTCCTTGAGGGTAGGGACTGATGTGAATGTACAATGTATATGTAAAGCGCTGCGTAAATTGATGGCGCTATATAAGTACCTGAAATAAATAAATAAAAAAAGAAAAGAAGAGCAGTAAAATAGATCCCCTGCAGCCAGGAACAATAGAATCCCCCCAGCAACAATGGACTCCACCCCAACAACAATAGATTCCCTGCAGCAACAGTGAACCACCCACAACAAAATATCACACCCAGTAACTAAATATCCACCCAACCAACATTAGACCCCCCCCCCCAGCAGCAAAACAGATCTCCCAGCAGCCAGCATCAATAGATCCTCCAGCAGCCAGTAAAAATAGACCTCTCCCTCAACAGTAGATCCCTTCCAGCAACATAAGATCCCCCCAGCAACAATAGATTCCCCATCAGCAACAATAGACCCTCACACAAAATCAGATGCCCACCAGTGACAATAGATCCCCCAGCAGCCAACATCAATAGACCCTCCAGCATACTCTGCTCTTACTAGACTTGCTGATCCACTGCCACTGGAATCTTCCAATCTTCTCTCTCTTAGTATCTTCCTCAACGTCAGCCCCACTTCCCTGCTGGGTCCCTAGCTAGGCATCCAAGATACTCCTCAAGCGTCACCCCACTTGCCTGCTCTGTGCCTGGCTTGAAACACCAGGCTGCTCTGTAAGCGTCACCTCCGCTGGCTGGGTCCTGCCTAAACATCAGTGTTCTACACCTAACACATAACTGTTCTTAGGTACTCCTGTTCTGCAGCCTCATAGTTGTTTATCTGCAGTGTAAGCAGTTGCGGCTGGTGCTCATTATTTTTTTGGGGGGGGCAGCAAACAAACTGGACCCTTCACTCACACTACCCAGACAGAGGGGAATCAGTGGCCTTACCTTAGGAGGCCGATGATGAGGTGGTGCTGGATCTGGGGTAGGACTCCTGGTAGCTTAAAGAGGCTGTTGCTGTCCCTCCACCTTGCTCCAGCTTGCAGTGGAAAGAGCCTGGCCATTGCTTCTCCTCCCAGCCAAACAAGAAGTGGGTCCTCAGACCCGATTGGCTGGGTGTCCTAATACTCCTGGCCAATCAGGTCTTAGGACCCGCTTCCTGATCGGCTGGGAGGAGAAGATGGAAGAGATTAGCGAATATTAATGGTCACACAACTGGGTGGGCTCAGGTTGGTGCTCTGTACTGTAGTTACAGAGTACAACTGCACTTTGCAAAGTGCACAATCAAATTGCCTTTAGTAAATGAACCCCACAGAGTCAATTTTGACTTGACATGATGCAACGCAATGCTAACATGACCATGTGAACAACACTGGGCACTGCAATGTAAAATATATAATAATATTATACAATCTATAATATAAAACATGAGGTTGCATCGAGTAAATAGATACCTAATGTAGCAGAATCTCTGACCTCGTCCAGACTAATGAGAATCTTCAAGGCCATGGATAGCTGACATCCTTCAATATGTAGTGGGTTGTGAGGCATAGTGGGTGCAAAGATGGTAAAAGTCAGTGGGCGCCAGACTCTTCTTGGATTTAAAAAAGGTTTTATTTCTTTGACAGTCCTTTTTATTTTTGTAGGGGAAAGAGAGTTAGGGCCAGGACACCCTTAGGTAGTTGCAATTTTAAAAGGCAGGCTCTGAGACTTCAATAGGAGAACAGCCATACAGGGAAAGCCCCCAGCAAAGTGCCACTTCTGCAAGTGCAGGATTGCTGTCTCCTTTGGTAACAGTACTTAAACAGTTCCTAACTCAAAGTAACAGTTCTCTCAGCTGCACTACAACTTCTCCTTGTAGTTCTTCAGCCCCTTGAGCTCCTGATCTCTCACTGGACCCTATGATTCACTAACTCTGAATCCCGTAAGCTCCTCAAGGCTTTTGCGGTGGTATCTACTGGGTCCCTAGCTTGGCACTTTGGATACCTTCAAGCTTCACCCCTGATGACCGACTCGGTCCCTAGCTTGACACACGAGGCTGCTCTGCAAGCGTCACCTCCGCTGGTTGGGTTCCTGACTTGATCACCGCCTGAAGTTTCCTGATTCTCCACTGTGCCCGTTCGGTGAGAATACTGCTCTCGTATTTGCTTCAAGTTACTCACTGTGGTCCTTGATGAAGGCGATCGGTCCCTTCATGGCAACAGCTTCCCTTCTACCTCCGACCACTGATTCTCCGGCCGGCAGAACCGTCACTTTCGGTTGGACTCCAATTGCAGTCCCAACCCTGCACTGCCCTCTTACTTCTGGACAGGCCCTCACACAGCCTGGCAGCCTGATGCCCCCGGGATAGGCCCAATCTCCGGCCTAGCAGCCCGGGGTGTGCGACACACGTCCACCCAGACGGCGGTCTGGGTGGCACACAAGACCCTGGATCACCTGACCTCACCCGAATATATAGGCTCTCCCAGCAGGCCAAGGAATTCAACAAAATCCCTGCCCATTGGCTGAGATATATCCATAACATATACATAACATATACCCATAACCTGACCTTGAGTTGTCCTTCTCAATCTAATACCTCCAAGTTCCCAGCCACCTAGTGGTAGAAGAGAAAGTACAACCAAGCTAAACTTAGGGAGAAGTCAATCGATCCCTGGTAATTACCTACAGTAGCTACTCCTGACAAGGAATTTGGTGAGGAGCTCCCTGACTAAACCCCAGGGCGCTACACTAACATTCCCACGTTTAAAATTGCGTGCGCCTGCGATATCGTCAAAAACTATGGTGCCCAAAAATCACCATAGGTGCCGCTTTAAAAGACATTACAGCTCATCAGTTTAGAGTTAACTAGGAGCTCTTGTGCTAGAATTATTTTTCTCACTCTGACGTTCACGGCGATATGTCACATGTGTTGTGTGCAACCGTGGTTTACATACACGTACGCACCCTGGGCTTGTGTTATGTGTCTACTGGCCATGAAACTGTGCATATGAAACCGGAAGTGACATAATTTCCGGTTTCATTGTTTGCATGTGAGATCGCGGCATGGATTTCCATCGGTCTCACTGCAGTCTTTCTCCCTCCCACTGGCGGATGTCTTTCTGGGTGTCGGTAAGCAGGAGACAGCCTGGGAACCACGGGAGGAGGGCGGGCCTCTGGCAGGAGGGGGGGGGGGGGGGGCACCGCACGGCCAGCTGTGTGAAAGTGGTCGGCTGCTATAGAGCTGTCACATCCCTTTCACTTTGAAGCCGGTCGCCGGCCATCAGCTTGTGATCAAAGGTTCACTCTAGTACTTCCAAAGAGCTGAACTGGTTAGGGAAAATATTGTCATTTGTACTAGCTAGAGTACTAAAAATTAAAATGCATTAAAGTGGTTCTAAACCAGGGGTCTCAAACTGGCGGCCCTCCAGCTGTTGCAAAACTACAAGTCCCATCATGCCTCTGCCTGTGGGAGTCATGTTTGTAACTGTCAGCCTTGCGATGCCTCATGGGACTTGTAGTTTCGCAAACAGCTGGATGTCCTCCAGTTTGAGACCCCTGTTCTAAAGGCTCCCTGCATTAGGAAAAAAAACACCTCATTAACTTCCCTCCCCCCAAACTTAAACACTTACCCCTCTGAGTCTCCTTTTATGATCAAACTCTGTCCCGGCTGCAGCACAGCTCTTTGCTCTTCCTGGTTTCAGAGGAGATACTGAGAGCAGTGGGAGCTATTGGCTCCTGCTGCTGTCAGTCAAATCCTGTGAGAGGGGAGAATGGGTGTGGCTTACCAGTGCTGTGTGTTTTCAGGGAGCCAGCCTAGCTTAGGAGCACACCCACACGGGTTCCCCTCCATAGCCCATGGTTTGCTATAAGGGCACCTGCAGGAAGAAGGAGTGGACTGTAACAAAACTTTAGCAGGTGTTTCAGCACAGGTCAATAGAAACAGGTGGCAGATAGGGATGAGCCGAACACCCCCCGGTTCGGTTTGCACCAGAACAGACAAAAAATGTCGGCGAAAATGCGAACACCGTTAAAGTCTATGGGACACGTGTGTGAAAAATCAGAAGTGTTCATTTTAAAGGCTTGTATGCAAGTTTTTGCCATAAAAAGTGTTTGGGGACCCGGGTACTGCCCCGGGGCCACTCGGTGACATAATCAGGTGACCCCGCCCCCCTCTGATGTCACATGAAGTCAGAAGGGGCGGGGTCACTCCAGACACTTCTTTGTTGCCTTGGGGATATGTTTTGGATCATTGTCATGCTGGAAGTCCCATCCACGACCCATTTTCAGTGTTCTGGCTGAGGGAGGAAGGTCATGCAAAATTTTACAATACATGGCCCCGTCCATTGGCTCCTCAATGCAGCAACAGTGGCCTGTACCTTTACCAGAGAAACGGCCCTAAAGAATAATGTTTCCACCTCCATGCTTGACTGTAGGGATGGTGTTTTTAGGGTCATAGTCAGCATTTTTTCTTCCTCCAAACATGGCGAGTCGAGTTAATGCCAAAGAGCTCAATTTTGGTCTTATCTGACCACATCACTTTCTCTCGATCCTTTTTGAATCACTTAGATGTTTATTGGCAAACTTCAGACAGGCCTTGTGCCATGTGCCTTCTTGCGGGCGCTGCAGGATTTCAATCCATGGCGGAGTATTGTGTTACCAATGGTTTGTTTGGTGACTGTGGTCCCAACTGCCTTGAGATAATTCACAAGCTCCTCCTGTGTAGTTCTGGGCTGATCCCTCACTTTTCGCATTATCCTCCTTACCCCATGAGGCAAAATCTTGCATTGAGCTCAAGACTGAGGGCGATTGATGGTTATTTTGTATTTCTTCTATTTGCGAATAATCACTCCAACATTTGTCTCCTCCTCACCAAGATTTTTGCTGATGGTCTTGTAGCCCATTCCAGTCTTGTGCAGGTTTACAATCTTGTCCCTGATGTCCTTTGACAGCTCTCTGGTCTTGCCCATGATGGTGAGGTTTGAATGGAAGAAAGAGATTCTGTGAACAGATGTCTTTTATACACATAACGAGTTCTTAAATTGACAGGATCAATCTGTGTACCACATGAGCACATACTGTAGCCAGTCTGTGGGAGCCAGAATTATTTTTGGTTGGTAGGGGATCAAATACCTATTTTAGGCTGGGTTCACACTATTGCGATGTCAGACATCACATGTGATTTGCACCGCATTGCTGTGCAGATCACATGCGATGTCTGCGCTGTGCAAATTCAGCCACACAGATTGTATGGCTGAATTTGCATCGCATTCGGACCAAAATGGTGCAGGACCCTTTTTTTGGTCCTCACTGGAATCGTATCGCTTGGGGGTTAACACCTATGTGATCCGATTCCTGCTCCATTTCATAGTTTGCACTGTGAACCGATCTGGGGTGTCATTAACTTTGTATTGACACCCGCAGCAGTTCGCATAAGGCAGTGTGAACTGCCTGCGAGAGACATGCGATGCGGGAACCCACACAGGAATTGCGCTGGTTGCCGCATCATATATGTGTAAACCCAGCCTCACTCACTGAGCTGCAACTCAATTTATAACATTTGTATCATGTGTTTTTTCTGGAATGTTGGTTGATATTCTGCCTCTATCATTTAAAATACACCTATGACACAAATATAGACCCTTCATTTCTTTGTAAGTGGGCAGACTTACTAAATCTGCAGGGGGTCAAATAATTATTTTCCTCACTGTACAGTTCAATGAAAATAATAAAAAACATTTTTTTACATTTTTTAAAAACATTTAAAAAAATTGAAATAACTTGAAACTGGCCAAAGTATTGCCATACGTTGATTATCTGTGTGCGTGTCACCGGCGCAAAAACAAACCTTAGTTTCTCAAACAATAATACGTACTAAATGTTAGGGATGCTGCATTCAAAAAAAGGCCCTTCACTTAGATGGGTAAAAAATACTAGTTGGTGTATGTGAATGCGCTACTCCCTTAATATCTCAAATACACAAGTGAAAGCTACCATCACCTGTAATACTTATCAACTACCCATCACAAATGTTCCATGTGCATAAGTTTAAAATTTTAGATCAATAAATCATACATATACATATAACAAAAAAGTCCTTCAGATATGTTGCAAAGTCTTGTAACCATTAAAGTGACTGACGTGCTCCTATATTGCTTCAATATTCATACGTGACTGAGTGGGACCCTCCATCATTCAGATTGGCCACTCACCAGATACTTCACTAGGGGTGCGCCTTTGGTTCATTCAGGGATAACCACTCCACCCAGGTACCACTTCTCACCGGCTAAAAACTTGTGTTCTAATGCTCCTCATAGGAAAGCATAGGGACAAAAGGCGATCATAGCGCAATATGTTTGAACCATTTATTTCTTAAAAAATTCCAAAGGTTAAAATCACTCACATTTAAAAGTGCCCTCGAGCCGGCACGAAGCTTATCCAGCAGTTACGGACGAGTGGCTATTAGCATGGTTCGCCTGGTGTTAGTGTGCGGTCTCCACGCTCGGCTTGCGCTCCAAGCCTCGTTTCCGTTTTCGTCCGGTCACGTGATGCATAAAATTCTCCCAGCAGCCTCTACGCGTTTCGCATCATCAAATGCGTCATCAGGAAGCTGCCGTGTGATTGGTGCCCGCTCTATTTATACTGTGTGTGGCAGGAAGTGTGTATTCCGCCATTTTAACTAAGGTAATGTTCTCATCTATGACTTCCTTTCCAATAACGCCATTTTGACTAAGGGTTTTTCCCTTTTTGCATAATCCATACTTATATAGCTATTTCCTCTTTACATTTTCTTAGTTTGTATCTAAATTTTAGGAGTACTGACCCATCTATATCTGCTGGAGAGGCTTTTACAATGTCTCAAACATATTACACATTTCCAAACTTTATTATACTTTCTACCCATTCCGCCCTAGCCGTTCGCCCATATAAATATGGGACAGCAAAGAAATCAATTCTTTCCAAAGATATACAGGACAATTCCAAAAAAATTCCAAGAAAAATATACAATTATATATATAACCCCTATTTTATTGTGTTACGTTCTATACATAAAAAAAATTTTTATTGAAAGAAGAAAAAATAATAATATAATGATATAAAGAAAATATTAAAAAATAGAAAAATGAAATAAAAGAAAAATGAAAAAATAAAAAAATAAAAAAATTTTGAAAAAATGAAAAAATGAAAAAATGAAGAAAATGAAAAAATGAAAAAAATGAAAAAATTGAAAAAATAAATAAAAATAAAAATACTAATAAAAATAATAATAAAAATAAAAATAAAAATAAAAATAAAAATTAAATAAAAATAATAATAAAAATAATTAACAAATAAAATAAAATAAAATAAAAATAAAAATAAATAAAAATAAATTTAAATAAAATAAAAATCAAAATAAAGAATAAAAAATATAATATAAAAACTAAATAAAACAGAATGAAACTAAAAATAAAATAAAATAAAAATAAATACTAAAAATAAAAATAAAAATAAATATAAAAAAAAAAAAAATAAAAAAATAAAAAAATAAAAAAAATAAAAAAATAAAAAAATAAAAAATATTGAAATAAAAATATAAATAAAATTATTACTATACTAGTTAATAATTTTCCAGGTAGCAGTTGATGTCGAGTTCCACGTTCAACCCTTTTGGTCTCATAGTATCCATTTTAAATATCCAATGGGTTTCATTTCTTGATACCTCCCTTCTCATATTAGTATTTCTCCAATCTTTTTCTATCCTATCTATTCCATAGAATTTTAAATGTTGGGGGTTCCTACCATGTACATCCCTGAAGTGTTTGGATACACTATGGTGTTTAAATCCTTTTTTGATATTTCTAACGTGTTCTCCTACTCTCACCGATAGGGCTCTAGTTGTTCTGCCCACGTATTGCAGCCCACAGCTGCACTCCAATACGTAGGTGACATGTGTACTAGCACATGTTATGAGTTTGTCAATTTTAAAAGTTTGCTTATTGCTGCTTGATTCAAAGTTAATTATTTTTCTATCCCTTTTGTTGGTAGACTTGCACGCCTTGCATTTCCCACACCTATAGAAACCCTCCTGTTCAAAAAATGTTGACATCTTTTTAGGGGGATCTGGTACATTTTTTACTATTTTGTCCCTGATCCTCCTTGCTCTCCTATATACGAACGCTGGTTTTTTTGGAAGGACCTTGCTCAACTGTGGATCATTGCTGATTATGGGCCAATGTTTTGTTATAATTTTTTCTAGTGTTTTGTATTGTTTATTGAATACTGTTATGAATGGTACTTTATCTTTGTGATTATGATTTCTAATTTTACTGGTTAGTGTTAGCTCTCTATCCATATTGGCTATTTTTAGACGTGTTTCCTCCAGTGTGTCTCTTTTGTACCCCTTGTCTACGAATCTCTTAATTAGTATATCAGTTTGTTGAAAATAAACCTCTATTTGGTCACAATTTCGTCTTATCCTAATAAACTGGCTTTTTGGGATTGCTTTTTTCCAATGGGGGTGATGACAACTCCCCATCGGTATATAACCGTTCCGATCCGTTTCTTTGAAGTGTGTTCTGGTTCCAAGTTTATTTTTGTTCTTATAAATTTCTAGATCCAGAAAATTTATTTTTTGTTGGTGTACTGTAGCTGTAAATTTAATATCATATTTATTATGGCCAATATGTTGGATAAATGCTTCCAGTTGTTCTTGGCTGCCCTTCCATACTATCAGAATGTCATCAATAAAGCGTTTGTATAACAGCAAGTGTGGCCAACATCTTCCAAAAATCTCTTCCTCCTCCCATTTACTGAGGAAGATGTTGGCCACACTTGGTGCATACTTGTTACCCATCCCTACTCCCTTTATCTGTCTATAGTAATTATGGTTGTGCCAGAAGAAGTTATTCCCCATGGCCATCCTCAATCCCTCCAGTATAAACCTTCTTTGTTTCAATTTTAGGTCCGATAGGTTCTTCATTCCCCATGCTACAGCTGCCAAGGCGTCCGTTTGTTTTATGTTGGTGTACAACGACTCCACATCCATTGTTACCAATAGCGTGGAGTCGTCCACCTGTAAATCCTTTAAGCTGTTGATTACATCCTTACTATCCTTGAGGAATGCCTTGCCCTCTCCCGCTATTGGCTGGAGGAATTTATCCAAATATTCCCCCAATCTTGAATAGACTGATTCTATGGCGCTAATTATAGGCCTTCCTGGTGGTCTAGTTTTATTCTTATGGATTTTAGGAACCTGGTATATTACTGGTATCCTTGGTGCTTCTGTTAGCAAATACCTACCTTCTTTCTTATTTATAATCTTATCTGCTATGCCCTTATTTAGGTACTCTTTTAATTTCTTTTTTAGTTCTCTATTGGGATTCTTTTTCAGGGGTTGGTATGTGCTTATGTCTTTAACTAGTCTCTCCAGTTCTGCATGGTAGTCCTGTTTATTTAAGATCACTACCCCTCCCCCCTTGTCCGTGGGTCTAATTACTATGTTTTTTCTTTTTTCTAATTTCTTCAGGCCTTGCCATATTCTATCTTTATTGCACTTTACTGGTTTAATGTTTCTCATTTCCTTCTCTACTATCCTTTTAAACACTTCAATGTGTTGATTAGTACTCGACCTAGGGTTGAACGTGGACCTGTTCCTCAACTGGCTATGTGTGTACTCCGTTTCATTAGTTTGATGTTGGGGTTCTCCTTTCTCTAAATAATATTTCTTTAGATTTAGTTTCCGAATAAACTTTTGCAAATCAATGAATGCTTCGAATTGGTTAAAAGTTGCACTGGGTGCATACTTGAAGAGGAAAGATTAAAGAGGAAATAGCTATATAAGTATGGATTATGCAAAAAGGGAAAAACCCTTAGTCAAAATGGCGGTATTGGAAAGGAAGTCATAGATGAGAACATTACCTTAGTTAAAATGGCGGAATACACACTTCCGGCCACACACAGTATAAATAGAGCGGGCACCAATCACACGGCAGCTTCCTGATGACGCATTTGATGATGCGAAACGCGTAGAGGCTGCTGGGAGAATTTTATGCATCACGTGACCGGACGAAAACGGAAACGAGGCTTGGAGCGCAAGCCGAGCGTGGAGACCGCACACTAACACCAGGCGAACCATGCTAATAGCCACTCGTCCGTAACTGCTGGATAAGCTTCGTGCCGGCTCGAGGGCACTTTTAAATGTGAGTGATTTTAACCTTTGGAATTTTTTAAGAAATAAATGGTTCAAACATATTGCGCTATGATCGCCTTTTGTCCCTATGCTTTTCTATGAGGAGCATTAGAACACAAGTTTTTAGCCGGTGAGAAGTGGTACCTGGGTGGAGTGGTTATCCCTGAATGAACCAAAGGCGCACCCCTAGTGAAGTATCTGGTGAGTGGCCAATCTGAATGATGGAGGGTCCCACTCAGTCACGTATGAATATTGAAGCAATATAGGAGCACGTCAGTCACTTTAATGGTTACAAGACTTTGCAACATATCTGAAGGACTTTTTTGTTATATGTATATGTATGATTTATTGATCTAAAATTTTAAACTTATGCACATGGAACATTTGTGATGGGTAGTTGATAAGTATTACAGGTGATGGTAGCTTTCACTTGTGTATTTGAGATATTAAGGGAGTAGCGCATTCACATACACCAACTAGTATTGCCATACGTTATTGTTTATTCTATATTTAATAAAAATCAGACTTTGCTTTTGATTTCAAAGCCATCCCAAAGGCAAGACATGCATGTGCACACAGTGGGGGGGAATTAACAAAGGCTGGGGCAAGTGCAAGCTTACGAAACTTTTCTAAACATGAAAAATGGAGCAGATGCTTCTCCTAGCAAAAGGAGTGCGAGGTGCAATTAATTCTCTGTTTTGCTGTGTCTGTGACAAACAGCACAGAGAATGGGGAGCTGAAGCTGCATGCTCTAATCTCTCTGCCCGTCCCCACCCCTACTCAGCCCAGAGCGGGAAGAAGGAGGAGGATTTGTCAACCCTGCAGGCTCTGCTCATGTATTGTAATCGCTGCATGAGCATTATGGGGGATGCTGAGCATTATTTATCATTTGACAGCCTACATCCGGTATGACAGGCAGCGGCGACCTGTCCATATGGGGCGCAGGAGCACCAATCCCCTAATCTACCTGCAGAGCGCCGGATGCATGGATTCCAATTTTTTTTTTTAGAAGCACGTGATTAGCGCCAGAGGCTCTAAAAGGCTTTAAAAAAGGGTGGGCTCGAGGCGCAGAGCACTGCGCCATGAGCCCACCCAGTTGTGTGACAATAGCGAATTAACTTCCTGACTCTCCTCCCAGCCATTAAGAAAGCAGGTCCTGAGATCCAATTGGCCGGGAGTCTTAGGACTGAGACCATCACCCAATTGGCTGAGAAGCGATCCTATCAGCTGCCGAGAAGGAGGAGGGAGGAGATGCAGGGGAAGCCGCCGTAAAGCACCAGGAGGAGGAGACGCTGCCCGCCACCCAGGGGGAGGGGGGAAACACTGCCTGCGACCTAGATGGGGTAAGTGCGGGGCTGGTGACCGAACAACCAGGAGGGGGGGTTGTGTCTGGTGGATTGTTTCCTGCCCCCCCCCCCCAAAAAAAAAATATATATAAACCCCCTATCCTGCCCAGACCAATTTTCAGCTTTCAGCGCTCTCACACTTTGAATGACAGTTGCGTGGTTATGCAAAGTCACTGCTGGGTTTTTTATTTTTTGCTAAAAAAAATGAAAAAAGAACAAACATTTTGAAAAAAAAAAAAATGTTGAAAACAGACAGGTAATTTTTCTCCTTCATTAATGTGCTCTGATGAGGCTGCACTGATGGGCACTGATAAGGTGGCACTGATGGGCACTGATAGGTGGCACTCATGGGTACAGAGGGGTGGCACTGATAGGTGGCACTAATGAACACTGATGGGTGGCACTGATGGGCACTGGTAGGTGACACTGACAGACAGCACTGATCAGTGGCACTGATGATGAGGCATTGATGGGCATTAGTGGTGGGCATTGATATGTGGCACTGTTGGGCAAAGGTAGGTGGCACTGTGGGCACTGGTAGGTGGCACTGGTGGGTACTGATGGGTGGCACTGGCAGGTGGCACTGATGGGCACAGATGAGACAGCCGCATTGTCCCTCTGACAGAAGCCTGTGATCAGTGTGAGGGGAAAAAAAAACAATTACCGATCTTCTGTTTACATCACATGATCAGCTGTCATTAGCTGACAGCTGTTCACGTGATACGGGGCCGGGATCAGCCCCTTACTCAGATCTGTGATCAGATGAGTCTCATAGACTCAGTGATCACAGAGTGTGCCGCGGGCACAGGCAGCTCATGCACAGGAGGACATCATATGATGGCCTCCTAGCAATTAAGGCCCGCACTGTAGCCATCATTCGGCTATACTGTGAGCGGGAGGAGGTTAAAGGTCAAACCTGGCGCTAATCTGTGGCAGTTTTCTATATGAAAATCTGCCGTATTCCCTCTGTTAATTAGGGACAGACCTGTGCTAGTTTCTATTTTACTCTGTGGTGCAGGTAGACCTGAAACAAGTCTACCTGCTTAGTTAATGTGGCGAACGTCAGTCCAGGCAGTTTCTTTCACCAATAAAATGGCAAAGGAAGCTTAGTTAAGGCCCTGGAATACCTTCTTTACTTCATAAATATATATATTTTTTTTTTGAGTAGCATCAGGGGCAGCCTAGAGTCTCATTTTCTTCTGGAAATAGAATCAGCTATTTGATTATTTTGTATTTATCAAGGAAAACAAGACTGTTAACATAGCTTTTTGTGCACTTTAGAGCAAAGGTCCACTTTAAGGCAGTATTCACTGACAATTTCTACCGCATCATCAATTCTAAATGCACTAAGTGTGCAGAGAGATAATATTGATGCCATTCTCCCACTCATGTTATAGAAAAAAAGTTGACACCATTTGTTAATGTTCTTCTTCTTTGTGACTTAAGTGCACCATACACCGCACAAATCGGCTTAAGAAAGTAAGTGCCGTTGAATCCTGCACAATTGAGGCTTTCAGAAGCATAACTTCATTGCTGCTACTATAAACCCATTTGTACAAGAACAACATCGAGCTACTCCAAGGACTCTGCCGGAGCAATAGGTCCCACATTAGTGTTTCTGCATACTTGGATAATTGAATAAAGAGTGCTATCCTTCAGCACAGCAAACAAATCAACACGCCTGGTATTTGCTCTTCTCTTGGTACCCACCGTACGACTAGGGCAGCACAATGCAAGCTCAAATTTTAAAAAGAATGGAATGTTTTTGTTCGGTTAATGGCTGATCCTCTTGCCGCGGAAGAATTTTTAACTCAAGGTCAAAACTCCCAAAGAAGATTCATGAATTGTATTAGAACTGTAAAAAAAAAAAAATTAAAAATGGGAGTAAAAGAACATTTGCATACAAAGGCAGGAGAAAGGAGAGTTTTGCAATATGAATCTTGCACTTTGACTTCACCAGGAGATTCTGTGCTTAGACGAACAATACCACTTATAATTAAATCAGAAGTAGATAGCCAAGTTTGTTGAACTGAAAATAAAATTGATTAGAAATGGGTGATAGGTTTAAAGCGGCATAAAAGCATAAATATTTTACAGGGTCCTAGAACAATGAGCCTCATTATCCTTCATTATTAACACATCACAGCAAAGGCATTTCCAGTCATACAACCGCTCCATAAAGTGAGACCGCAGGTACATTAGCAGCGCTCAGCCGTGTGACCTTTTTGCCACCGCTTTAATTTTCCTTTCATGATTTACTCACTAAGTGTGTATTATCTTAGATTGCTTTTATTTACAAAGCCAAGCACTGACTGCTGTTTGCTTACAAATCCAAGGCTACGGTGACAATATGGACTACTGTCAGTGTGTAATTAAATGCATACTTTAATGCATACTTACACTACTTACAGAGGCGTAACTACAACCTTCAGGGCCCTGGTGCAAGAAACTATGAAGGGCCCCCCCAGACCTCTGGTCCCGGGGCCCTTTATTACGGTCCCACAGGGACCCCCTTCCTGCTATCTTGGGCCCACCCCCACCGTGGAAGAACACCAGGGTCCAGTCCCAAGTGCAACCTTTGTGACCCTGGTAGTTCCGCCATTGTGTTCCACCTGTATTTAGGTACTGCCATGAAATGTTATAGATTTTACTGGCATGTAAGACCTGCACTCCCAGCATCTGAAAGGTTTTTAAAATGAAGCCCACCTAGGGAAAGAGAGCCTTGACTGATGGGGGCATGGCCAGGTGCCGGACAAATGGGTGGATGGTGATGATTGGTGGAAACATTGGAAACATGGGGGGGTGAGATGGGCCTGAGCTCAGGGAACGTGTGTCCCAGGGAATTCTGGGTCTTCCGGAAGAATTGGATGGAAGAGCTGCTGTGGACCCTGCACCCTCTACCATGGACACTGACCGCCTGTTGGCCAGGGTCCACGAGCTGGAACTCCAAGGTCAAGCTGACTGGCTTTTCTCTCCCCTCTTCCCTGAGATGTCTCTCCCCCCAGCTCCACCGCCATCTGCAGGGCCTCCGGCTTCCAGGGCCAGGAGAGGTACCCGCCCGCCTTCCCACCCGATCCCCAGTCCTTGCAGGGCTTCCTACACGCCTGCCAGCGGGGTGGGAGATTTGAATTTGGCACCAGTGCACACTGCCTCTCAGATGTCACCTACTCATCCGCATCCCCCTGCACCTGGCTGGGTGGGAGATGGCAGAGATGTACCTGCCTCTCACACCTTGCCTCTGACCCCTGCCTACCCACATCTCCCTGCGCCCGGCTGGGCGGGTGATGGCCGACAGTCGCCTGCTGCCCTCCCCTTGTCGCAGAACTCTGCCTACCAGCAGCTCCCTGAGCCCGGCAGGGCGGGAGATTCCCATCTGATGCCTGCCGCCACGGTCTTACCCCTACCTGCTGCTCGGCACCATCTCCCTGCGCCCGGTAGAGCGGAGATGCACACGCCATGCCCAGGATGTGGGCTGCACCTGCCATGATGAGTCCTCCATCCGGGGTTTCCAGTTGCTCTAGATGCTGCCCAGCTGCTATCCTCGGACCCCCTAGCTCATCAGGGTCGGTGGCCAGAACTCCGCCCCTGGACCTCTCCTTTCATCAGCATTCTCCTGCCTCGCCAGCCACCAACATTCCTCAAGGAGATGGATGTCGCGGGCCTCTACCGGCTCCTCCCATGGACCATCCTACACCGGGCGTTCCTCTTGGACCTGCTGCTGGTCGTCCTTCTTCGGCTGCACCTCCGTGCATCAGTGAGTATGATTGTGATTTGATTTGGGATAGGGCTAGTGACGCTGCCGTATCGGGCCCGCTGGACGAACGCATTGTTATGGTTGTAAAATCGGTCCTGTCTTGCATGGGTGTGTCGGGTCCAGCATGTAGTTCGGGCTCTTTCGTGGGTGACGCTTTGTGGGCGGTTTCGCCTACCGGCATGCACCTATTGGAAGACGTCAAGGATAGGATCTGGCGTTGCAAATTTATTGATTTTCTCGCTCTAGTCCCTCCCGACAGAGAGACGTTCGACAAATCTCGTCGGGTTGACCTTGCGGCACAGGGCGACAAATCAAAACAGCTTCCTGTTTGGGAACTGGCTGCAGGGGTTCCGTGCTTATGCCGGAGAGCTTTGTGAGCATTTTATGGAGTTGGCTGCATCATTCTTTTGCTATCTTGATCTTATTTGGGGTGCCTACAAAGTTTACGCAGGTCAGTGTTGATTCCACTACGACACCCAGTTTCGCCAAAAAATGGCGTCAAGAAAGGAGTTCTGCTTTGATTGTCAGGGCGGTAGCCTGTGGTTATTGCTCATGTGCCCCCACAGGCCTTCGTCCTTTCAGTCCCCAGCCGGCGCTCTCAAGTGTGTCGGCTCAAGTGTGTCGGCTGTCCCCAAAAAAGGTTTATGCTGGCTGTTCAATGAGAAGGATTTTAAGCATGAGTGCTCACTTTGCGGGGGTGCTCACCCAGCCAGACGGTGTTTCCGGTGTTTCCGAAAGGGAAAACAATCACTTTCCCGGCTGGGGGGCCAAGCCTGACATTTCTAAACCGGAGGACCCCAGTGATCGTCTCAGAGATGCTTCCCTGGCTAGACCGTTACCCCCTTCATAGGGAGGCCTTGATCTTCAGGGACGGTTTGGACCGTGGTTTTTGGATCCCCTTTACTCCTTCTGATGTGCCGACCATGGCACCTAGTTGAAAACTGCTGTTCAATTCGAGTCCGAGGTGGCCGAGAAGCTCCAGAGGGAATTGAATTTGGGGCATATGGCAGGCCCGTTTGATCTCCCCCTTTCCACAACCTGAGGGTTTCCCCCCTCAGTGTGGTCCCCAAAAGGGCTGAGGGGAAATTCCACCTTATCCACCACCTGTCCTAGCCTTCTGTCTCCTCGGTTAATGACAGCATCAACAAGGAGGAATCCAGGGTCCACTACGCCTCTTTCAACAAGGCGCTCCACTTGATCAGGGCGGCTGGTCCTTCAGCTTTGCTGGCAAAAGCAGACTTTGAGCCCGCTTTCCGCCTCCTCCCGGTCCACCCAGAATGCTTCCATCTGCTGGTATGCTACTTTCAAGGAAGCTACTTTTTTCGACATATGCCTTCCCATGGGCTGTGCTATTTCTTGTTATTTCTTTGAACTCTTCAGTAATTTCCTTGAATGGGTAGTTGTCTAGGCAGCTGGTTTGCATTCTGTGTTGCACTACTTGGATGACTTCCTCTTCCTCGGCCCAGCTGACAGTGGTTGGTGCCAGCAGCTCCTGCCTGTTTTCAGGACACCTGCGAGCAGTTTGCCATTCCGCTGTCAGCTGACAAGACTGAGGGTCCCGTGATGGTTTTGACATTTTTGGGTATTGAAATAGACACCGTGGCGATGGTTTTTCAGCTGCCCAGTGACAAGCTGGCCAGGCTCCTCTCCCTGGTCTGCTTGGCAAAAGGGGCCAAAAAAACTGCAGTCAAAACAGCTTCAGTCCTTGCTGGATCACTTGGTCTTTGCCTGTCAAGTCATCCGCAAGGGGAGGGCTTTCTGTAGATGCCCGGCATGGGCCATGAAGGGCCACCATTATGTCCGTATCACCAAGCCCATGCGGGATGACTTGGGGATGTGGTTATCCTTTCTCCAGTCTTACAATGGCCAGTCATGTTGGCTGCTGAAGGAGTTACCAAACTCACAGCTGGAGCTATACACTGAGGCAGCAGGCTTCTGTGGTTTTGGTGCCTTTTTCCAGGGTGGGTGGTTGGTCTGCTGAGTGTTGGCCGGCCTCATGGGCCCGCATGGATCTTTTGCGCAACCGCACCCTGCTGGAGCTCTTTCCGATTATTGTCGCCATTGAGCCGTGGGTCGAGCGGTTGCGTAATCGCCAGGTGGTTTTCTGGTCTGATAACATGAGCGTGGTGCAGGTGGTCAGCCAACAGTCTGCTAGATCCCCTCTGGTCATTTAGTTACTGTGTTTTTGGTTCTAAAATGCCTGCAGTTTAACCTATGCTTTAGAGCTAGGCATGTCCCTGGAGCTGCTACCAATATTGCTGATGCTCTCTCTCGTTCACAACTCAATCGCTTCCTGCCCTGGCCCATCGGCTTCCCTGGAGGGCCTCTCCTGTTCGGCCTACTTGTGGAACCTCATTTCCGATGTTTGCTCGACCTCCTCCAGGCGTCGCTGTCCCCGCGGACATGGGCATTGTACTGTCGCGTGTGGGACGAATGGGTCTAGGTGTCGGGTGGTGAGTTTTCCATCTCGTCTTCACAGGAAAGATGCGTGGCTTTATTTTCTTATCTTGTTTATTTGCTACAAAAAGGTTCTTCTGGTTCCACGGTTTCATCGACTTATAGGGCGTACACACGGTCGGACTTTGTTCGGACATTCCGACAACAAAATCCTAGGATTTTTTCAGACGGATGTTGGCTCAAACTTGTTTTGTCTACACACGGTCGCACAAAGTTGTCGAAAAATCCGATCGTTCTAAACGCGGTGACGTAAAACACGTACGTCGGGACTATAAACGGGGCAGTGGCCAATAGCTTTCATCTCTTTATTTATTCTGAGCATGCGTGGCACTTTGTCCGTCGGATTTGTGTACACACGATCGGAATTTCCGACAACGGATTTTGTTGTCTGAAAATTTTATCTCCTGCTCTCCAACTTTGTGCGTCGGAAAATCCGATGGAAAATGTCCGATGGAGCCCACACACGGTCGGAATTTCCGTCAACACGCTCCGATCGGACATTTTCCATCGGAAAATCCGACCGTGTGTACGGGGCATATGTCTGCTTTGTCCTTCTGGCATCAGCTCCTTGGGTTGGAAGACATCACAAAAGCGTCTCCTGTCCGTCGGGTCCTGTGGTGTTGGAGACGTGCAACACGTTCTCCCAATTCTCGGTGTCTGGTTTCCCTCCCTATTCTCTCCGGTACCCCTTCCCTGTTGCCGTCCGTTTGCTTTTCCTCGTTCGAGACCCTTCTTTTCCAAGAGGCCTTCTCTTGGGCGTTTTTCAGAATTTTTCACATCGACGAACTGGTTTCAAAATCCACGTCCTTGATGGGCGGCGTTTTGGTGGAGGATGTTACCTTCTCTAAGCACTGGGTGTCGGTTTTATTGCGTACATCAAAAAGAGACAGCTTTGGTAAGGGCAGAAGGGTTGTTCTGTACCCTTGCAGGGGCCCCTTCTGCTCTGTTTCGCTGGTTTCCCCCTTCTTGTCCTAACGCCTCCATCCCCTATTTTCTTTGTTCACGCCGATTCCTCCTCTGTGAGCAGGTTCCAATTTTTGCTGGTTTTTCGTTGCTGCCTTGAGAAACTAGGCCTCCCTTTTGCGTGACTTTGCGACCCACTCCTTTCGCATCAGTACTGACAACCCTGCTTCGGGCATGGGTTTCTCAGATACGGAACTCCAGTGTTTGAGTAGGTGGGAATCACCTTGTTTTTCTTTGTACGTCCGACAACACCTGTTGTTTTAACTTTCAGATCATTACCCGGCTCTGATCTGGAACGTTGGAGATTCCTTCATTTACTGAGCTGCTCGTCGGGCGGAAGTTCAGAACTACGGGAAGAATTTGGGTTTTACCTATGATCTCGCCAAGATCTGCTGGCTTGGGCTCCGTAGGTTATGCTGGCCTCAAGTCCTTTCAGGGTGTTTGCGCCTTCGGTCCCATGTCTGGCCCCATCGTTTTGATTCTTCACGCTGGAGGGAACGATGTGGGTTATACACGTTCTGTGAAATTAATCTTCACTATCAAGCGAGACATTGCTCAATGCTATGCAGTCTATACCAATTTGGTGCTCATCTGGTCGGAAATCGTGCCTCACTTGCTATGGGCCAGGGAAATACCTGGCCCCCATCTGGAATGCTTCCGTCACAAGGTTAACGCCCAGGTCGCCAAGTTTGTTCGGCAGATCGGGGGGGTTTGTCATCAGACACAAGGATCTGGAGGGTGCTAATGATGATCTGTTGAGATCGGATGGCGTTCACCTTAATGACATTGGGTTGGACATCTTCAACCTTGGCCTATAGCGTGGTGTGGAACAGATACTGGCTGAGGTGGGGCGCTTGTCAGCTATCCACTGATGTGCGGATGACGGTTTCTTGACCTTGCCAGCATTTAAAGTTGCTGTAATGGGCTATGCCCTTGATGAAAAAATTGGAGGTAGGCTGTCTGTCCAGCACTTATGGTAGGTACAGGCCGCCCTTCCCCTTTTTGGTATTGAGTGCTCACAGTACGACTGTGACTCACACTGGTTAAATGTGTTCACATATTACGTGTTGGAATTTAATAAAGCTGTGGCCTTGTCCTTTCCAACCTAATGGTTGTGTTTTATTTAATGTGGTAAAAGGGCAAGGGTGGTGGGGGATTTGATCCCATTGTGTTACATTCATTTGTACCTAGGCCCATTGCGCCTCAGCAGTCAAGGATGTTACTGACAGGCTCAGTGAGCGGACCCTGAGCAGATCAACCATGACAGGAGATATCCATTGCTGACCCCAGGAATACGACCCGCAGTAGTGCAGGAGGAGAGCTCTGACAGCAAGTGGCTCACACTGTGGACACTGATGGAGGATGGAATGTCAGACTGGCAGCATTGGGCTAGCAGCAGTGGGGTTGCCACCTCACCCCTTTAAACCCAAACACATATGAATTATACAGGTTCTGATATTTTAATGCAGATAAGGCACCAAGTGAGTTTAATTACCACCTTAATCAGCCACAGAACTTGTGTAATTAATATGTGTTTGGTTTTAAAGGGATGATGTGGCAACCCCAAGTGGCAGGGGGCAAGTGAGGCAGCGGTTATCAGTACCAGCTGGGCCAGTGCAAGAATTTTTGGCTATACAGGAGAAGGTGCAATTTGATTTTTGATGCCCTGCCACCCCTCTCCCCTCCACAATGCAACCCCCCACCCTCACTGTCTACAGCCACACTGGAACCTCCTTCACTTTACGCCCGTATTTGTGATGGGGTGCGACATGTAGGACGTCTCTACAAATCCATCCCCACCCAACCCCCCTCTCTGCAAAAAATCCTCTCGCCATTTCTAGCCCAGATCCTCTCCCCCAGGTCCTCCCTTCCACTACAACACCCCCCCCCCATCCTGGGTCAAATCCCCCCCCCCAGCATGAATTCTTCCCCCCATGCCAGCATAAGTATTCTCCCCAGTTCTATCATAAATCCTACTACCCAAATCCCCCTTCCCAGTACAAACCCCCCAAAACAAAATCCTCTACCCTTCTAATACAAATCCATACTTCTAAACTGTCCCGGTTTTGGTGGGACCTTCGTGAGATACAAATGAAATCCTGTGTATCTGGACTAAGGGTCTGTTCACACCAGAATGCCTTGAGGGAAACCTGCGTTTTGTGTGCGTTTCCCACACCGCATTTAACCACTTCAATACCAGGCACTTAGACACCTTCCGCCCAGGCCAATTTTCAGCTTTCAGCGCTGTCGCAATTTGAATGACAATTGCGCGGTCATGCTACACTGTACCCAAACAATTTTTTTATCAGTTTGTTCCCACAAATAGAGCTTTCTCTTGGTGGTATTTGATCACCTCTGCGGTTTTTATTTTTTGCGCAACAAATAAAAAAAGACCGAAAATTTTGGAAAAAAACACGTTTTTCTTTGTTTCTGTTAAAATTTTTTGGAAATAAGTATGTTTTCGTCTTCAATGATGGGCACTGATACGGCGGCACTGATGGGCACCGATGAGATGGCACCAATGAGGTGGCACTGATGAGGTGGCACTGACGGGCACTAATGATGAGCACTGATAGACGGCACTGATGGGCACTGATAGGTGGCACTGGTATGTGGCACCAATGGGCACTCATAGGTGGCACCGATGGGCACTCATAGGTGGCACTGATGGGCATTTGTAGGTGGCATTGATGGGTACTTATGGGTGGCACTGATAGGTGGCACGGATGGGCACTGATGGGCACTGATAGGTGGGCACTGATGGGCACTGACAGGTGGCACCGATGGACACTGATGGGTGGCACTGATTGATGGCACTGATGCCCCCAAGGGTGGCATTGCTGGGCATCAGTGCTATATAATGGTGCCAATCAATGCCCATTTGTGGGCACTGATTGGCACAGATTTGGCATTGACTGGGCACATTGGGCACATGTGGATGGCCATGGGGTAAATACCTGGCCATCCACATGTTGCCCCTTCCCTGGTGGTCCTAGTGGCGATCCCTGGTGGTCCAGTGTGGTGATCTGAGGGGGGGCTGCGCTGATAAACAATCAGCGCAGACCCCCGCTGTCATGAGAGCCGCTGAACGGCTCTCCTCTACTCGCGTCTGTCAGACGTGAGTGAGGAAGAGCCGATCAACGGCTCTTCCTATTGACATTGTGTGCGTTATTATAGGCTTACCTGTAGCAAAAAGTGGATTGTAAGGGTTTACAACCACTTTAGATCAGCACGTCCCGTCCTGTTGATGTTGTGTCCATTCTCCTCCCCCTCCTCCTCCTGTCTGTGACATCTGAACCGAGGCGGAGGGGGAAGAGGGGATTTTAGTCCGTGTGTGAGGCAGGACGAGGGAGAGATGCAGCTGCCATACAGAGTAACGGTAGCATGTGGGACCTGAAACTTCTCACACAAGCTGGGAGCCAGTCATTGGAGCCAGGTACCGGAAGTCATTACCAGCAGTGTTAGCGCTCACCCTCCTTGCGGCCGTTACATCAGGCACTGGACCGGAAGTCTTTCGTGCCCCCCCCCCACAGTGGCAGAATGCCAGGGCCAAGTCGCAAGTGTGACTGTTGCGACCCTGGTAGTTTAGCTAACTGACCTTTTGTCTAGGTAAGATTTCTTTGTTCTCATGGCCCCTAAATAAAGATGGGGGGGAAAGTCAACAATATAAAACTTCAGACTAAGAAAGTGAAGCATTGTGGATTTAAAAGACACTTAGTAGGACTATCCAAAGGAACATAACACTAATAATGTTTCCTTAATGTGGTTGTAAACCCTTACAATCCATTTTTTGCTACAGGTAAGCCTATAATAAGGCTTACCTTTAGCTACCCCGGATATCTTCTAAACCTGCACGGTTTAATAAATATGAAAAAGTGTTGCGGATACCAGAAAAAATAAACTGATACTGTAAACAAATAACCTCAAATGATCCGTGATGAAAACATATCAAACCATCAAATTAAATCAATTCACACTGAGTACATTAGAATAGTTCAATAAAAGTAAAGTGCACGTGTGCTAAAAAGTGCATAATAGTCCATATCAAATGATAAAAAAGGGTGTCTAATTTTCATTCTTCAGTGCAGGCAGCTCCAGTGTGACAACATATAAACAAATGGTGTACTTTCACCCGATCGAGACATACTCATCAGTGGCGGCTGGTGGGTATTTATTTTTTCGGAGGGGAGGCAAACAACCATCCCCCCTCCCCCAAGCTGCCAGCTGTGGCACTACCCATCCAACACCCCCCCCCCACTGTCTGCTGGTCGGTCCGGCACTTACCCCATCTAGGTGGTGGCTGGCAGGCTGCGGGCAGCGGCTTTGGTGTCCTCTGCTCCAGCACAGTGGACCCCGATCTAGGTGGCAGGTGGCGGGTTGCAGGCAGCGGTTACGGTGACTCCTTATGAAGTAACGTGGGCATGACATAACGCGTAGGGCATCCCAGACTGGAAGTGATGTGTTGGAGATCTTTTTATGCTAAGTATATGATACTAAAAGCGTTTTTTTCTGCTTTTCTGATGTAAGAGTTATTCCTTTAATAAAACAATTTTTACTGACAATATTACACTATGGGAGGTCACTTTGTTTTTACCCTAACATATCGATGAGCGCATGTGAGGGGGTCTTAAAGGGATCAACACCAGAGGATATCCAAATCAACTGAAAAGTACTACAAGGTGGTGAACATCGATGGAGGATTATTTCTATATGTAATCAAGTGTCTATTTGATTATTTATTGAGGTGAGAATAATGGGAGCACTGAGGTGTCACAATCGGGTGGAAGTACACCATTTGTTTATATATTGTCACATGGAAGCTGGGGTGAACAACGGCACTAAATATGGTGATAACATAAAATTATATAGCAACTGGAATATAGGTACAGTATACATAAAATATGTGTGTGAGTAAGCACACATAATATTAAAACATTTGTTAAAACATAATGTCCATGAATGATCCGATATCTTGTATGATTAGCACCTGGAGGCAGCTCCCTTAGAGTGAAGCGATAGGCTCTGTGTAGAAATGGGAACAGAGGGGCGCCAGACTGAGTGCAGTATAAATCATATACTGTATTTAATAAAAACAAGTAGTAACTTATAGGTTAAATTAGATGAGTTCAGTATGTGGTAAAAATCGCCAGTCCTGGAGTCTCATAAACTTCCATATTTGGCGCCTTGTTTTCCCTTTGCAGCCTGGGGCACTGGTGTGATCTTGAAGTGGCAACGAGGGTCAGTTTATATGGCCATAGTTATGTGTGTAGTAAGACTGATTTAGAATTTCAGCTAAGAATCATATTTCTTGTATTTCATGTTGAAATTACTTCTGACAGGTTGTGGTTAAAGGTTAAAGACACTGGACTTACTCACTCCCCCTCCCATACAGAAACCTGCTAAGTTGTTCTTTCTGTGCAAGGAAAACGAAAGTTTTGCATAAGGTTTAAATATATATGTTTTGCAGAACTTGTCTGGTTTAGGATGCGTAGGTTGATTTTAGGTTGATTTTTAAAAGGTTAGAATGTTTTGTATAACGGAAGTGTACCGCCTGTTCGCTTGTGACACAATATGCTGAAATTATATGTACACTGTATGAGCTGTATTTTGGACACTTGACATATAGACACGAGTCGGGTCAAGCGTGTCCACTTTTTTGGCCAAGAAGCTGGAATAAATCTCCCATACTTGAGTCCTGTGTTCAGCAACGTCATTTTACAGATATTCACCTGCTACTTCTTTTGGTGCATTTGGCCGTAAGGGGGGGGAATATCGGTATGACCTGTTGAGGCGGGTGGCACTGTTTTCCACCAGACCTACAAGGAGTGGTCCGAGAGGCCAGCCCTGTGGGCTATATCTCAAAAGGTGCCTTCTAGAACTGTTATCTAGGAGACTGTGCTGTGTCCCATTTGGTGGCCTGCTGTGGACAACCTTGGTAGCGTCAAAAGGACCTGGGAATCTGATAAATAGATAGCTGGAGCTCCAACGGGAACAGGTGAGAGTCTTTTTACTTTTGTTTTTGGATAACAGTCAGACAGCCAGACAGCCTCTTGACGGATCGAGAGAAGGAAGCCTGATCACCTTCCAAGAGAGAGACGTCCGTTCAGATGACTGTGCATCTTTCGGACAAATCCTCAGTCAGTCAGTAATTTTTGGGTGGGAGTGTCTGGTATGATTGATGTGTGTATGAGACATCACTTTGTGGTGAGGTGACAGTTGTCCTCTTCTAAGTGCGGTTCCTGGCCGGGAGACCGCGCCCAGGCCACTGACCGAGGGAAGCGTTGTCTATTGTTCCTACTTGTGTCGAGGATTCAGACCCCTTACTGAATTCTCATCATTTACCCAACCCTCTGTGTCTGTCTTGGTGTCTTTTAGGTTACAAGTATGGGTGGGAAACATAGTGTTGAATCTCCCCTACAATCCATGATCTCCAACTTTAGGAAGGGATTTTCTAAGAACTGCAATTTAAAACTTAGTCCTGAGAAATTGATAACATTGTGTGAGAAAGATTGGCCCCGTTATGGAGCGCGGTGGCCCCCACAGGGAACCTTTGACTTAGAGACCATTGACTGATTATTTGAGAATATTATGTCAGACTCACAGAAACATGACCAAGAACGCACCTTCCAGGAGGACTGTTCGTTCGGATGATTGTGCATCCCTCGAATAAATCCTCGGCCAGTCAGTTAGGAGGAATATCCGTCCGGATGATTGTGCATCTCTCGGATAAATCCTCAGCCAGTCAGTCAGGAGAAATGTTCGTCCAGATGATTGTGCATCTTTCGGACAAATCCTCAGTCAGTCAGTCAGCTATGAGAAAATGTCCATCTGGATGATTGTGCATCCTTCGGACAAATGGGAGATAAAGACCTGCAGTGGATAGAAGCCACAAAAAGAGGAACAGTGCAGAATTATGGTTATGACAAGAGTAGTACCACTGACAAAACAAACAAAAAACATATATTCTCAACCCGAAGAGACAGATTAGCCTCCCCCGTATGTAGATGAACGGACCTCAGATAGAGACAGGTCAGACACAAACTCAAATATTCCGCGCTTAGGACAATGTTTAAAAGAGAACTGCAGCCCCCCCAAAAAATGGAAAAACACCGAGGTGAGATCCAAAAAATAAAAAACTGTAGTGGGGGATATGGCGCTGTTCAGAAGTGTATATAATTAAAATAATACCCTAAAAAATGTGGTTGCAATATGTGAGAAATATTGTGAACAAGTGTATGAATGGTAAACAAACAGCATGTCATGTGTATATGCCACAAGTGTGAAACATCACATCATATAAAAAAACCAAGTGCAAATGAGGTGTAAATAATCCTAAGCAATATATAAATATGTGCGCGATATTGGTACTGGTTTACAAAATCGCAAGAAAAACGCACAAAAAATACCCCAAAAATGCACAAATATAATCAATGGTGTAATAAATAATTGATGTGATATTGCACCAGAATTTTCAAAAATCAGATCCAAATGATATAAGTGTCCAAGCAAAATTAAAGTTCTATATATGTAAAAAAGAAAAAAGAAAAAATCTGTGAAAAGTGTCTTTGCTTCCGAAAGGATCCCGTGTAAATTATTGTGGTCGTTGTGTAATCTCCTTCTCTGGAACCCCCAATTGTGTCCCCACTCACCGGAAAGCCCAACCCCTGCAGGGGTAATGGGCAAATGAAAGTAAATCCACTGGCAGAAGTCGATCGGTGTCCCCCTCTGTGGTTCCGCGATCTCCTTCCTGGTTGGGTTATCGCTAGCCCTTGGCTCCAGCAATGTGACGTTCTGGAGGAGCTCCCCACCAGACGGTCTGGTGGGGAGCTCCTCCAGGATTCCAGGGTGATTTACACGGGATCCTTTTGGAAGCAAAGACACTTTTCACAGATTTTTTCTTTTTTCTTTTTTACATATATAGAACTTTAATTTTGCTTGGACACTTATATCATTTGGATCTGATTTTTGAAAATTCTGGTGCAATATCACATCAATTATTTATTACACCATTGATTATATTTGTGCATTTTTTGGGTTATTTTTTGTGCGTTTTTCTTGCGATTTTGTAAACCAGCACCAATATCACGCACATATTTATATATTGCTTATGTTTTTCTTTTTTGAGTGCATGTATTTCTTTTAGGATTATTTACACCTCATTTGCACTTGGTTTTTTTATATGATGTGATGTTTCACACTTGTGGCATATACACATGACATGCTGTTTGTTTACCATTCATACACTTGTTCACAATATTTCTCACATATTGCAACCACATTTTTTAGGGTATTATTTTAATTATATACACTTCTCAACAGAAACAGGTCAGAGCCATGTCCAAATGCCCCATCCAGTAGACAAGGGGACTCAAGTTGTTGTCCACCTACATCAGATTCAGCAAGTTTGTCAATGCCAAATATCAGTAAATATACTCCAAACCGTAACACTCTGGGTATAGGCAGGACAGAAATAGGGAATTCAGTAGTAGTCAATGGGCTCCCCAATCAAGTGTCCACTTCCACTCCGAGAAATCCTGATGCAAATAGCCGGACCCTTGCCTCATCTTTCAACATACCTCTGCAAATGCCCCTAAGAGAACAGGCGGTGGGGGAACATGGGACTCTAGTTTACACCCCTTTTTACCACAACAGATTTACTGAACTGGAAGATTCATAACCCTGCCTACTCTGAGAAGCCCCAAGTCATGACAGATTTGCTCCACTCAATAACTCAGACCCATAACCCCAATTAGTCAGACTGCCAGCAACTTTTATTGACCCTTTTTAATACTGAGGAGAGACACAGAATTAACCAAGCAGTGCAGAAGTATAAAGTCAAAAGACCCTTCCTATTAGAAAGACTTTGTAGTTTTGGGGGGGGGCATCAAGTCCAACATCAGTTCCTGTACATGCCGGATTGCCCTATTCCCTTGCTGGGCAGAGACTTACTTGCTAAACTCAGAGCACACATATACTTCGAATCTGACGGACAGGCTATCCTAAAATTACCCCATCCCTTTGAAGCCCACATACTGCAAGACATCCCGGGACTATGGGCAGAAGACAACCCACCAGGATTAGCCAGACACATCTCTCCAATACTTATTGAATTAAAATCAGGAGCCACTCCAGTCAGCCTGAAACAGTACCCAGTCCCTCGAAAAGCCCTAGTAGGAATACAAAAGTACTTAAACAAATTCCTACACTATGGAATTCTAAAACCCTGTCAGTCGCCCTGGAATACACCTCTACTCCCAGTACAGAAACCCGGAACAGCTCACCGTCGTCCTGTTCAAGACCTCAGAGTAGTCAATCAGGCTGTAATGACCATCCACCCAGCGGTCCCGATCCGATCCCATACAACCTATTGGGATTAATACCAGGGGAGGCCACCTATTTCACAGTTCTGGATTTAAAAGATGCCTTCTTCTGTCTCAGAGTGGCAGAACAATCCCAGCGCATTTTTGCTTTCCAGTGGGAGGACCCAGAGACTGGGGGTAAGGGACAACTGACATGGACACGTTTACCCCAGGGATTCAAAAACTCCCCTACACTATTTGGAACAGCCCTGACCCAAGACCTGAAATCGTTCAAGTCTGATCCTGAGAATAGAGTCCTCCTTCAGTATGTGGATGTCCTATTGATCGCCGCCAAAAATAGAGAAGAGTGCCTTCAAGCTACTAATGAACTGTTACAATTACTGTGGGAGGCAGGTTATAAGGTGTCCCGGAGAAAGGCGCAATTGTACCAAGAGACTGTAAAGTACCTGGGATTCAGAGTATCACAAGGACAGAGACAATTGGGAGAAGGCAGGAAAGAAGCTGTTTGTCAGATTCCCACTCCGACTACCAGACAGCAAGTACGTGAATTCCTGGGGGCGGCAGGATTCTACCAAATCTGGATTCCGGACTTTGCCACAAAAGCCAGACCCTTCTATGAATCCAAAAAGGGGGGAGAAAAGGAACCCTTTCAATGGGGAGAACAACAAATCAGAGCATTCCAAGACATTAAGGTCTCCCTAATGCAGGTTCCTGCGCTAGGCCTGCCGGACAGCCAAAAAGTCTTCTATTTGTATGCCAGTGAAAAACAAGGAATAGCAGTAGGAGTCCTGACACAATACTTGGGGTCGTGGCAGCACCCTATAGCATACCTTTCAAAACAACTGGACACTGTAGCTCAGGGATGGCCATCCTGCCTGCGGGCCATTGCAGCAACAGCCCTCCTTGTGGCTGAAGCTGACAAGTTGTCATTAGGTCAGGAGACTTATGTCCCAGTCCCACACCAAGTACAGGCATTAATGGATTACAAGGGAAATCACTGGTTCACTAACCGTCGAATGGTTAAATATCAAGCTATGCTGTGTGAAAATCCTCGTATCCACTTGGAGACTGTAAACACTTTAAACCCAGCCACTCTGCTCCCCACCTCACAAGAACCCCTAACTCATGACTGTCTCCAGGTAATGGATATGCAAGCCGACCAGACTTGAAAGACAGCCAAATGTTGAGTACTTTACTGACGGAAGCAGTTTTGTAAAAGATGTTTATGTCCAAATATGGAATCCCCTTCACCATAGGCTCAGACAATGGCCCTGCCTTTGTCCACAAGCACCTCCAGGAATTAGCAACAGCACTTAAGATTACTTGGAAACTACACACCGTATATAAGCCCCAAAGCTCTGGAAAAGTTGAATGAATAAACCGCATGGTCAAGTCACAACTGGCCAAGCTCTGTCAGGAAATCCAAATGTAATGGACCTTGATGTTGCCCATTGCTTTACTGAGAATCCGGAGTACCCCAACAAAGAGGACAAATCTGTCCCCTTTAAGGTACTGTATGGTAGGCCCCCACCCATCATTAGAGGGATAAGAGGAGACTTGCATCAGATAGAAGGGGTAGTTAACCGTGAACTGATACAGAGACTTGGGGAGAGTAAGCAAGACATAGGGAAATGAGTTCAAGAGAAACTTCCCATAAGCTTGTCGAACCCAGTACACCAGGAGATACAGTGTGTGTAAAGGAGTGGAACTTAACCCCACTAGGGCCAAAATGGAGGTCCTTACACTGTTCTGCTATCTACCCCAACAGCCATTAAGGTAGCTGAGGTGACACCCTGGATACACCACTCCAGGGTAAAATGAGCTGCTGACCTCACAGACTCCTGGCACAGTACAGTAGATCCCCAAGATCCTTTGAGACTGAGATTGACCAGAGAAATCAGAAGGAAGAACTCCAACCCTGCGGCCAGCACACCCCTGGAAGCTGCTGGCTCAACGCACGGCGGAAGATAAAGGACATCTACTAAGCTCTGCTCCAACCACAGCCCGGATGCTGGTTGGTCTACGCATAAGCTGAAGCTTGAGGATATTCATTGATGTAATGTTTACTAAAATCTTTATAATGAGACTGTTGATAGCCATAGCAGTGATACTGGCCGAGCTAAAAAGGGGGAGGGTAATTCATGTGACCCTTATATAAAGACCACCAGAGTAGGATCCATAGCTACCAAGATGTTATTGTGGCACTCTCATTATCAATGCAAGGGCACAGTAGCTGGTACCTGCATACATAATGGGACTACCTATTCAATGTGCTCCGTTGAAAATCAGATAACCTGTTATAACCCCACTTATGCACCCTATAAAACTTGGCTAACTGCTCGGAGCTTTAGCTCCACCGGTAAGCTGGTAAACCATACCCTGATCACCAACTCAAGTATTGCAGAGACAAGTTTTAATTATTTTCTGACTCTCCCTATAGTGTATGGAGTGCAAATAGTTTTACTCCTTTTGTATTCTTATTGTTACCATGGGCCAAGGGTCACTATCCCAGTGTTTTATAAGTTAATGAGAGACCCGACTGGAGCTGACAATGGGAAATAGTTTTGGTAGAAGAATGTTTTGTGCCTGCTAGTGAGGCCACCATAAAGAAGAAAGAAAAAAACTGTATGTTATCTAGTGATGCTTAATCTCGCTCATATTAAGCGCTATGATTATGATCAAAGGGAGGAATGAAGTGGCAACGAGGGTCAGTTTATATGGCCATAGTTATGTGTGTAGTAAGACTGATTTAGAATTTCAGCTAAGAATCATATTTCTTGTATTTCATGTTGAAACTACTTGTGACAGGTTGTGGTTAAAGATACTGGACTTACTCACTCCCCCTCCCATACAGAAACCTGCTAAGTTGTTCCTCTTTCTGTGCAAGGAAAATAAAAGTTTTGCATAAGGTTTAAAAATATATATGTTTTGCAGAACTTGTCTGGTTTAGGATGCGTAGGTTGATTTTAGGTTGAATTTTAAAAGGTTAGAATGTTTTGTATAATGGAAGTGTACCGCCTGTTTGCTTGTGACGCAATATGCTGAAATTATATGTACACTGTATGAGCCGTATTTTGGACACTTGACATATAGACACGAGTCGGGTCAAGCGTGTCCACTTTTTTGGCCAAAAAGCTGGAATAAATCTCCCATACTTGATTCCTGTGTCCAGCAACGTCATTTTACCGATATTCACCTGCTACTTCAATATTAAAGGGATCCAGAGGAGACTGGGAACCAGGAAACGAAAACAGCTGATCGTGACTTCACAGGAACAGGAAATGTGATTATTCACAGTGGCAAGGAATGGTAGCTTCTTCACCAGACCATGATTGGCTGGCAAACCTGGCAGTCTTATATACAGAGGAAATAGAGATATTATGGGCTGGCCAGCCCGTCAATTAAATAGACAGTTTGCCCATTTCTACTCATATTTACATTCACTTCGGTCTATAGCCGTCGACCTCTTTAAATCTGTCTAATTGATTGAGGAGGTAAATGGTTAAAGACCGAAGTTGGTTAAAAAACAATCCTCAATAGTGCACACTCGTATTAAAACTATGTATGCCAGCATTTAAAGTGGCTGTATACCCCGCTTGTACATTTTCACCCCCAGGTAAGGCTATAATAAGGTTTACTCTTAGGTAAAATGAATATCTCCTAAACCTGTACGGTTTAGGAGATATTCACATTGCATGCAGCCGCTGAAGTCAGTGGCGCATGCGTTCTGAAGGTCCGGCGGATGCTGCCAAACCTTGCCGGAATGGAGGACTCCCACAAGCATGTGCCGGAGTGACGTCATCACTCACAGCACCAGAGCCGCGAACCCGGAAGAAACACAGAGGGAACATGTCAGCTCCCTCAGTGGTGACTGGGAGGCGGTGCGTGCACTTCGTTCTAAGGTAAGTATTTCATAATGAGCTAGTATGCGGTGCATACTAGCTTATTATGCCTTTACCTTTACAGGGTTTTTTTTTTTCAGGGCATACAGCCACTTTAAGATGGTTACTATACCACAGTAATCCAAGATGACTCAATTTCCGCATGCGTTCCATGGACTGGAAGTGACGTAGGCAAATATGACATCATTTTAATGTGGTCAGCACTTTTGGGGATTGTGTTTGACCATTTTTGAAATAAAATTACTGCACCATGGCACTTTAATCTGTAATTCATTTATGATGGTTAGTGTGTACCTAGAGGATTAGCATCAGCCATGCAGAAATCTAACACTTGATGGAGAGGAGGTGATCAAAAAGGCTGCCTGGAAGGACAGAACAAAATTTGAGCTATTGTAGACCCACTTATTCGATTTAGAGGGTCATTGGATTCTGGTGAGTGCACAGCTTGAGTGTGAGCGCACGATATTTATCCAGGAGGAGGTGTATTGTAATTCACCATGCACCATTCATTGCAGCACTAAATGTGATTTGGAGGAATAAGCACTGGATTATTAGGGACACTTTCTTGGCCACAATTTGGAGGAAAAAGCACTGGATTATTAAAGAAACTTTCTTGGCCACTATTTATAATTTTAATTGGATTTTAATAGACTATACAGGGAAGTTGAAATGAGTATAAAGAAACACCAGCCCATAATATTAAAGGATAGATCCCTTGCAAAGGTACTGCCTAAGAACGCTCAATTCATATAAAGGCGGGCACCAGGTTAAGAACGAGGTTGGTACATAACATTATCAATTCACCTAGGAGAACAGTAACCCTTGTGGCTCTGGACGGTTTTTTTCAGATGTAGGAGATGTGCATCATGCTAAACCATTGCATTTAAAGAAATGAAATGAACAAAGTTTATGTTGAATAAGACAAATAGCAAGTATAAAATAAGGACATTTATATAATGCGATAGCACCTATGTAACCTATGTGCTAGAGTGCCCCTGTGGGCTACAATATGCTGGGCAAAACACTAGAAAATTATCAGCAAGAGTAGGAAAGCATATCAACTACATTAAAAAAGGCTTTTGAAAACATATAGAGATATTTATTAAAACCGGTGCACACACAGAAGCTGGTTGTCAGGAGTCTGCACAGTCAATGACCAGATATACTGTATGTAGCTACACAAGGAAACTGGGACCAAGCAATGTATAATGAAGTAAGTTTATCAACGGCAAGCAAAAAGAAATGCACACACCAGCAAAAAGTCAATACAAACAACATGTGACCCACACCCAAAAGCCTAAGTAACAGAAACCTAACAAGCTAACTATAAATTATATACAAAATACATACAAATCAGGAATACGGTTAACAGGGAATACCAGGGATGCAAGGGAGGGGGAATCAGGACTGGGTACAGGAACAAGGGGGAGCATGAGTAAAGCAGCAGGGTACAGGATGCAAGCTAGAGCAGGAGCAACTGGCATTCAGAATCTGGAAGAAAGAAAGGCAAACAAAACACTAATGCAAGGTGTGTTAGTAGAGACAGGTTTAAAGCAGAGCTCTGGGCTCTTTCAGAAGAAATTAAAAGTCAGTAGCTACATATACTGTAGCTGCTGACTTTTAACATTAGGACACTTACCTGTCCAAGAATTCAGTGGTGTCTTCACCCGACCTGACATTTTAATCTGGTATCGGGAGCTGCTGCTGCCATCACGGGTAAGGGAAACCGGCAGTGAAGCCTTGCCAGTTCCCTACTGCGCGAAGCGCACAGTGGTTTATGAATGGCCCGGCGGCAGCGGAAGGAGGAGGGGGGCAGAACTTCTGGATGAGTTTGCCGTGGCAACGTCTACCAGAAGTGTAAGTGGGTACCTGTCAAAACCAGGTACCTGCTCATTTAAAAGTGGCAGTGGAGGGGGGGGGCAAATAAGCAGAGCTTCCCCTTTTGGGTGTAGCTCCGCTTTAAGTACCCTCCCAGCAGCTAGGACCAGGTGGAGCTGATTGCAGGAACCTGCTGGCTGTTGGGAGACACCTGCTCGGGGACACCAGAACTGGAGCTTTCCACCCAGGGAAGCACAGTGCCAAGAGCAGGTCTTGACACTAGTTCAGCTGTTCATAGTAAACATTCAGCTTATAACTTCAGCTTGTTCAAAAGCTTTGACAATAAAATCTAAAAGCTGATTCGTTACTATGCACAACTGGACCAGCCTCTGTGTATACCTGCTTTAGTAAATCCCCCCCCCCCCAAGTGTTTTGAGACACTTTCAGGAGTTCCACAATTGTGACTAAATGGGGCTTATATTTTATGGTATTGATAAAGTTTTAAGTAATTATAGGGGAATCTAACCTTAGGAAGCAGGTATTGCAAAATGAAACAAGATAAGATAATAAGAATTGAATACTTTAGAGCCTGATAGTCTTAATATTGACATTAATCTGAATTTTCTTATGAATTTTTAATATGGTAAAGTTTTAATAACCATTTCATTTATAATTTTTTAAGTATTTTTAATCATAATGTATATATTGTTTAATATTTGTAAACACTAATCATCAGGATTATAATTTATTTCTATCTCCAGAATCCTGAGAATTTGTTTTCTTCGTCTTCTCTATATTCAGTTTAACAAAATATAATGATATTTGTCTATATGGTGGCTAAAATGCTAGAGGGCGTAGGAGTAGTTTTACTTGTAATATTACTTGGGTAGGGGTGTAAAAATATAAATGGACACAAGATAGCTCCGGGGGGGGGGGACTAATTAGAATAAAGGAGAATATATAGGAGGGGTTATTCATCTTGACTTTAAATTTCTCAAAGTATAACTAAAAGCAAAACCTTTTTTTAAGTTGTGGATAGAGTGGAAAGGGATTAGAACCCCATTGAGTTTTGATGCTGTCTGTGCCCCCATTAACTACTTTCCGCCCCCCCATATGACAAAACGACAGCCGGGAAGTGGTTTCATTATCTTGACTGGGCGTCATATGATGTCCAGCAGGATAAGCCGCGGTTGCACCCCCTAGGGGGCACGCAGCACAGCGATTGGTAGTGTGGTGTGTCATTCTGACACACCGCATCTCCGATCGAGGTAAAGAGCCTCTGACGGAGGCTCGTTACCACGTGATCAGCTGTGTCTAATCACAGCTGATCATAGTGTAAACATATCGGCTTTTCCTCCACTCACACTGACAGGGGGGTCTGCACTAATTGATGATCAGTGCAGCCCCCCCAGGATGCCCAACCTGGGCCACCAGGGATGACCACCCATGACCACCAAGTAAGTCCACTAGAGCCCACAAGGAATGGCAATCATTGCCCATTAGGGATGGCACTCTGTGCCCATCATAGATGCCTGTCTGTGCCTCTGATCAGTGCTGCCTATCAGTGCCATCTATCAGTGCCACCCATCAGTTCTGCCTATACGTGTCCATCAGTGCTGCCTATCAGTGCCGCCTATCAGTGTTGCATATAAGTGCCACCTCATCAGTGCCAATCAGTGTCCGTCAGTAAAGGAGAAAATGTACTTATTTACAAAGTTTTGTAACAGAAACAAAAAAAAACTTTTTATTTTTCTACATTTTCAGTCTTTTTTTTATTTGTAGTGAAAAAAATAAAAACCCCAGGACAGTAAGGGCTTGTTTACATTTGTGGTTTGGGGGGACGGTAAAACCCCACAGTTCATTGTGGCCTGCAACTGTTACCAAACCAATTAAGTGTCCCTTGCTCTTCAAAAGGTTGAGCGCCCCTGCCTCAGATCCCTTTTAAGGCTTTATAACCTAAATTGTGAAAATTTCAAGTGGCATTATGTTGTCACTTCCTCCGAAATGCTTTTATATATAAAATACAAGACATCATTTTTATACTGATCATCATCATCCCAACACTACTGGAACCAGAATATAGCTGATCTAGCTAGTTTCTTCCTAAAGGTCAGCCCAGCTTTTCTTGAACCTACACCCTGACCATTTGGAAATGGCCATTTATCATTATTTCTGTGCCCATTCCACTAACTTTTCCTCTTCGTATTTCAGACCTAGACAAGTTTTGAACAAATGAGCAGAGTTTTACTACACGGGCACCCAGTTTTATTATGAATGAGAATGTCTGTGCCGCAGTCATAATTTACAGGACTTCAATATGATAACAGTGTCCCTTATTCAGCAAATCGACAATGCGAATGTTGTACCCAGCACACAACCAGGACTGGGACACACTGAGCCCTTTCTTTCCCTCGTTCCTGTGATAACAACAGGACCTTTTTCCCCAGGGTCAGTGACATTGGTTTCCAGTTTCTCATCTGGCCCCACAGAAATAAAAATTGATCCAAATGAATTTGTTTCTTTTCCATTTAACGAGTATTCAAGTGAAAAAAAGCTTACACTTTCCCGAAGAAAGCGGGATCTGTATCTCTGGCCCCTTCCAAATGTACAAGATATTTCTGCCACTTTGTCTTTCATTCACACAAGGGAAATAACAAAGGTTCTTGTGATGTCTGTGGCTGATCGCCATGGTTACGATTCTGAGAAACGGTAAAAAGCAATTATGGTGAAACAGAGGAAGAAGAAATGTGCCCTTTTGTCAGAACTTCATAACAGCTGTAATAACAGGACAGCAGCGGGACAAATGTAAAATAACTCAAATATTGTGGCATGCTAAATGCCAGCACATTAAAAATGGGACTTCACTGTCACATTATTGAAAATGACAGGAAACATTAATTCCAGATGCCAAGAGACTTTTATTAAGGGAAAAGAAGAAAACGAACTATTGTCCCCAATTCGGGAACCATGACATGAGACTTAAAGCCATGAACTGTGCCATTGAGAAGAATCTGTAGGGTGGACATCTATCGATCAGTCATAACATTACAGGTAAAGTGAATAACATTGATTATCTTGTTACAAAAGCACTTGAAAGTGGGTGGGATATATTAGGCAGCAAGTGAACATGTTGTCCCTAAAGTTTAGTGTGTTGGAAGCAGAAAAAAAAACAAGAAAAGTGTAAGGATTTGAGCGGCTTTGACAAAGGCCAAATTGTAATGGCTAGACTACTGAGTCAAAGCAACTCCAAAACGGCAGCTCTCGTGGGATGTTCTCAGTCTACAATGGTCAGGACAGACCAAAAGTGGTCCAATGAAGGAAAACCGGTGAACTGCCAGCAGGTTCATGGTGGCTAAGGCTCATTGATGCACGTGGAGAGGGAAGGCTTGCCCATGTAGTCCAACTACTACTGTAGCTCAGATTGCTGAAAAAGTTAATGTTGGTTCCAGTAGAATTGGTGTCAGAACACACAGTGCATTAAAGTTTGTTGCATATGGGGCTGGGTAGCTGCAGACCGGTCAGGGTGCCCATGCTGACCCATGTCCACAGCCAAAGTGCCTACAATGGGTACATGAGCATCAGAACTGGAACACTTAGCAATGGAAAAGGTGGCCTAGTTTGATGAATTCAGGAATGGTTTGAGGAACACAAGTTTGAGGTCTTGATTTGGCCGCCAAATTCTCTAGATCCCAATCCAATCCAATCTGTGGGGTGTGCTGATAAAACAGGTCTGATCCATGGAAATTATGGGACATAAAGGATCTGCTACTAACGGTTTGGTATCAGATGCCACAGCATACTTTCAGAAGTGTAGCCAAGTCTATGCCTAGACAGGTTATGATGGGTGGTCAAAAAGTTATGGCTGATTGTGGGCTTGAGAGAAGATTGCTGTGCTTACAAAATTTTACATGAGAGGCATGTTTCTACAATTGTAACAAGATTTTAGGAATTTACAGAATTGTTTAACATGGTATTGAATGTCAATGTCCATAAGTTAAACAACTTGTGAGGTTTACTTTTGCAGCACATACCAGGGAAGGTGTTCTTTGGCACCCATTTTTAGGGGACACACCACCCATTCTTTAGATTGAAGATAGCCATTGGAGTTGGGATCCTACACCAATGCCATCTGTGTCCCATTGAGGAAATGTCCCTTCACTTCCTATCCCATAGCCACAACAAGAAGTCAACAAAATCCCTTCAAAGTGAGGGAAATCCCTGGTAGTCACCAGAATCAGGGCCCCATTGAATGATTTTCCCTCATTTCCAGTTCTGGCCACCCCTTAAAGTTTGGGATTTTTCCTCACTAACGCCTTTGGTAAGATCAGTCACCAAAACAAATAGAGAGGGCAAATCTCTCAATTACTGTATACCTAAAGTCATTGTTTAGCTCAAGTGTTCTGATTTAGGCTTAGGTTTAAAAAATAAGTTTTAGTTTCTGAATAAAAAAATAATTTTACTCACCTAGGTGGATGCAGCATCAAACCATTGCTGCCTCTGTTCCCCACTGCTTCGCTCAGCTCTCAGTCTTCAGTGAATAGAGAGCCAATGACTGTCAGTCACTAGCTTTCTGCTCTGCCCTTCCACCACTCACAATGCTGGTTCAGGCATCGGGGTGGATCTAGACTGTAAAGTTGGGCTCAATCCAGAGCCTGAACCAGCTGAGTGACGTCAAAATGACGTGAAAATGGGTCACAGGAGTGAAGAACGAACTGCACTTTTGTGATCCATAGGAGAAGTTGGGCCAAAATACCTTTGGCCCTACCTCTCCTTTAAGTTGCGGAGGTTATCCTCTATCCACACAGCCTCAGTGTCTATTTAAATTGGTCTTTGGGGGTTAGATGGACTTCACAATCATGTGACCGCTGTGATTAGCCCATCCCACTGGCTCCCAATCATTAATTAGAGACAGAGAGTCTATGAGAGATCAGTCACTGTGTTGGGAGAGTGCAGAAACCTTGCTCATCCAAACCCACCCTCTTTGCTGTCACACATACAGTATGCATTATATTGGTGGCAAGAGGTTAAGGGCCCACCTTATGGGTTAGGTCAAGTGTTAACATTAGGGTAAGGGTTTAGTTTTAAAGAGCTTGGTGCTAAAAAAAAGAAGCAATGTAGTGCAGTACAGACCATCTGTGCAGAGACAACACTAAATAAAGAGAAGTCATCAGCATAACAGGCCTGGGTATGTTGATTACCTGTAAAAGCGGAGTTCCAGCCTCTAAAAAATGTTTTTAAAAGTCAGCAGCCTCAAATAATGTAGCCGCTGACTTTTAATATAATTACACTTACTAGGGGATCCTGCAATGTGGCCCCCCGAAGCCGATCCTGCGATGTCGGCCCCCCGAAACGGATTCATCCATAGGCTCGGGTACAGGCACCAGCATTGCAACTAAGGAAAACTGGCAGTAAAGCCTTCAGGCTTCACAGCCGGTTTCCTACTGCGCATGCCCGAATCATGCTGCCCTTTCTGAATGGCCCTGTCATCTTCTAGAACACACACAGGTCCCAGAAGGCAGTGGGGGGGAAGGAGGAGGGGCCGATGCAAATGCGGAGATAACGTACATCCTTGTGTGCGAGGTAGGACGGAGATCCTGCAAAAGAACAACAAAAAAAAGTACATAACGCCAAAAAAAAAGATATCCAAAAACGGGCGTGGGGTTCTCGATTGGTTTAGATCTAGTTTCATTTTTTTTAGCCTGGAACTCTGCTTTAAGGCACTGATGGAAGAGATTGGCAGGACATGGCTTACTGCCAACTACTTGTGCCAAAATGTTGTACTGGATCAGAAGTGGAAGTAAACCCATTAATTGCATTTAAGGCGTGCTGTGAATGATAACTATCACATTTGCTTTACTCTCAACCAAACTGTCAAACCATCAATGGGTTGTTATTAAAACTGATCACATGTGCAGCATTATGGCAACTGCAGATTAAATAGAATCCAAGATGGTAGATTCCTTGAGAAAGGAGGGTTTAGTTCTGCTTTAGGGGAAAAAGTGTTGAAGGTTTGCACTCAATGTGAGTACTGAGAAACCCTTTGGAACTGAGTTACTGTTGGTCACTCATCCAAAGCAGCACCTTCTCTTGCGTCTCTGAAAATTAGATTTTGCCATTATCACCAGTTCATGCGTGTCTGCTATTTCTAAGGTCACTTAACCAACTAAAAGAACTTGCACTGCATTTCTAGGGGATTTAAGGACAGGTGTGGAAATGTAATATGTGTGGTTGAGGCCAGGTTCACATTGGTACAACAAACGCTCCGACATTGGGAGCTCATGTTGCATGATGTGTGAAAATCAATGATTCCCTATGAGAGCCGTCTTAACTGGTCCGACACAAGCCGGTCCGACTTTGAAAATGCTTCCTGCACTACTTTGGTGCGACTTTGATCCTACTTCAGCCCATTGAATATCACTGAAGTCGGATCAAAGTCGGATCGCCGTCTTGACTGATCCGTTTTTGGCATGCAACTTTTGCTCTGATGATCTTGAAGGGGAACTCCACGTCAAATTTAAAAAGAAAATCGGCATGGGTTCCCCATCCAAGAGCATACAAGGCCCTTTGGTCTGGTATGGATTTTAAGGGGAACCCCTACGCCAAAAAAACGGCATGGGGGTCCCCCCTGAATCCATACCAGTCCCTTATCCGAGCACGCAGCCCGGCAGGTCAGGAAAGGGGATGGGGACGAGCGAGTGCCCCCCCTCCTGAACCGTACCAGGCCGCATACCCTCAACATGGGGGGGTGGGTGCTTTGGGGCAGGTTGGGCCCTGCGCCCCCCCACCCCAAAGCACCTTGCCCCCATGTTGATGAGGACAAGGGCCTCTTCCCGACAACTCTGGCCGTTGGTTGTTGGGGTCTGCAGGCGGGGGGCTTATCAGAATCTGGGAGCCCCCTTTAACAAGGGGGCCCCCAGATCCCAGCCCCCACCCTATGTAAATGAGTATGTACCCCTACCCATTCACCTAAAAAAAAAGTGTCAAAAATAAAACACAGTACACAGGTTTTTAAAGTAATTTAGCAGCTTTGGCATCTCTTCCGACTTCTTCTTTCCTCTCCCGTTCTTCTCCACTCTCTCTCCAGTTCTTCTCCCTCTGTCTTCTGCCAGGTCTCCTCCACTGTCTTCTCCCTCTGTTCTTCTTCCGATGTTGACTCGACGCTCTCTCCCGCTCTAATGCCAGGTGCGCGGTGTGAAGAAGAACAGAGGGAGAAGACAGCGGAGAAGACCGGGCAAAGGAGCGAGCAAAAGAGCAAAAAGACAGCAGGAGGAGACCGGGAAGAAGACAGCGGACTGAGGGAGAAGAACCTGAGAGAGAGTGGAGAGGGGAGACGAAGCAGCAGAGGCAGAAGACATCAGCGGAGGAGGCAGAAGAGCCGGAGAGGGGAGAAGTCGGAAGAGACGCCAGAGCTGCTTAATAAATTACTTTAAAAACCTGTGTACTGTGTTTTATTTTTGAAACTTTTTTTGTAGGTGAATGGGTAGGTGTACAATGTACCCCATACTCATTCACATAGGGTGGGGGCCAGGATCTGGGGCCCCCTTGTTAAAGGGGGCTCCCAGATTCCAATAAGATTCCAATAAGCCCCCCTGCTCTGCAGACCCCAACAACCAACGACCAGGGTTGTTGGAAAGAGATCCTAGTCCTCATCAACATGGGGACAAGGTGCTGTGGGGTGGGGGGGCGCAGGGCCCCCCCTGCCCCAAAGCACCCACCCCCCCATGTTAAGGGCATGTGGCCTCTTACGGTTCAGGAGGGGGGGGCGCTCGCTCATTCCCACCCCCTTTCCTGACCTGCCGGGCTGTGTGCTCGGATAAGGGTCTGCTATGGATTTTGGGGGGGACCCCAACGCCATTTTTTTTGTCGTGGGGTTCCCCTGAAAATCCATACCACACATTGTGCGTGGAGTTCCCCCTAAAGCTTCATACCAGACACAATGCCTGGTATTGTCGGGGATCAAAGTCGGATCCTTGTTCATTGAAGTCGGATGCATGTCAGACTTCAAGTCGCAGGGCAAAGTCGGATCCAATGTGGTACGACTGTCGTGTCATACCAGTGTGCACCTGGCTTAAAGTGGTGTTCCGGCCAAAATTATACTTTTTAAATAAAAATACCCCTATAATACACAAGCTTAATGTATTCTAGTAAAGTTAGTCTGTAAACTAAGGTCTGTTTTGTTAGTTTATAGCAGTAGTTCGTATTTTATAAACTTACAGCAGGCCGTGGCCATCTTAAGTGTGGGCATCTGAAGCCAGACTGTATTTCTTCCTGGATCTCATCCCTGCAGATCTCGCACATGCTCAGTGCAGCACAAGCAGTGTAATAGGTTTCAGGTCAGGTTTCCATAGCAACGGCAGTTTCAGAGGAAGTTGCCGCCCTTTCCCAGAAGGCACTGCAAACAGGAAATGATGCGATGGGCCGCGGCCAGGGAGGAGGAAGTGAAAAATGAATACAGCAGATAGGTAGGTGCTGAGAAAAAAAATATCCAACTTGTTTACAGTGCACAGTTTAGTGAGGGATGCTGAAGAGTTGTAAAAGTGGGTGGAACTCCACTTTAAAAAAAGGTCCTGAAAGTGTGCTCCAGAGATGTGGCTATACTGGGAAGATAAGTACCTTCAGAAAAGCAATCAGCTGTATCATTGCATTTTTCAAATCTTCATAGTTATTTCATTTCTCCCAACAGTGCTACATACACTGTTTTATATTTCATTCCCAAACCCCACCTTTTGTGTCGCCCCATACTAGATTCCAGATTATGTTAACAACACAAACTGTACTATAAGCATGTCAGGCATACAATATTGTGCTAAACTGTGAAATGTGCAGCATGCTAATTTGACTCAAGTACACTTTACTTTCACACATTCATACAATTTCAGTTATTATAAAATTTACCTTAAAGTGTAAGTTCAGATTTAGAAAAAAAAAGAGCACTTTGCTGTCCCGTTTGGGTAAAGCATCATAGTGAGCTAAACCTACCTACCAGCAGGGCTCTCTTTCACTGTAGGGCCCCTTGGTCATCCAACCTCCATTTTAACCTCATTTCCACTGCTCAGACATACTGTGGGTATAGAAAAGGCATGGCATGTAATAAGTCCTCATTCTCCATCAGGGACCATTGCGAGAAGGTTTGAGTTTTGCTGCATTATATAGCCAAGTAAAGGTCCTTGGATCTTCCATAACTTTGACAGCTAATAAACTGGAGCGATGCACCAAACTGATGGACAGGAATATGATGATATGCCAGTGTGGGCAAAGTTCAAGAAAAGTGGTAACAATATCAGTACCTTCAAGCAGGTGTCAAATAGAATAGGAACATTTCAAGACTCACAGTAGACAGTTTGTTCCATGCGAAAGTCTTCCTATCCATAGTATCTGCCTAGTTTTAGACTGATTACTAGTGAGCAGTATGAATCAACTATAAAATAGATGTGTGAATATTTCATTAGTGGTCTCATGTACATTTTAAAATGTACATATCAGAGCTCCAAAGAGGCCAAACTGCAGCACTTTTTTAATTAATCAAGAACTCAACTACAATGACAGCAAACCTGCACCAACAAATAGGAATAGTGGTTAAACCTTGACATATCAGGTATGGAAAGACAAACTACAGAAAAAGTATTAATTATCACACCTCTGCATAGGCACATGGCTGTATCTGGCTGTACACTGCATATTCTGGTCTGGTGTCAACTAAAACTGTATAGTATAAGCAGGGCCAAAACTAGGGGGGGGGGGGCAGGGGGGACATCTGCCCCGGGTGCCACATTGAGAGGGGCACCACAGCTCCCTCCTCCTCCTTCCCCTGTGCTGTCAAAATTTCTGCTCTCTTCAACTCCGTTCTTCTCCCGTCGAAGCCGCTGCCAACTCCTGCTTTCTGCTCACTACTGTCACTTCTAACATAGAAGCCTGTCTTCTGTATTAAGAAGTGACAGCGCTCCTCTCAGTGCGGCTGCAATGAAACCCACTAATCCCCCCCCCCCCGCGGTCCCTGGGTGCAACTGGTTTAATGTACCGGTGCAGCAGCAAAAAAGGGGGTGGGGGTACAGGTGCCAATGGCACCACTAGAGCCCAGCACCCAGGCTTTACCGGAATCCGCAGCATCTCTCCAGGCCGACTGTTGCTATGTAACAAAGCCGAGGAAGCTTTAACTAGGCTAATCCTCGGCTCTATCCTGTTTTGTGACAGACCACAAGGAGAAACCTGGGAGGAAGTACATCTTCTGCCCGTATCAAGCCGTGTTGTAACTGAGGTCTGTGTTTAGAGGGGAAATTTGAGGGGGATTTAAAAAAATATAGTGGAGGGAAGTTATCCTGTCAAGGATGCAGGCCAGTCAAGTTCCTCCACCCCAAACTCGCTCATTTATGTCTTTATGGACCTTGCTTTGTTCATGTTGGAATAGGAAGGGGCCATCCCCAAACTGTTCACACAAAGTTGGGAGCATAAAATTGTCCAAAATATCTTGATATGCTGACGCCTTAGGCGTTTCCTTCACTGGAACTGAGGGGCCAAGCCCAACCCCTGAAAAACAACCCCCCACCATAATCCCCCCTCCACCAAATGATTTGGACCAGTGCACAAAGCAAGATCTATAAAGACAAGGATGAGCGAGTTTGGGGTGTAGGAACTTGACTGGCCTGCACAGAGTCCTGACCTCAACCCGATAGAACACCTTTGGGATGGATTAGAGTGGAGACTGTGAGCCAGGCCTTCTCATCGAACATCAGTTCCTGACCTCACAAATGCGCTTCTGGAAGAATGGTCAAACATTCCCATAGGCACACTCCTAAACCTTGTGGACAGCCTTCCCAGAAGAGTTGAAGCTGTTATAGCTGCAAAGGGTGGACCAACTCAATATTAAACCCTACGGACTAAGACTGGGATGCCATTAAAGTTCATGTGTGTGTAAAGGCAGGCGTCCCAATACTTTTGGTAATATAGTGTGTATATACAGTGGGGACGGAAAGTATTCAGACCCCCCCTTAAATTTTTCACTCTTTGTTATATTGCAGCCATTTGCTAAAATCATTTAAGTTCATTTTTTTCCCTCATTAATGTACACACAGCACCCCATATTGACAGAAAAACACAGAATTGTTGAAACTTTTCAGATTTATTAAAAGAGTAAAACTGAAATATCACATGGTCCTAAGTATTCAGACCCTTTGCTCAGTATTTAGTAGAAGCCCCTTTTGATCTAATACAGCCATGAGACTTTTTGGGAAAGATGCAACAAGTTTTTCACACCTGGATTTGGGGATCCTCTGCCATTCCTCCTTGCAGATCCTCTCCAGTTCTGTCAGGTTGGATGGTAAACGTTGGTGGACGGCCATTTTTAGGTCTCTCCAGAGATGCTCACTTGTGTTTAAGTCAGGGCTCTGGCTGGGCCATTCAAGAACAGTCACGGAGTTGTTGTGAAGCCACTCCTTCGTTATTTTAGCTGTGTGCTTAGGGTCATTGTCTTGTTGGAAGGTAAACCTTCGGCCCAGTCTGAGGTCCTGAGCACTCTGGAGAAGGTTTTCATCCAGGATATCCCTGTACTTGGCTGCAATCATCTTTTCCTCGATTGCAACCAGTCGTCCTGTCCCTGCAGCTGAAAAACACCCCCCACAGCATGATGCTGCCACCACCATGCTTCACTGTTGGGACTGTATTGGACAGGTGATGAGCAGTGTCTGGTTTTCTCCACACATACCGCTTAGAATTAAGGCCAAAAAGTTCTATCTTGGTCTCATCAGACCAGAGAATCTTATTTCTCACCATCTTGGAGTCCTTCAGGTGTTTTTTAACTCCATGCGGGCTTTCATGTGTCTTGCACTGAGGAGAGGCTTCCGTCGGGCCACTCTGCCATAAAGCCCCGACTGGTGGAGGGCTGCAGTGATGGTTGACTTTCTACAACTTTCTCCCATCTCCCGACTGCATCTCTGGAGCTCAGCCACAGTGATCTTTGGGTTCTTCTTTACCTCTCTCACCAAGGCTCTTCTCCCCCGATAGCTCAGTTTGGCCGGACGGCCAGCTCTAGGAAGGGTTCTGGTTGTCCCAAACGTCTTCCATTTAAGGATTATGGAGGCCACTGTGCTCTTAGGAACATTAAGTGCAGCATAATTTTTTTGTAACCTTGGCCAGATCTGTGCCTTGCCACAATTCTGTCTCTGAGCTCTTCAGGCAGTTCCTTTGACCTCATGATTCTCATTTGCTCTGACATGCACTGTGAGCTGTAAGGTCTTATATAGACAGCTGTGTGGCTTTCCTAATCAAGTCCAATCAGTATAATCAAACACAGCTGGACTCAATTGAAGGTGTAGAACCATCTCATGGATGATCAGAAGAAATGGACAGCACCTGAGTTAAATATATGAGTGTCACAGCAAAGGGTCTGAATACTTAGGACCTATTTCAGTTTTTCTTTTTTAATAAATCTGCAAAAAGGGGGTCTGAATACTTTCCGTCCCCACTGTATATATTATATATATATATATATATATACACACATACATACGTACGTACATACACACATGGGTTTGAGATTTGGGGTGCACACCCTAATGCAATTGGCTGCGTACACGTTTGCACACAAGGGCTCCTGACAGAGAGGGGGACATCGGGACTGGGAGAAGAGGGGCCTGGACTGTAGCCAGGGGTTGATGGAGGGGATTGTTAGCAAATTGCACTTCCACCTGTGTAGAAAAAAATCCGTGCACCAGCCCTGCAGCCCACTTTTAGGGTAGGCTAAATTCATACTTTAGTGACATTTGTTTTATTAATCTAAGCATATTTTATGGGTACAAGAATACTTATGTTTTATTTAACTGTACCCCTTTAACCACTTGCCGACCACCGCACTCTGATGTACGTCCCTTTTTTGAGGACGGATATCGTTGTTATGGCAACAGCTAGCTGCCATAACCCCGGTATCCCCGTTTTCGGCGGTCGGCTACAAGATAAAAGTGGTCTCTGCGGCAGATTCGCTGCGAGATCACTTTTATCGGTGGCGGGAGAGGGCCCCCCCTCCCGCCTTGATCCGGTGCTCTCAGCCGCTTACCGGAGCCGTCGGTAGCGGCCGCATCTGTTCCCTAGCTGTGCATGGAGACGAGTGAAGGGAAGATGGCGCCCACTGGTCTCCATGACACTGCAGGGCGGAGGCGACGTCAAAACGTCACTTCTGCCCATACGTCTTAAAGGCACATTTTTTTTCAATGTCATTTTTTTTAAATGACCTTTTTTTTTTTATTGCATTTTAGTGTAAATATAAGTTCTGAGGTCTTTTTGACCCAGATCTCATATTTAAGAGGTCCTGTCATGCTTTTTTCTATTACAAGGGATGTTTACATTCCTTGTAATAGGAATAAAAGTGACACCATTTTTTTTTTTTTTTTTTATAAAACAGTGTAAAAATTATTAAAATCATGTAAAATAAATAAGAAAAATAAAAAAAAAAGTTAAAATGCCCCGTCCTGTGAGTAGCGCCCGCATATGAAAACAGTGGTCAAACCATGCGTGTAAGGTATCGCCTCGATGGTTAGAGCGAGTGCAATAATTCTAGCTCTAGACCTCCTCTGTAATGCAAAACATGCAACCTGTAGAATTTTTTGAACGTCGCCTATGGAGATTTTTGAGGGTAAAAGTTTGATGCCATTCCACGAGCGGGCGCAATTTTGAAGCGTGACATGTTGGGTATCAATTTACTCGGTGAAACATTATCTTCCACAATATAAAAAAAATTGGGCTAACTTTACTGTTGTCTTATTTTTTTATTCATAAAAGTGAATTTTTTCCAAAAAAAGAGCGCTTGTAAGACCGCTGCGCAAATACGTTGTGAAAAAAAAGTATTGCAATGACCGCCACTTTCTTCTCTAGGGTGTTAGAAAAAAAAATATATAATGTTCGGGAGTTCTAAGTAATTTTCTAGCAAAAAAAACTGTTTTAAACATGTAAACACCTAAATTCCAAAACGAGGCTGGTGCTTAGGTGGTTAAGCTCCTCCCACCGTTAACACTATTGGGCCACACCCACTGTTCACCGATACGAGTGCCACATTTATACTCTCCTTGGGGCACCCAAAGGCATCGCAGGTCTTTTACATTCCTATAGTGTTCCCATAGTTTTAAGCCTCACTGGGAACTGGGACATTGCTGGGAAGGAAGAAGAGCGCACAGAACAAAGCCTTGGCTCACTTCTTCTTTTTCCAGTGGCGCCCCTTTGAATCTGCTTAGGAAGTGAAGCTTGAAATTGCTCAAACCTCACCTATGTGGTGATTGTGTAGGCCTTCTCTCTCGGGTGGGGGTGCAGGGTTCCGAATCAGGTGAAAGAATGTCTTGCTTCGCCACTGAGTATAAGCTTTACCGAGCTGGCATGTGTGACAGACCAAATGAACAAAATCAAGGCACAAGATTGATGTAAAATGCATAATTGTAGCCTCTTAAAGTGATACTAAATGGTTACATACACCCACTGAAGTGACCAGCCGCAGGTGATACACAGTGTGACAGACCTAGCCGGGAAAGAGACTTTTGGAGGGGACTGTATGCTAGCCTCTTGCCGATCGATCGGGGGCCCTTGCATTTGGGGGAACGGTGCTCTTTGTGAGCTGTATGTCTGGGGACCCTGGATTTGCCATATTGGAATAGTGGCTGATTCATAATGCTGGGACAGATACTGTTAGGAGATGCTGATGTAAATTCCAACACCTGTCTGTCTATTGTCTGCTAAAATGTGTATTGTAAATAAGTCTACTATGGGATCTAAGAGTCATTAGATCCCCATTGTTATTTGTGTTAATTAACTCTGCTATTGTGTGAAGAAGAGTTTATGTTGATTGTGATAATGTTGATTGGATTTTCTGAAATACAAGACGGCCAGTATGGCCTAACGGTCATGTCTGAGTCATCTAGGCTCTCTAAAGGGATTAGTTAATTAGCTCATGTTAATTAGGTTACAGCTGTATTGTTAGAGTAATATGAGCAGGAGGTCTGCACCTACACTTTGAGTGTATAAAAGCCTGTATTTTGTCAATAAAGATAGATTCCTGTTTGAACTTACATACAGCCTGCCTGGTGTTTGTTCTGAGCTATCACAACTGGACTAGAACGGCACATAGCTGTGGTTCTAATCCCGGAGCATTGGATAACCGAACCATCAGACGTTGCAATCTGATTCTATAGCTGCAGAGGAGTGTCGGGAGAGTGGAACCGAGCGAGCAAAGGGGCTCGTTACACACAGAGATGAAACCGATCCTCCTACTTAAGTTGTAGCAGTTTATCTGCAGCCCCTCTCTCCTCTAAAGCCATTCACAGTACAGAATTCACACAGCATTTCTGAGCTTCTGAAAGCAAGGAGCAGGGATGGGATGTCACACAATGCACAGCATAGAGCAGAGAGCTGGGTGTAGTGTAAAACCTGAGTGAAGGGAATGGACACTCTTCCCTTAAATACAGTCTCAAAAGGAAACATGCACAGCTGAGGCTTCCAATCACCTGCTGTGTGCTGGAGGGGGATAATGCCATCTGCCGGGATTGTCTGGTGTCAGTATAGACTGTCAGAAGTGACTCATGTAAATCGCAGAGGGAGAAAGGAAAAGCCAGAAGTCACACTAAGACATCTGGATACACACTATAGAAGCATATGCTTTGTTCATTTTTCATTTCAGAGGTTTACAAAATACTTTAAAGAGGAACTGCAGTCTGCTCACATAATTTGTAGTAAAAAAATATTTGCCATTCTGAAGCTTCCCTCCAACCACTTTGCATATTATTTTATATATACTGTGATTCTGTACTTGCCAAATATGCTGCAGAAATCTCCCTTCACTGAGTCTGGCTGCAGCCATTTTAACTGTGGGCATCTGAAGCTGCTGCCTGTTCACTTCCTGGATTTACACAGACACACACCTCTAGCTCTGCAGCTCTTATTGGCCCTTTTATGACTCATCCCCCCTTCCTTCCTGGCAAACTCTCATGAGAGTGAGATAGAGAATGATGTCATAAGCCTAGGCTAATGACCAGACAAGAAACAGGAAGTGGGCTGTATAAGGTATTTACTGGCAGAAAAAAAATGTTTTACTATCCAAAGTTAAAACAACAACAAGAAGATTTAATAGATGGAAGTTTAAAAAATGACCGAAGGTCCACTTCAACCACTTCAGCCCCAGAAGACTTTACCTCCTGCCTGACCAGAGCACTTTTTACAATTTGGCACTGCGTCGCTTTAACTGACAATTGCGCATAGAAGAGAACAAGGAGACCTGGACAACCGCACACCGGAATGGATAAATCCATCTTTTTATTCAAAATACAGGATCATGAGGTACACAAAACACGACTGTGGGGTGATACAAGAATAGCTGACGCGTTTCGCACTTACACCAAGTGCTTACTCATAGCTTATAGCTCAACAGCTATGTGCGGCTGTCCAGGTCTTCTTGTTCTCTTCTACTTGCATCAGCATTTAGGCAGCACCTGGGGCTCTTCTCTTCCTGGAGGTAATGAGACACAAGCACTCTGGTTTAAGCCCCTCTTTGAGCGGAGGAGCCCACATCATCTCGTTTAATTTCTTGACAATTGCGCGATCGTTCAACGCTGTACCCAAACAAAAATTGTGTCCTTTTCTTCCCACAAATAGAGCTTTCTTTTGGTGTTATTTGATTACCTCTGCAATTTTTAATTTTGTGCGCTATAAACAAAAAAAGAGCGACAAATTTTGAAAAAAAAAACCCTTTTTTTTTACTTTTTGCTATAATAAATTAAAAAAATTAAAAAAAAAAAAAAAAAAAAAAAACACATTTCTTCATCATTTTAGGCCAATATATATTCTACATATTTTTGGTAAAAAAATTGCAATAAGCACATGTTGTCCTGTGGTCTGATGAGACCAAGATAAACTCATTTGGTTCAGATGGTGTCAAGCGTGTGTGGCGGCAACCAGGTGAGAAGTACAAAGAGAAGTGTGTCTTGCCTACAGTCAAGCATGGTGGTTGGTGGGAATGTCATGGTCTGGGGCTGCATGAGTGCTGCTGGCACTGGAGAGCTACAGTTCATTGAGGGAACCATGAATGCCAACATGTACTGTGACATACTGAAGCAGAGCATGATCCCCTTTCTTCGGAGACTCGGCCGCAGGGCAGTATTCCAACATGATAACGACCCCAAACACACCTCCAAGACGACCACTACCTTGCTAGAGAAACTGAGGGTAAAGATGATGGACTGGCCAAACATGTCTCCAGACCTAAACCCTATTGAGCATCTGTGGGACATCCTCAAACGGAAGGTGGAGGAGCACAAGGTCTCTAACATCCACCAGCTCTGTGATGTCATCATGGAGGAGTGGAAGAGGACTCTAGTGGCAACCTGTGAAGCTCTGGTGAACTCTATGCCCAAGAGGGTTAAGGCAGTGCTGGAAAATGATGGTGGCTACACAAAATATTGACACTTTGGGCCCAATTTGGACATTTTCACTTAGGGGTGTACTTACTTTTGTTGCCAGTGGTTTAGACATTAATGGCTGTGTATTGAGTTATTTTGAGGGGACAGCAAATTTACACTGTTATACAAGCTGTACACTCACTACTTTATATTGTAGCAAAGTGTCATTTCTTCAGTGTTGTCACATGAAAAGATAGAATAAAATATTTACAAAAATGTGAGGAGTGTACTCACTTTTGTGAGATTCTGTAATTCTCAAGACTGCTATATATTGCTGATGAGAAAAGGTATTTAGCAGTTTATATTTACTAAAATAATTGCATTTCCATGTTCTGTGTACTGTGGGAGACCAGATATAGTGAATGCAGGCTCCTGGGTTTAGTAACACTTTAAGCTTAACCTCCCTGGCGGCAGGGGCGTCGGCAGGGGGTGGCTTTTAGGGCTATAGCCCCTAATCTGGGGCCCATAGCCCCAAGTCTCTGCAGGAGTCCCCAAGAGGAGGGGAGGCTCTCTGGGGACCCTGATGTAAGTGGGGGGGCTCTCTGGGGACCCTGATTTTAAGGGGGAGGATCACTGGGGACCGCTCTGGGCTCTAGCCCCAGATCTTTTGTAGACCTAGCAACGTCCCTCCCTGGCGGTATGATTATTTCAGATTTTTGATGCTGAAAGCGGTACAATTATTTTGCACGGAAATTTGGCGTTTTATATTGTAGGCCTGTAATTCTTAGGAATAACTCACTTCAATCTGTCCAAACAAGAGAGTCTAGTAGACATCTCGGGTATGATAAAGTTTGAAACACGAAATCATAAATTATGATAAATAACTATAAATAATTATACCAAATAATAATATAATAATAATAAAAATTATTCAATAATGTAATCAAATCAAAAACACTCAAATTTGCTCAGTTGCAGAATTGTCGCTTTCATTACTTTTCAGTGTTTGATGACGGATCTCCCCACAAATCACTATCACTCAATTCTGCGAGTGATTCGAATTTATTATCGCTGTTTTCTAGCTGGTCTAAAACCCCTTTTGATGTAAAGGGACGGTTTTGGTTGCTATGGACAAACTCCAGTTTCCAGGCAGAAAGAACAGTTTTTATAATATAAAACTGCATGCAGGACACTGGACAGACCACTAGGGACAAAAGGGATGTGAAATCATTTCATACAGTAATGTAATCTGTAAGATTACAGTATACTGCATGTATTATGTGTGTTTCACTTTTTGGATTTGGCGCCGTTCTTCGTCCCCGTGTGTCGCAACGCTCGCAGGGAACGTAGATCGGCTCCGTGATGAATCGAGCGGAGGACGAGCCGCTCACACTGCGGAGAGACATGGCAGGATCCAGAGGACAAGGTAAGTAAGCTCTTTCTGGATCCTGCGATGCGATCCCAAGTGTGGCTCGGGGTTACCGATATTGGTTCTGAAATTCCACCCCGAGCCACACTCGGGAATACCGCCAGGGAGATTAAAGCGGGGGTCCACCTAAACCGCCTAAAAAAAAAAAATATTAAAAGCCAGCAGCTACAAATACTGCAGCTGCTGACTTTTAATACATGGCCACTTACCTGTCCCGGGGTCCAGCGATGTCGGCAGCCGACGCCGAGAACCCGCTCGGTTCTCGGCAGCTGCCGCCGCCGTCCTAGGTGAGGGAATCAGGAAGTGAAGCGTTGCGGCTTCACTTCCCGGTTCCCTACTGCGCATGCGCGAGTCGCGCTGCGCATCGTAACTGGTCCCCGCTATCTCCTGGGACCTGTGTGTTTCCCAGGAGACAGCGCGGAGGGACAGGAAGAGGCATAGACTCCCATGGGAGTCTATGCCGGAAGTGGGTGCAAATACCTGTCTTAGACAGGTATCTGCACCCCCCTCCCCCCTGCAAGGTGCCAAATGTGACACCGGAGGGGGGGAGGGTTCCGAAAAGCGGAAGTTCCATTTTTGTGTGGAACTCCGCTTTAAGGGAAAACCAGGTGAAAAACTATACAATCATTCTGAGCTAACAACAGCCCAGCCAAAAAACGAAATTGACACCGTAGCCCCTGTGTAGGACAAGGGGGCTCCAATTGTAAGCACCCCTGTCAGTGGTAAATGGTTTGTCCCAACCCTCTAACTTCCATTTTTGCCGGACAGCTTGGTCTGTTAAAAACATTTTTTTGTTCCCTGGGGAACAGAACAAAATAACGAAAATCGAAGTAAAAATTCCAAATGTGAAGTCCATTATAACAAACCATATATTTTTTTTTTTAACAACTTATATAGCCAATATACAAACTATAAATATACATTAGAGAATTTTCAATAGTTTCCGATTCCATGCAGACCCTCATTACAAAATGATAGTCCATTTAACACCTAAAAATGTAGTTTCGCTGCAGGTGAAATACTTTATCAGAGATCCTATAAGAGAGATGATTGTGGAAAGAAACCGCAAGCGCCAATCTTCTCTGCGTCCAACGTTTGACATTTCACAAACGACCTGAATATTTCGGAATTCTGCAGGGTGAAACACAAGAAGGGCTTTTTTTACCCATAGCATTTCCATAGAAGATAATGCAGAGCAGATTGTGTGTAGTTGGATGGAGCCGAGAGAAAATTCAACCCACTTCCCAGTTCATGGATGCAAAGCAATGCAAGGAATGATAAAAGCTCCGGAAACAAAGCATTAGCAAGCCTTTCATGCGCACTGCTCTCTTTATGTTTGTTGCATGTACATACCAGATAAGTGGACTTATAAAACCCCTCTAATTAAAAGGGAGGATTACGTCTTGTTTCAGAGTCACCCAAAAATTAAAGATGGGCTCATTGGGGTTTCTGATAGTAAAATTTGGCTACAAATATAACATTTTTCATCCCAAAGAATGGGGAAAACCTTCTTTATGATAACGACTTGATTAGTTCTCCAGTAGATGACAAAACCAGAATAAAGATTACAGGAAATATTTTCATGTCAATGTAAAGCTGCACTTGCTAGAATTAAAAAAAAAAAAAAAAAAAAAAAAAGCAGACCCGTACACACAAAATATATTCAATCTGTCGGTTTAGATACAGCACACATGTGCAAAGCACAATTAAAGAAAGGGTGTAGATGGAGTCTGTCTCTATGTCTATCCCCAAGTCAATTAAAGCATAACAATATAAAGATCAGGTGGCAGGGATTTTTTTTTTTTTTGAGGCACCAAACACAATAAAAATCAGGTTAAAATACATAAAAAAATATTTTTTCAAGGCTAAAAATCCACACTCTAGACCACAAATTTTATGATAAATCTCACATAATGTACACTATATTATCAAAAGTATTGGGACGCCTGCCTTTACACGCACATGAACTTTAATGGCATCCCAGTCTTAGTCCGTAGGGTTCAATATTGAGTTGGCCCACCCTTTACAGCTATAACAGCTTCAACTCTTCTGGGAAGGCTGTCCACAAGGTTTAGGAGTGTGTCTATGGGAATGTTTGATCAATCCTCCAGAAGCACATTTGTGAGGTCAGGCACTGATGTTGGAAGAGAAGGCCTGGCTCGCAGTCTCCGCTCTAATTCATCCGAAACATGTTCTATCAGGTTGAGGTCAGGACTCTGTGCAGGCCAGTCAAGTTCCTCCACCTCGAACTTGCTCATCCATGTCTTTATGGACCTTGATTTGTGCAGTCATGTTGGAACAGGACCATCCCCAAACTGTTCCCACAAAGTTGGGAGCATGAAATTGTCCAAAATGTCTTGGTATACTGATTATTTAAGAGTTGCCTTCACTGGAACTAAGCCCAACCCCGAAAAACAACCCGACATCCTAATACCCCCTCCACCAAATGATTGTGGAGCACAAGTGGCCGGTGTTTGAGGCCGTCCGTAAGTAGGAGTTGTTCGTAACTTGGGGACTGCCTGTATACTGGAATACTATAAAACTCACCAAAAACACACTGCAACACACATGTCCTTATTTTAGGTTAAGAGAAAAGAGGGGGGGGGGAATGCACTTGACTGCATCAAAAACGCACTGGAACGCATCAAAAACGCGTCAAAAAAGCACATGCAGAAAATAATCTGGCACGCATCCGAACTGCGTTTCTATGGTGTGAACTGGCCTTAAATGTATTAAAACACCCCAGCAGGTACTAAACACTCACAGGAATAAAACACTACTTAAGTTCCTCCAGAGTGAAATTTTTGCCCATTCTTCTTTTCAAAAAAGCTCAAGCTCTGTCAGATTGGATGGAGACCATCTGTGAACAGCAATGTCTATAAAGCAAGGTCTATAAAGACATGGATGAGCGAGTTTGGGGTGGAGGAACTTGACTGACCTGCACAGAGTCCTGACCTCAACCCGATAGAACACCTTTGGGATGAATTAGAGCGGAGACAGCAAGCCAGGCCTTCTCATCCACATCAGTACCTGACCTCACAAATGCGCTTCTGGAAGAATGGTCAAACGTTCCCATAGACACACTCCTAAACCTTGTGTCAAGCTTCCTGCTTGACAATGGAGTGCTGCTATGCCGACCATGCATAGCCTGTATAGTCGGAAACGCGTCGCACATTGGTGATGTCACGGCTCCGCGCCACGCTTTGCTGTGCGTGCCAAGCCTCTTTCTGGTTCCCTCTCCACGGCCGTACTACCAGAGGAGACTGACAACACCCCTCCACTGGAACCCACACATGCCTGGATGCTTCTACATACCATCACATCTCAGTACTGTGTGCCAAGGAGAAGAACCGCTGTGCCCCACCACCTCACATCATCTTATGTGGATTCACCAGCCGTTTGTGGACATGCTGAAGCTTGCAGTCCCTCTCCTCTCCTCTCATCCAGAGACATGCCTGAATGCAGATATGCTATCTTCCATGTGAGTGGATATTATTTTTTATAATAAATGTTTATTGATACCTACTCAGAGGCGCCCCATTTTTCTTGTTTTTTTCACGGACTGGGATGCCATTCAAGTTAATGTGCATGTAAAGGCAGGCGTCCCAATACTTTTGGTAATATAGTGTATAAAAACGCCTTTAAAGCGGAGGTTTGCTGAAAAAAAAAATATTAAAAGCCAGCAGCTACAAATACTGCAGCTGCTGATTTTTAATACATGGACACTTACCTGTCCAGGGAGCCCGCGATGTCGGCAGCCAAAGCCGATCCGTCCTTCGGCTCTCGGCTGCTGCCGCCGCCATCCTCGGTGAGGGAATAAGGAAGTGAAGCCGTGCGGCTTCACTTCCTGGTTCCCTACTGCGCATGCGCGAGCCGCGCTGCGCGTCCTCACAGGTCCCTGCTGTGTTCTGTGTCTCACAGAATACAGAGGGGGAGAACGGGGTAGGCGGCGGAAGTGGCATAGGTCACCGCAAGCGCCGCGGTGATCTATGCCAGGAAGTGGGAGCAAATACCTGTATTAGACAGGTATCTGCTCCCTCCTCCCCCCTGAAAGGTGCCAAATGTGACACCGGAGGGGGGGGAAGGAATCCAAAAAGTGGAAGTTCCATTTTTGGGTGGAACTCCACTTTAACGAAGAGGAATAACAAACAATCAAGGTAGAGCCATATCTACATTAAAGCTGGATACACACTATACAATTTTCTGCAGATTTTTTCCTTCAGATTTATCAAAACCATATAATATGAGGTCAAACCTTAATGCCCCGTACACACGATCGGAAATTCCGCCAGCAAAAGTCCGATGTGAGCTTTTGGTCAGAAATTCCGACCGTGTGTATGCTCCATCAGACTTTTGCTGGTGGAATTTCTGCCAGCAAAAGATTGAGAGCAGGTTCTCTATTTTTCCTAAGGAAAAAGTTCCTACTGGAAATTCCGATCGTCTGTAGCAGTTCCGACACACAAAATTCCTACGCATGCTCGGAAACAATTCGCTGCATGCTCGGAAGCATTGAACTTCATTTTCTTGGCTCGTCGTAGTGTTGTACATCACCGCGTTCTTGATGGTCGAAAGTTCAGAGAACTTTTGTGTGACCGTGTGTATGCAAGGCAAGCTTGAGCGGAATTTCGTTGGAAAAACCATCCAAGTTTTTTCCGCCGGAAATTCCGATCGTGTGTACGGGGCATAAGAGTTTCAATTTGTATGCAATCAGGGAGGCCCTTGCACTACATGATTTTGGTAAATCTAAAGGAAAACAAGGAAGACAACAAAAGTTGTATAGTGTGTATGGGGTCTAAAACCTCGTACACACGATCGGATTTTCCGCAGACAAAGCGCCAGACTTTGGTCCGAAGGGCAAGAACTTGTCTTGCATACAAACGGTACTCAATTGTCGGCCAACAAACACGAACGTAGCGACGCACTACGTGGAATTTCAGCTCTTGAGCGCCACCCTTTGGGCACCTTCTGCTAATGTCGTGTTTGGTGAGCATCGATTCCGAGCATGCCTGTTTGTACTTTGGACTTTTGTGTGACGGACTTGTGTACACACGATACGAAAATCTGACAACAGACCGTTGTCCGCCGAAAATTTACTAGCCTGCCATCCAACATTTGTCGGCGAAAAGTTGGCCAACAATTGTCTGATGGAGCGTACCAACGGTTGGATTTTAGGCAGTCTGTCATCACATAATTACCAGACGAAAATTAGACCGTGTCTACGAGGCTTGAGGCTGCAAAGAAAAAGCAGTGGACTACTAAGAACAAAACAGTCAGATGTAGAGTTAAGCGTCCCACTCCTCTAATTCATTTTCTAATGGATTTCCCGTGTGGTTTGACATAAGAGGAACCTGATCCAAAACTACCACCACAAAAGGTGGATTACTTCTACCACAACATTGTGTAGAAAACACAAGGATATGCTGAAGTTTCAGCTCACTGAGCATGGAGTGTGAAGAGTGAAAGCTTGTTTGAAAAATTGCCTTCCACCGCCTTGGGAATTTGCCGTAAGCCACAAGCCAGTTTTGACTCGGGCCCTTCAAGGTCTAAATGGGTCCTTATGCTAGTAAATGGGATGAAAGAGGTTAGGAGCAGCTCTTTCAGATACGGTTTCATGATCATTGTAAATAAACACACATTGTGCGGTCCGTGTAACATTAGAAAGTGGCATTTCGGTATAGCAAGGACATTTCTACTGTAAGAAAATGAAATGGTACTATTGGTTTGGAAATTATTTACCTGCGAGATATGAAAGGTGTTCGGTGACAGCCACATTAAAACGTCAGTAAAATATAGAAAGAACACAGTGTGAGAACAAATTTAACCTTCACAAATGGAACAAGGTCTGTCCTCAGCCTTTCCCTTTTTTTTGGACAGGTTTCACAAGGGGGTTATTTGTTTTTCTACTCTAAAACGAATGCTCTACGGGAAAGGTTTACGAAAATATTGAAGGTTTGTGTGTTACAGAAGATAAAATGGTATAGATGAATACAATTTATTTCCTGAATATTAGCCTCAACAAGAAAGAGCAGAATCTGGAGTAAGTCATCATTTGCAGCCACTGTGCCCATCAATTGCAGCCACTGTGCCATCAAATGCTGCCACTGTGCCATCAAATGCCGCCACTCTGCCCATCAAATGCTGCCACTCTGCCCATCAAATGCCGCCACTCTGCCCATCAAATGCTGCCACTGTGCCATCAAATGTTGCCACTGTGCCATCAATTTCGGAAACGTGTCCATTAAATGCAGCCACTGTGCCGATCAAATGTAGCTACTGTGCCATCAATTGCAGCCACTGTACCCATCAAATGCAGCCACTGTGCCTATCAATTGCAGCCACTGTGCCATTAATTGCAGCCACTGTGCCCATCAAATGCAGCCACTGTGCCCATCAAATGCCACCACTGTGCCCATCAAATGCCACCTTGTGTCATCAAATGCCACCACTGTGCCCATCAAAAGCTGCCACTGTTCCATCAAATGCCACCACTGTGCCCATCAATTGCAGCCACTGTGCCATCAAATGCCGCCACTCTGCCCATCAAATGCTGCCACTGTGCCCATCAAATGCCACTGTGCCATCAAAATGTTTCCACTGTGCCCATCAAATGTTTCCACTGTGCCCATCAAATGCTGCCACTGTGCCCATCAAATGCTGCCACTGTGCCAATTTCAGAAACTGTGCCCATCAAATGCAGCCACTGTGCCCATTAAATGTAGCCACTGTGCCATCAATTGCAGCCACTGTGCCCATCAAATGCAGCCACTGTGCCTATCAATTGCAGCCACTGAGCCCATCAAATGCAGCCACTGTGCCCATCAAATGCCACCTCGTGTCATCAAATGCCGCCGTGCCCATCAAAAGCCGCCACTGTTCCATCAAATGCCGCCACTGCACCCATCAATTGCAGCCACTGTGCCGATCAAATGCTGCCACCGTGCCCATCAAATGCTGCCACTGTGCCCATCAACTGCTGCCACTGTGCCCATCAAATGCCGCCACTGTGCCCATCAATTGCAGCCACTGTGCCCCATCAAATGCTGCCACTGTGCCCATCAAAAGTTGCCACTGTGACCCCCCCGCCCACTCGCCATCTGACCGGCACTTACCCTATCTTGGTGGTGGGTCAGGCAGCGGGTGACAGCAGCGAGCTGTGAGACCTTGCAGCGGGTCAGACCGCGGCGAGCTGTGTCCTTCATGCGTCTCCTCCCCTCCTCCTGATAGGCGTCCAATAGCAGCGCCTGTCCTTTCAGCCAATCAGGTGACGGGTAACAGACCTGCGCTTCCTGATTGACTGTGAGGCGGTTCAGTGTTAGAAAAGCGGGCATAAGCGTGTATGCATGTTGCATAGATACGTGTTTGCGTGGATGAATGTTTGCATAAACACAAAGTGCATAGACACGTTTGCATAGATGCGTGTTGCGTAATATATGTTGCATAAACACGTTTCATAAACGAATGCTTGCTTATTCTGTAAATGCATGTCTCCATGGGCACGTATTGCGTAAGTGCATGTCAGCATGGACATGCGCTTTCGTGTTTTGCCTAAACGCATATTTGGTTAAGCACATACCTACATGCTTCCATAAACGCATGCCTCCATCAATGCATATTGCTTAAACGCATGCTGGCATGTTTTCATTTATACTGCATACAATATATATGCTTAGTTTAAACTGTATACATATGTGCTTATTTACATTAAACTGTATACATATGTGCTTAGTGGCATTAAACTGTATACATATGTGCTTAGTGGCATTAAACTGTATACATATGTGCTTATTTACATTAAACTGTATACATATGTGCTTAGTGGCATTAAACTGTATACATATGTGCTTAGTGACATTAAACTGTATACATATGTGCTTATTTGCCTTGTGATACATACATATATGATTATTGCCTTGAGCTGCATACATAGATGCATGAATGGCAAGAATACTTGTATACCTGCAAGTTTGCATACCTGGGTACCTGCATATTTACATACTTATGGGGTTGTATAGCGGTAGACCAACATTGCATCCTTGTGGAACTGCGTATTAGTTTGTCTAATACAGTCACATTATTATGTATCTATTGGACTAGCTAAAGGACTTAGAAGGGTGAGGCAGGTACACTGCCCTCAGGTTCAGTGGTCTGGCAATATTATTATTATTATTGTACAGGATTTATATAGCATCAACAGTTTGCGCAGCGCTTTACAACATGAGGGCAGACAGTACACTTACAATACAAATCAATACAGGAGGGATCAGAGGGCCCTGCTCATTAGAGCTTACAATCTAGAAGGGAGGGTCAAGTGGAAACAAAAGGTAATAACTGTGGGGGGTGAGCTGATGGAGAAATTGAAAATACAGTTGTTAGGTGTGGGTAGGGTAGGCTTCTCTGAAGAGAAGGGTGTTCAGGGATCGTTTAAAAGCTAATAGAGTAGGAGATAAGCGGATATTCATGTCTCCCGTTGGACCAATGGCATTAGGGTGATCTGCGCCACTGTGGCGCCTAATCTCGGATCAAGCCTGGTTAGTACTTGAATGGGAGACTGTCCAGGTTTCCCTCCTAAGTGAGGGAGGCATCTGAGGTTGCTGTGTTTGAGGGTATCTCAGACCATAAGATTTTAGAGCAGTCTCTGAGGTGGTTCACTCCTTCTTTAGTCAGGTCAGTCTTGTCCTTGCGTTGGGTCTTGGAGCAAAAGTTATGGGCTCATTATTGTAAAACGATTAGATGGTAGCAGCTTCAAAACTGAATAGGGGCATGAGGTCTATCTTAAGATCTCAATGCGCTGGGCATCCTTCTGTTTCAGATAGGCTCGGTCTGTTCAGTGATAACCTCTCTGCAAGAGGTAGTTTGCGGGGGCCCATAATCATCAGGAGAAACACAGCTTCATGTGCCAGGTTGTTTCCAGCCTCATCAAATATTTCTGTAATTGCAGTGGAAAGTCATCTGTTTTCACTTTGTGACCATCCTTCGGGCTGGCCACAGCTTCTGAGGTTCACAAAACTCCTAGCTCCAGTGCTTGACTTGCTAAAGACGCAGGGGGTGTCAATCTCAGTATACCTCAATAACCTTTGCTCAGGAGGCAGTTGGTCCAGATTTTCCTTCGATACATTTTTCAATAGGAAGCTGTATCTAGGTTGAAGCACATTCCTTATGTACAGTCCTACTCCAGGTCTTGGTAAAGGATCATTCTCTCTGTCAGGAACTTGAAGATCCATGCATTGGACTGCCGAAGGGTTCTGTTCTTGGGGTGTTGCACAGCTAAAGATTGGTGGTTGATGGTTCCGGATGTAGAAAGGTGGAATTCTTCCCTTCAGGTATTGGAAGATAACCACTGATGCCAGTTTCTCCGTTTGGTTTGAGGATGGCTACAGTTCAGTAGACTTGGTCTCCACAGGAGCGTACACCTTGCTCTGGATTATGGTACAGACCATTTGTAGGTTCCATCCGGAAAAGCCTCTGCAGGGGCAAATATACCAACCACCAGGGCGGCACCAGGAAGGTGAACCACATTCTGTCTGGGACAGCACAAGTGCTGTCTCTATTGTCAGTGCATATTCCAGGTATAGAATAATGGCAGGGGGAACTCTGTAGGTTGCATACAGGAGTGACTCCAACTCCATCGTAGACCCTGATCCCAGTTCCACTGACTGCAGGAACTACCAGCCCATCTGGCTGCTACTGAAGATCTCCCAGGGTAAAGTAAATGAAAGATATTAGCCCAGTTCTTTCTTTCAAAAAGGCTTACTAAATGTGACAGTCTTTCCCTTTGCAAGTTGCTTAATGTGCTGCTGTACTCACACTGTCCTCTTTGCTCTCGCTGCTTCCTAGGCAAGATTCCTTCCAGATTGCGATGCTGCCAGAATCCTCCCAGGCCAGCCTGAGGCAGAGCCCCCCAACCAAGGGGCTCTCCTTATGGTCTATCAACGGTCTCCTCAGCACTCCATCTTCCACCCAAATCAACTCCCTGCCAGCATGACTCATCCATATTTAAGGGCTGCTTAACCACAATGCCAGGCCCACCGCCAAACTCCCCTAAGTATGCAGATCAACGCTCCTGGTCACCGCCCTCCAGTTTCCAGAACGTTCTCCAACTTTGCAGAACTAAGGGAAGGCACCAACGACTTGCCTGTATAAGTCATCCAGCCTGAACTGAAGTAAACTTTTGATTCAGATTTAAAGACTCAATTTACCATGAGCCAAAATACAACTGCCTGCACTACTACCAATAGCACACTAGAGGGTGCTACACTCTTTTTTAACTATCTCCTCTATACTGTCTGCTTACTGCTTTTTTCCCCCCTTTCTCCTCTATACTGCCTGCTTCCTTCCCTTTCCCTCTATACTCATACTCAGGGCCATCCTAATGCATGGGCAGATGCATGGGGGCCCCATGATAATCTTGCATTATATTATACTTGCCAACTGTCCCGGATTAGCTAGGATAGTCATGTTATATTTTATCAACTATTTATACTTGAGAGTCTGAGTTTATTCTTGAGAGTAGGTGCGTAAATTGGGGCAGGCGGGTAGGGGCCCCAGTGTATTACTTTGCTCGCGGGCCAATGATACTATTAGGATGGCCTTGTCTATACTGCCTGCTTCTTGCTTTTTTTTTCCACTTTCTTCTTCATACTGCCTTCTGTATTGCTGTCCTCCATACTTCCTGCTTTATTCTTTTTTTTTTACCTCTCTACTGTACATTGCCTGCTCTGTGCATGTCTTTTTTAAATTTCTATATACTGTCTTCATTAAGTTTATTCTCATCTCTCTTCTATCCTCCACACTACCTGCCCTATGCTTTTTTTTGTTTTGTTTTTTTACCCCTCTTTTCCACATTGTCTACTATGTGCCTTTTTTAGCGCTCTCCTCTCATACTCCAAATTGCTGTCAGACATGCCAATATTTTAAATCAAATTAGACGTAGGAGATAATTGAGTGTTAACAATATAACAATTTGATTTGTGTATAGTTTTTATCGTTTTTTTTTTTATTTTAAGGGGTGTGTTTGTGAAAAGAGGACTTTTGACTTAGCTATAAATGCCATATCTTGCAGGAGAGTATGGGACACAGGCAACTTATTCATACACCATGGGTTATGGTTTTGTACTTGAAGCTATAGCCCATGGTGTATGAATTAGTTGCCTGTATCCAACACTGTATGATTAATATAAGGTGTATGAATTATCCTCTGCTTTGTAAAAACTGGAAAACCTGATTATAAAATACTGCATATTTTCAAGCAAAGATGGTTGTCTTTTTCATTGGTGCTGCCAGGTTACTAAAGAGCCTACTGCTGTGGCCAAAAGTTATGAGAATGACAGACATATTAATTGTCACAAAGTCTGCTTCTTCAGTGTTTTTAGATCTTTTGGTCAGATGTTACTAAGGTATAGTGAAGTATAAATTACAAGCATTTTGTAAGTGTCAAAGGCTTTTATTGACAAATTATATTACGTTTATGCAAAGATTCAATATTTGCAGTGCTGACCGTTCTTTTTCAAGACCTCTGTATATCCCCCTGGCATGCTGTCAATCAACATCTGGGCCACATCCTGGCTGATGGCAGCCCATTCTTGCATAATCAATGCTTGGAGTTTGTCAGAATTTGTGGGGTTTTTTTGTTCACCAGTCTCTTGAGGATTGACCACAAGTTCTCAATGGGAGTAAGATCTTGGGAGTTTCCTGGCCATAGACCTAAAATTTCAATGTTTTGTTCACCAAGCCACTTAGTTATCACTTTTTCTTTACGGCAAGGTGCTCCATCATGCTGGAAAAGGCATTGTTCGTCTTCAAACTGTTCTTGGATGGTTGGGAGAAGTTGCTCACAGAGGATATTTTTGTACCATTCTTTATTCATGGCTGTGTTCTTAGGCAAAATTGTGAGTGAGCGCACTCCCTTGGCTGAAAAGCAGCCCCACACATGAATGGTCTCAGGATGCTTTACTGTTGGCATGACACAGAACTGATGGTAGTGCTCACCTTTTCTTCTCCGGACAAGTATTTTTCCGGATGCCCCAAACAATCAGAAAGGGGATTCTTCAGCGAAAATGACTTTACCCCAGTCTTCAGCAGTCCAATTCCTGCAGAATATCAGTCTGTCCCTGATGTTTTTCCTGGAGAAGTGGCTTCTTTGCTGCCCTTCTTGACACCACACCAGCCTCCAAAAGTCTTCAGCTTACTGTGTGTTCAGATGCACTCACACCTGCCTGCCATTCCTGAGCAAGTTCTGCATGGGTGGTGCCCAGATCCCGCAGCTGAATCAACTGTAGGAGGCGGTCCTGGCGCTTGCTGGACTTTCTTGGGAGCCCTGAAGCCTTTTTCACAAATGCAGTGAAAATATTTTTTTTATGGGATTAAGTTAATTTTCATGGCAAAGAGGGACTTTGCAATTAATTGCAATTCATCTGATAACTCTTCATAACAATCTGGAGTTTATGCAAATTGGCATCATAAAAACTGAGGCAGCAGACTTGAAAATAAATATTTGTGTCATTCTCAAAACTTTTGGCCATGGCTGTACAATGTTAGGAATACCACCAAATTAGACAGCAGTGTCAAAAAGACATGTTAGACAAACTGCCATGTCTAGAGTTCCATATACAGTATGAAACATTGGGTTGGATTTACTAAAGGCAAATATTCTTTACAAAGTTAAGTTTCACAGCATTCACTAAAGCCAATAGACAGATTGAATCTCCACCAGTTCAGCAGGGACCGTCCGAGATTCGATCCATGTATGGACAGGCTGGTTGTACTGAAATTGATCCATTGATTGACTTCAGTACAACCAGCCCATCAGATTGTTTTCATGCAACCACTGCCGGCCGGGAAGGCTCCTCACTGGTAGAGCACAATAGCGCTGTAAGAGGTATTCACCTATCAACACAGTGAGTGATTTTCCTTCCTTCCACCCACCAGCATCAATAGACCATGGGTGCAATGTGGACTCCTGCAGACATATCCTCTGGTTTTCAGCCTGTACCTCTGTACAGGCTTTCAGTTTGTAAGCTGAAGGACATGTCAGTGGACTTTGAGGGAGCTCACCAGTCCATTGAAACTACAAGTCCATCTGCCACGATGGAAGACGGTACTTGTGATCCGTTCATTCACAGGAAACTGTGATTGAATGATGCGGCTGTGTGAACGGAGCCCCAGACATCCATGCTCTTTTAAAAAAGTGACAGCAGGTGCGGGGAGAAGAACCCTCGCCCAATGTCATGGGGGAAGTGGGATCAGAGGGAGAGGCAGCAGGAAATGGAACATGTGACAATGCATGGGAACGATCAGAACTATGAAAAGCTGGCCTGGCAATGATAAATGTCTAGCATTGAATTAGAATACATTTGTATGTTTTTTTCTTCCCTGGTATTCCATGTTTGGGATATTCTTTATAAGGAGGGTTTGTTTACAGTGATCGCTCTTGGATCACAAAGCAAAATCAGACCATGAAATGGTGATTGTGGCAAAAAACAGGGGACTACAGTACTGTGCAAATGTTTTAAGCAGGTGTGAAGAAAAATAGTAAGAATGCTTTCAAAAATATATATTTTAATTATTCATTTTTATTAATTTACAAAATCTAAAGTGAGCGAACAGAAGAAAAATCTAAATCAAATCAATATTTGGTGCGATTACCCTTTGGCTTCAAACCAGCAACAGTTCTTACGCTTGCACAAAGTCATGGATTTTGTAGGATTAGAGTCAGGTGCATGATTAACCAATTTTACCAAGCAGGTGCCAATGATCATCAATTTCATAAGTAGGTTGAAAAATAGCCACTAACTGAAACAGAAGCAGCTGTGTAGGTATAAAACTGGGTGAATAACAGCCAAACTCTGCTGCTAAGGTGAGGTTGTGGAAGACAGTTTCATGGCACAGGTCATACACCATGGCAAGCAACCATGAGCACAGCAACAAGACACAAGGTAGTCATACTGCATTAGTAAGTTCTCTCCCAGGCAAAGATTTCAAAATGTGCTGTTTAGGCTCTTTTGTAGAAGCACAATGAAATGGGCAACATTGAGGACTGTAGACGCAGTGGTTGGCCAAGGAAACTGAATGCAGCAGATGAAAGACACACCATGTTTATTTTCCTTCCACATCAGATGATGCCCAGCAGTGCCATCAGCACAGAACTGGTGAAAACCAGTGGGACCCAGGTACACCTATCGACTGCCCATAGAAGTCTGGCCAGAAGTGGGCTTCATGGAAGAATTGCAGCCAAAAAGGCTAAGTACCCTAACTATGCATGAAAACATAGGAACTGGGAAGCAGAAAAATGGCAGCAGGTGCTCTGGACTGATGAGTCAAAATGTGAAATATTTGGCTGTAGCAGGAGGCAGTTTGTTGGTGAAGGGCTGCAGAGTGGTACAATAATCAGTGTCTGCAGGCAACTGGTGGAAGCATGGTGGAGATTCCTTGCAAGCTTGGGCCTGCATTTCTGCAAATGGAGTTGGAGATTTGGTCAGGATCAATGGTGTCCTCAATGCTGAGAAATACAGGCAGATACTTAACCATCATGCCATACCATTAGGGAGGTGTGTGATTGGCCCCAAATGTATTCTGCAGCAGGACAACGACCCAAACATACAACCAATGCCATTAAAGGAGAAGTATGGGAATGCAAAAATAGGTAGTACATGCTACCCTCATACCTGCATTGCATTCTTTCTTTCTTTCCCCAGTCCTTTAGTTTTTGCAGAATAGTCTTTTGAAGATCTCAGAATCAGCCTCTTTCTCAGTTCAAAAGTTTCCAGGGGGTGGAAACATCTCCACAATCCAGCCCCTCCTTCACTCCCTCCCTCTTGAGGACATGTGGGTGTGTTTGGTGAAGGGGTGCACACCCAGGCTGCCATCTAGAACGAGCACATTCTTCACATGCCTCTGTTTCCATGGCAGTGTGTCCCCCAGCTAAAACCCAGAAGCAAGAGCAGTGTGACACAAGCAGTGAAGTCTCCTCACCTTTCTCTGGCTATCTGCAAGCTCCCCTCTGAGAGACTCCAACAACTCTCTCCTGGGATTTGATGTTCCTTCCTGTGTCCTCCGAATTCCCCCCCACCTCCCCTCACTCATTCAAAGTCTGTATCGACGTCTCCTTCAGCCGATGGGGGGAGAGTCACTTCTCATGTGACCAATGAGGTAATCTCTCTACACATAGCACTGTATTATATCAGAAGAGGAGGCATGGCGAGTAAGAATGAGCTCCGGCGTGTTCGCACAGCCCACGTGCAGAGCCCGCCAGGAAGTCGGCACTGCTCTGCGCTAATCACAGGCAGGGAGACATTTCCCGATCTCTGCAGCCACGCATCAGGACATTGTCTCACTGCCTGTGATTAGCGCAGTGCCAACTTCCTGGCGGGCTCTGCAGGTGGGCTGTGCGAACACGCCGGAGCTCATCCTTAATGGTGAGGAGCATAGTGACCTGTGCCCTGTGTCTGTTCTTTGAAATGTACACAGTGCTATGTGTAGAGAGCATACCTGTGTACAGTACATAGGAGAGGGAGACTGACAACTCCCCCACATCTAAAGTGACCCCCGATATGTCCCCAGAGTCTCCTTTATTGTACATACAAATTATCCCTCTGTCACTGTACTCCTATACAGTCCCATCATCCCCATCCCCGTACGGCAATGAATGGCACTGTACGGCACGTGATCCTGTAATACTCTGTTTACAATGAAAGGAACATTACTGCTATATGGGTACTAGGTAATACACCAATTATGGGGGAGCAAAGCTCTGTCCATGTCTGAGGAGCTCTGTGCTTCAGTATGAAAATACAAGTAGATGTGAATGGAAAGTTTCATTGTCTCATATAAAAATCCAGGGGGGTGGGGGGAGAGCAAAGGGAGGGGGGTGGGAGAGCAAAGGGGGGGAGCAAAGGGGGGGGGGCAGCTACACTCTGAAGTCTCGGGAGCGAGCAGAGCGCCGACATCAATCAAGCAAAATGACAGGAAAGTGGGTGGATCCAGACTCCAGAGCCAGACAATTGTCGGTATTACACTGTATGAAAGTCTGTAGACCCTCCCACAGGTATTTAGCTCAATTTTAACAGAATGAGGGCTGGAAAGATTTTTAGATATCAGCAGCTCACATAGAATAGATGTAAGCAAAAAAAAAAGGAACCCTATACTTCTCTTTTAAGAGCTATCATCAGTATAATGAACAAGGAGTCCAAATCCAAGGAGACAAATATATAGGCTAACAAGGAGGGGAGTTTAGAGGCAGAGAAAAAAAAAAGTCAAATGCCTCTAAAAGTTGAGTTTATATTTGCAAGAGGCCCTAGGCCTGGAGCGATTGGAGCGATTATTCGTAAATGGAAGAAATACAAAATAACTATCAATCACCCTCGGTCTGGAGCTCCGTGCAAGATTTCATCTCATGGGGTAAGGAGGATCATGAGAAAAGTGAGGGATCAGCCCAGAACTACACAGGAGGAGCCTGTGAATGATCTCAAGGCAGTTGGGACCACAGGCACCTAACAAACCATTGGTAACACAATGATGCAGCGCCCGCAAGGTCCCCCTCCCCAAGAAGGCACACGTACAGGCCCGTCTGAAGTTTGCCAATAAACATCTAAATGATTTAGAGAAGGAATGGGAGAAAGTGCTGTGGTCAGATGAGACCAAAATTGAGCGCTTTGGCAGGAACTCGACTGCAGTCAAGCACAGAGGTAGAAACATTACGCTTTGGGGCTGTTTCTCTGCTAAAGGTACAGGCCGACTTTGTCACATTGAGGGGCCAATGGACGGGGCCATGTATTGAACACTGAAGATGGATTGTGGATGGGTCTTCCAGCATGACAATGACCAAAAACATACCACCAAGCCAACAAAGTTGAGTGTCTCAAGAAAAAGCACATTAGGGTCATGGAGTGGCCTAGCCAGTCTCCAGACCTTAATCCTGTAGAAAATGTATGGAGGGGGCTGAAATTTCGAGTTGCTAAGCAACAGCCAAGAAACCTTAAGGATTTGTAAAGAAGAGTGGACCAAAATCCCTCCTGAAATGTGTGCAAACCTGGTCACCAACTACAAGAAACATCTGACCTCTGTGCTTGCCAACAAGGGTTTCTCCACCAAGTACTAAATCATGTTTTGTTTGGGGATCAAATACTTATTTTACTCACTGAACTGCAACTCAATTTATACCATTTGTATCATGTGTTCTTTTCTGGATTTTTGGTTGATATTCTGTCTCTATCCCTTAAAATACACTAAGACCCCTTTCACACTGGGGAGCTTTGCAGGCGCTACAGCGCTAAAAATAGCACCGGCAAAGCGCCCTGAAAGAGCCGCTCCTCACACCCCAATGTGAAAGCCCGAGAGCTTTCACACTGGAGCGGTGCACTGGCAGGACGGTAAAAAAAATCCTGTTAGCAGCATCTTTGGAGCGGTGAAGGAGTGGTGTATACACCGCTCCTGCCCATTGAAATCAATGGGGCAGCGTGGCTATACCGCCAGCAAAGCGCTGCTGCAGCAGCGCTTTGTGGTGGTTTTAATCCGTTCTCGGCCGCTAACAGGGGGTAAAACTGCCCCCGCTAGCGGCCGAATACCGCTGCTAAAACTACAGTAAAGCGGCGCTAAAAATAGCGCCGTTTTACCGCCGACGCCGCCCCCGCCCCAGTGTTAAAGGGGCCTTATGATATAAATTATAGACCCTTCATTTCTTTGTAACAAACTTACAAAATCTGTAAGGGGATCAAATTTTTTTTTTTTTTTGTGTTGGGAAAATTAATTATTTTCTTGACCCAAAACATGCAAGTATCCCATTAAACACACAAAACACAAAACTTTTTATCTTTTTTTTTTTGTCTTTTATTACAATTTGAGAGCATCACATTTATTTGGTTAATTTAAAAGAAAATGTAAATTTTTTTTTATTCGATATAAAAAATAGAATTCTAGCCAGAAATAAAACTACACATTTGAAAGAAGTAGAATTTAACCAAGACTAATACATGTGTCCATTTTTTAAAGAAAAAACACCATTCGGAACGTATTGTAACTAACATTTGAACTTCCTCTGTGAATATGGTTTTACAGTCATAGGTTATACAATGTTCCTCTGCACTCTTTGAACTCCAAGTGTGGTATGGAACCTTGAACAACCTTACCAATTAAATAAAATAAAAATGTATTTGACAGTCTTTGTATTCAAGCATGATGATGATGCAGGGGAAAAAAAAAGTGGGCCCCTATAGAAGTATGTCGCACAAACAGTATCAAAGTGGTTGTTAACCTCTGAAATGAAAAATGAGCAAAGCACATCCTTGTATAGTGTGTACTTGTCTCGAGCCAAAGTATCTAGCATGTTTTCTGTCTGCTGTCTACTTCCACTGCTATCTGCATGAGCCATTTATGACAGGTTATGCAGACTCTGCAAAGGATCCAGGGGGATGGAAAGGGGAGGAGCTCAAGCACACAGTAAGTGATTGACAGCCTCAGCTATGCGTGTTTCCCTGAGACTATGTAGATGGGGGGGGGTCCATTCCCTTCACTCTAGTCTCAGATTACACTCAGGTCTCTTCTCCAAGCTATGCAGTATCTCCTTCTCCTAACTGCAGGAGTCTCTTCTGACAGATTATAGGGACTGCAAGGATTCTAGGGGGGTTGGAAGGGGAGAAATTGACAGCGGAGGGATTAATAGCCTCAGCTGTGCATGTTTCCCTATGAGACTGTGTAGAAGGGCTGGTGTCCATTTCCTCCACTTTAGTCTCAGATTACACTCAGATCTCCTCTCTGAGCTATGGAGTGTCTCCTTCCTCTCTTATCTGCACGAGTCTCTTCTGACAGGTTATGGGGACTGCATTGGGAGGGGAGAGATTGACAGCGGAGTGATTAACAGCCTCAGCTGTGCATGACATGTTACCCTATGAGATTGTGTAGAAGGAGGTGTACATTCCCTCCACTTTGGTCTCAGATTGCATTCAACTTTCAGGAAAGGGATCCAGGGGGATGGGGGGAGGAGCTCTAGCACCTGGAGGTGATTGATGGCCTTAGCTGTGCATGTTACCCTATGAGATTGTGTAGGGGGGGTGTCCATTCCCTCTACTTTGAACTCAGATTACACTCAGCTCTCAGCAAAGGGATCCAGGGGGATGGGGGAGGAGCTCTAGCACACAGCAGGTGATTGATGGCCTTAGCTGTGCATGTTACCCTATGAGTATGAGACTGTGTAGGGGGGGTGTCCATTCCCTCTACTTCGGTCTCAGATTACACTCAGCTCTCAGCAAAGGGATCCGGGGGGTGGGGAGAGGAGCTCTAGCACACAGCAAGTTATTGACAGCCGGAGCTGTGCATGTTAGCCTATGAGACTGTGAAGAAGGGGGAGTGTTCAATCCCTCCATTTTGGTCTCAGATTACACTTAGCTCTCAGCAGAGGGATCCAGGGGAGGGGAGCTGTAGCACACAGCAAGTGATTGACAGCCTCAGCTGTGCACGTTTCCCTATGAGACTGTGTAGGGGGGGGGGCATTCCCTCCACTCCAGTCCAGCCTCAGATTACACTCAGCTCTTCTCACTAAACTGTACAATGTGTGATGTTGGATCCCCTGCTTCTGGAAGCTGAGAAATGCTGTACTTTGAATGGCTGTAGAGACAGCTGCAGATAAACAAGTACAACTTATGTAGGAGGATTTGTTTCATCTCTGTGTACCACCCGAGGCCAGTCACTTCACTGGACATATGTAAGGGTTTACAACCACTTTAAGACAGCAAGTTTGTCAAATATTACCCTGCTAAAATCTGAAACCTGCTGAAAGCACAAATGCCCAAATCGCAGAAAGCCGATATAAAAGATAATTTGATTATTTTTGAAAGTAAGAAAGAAAAAAAAAAAAAAAAAAAAAAATCGGAAATAACTTTTTATATTTACTTTTTAAAAAACATATCCTACAACTATGCTATAGAAATCATAAGATGGCTTTATGCATAACCCTACACATTAGCGATGCAGTGTAATGAATCAAACGTACCGGGGTTGAATTCATAGTTCTGCTATAAGAAGTGGTTCCAGCTAATCTCATCCATAGAGAGTAAAACATAAAGAGGGTGACAACTAATTCTAAAGCATACGTACATCCAAAAAATAAAAAAAAAATGATTGGACAATTATACACCACTATAAATTATGTAGACACTAAAAAGATAAAAATGTAATTTCTAATACATAGAATTATTAAACTTTGGCACGTGCAGCATTTCACAATCTCGCCTTCGAGTATGTACTAGAACAGAAATATACATCCAGTAGGTTATGTCACCGTGACCCAAATTTATCAAAGATTATTTTTGGTTTCTCCTGGAAACTGTATAGTTTTTCCCAATGAAGAATGGGACAATGGAAGGAAAAAAAATAATTTTTTTGCTATGATAACAAGAATGCCTTTTGATGAATAAGAGTTTTATATATTACAGTCATTAATTTATTTGGGTCAGCTTAAGAACGGTAAACATATGAGAACATAATTCTAGGGTCAGTCCGCCCAAAATCAATATTTCAAATGTGCGTAGACACTAAATAGGACAATCACCTGGTCATTTATTCAATATCTCCGGGACTCTAAGAGAGAAATATCTACACAATTGTGCTTTAATCAGTTTCCCAATTCTCCTGTGCGTAGGCAAGTGCGGATGTTCTACCAGCCTGAAGGTGGCAGTGTGCCGATGTTACAGAAGAGTGTAATATTAGGAAGGGGAATAGTCTCCTCTTTTGGGCTTCAGCGGCCATGATGGGGAAGACAGCTGTCTAATAGGAGACTGAAATCCCACAAGATCTCTGGAGGCCATCTTGATGAGGGACCTTATAAATAGGGACCCCCACATCATTCAGGCAAACCTGGAGCAAGTACTAGGTCAGGGAAACGTACAGCATATATCAAAGGGGTAGGTTCCTGGTTAGTAGGGATAGCAAAGAGAGAACTCCTGCTGTATGGGATTCTGTCCAGTGTTGGAACTGAAAAGTGAAGACTCTTCCATAGTTGAACTAGTATAGCCTACACCAACGGCAGAAGTCATCCTTTGGTAACAGTAATTACAAAACACATAATACAGAGCTTCTAGTGGATCTGGATTGCCTTGCAATGGTGCCATAACATTGCCTGAATGCTCTTGCTGCAACCCTCTTCAAGCCATCATAAAATATTCAGCACTCTATAGTCCTGTGCATTTGGTTCCTCCAAAGTGGGTACCCTGACTGAAGCCCCGCCTACACTTGATCTCCACTATGCGGCCCTGCCTTGCACTGTTCTTTTCAGCTTAACAGGGGCCACACGCATTTGGATTTTTAAAATTGATTTGCCCAATCAACCAAAGTGATCAAATTCACCAACAAGCCATAACTTCCCTTCCGATTGATTAAAGTATTACTAAACCTAGGAGCCTGCATTCACTATATCTGGTCTCCCACAGTACACAGAACATGGAAATGCAATTATTTTAGTAAATATAAACTGCTAAATAAGTTCTCTCATTAGCAGTATGTAGCAGTTGTGTGACTCTTTCAGTGTCTGGATAAAGCTTGTAGGATTTTTTATTCTCCCATGATTGTCAAATGAGGATTCAGGACCCCTGACCCTCTGTCTGGACAGTGCCGATTGGCCCTGTGCTAATCACATGCACCCTCCCAAGCAAAAAAAAAAAAAAAAACCTCTAGGATTACACACCAAACTAAGCATGTGCAGCTTTTTCCATAGCCTCTGTGCTATCAGGAGATGGATTGGGGACTCAAAGAAGGGGAGGATCAGAGAAGACAGGATCAAACAGCCTTTTTACACAATGCAGAGGATTACCCCTTAGGTTCTACAGTGAGTATAACAAGGATGCTTTACTGCGTATACAGACTGATTTTACTGTTGTCGGTTAAGTAACACTTTAAGACTCAATTTCAATCGGATTCAATCAAACTGAGTTAAACGGCCAGGGTGGACTACTAACAACTGTTTTTGCATCGATCGTGAATCGGTTCATGAATCTGATCGTATCTCGATTGATTATCAGTATATATGATGCAAACAGAGATGCGATTAATAACTTATGATCTTATGGGTTGTCGACTATTGACTATTCCCATCACAAGGGATCGATCAGAAAACAAATCAATCATTTATTGTAGCATGTATGGCCACCATAAGTGTCCCCACAAGGTCATCCTTTTAGTGTGCATGGGTGCCATAGCTCCATTCAATCCAATAGGAAAACCATACTGGCCTTCAGCAGTCCAGCAATGGACTAGGAATGAATGATGCTGCGCGCATTAGGGGGAAGACCCAGCAGGCACACTTCTGTAGGAAAGGCTGTACGGCGACAGGCAGGGCTACACAGCAAAGTCTGATGGGTTGAGGAGGAAAGTAAATATTCGACCAGGTCTGCAGCACTCAGGAGTTCAGAGGGAACTGATTAGAGGACAATTATACAAAGATACAAGTTCCTGTGAATATACACCTGCTGTGGCCCTTTATATGTATGGGTTTACTTAATTTTTTTCAAATTTATTCTTTAATATGGCACTTTAAAGCATGCAAAAAGAAACATAGAAGAGTGACAGCGAGAAAAAATGCCAAATGGCCCATCGAGTCTGTCCCATTTTTTATTTTGAGTATTTTTTTTTTTTTACTTTTTTTGTCTGAAATTATATATATATATATATATATATATATATATATATATATATATATATATATAGATAGATATAGATATAGATATGTATACACACACACACACAAATGGGGCATGCTCCAAGGGGCCCTAATAAATACGGTGAGGTAAACTCATACAAGGTGTTGGAAAACCAAAAGCTCCCAGGTGGATAGGAAGACAGCCAAGAATCATCGCAGGCAGATCTCACTGTTGGAGTGCCAAAGACATACAACAAACCAGGTACTGACCCAGACCACGAGGTTCCAACTAGACTTTCAGTCTTTACATCTTTATAATATATGTGATGTATATGGGCGGACCGACCCTTTAAACAAAGATTAGACAAAACTGTCCTAAGACACCACAACAGACCATCATTATAAATGTTAATAATTTCACGTTCAAAGTCATTTGGTTGGTTGTGTTTTTTGGTCTCTATTCTGCTCCTAGGGCACCTTTCTAAAAAAGAAATGGCCTGTAAACTAGAGTGTTTCCAACCCCTGACAAAATTAGAAAAAATATTTTTTATAAAGGTTCTGTAGTGTGCTGAAAAGTGCTAGAGATTGATTATATAAAAATACCTCTATATTTTACAACAATATATACAATTTGGCAGTAAGGTGCAAATGCATTTTTATTTGGTGCAGATGTAATATAGTATGTACATATATGCAGCACCAGGAGATCTGGTTAAGGTAGTACTAAAAAAACTGTGGATAAAAGATATGGTGTTGTTTACAACAACCAGGTTATTCTTCCCATTTTCTCGACTATTAAAAGTAGATCTGGGATCCAACTTTAGGCAGCCCCTCCACTTTCATATTTAATATTTTTTTTTACAGCATCACTCACAAACGGCATCAAAGCCCTGTTTCTATACCAGCCATTCTCAACCAGGGCTCCATTAACTCAATGAATACTGGAGACACTTTCCTCCAGAGTTTGCTAAGGGTTCCTTGAGCAGTAATGGATTGATTGATTTCTTGCCCAATTTTCCCCACATAGTTCTGGTACCAACACCACTCATTAGAACCACTGGGTTCCTCCGGATGTGGAAAACGGTTTCTTGGGCAGTGATGGATTGATCGCTTGCTGGAAGGACCCCACATAGTTCTGGTACCAACATTACTAAGCAGAACCACTGGGTTTCTTCAGATATAGCAAATGGTTCCTTGAACAGTGATAGATTGATTTCTTGCCGAAAGGTGCCCACATAGTTCTGGTAACACCACCACTCAGCAAAACCACTGTGATCCTCCGAGGATTGCCAAGGGTTCCTTGAGCAGTGATGGATTTCATTTCTTGACTAAAGGTGCCCACATAGTTCTGGTACCAACACCACTCAGCAGAATCAGTGTGTTCCTCCAGAGATTGCCAAGAGCTCCTTGAGCAGTGATGGATGGATTTCTTTGCTTTATGGTGCCCCCACATAGTTCTGGTACTACCACCACTCAGCAGCACCACTGGGTTCCTCCAGATATTGCCAAGGGTTCCTTGAGCAGTGATGGATGGATTTCTTGCCTGAAGGTGCCCACATAGTTCTGGTACCATCACCACTAAGCAGAACCACTGGGTTCCTCCAGATATTACCAAGGGTTCCTTGAACAGTGATGGATTGATTTCTTGCCCAAAGATGACCACATAGTTCTGGTGCCAACACTGTTCAGCAGAACCACTGGGTTCCTCTAGAGATTTCCATGGGTTCCTTGAGCAGTAATGGATGCATTTGTTGCCTGATGGTGCCCACATAGTTCTGGTACCAACAACACTCAGCAAAACCACTGAAATGGGATCAGTAGAGCTTCTTCTCTCTTGTTCTAGGTAAATAGACACTGACACCAGTAATCATGTTTCACTGTCTTTGAGAGGAAAATTCTTCCCTTGTTCCCCAGTGTTTGAAGGTTCTACAGTGACCACCACTGAAATGGGCTTTTTTTTCACCAACCACCAGTTTAATAGGGCATGAGTGCACAGAAGCCCTCGTTGACTACTAATGTGGATTGGCTAATGCATCACGAGCTGTAGATCTATTCATTTTTGCAGGAATTCTGAGACCAGAGTTTCCTCCATTGTAAAAAGGTTGAGAAAGGCTATTTTATAATTTTGACCACAGCACATCATAATACAAATGATTCAGAAATAGAGGAATTTAGCACATTGGACATACTTCATGGCGAGGGCCTTCACAATGAAAATGATAAGGCCTTTGTCAAACAGTCATTTTTTTGCCCCCAACAGAACACAAACAAAAATACCATTTACCATAACATTAATAAAAAGACATAGGATTCATTTTCCTTTTAATTTTAGAACTTCATTCCCTATCAACAATGGCAAATCATTGGTATATAAAGTAGACTTTTCCAAAGCCAGTCAGAAAGCCTGTTTGGTTTGTGAGAAATATGAAAAAGCAACTTTAGATGGAGGGGGTAACCAGCACCCCTGCACTGTTCTAGGAGTACAGTCCCAGCTGTGATGAGTTAGTGCATGATTTTACAGGGGGAAAAAAAAGGAGAACTTGAATAATAAACTCTGTTACAAGCCACTCCGCTTCTTCCTAAGGGCACCTTGGTTATTGCCGGGTCTTAATTCAGCATACTGCACCTGTAAAAGTAAACAGACATGACGTTTGCTATTAAGTAATTGAAGCTTTCTACGGAGTGAGATAATAGCTCCCTAAGGAGACACTCGAGGAATCTACGGAACGTTCCGAGTAATGAATCATTTTCTAAACACGAGAACACTGAAAATTAATTGGTAGCCAGAATGGAGTAACTTCTACATGTGCAAATATTAAGTGCGGATCTTATTTTAATGAGGCAGGGGGGCTTCTAACAGTTTTTAGAAATGGCAAATCTGTGTCCCTTTTACAGAGTTAGGGCTATTACAACGTACTGCACAAGTGAATTAAAAAGCCCCCAGAGAGTGAATGAAAAAAATGCACATTAGTGGAATGTAACAGCCTTAGTGCACACCTATAAATAAGGATGACAAGCAGAAAAGCATACTAACAACAAGTTCATTACATGAGGTGCATCATGTAACTCGATAAGCTTCCCCCTTGCTGGTTTAGCAGTGCATTCCTGCTGGAACATTTCCAGATCAGCAATACCAGGCTGGCTATTGGTAGGACCGACTCATGAGAAAGAACCTCGGGGGCCAGCACAGCAAGCATTTATGAGCTGGATAGGCTACCTTTGTAAAAGTTCAATACATCTGTGACATTATCTGTTATTCTGCAGACTAGAAGAGGCTGCCGAGTAATTATCGGGCCGGGGTTTGCAATCTGGCAACTCTAGCACCTGCTGGAGAAAGCTGATTTACCTAAGTGACTGCAACTGCATTCTACCTTGTATTTTAAAATGCACTGCAATTGTTTTTTTTTTTTTTTTTTAACTTTACTGAGCTTTAATTGAAAGGTAACTGACTGTTTTGACTTTTTGCACAGGGGAAATGAGCGTAATGCAGTGGTGTGAACTGCTCCTATGGAAATACATTTTACAATGTATTTGCACTGGCATGCGTTGATGCGTAACCACCTTACCAACCGTTCACAGTGTCTGCTACCGCTCTCTGCCAATCCCTCCACTGGCTTCCGCGCACCCGAACAAATTACATTTAAAATACGAACAACAACTTACAAAGCCATCCACCACGCAGCTCCCAGCTACATCCTTAGCCTAGTCTCAAAATACCATCCAAAATGTTCTCTTCATTCCTCCCAAGAGCTCCTGCTCTCTAGCTCCCTTGTCACCGCCTCACATTCTCGCCTCCAGGACTTCTCCTGAGCCTCTCCTATTCTCGGGAACTCCCTACTCCAATCTGACTATCTCCTACTGTGTCCACTTTCAGAGGATCCCTGAAAACTCATCTCTTCTGAGAGGCCCATCTGGCCCCTATCTATTTTCTCCATCAGCCCATCCCCCACAGTTATTACCCTTTGTATCTCTTGACCCTCCTGTGACAGACACAGCCAGGACAGGGGCTTTCGGAGGGGACTGAAGGGTAGCCTACTGACTATGGGCCCTGGCATTTGGCAGAGCAACAAACATTTAGGATTATGTCCTGTTATACATAGGAACTATGATGGTCTCTGATAACTTGATACTAGTGAGAAGATGTATGTGAAAAAAGCTGGTTAATGAGATTTGGGACAGCCCTGGGTCTTCTTGAATACTGGTGCTGGACAGTCTGAGCTAAATTGGGGTCTCCTGCTATAGTCTGTTTATTATAGTGTTGTGTTTATTGTTGAGTATGTCTCTCCAATTGTGTGCCTACTAGGTGTGAATTCCCATTGGTGAGTCACCTATTGTTTGTCTGATCATCTCTTGGAGATGCAATTAATATTGTGACCACTTTACCTTGTTATCGAACTATTGTGGGATGTTATGCATTTATGTTGATTAGCTTACGGTTTAAATTAGACCATTGTTTATGCTGGCTGTTTATTACTGTTTACGGTATGTATTGTCACACTAATATCCCCAGGAGGGGAATGTCCTCATGGGGGGGATAAAGTATGTGTCTGAGTTTTAATAAAGTCAGTTCCAGTTTGCATCTGAACTAGTGTCATCTAGTCTTGGGTGCTCGGCTATAATACCTGGTTCCAGTGTTACAAACTGTCAGGATTTTTACTGGCAGCCAGTAAAAAACTGACACTTTTCTCCTGCCAGTAAATGCCAGTGACAGGAAAAGGTTGCCAGTAAAAATATATTGTTGTGACGCTCGGCTTGGAACTGGCTTGGGCAGTTCCAGTCCAGAGCTGGCCGAGACCATCTGAGTGCCTACTACAGTGTGTTCAGATGACACTGGCGGGAGACAGGTCAGGCGGAGGCAGTGCCTGAGCATGTCGTGCTAGTAAATTTTGTGTGTCGTGTCAGTAAATTTCAATCTGGTAGGTTGTCAACACTGCCTGGTTCCTAGGTCCAGACTGGAGAAAGCTACATATCTTGAAGGAGGCACCCAAGCTGGGTGCTGGATGGTTCCATCACACCTTCCTTTTAGATTGTAAGCTCTAACAAGCAGGGCCCTCTGATTCCTTCTGTATTAAACTGTATTGTAATTGTACTGTCTGCCCTCATGTTGTAAAGTGCTGCATAAACGGTCGGCACTATATATATGCTGTATTATAATAATAATAATCTGTTGTGAATGGACTCTAATTCAATATTAAGCCCAAAAACAAAAATGTTATATTTTGCAGCTTACCGATCCTAAATATGGTGACTGTATTAGTTTTCAATTTGTTTTTCTTTATTTTCATCTGGATATCCTGCCAGTAACATATTTGGTGTTTGGTGTCTCCTCACTGGGTGGAGGAGCAATAGAGACACCACTGGACAGCAGCATTGTATGTCTGGGGGTAGGCTAGTGTTAGTTGGAGATTCATTCTCTCTTACTGTCCCGATCACTAATGTAATAGGTGATGACAGTAAGGGGAAATCCAACATTTTGAGGTACCACCAGAAAGAGAATAAAGGGGAACTCTTCCAATAGGCACACCTGTTCTCAAGGCAACTGTCTAAAAGGAGAGCTGCTTCACATTGGAAATTAATTCCTTCACTCCCTGTTGAGTCTACAGGACAGGAATTGAAGGGAAATCTCCCTACTTAGACCCCCCCGCACGCGCACACGCACCACACTTTTTAAGATAAAAAAAAGGTGTTGGCTTTGGTTATACCTAAATACTGCAAGATATACTGTGCAGCATTCTGGAAAGCAAGTGCCTGCTAATGCATATCCAGTGTTTACTATGTCTACTAATGCTTACAAGTTAATTATACGTTACCAAAACTCAATTATCAAATGTCAAAATCTGATTTTTTTTTTATTTTTTTTTTTTTGGTTGGGGTATGTATATTCTATACGCACGCACACACACACACACACGTACCTTTTGAACATCAGATGGTACCCTGGAGAGAAAATCCAGAAACTCATTATTGTCAATGGCATATGGGTTTCGAAGCTTCTTTGTAAATTTATTGATGCCTGTGAAGAAAAATCAATTTGAGCTTATTCTTACTTGAGACACAATGAATGCCAGCACATCAGCCAAGGTAGTATGAGCAAATTCACAGGTTAGGAATGAGTGTGAAAGCCTGGTGTTCCTTTTCTATACTGGTCACATGTTAATTTCTCAGGACGAAAATGAAGAGGAAAAAACACATTCAGCCCACTACACTCTGATTTACACCTGAGCTCCTGGAATATTTAACTTCCATTTTAAAAAATCTCATTAGATCTATCAGTGTGAAAACAGCCATGTCACACCGCATGCATATTAGGCAAATGGTAAAAAAAAAAAAGAATGCTTTTGGAGTCGTCGTAGATTTACTGGCAGGGCTGTTTGCTTTGTGCGGTTTGCATGTGCATGGAAGGTGTTGTTTTGTATTACGCAAACAAACACACATTTACTAATATGAATGCATTCTAGGTTGTTAATAATGTGCATAGCAACTAGTAACCCAAGTCATCAGAAATCACTACTCAATACTTCACATGATGGCCTTTTGTCAGAAGAGTAAATCCGGCCGTACAGGGATCGAGATTCAGCCAGTTCAGCAGGGTATGGGCAGGCTGCTTGCACCCAAGTCGATCCATCGATCGGCTTAGGTACAACCAGCCTGACAGATTTTTTTTTTTTAGTAGTAATCCATATGTGTGCGCAGCCTATTGCATTAGGGTGTGCACCCTTAAGCTCAAACACACATGCGTGTGCAGGTGTCTACATATATATGACCCCGGCACATTGATCTCCCTAATGGCACAGTGAAAGAAAAGAGCATAAACACTTCTCTTATGGCAGAGCCGGTAAGAGGGAGATCTTTCCCCTATTTCTGCTGCTACACAGAGCGATAACACTAATGTGCACGGGGTGATTAGGGTGTGCCTGGGCACACCCAGCACACCCTGTGCGCACGCCTATGTAGTAATCATTGTTTTATGCCAGCCAGGAAGGCACCCTGTGCCCCCTGCCCGCCATCAGAAAACAATAGTGCTGCAGGAGGAATTCCCCCATTAACACGGACTGTGTTGATGGGGGAACCAAGCTATTTTTTTTTTCTTCCACCCTTTGTGGAAGTGGTACAGAGTTTTCCCCGTTTTGAGTGTGTACCATATCTAAGTCTGGGATGTTGGCTGATCTATAGCATATGAGTCTTTTAAAAAACCTCAATTTTTCTTGATATTTACCCTTGGTGGAAGGAAAATAAATCAAATCACCTATGGGCTCCTAACCTGGTCAGGCAGGAACTGAAATCAAGAAGGTGCCATTGCAGGTGTAACATGACTTATTGTTCTGCACATGTAGTAAACTGTGCTTGCGAACCTCACAAAACCAAGCATATGCATAGAGGCTCCGAATTCTCTATTACAAATGTAAGAGATGATAATCTGGCCCTCATCCAGGCTTGCAGCCTATTGAGCACCAGTGCCCACATTGGGCCCTCTGATCTTCTTTGCCCTAACTAAATAAGTCCCAATATGACTTATAACCTTGCATCTACATGCATCTCAGAATATCAACCAAACCATTCTCTTCACTCATCCCAAGACCTCCCTCCTCTCTAGTGCTCTCGTCACCTCGTCCCACCCACTGAAATGCCCTATCTCTACCTAGTTAACTCCTACTATATTAAGTCGGCCATACATGAATCGAAATTCGGCCAGTTCTGCAGGGACCAGCTGAATTTCTATCCACGTATGGGCAGGCTGGTTTTACACAAGCTGATCAATAGATCAGTGCTGGCTATAGCCAGAAACGCTGATCATTGTATTCTGACGGCAGGGAAGGCTCCACTTGTTAGAATACAATACCACAGCGGGAGGTATTTCCCCATCCACCTTGAATGTGTGGATGGGAGAATCCAGACATTTTCTTTTGTTCAACCTGCAGGTTGAACGAAAAATCTGCATAATGAATGGGCTGCCTTAGGCGATCCTCGAAAACTCATCTCTTCTGCAATGCCTCTCCTGCCTCTACCCAACAACTGCATTTTATTTTCTCAAACAACTAATCTCCCCATAGTTAATATCTTTTGTATCACCTGCCCTTCCCTTTAGATCAGGGGTCTCCAAACTTTCTAAACAGAGGGCCAGTTTACTGTCCTTCAAACTTTAGGGGAGGTGGACTGTGGCCATTGGGAGTAGAAAAGAAAAAAGTCCAGATATCAGTGAGGAAAAAACATAATGCCCTATTGTTTGTTTCAGTGGAAGTAATTGTGCCTTATCATTGGTGTCAGTGGGGGGAATTGTGCCCCATTGTTGGTGTCACTGGTAATAAACGTGCCTCATCATTGGTGTCATTGGGCCCAATTGTTTATGTCATTGGAAGAAATTGTGCACCATCATTGAATGTCATTGGGCCCCATTGTTGGTGTCATTGGGAAAAAAAATGGTGCCCCATCATTGGTGTCATTGGGCCCAATTGTGTGTCAGTGGGAGAAATTGGGCCCCATTGTTGGTCTCATCAGGAGGAATAGCGCCCCATCATTGGGTGTCATTGGGATACATTGTGCCCCTTCATTGGTGTCAGTGGGCACATTTATGGCTCCAAGGGTCAGATAAGAGCAAGCAAAGGGCCGCAGCTTGGAGACCACAGCTTTAGATTATAGATCCTCATGAGTAGGGCCATTTTTAACCCTCTTGTCTTTAATTGCATTTTAACTGTACGATCTTACTTTATTTTGTAATGACCTGACCAAACTGTTATTACTATATAAATCATATATAATAATAACCGCATGCAAACAAGTACCTCTTCCGTAAGAAGCTGCAAATTATAATTTATGTAAAAATTATATTCATTGGTTTCCCTTATAGAATGGGAAGGCAAATGTGGAAGTAAAGCTCAGCATTAAAATATAAAAGAATGATTTTAGCGCTCACCCAAAATATTGAGCAGAAACAAACATTTATTGGTAAACACAGATTTGTATGGTGCTGGCACCCTAAAAAGACAATAAAAGCATGCTAGAGATCCAAGACCATACGGTAATTGAAATGGTCTTATGTTTAGTTAATATAATTCTGTCTCAACAGGATCCAAAGAGAAGTATTACACAATTGGGAGATTTAATAGCCACAGTGAGTTATCCAATAATAAAGCAGGATGTATAGACAGCAACAATGACAGTCATCACTTTCCAACAATGGATAGATGATGACTGTCTGATGGAAGTTAATCATCTACAGACAATACAGTAAAACCCTGGATTGCGAGCATAATTAGTTCCGGAAACATGCTTGTAATCCAAAGCACTTGTATATCAAATTTCCCCATAAGAAATAATGGAAACTCAAATGATTCATTCCACAATCATTTATTCATAAGTCATTCAGTTTATAGTCCATATGAAAAAAGATTATAGCAGTGAGCATTGTGGTGTTTGCTAAGGCAGCCCAAAGAGGAAGCTGCCTCTGACCTCACCTGCTCAACTCTGAGCTTCCTGAAAGGAATACATGTGGAGGCGGTGAACTACAAGTCCCAGCGAGCCAAACCACTCCCTGAACACACAAAAACATGGAAGGAGAGAGTGCCAGCACCTGCCTAACGAAGGTATATACAGTCATTTATACTGCCAGTGACCTTTGCCAGTAATACACAGTCATTTTTACTGTACCATGCAATCCCAGCACCACGGGAACCCACCTCCTCAGGAGATTTACAGCCTATATGGGGGGGGGGGGGGGTCTTCTGAACCGGGAGAGGCTGAACCCAAACAGTATGGATGGAGAAAAAAAAATAAAAAAATAAAAAATAAAAACTTTAAAAGGCGTCCGGAGTGAGGACAAAAAAAAGAACACTAGTGTGGGCAGACAGCCGCCCTTTATGGGCTAAGAAAGAGGTGGTCCTGGAGGGATCAGAGGGGGCGGAGCTGACCCATAGTAGGCTGACATTTGGGAGGTCCAGGAAAAAAAGATTATAACAATGTGATTGGTTGTGTAACCACAAAATGTTCATCCACAAATGGAAGCCTCCACAAGGGGATTAGAAGCAAAGTCCAGCAGGAGCTCCAGAGTATAAAAGAGAAGAGAGGAGCCTCTAAGTGTAGCAATATGGTTACAATTAATGACGGTAAACATTTAGCAACTCACATGGTTGATGATTAAAAGATGCACATCTAAGTATGCAGGCATCCGGGGTAAATCGGTCCACATAGACCATCCCCTGCACCTCCGGCTCACACCGATGTCAGTCTGCAATCATGACCGGGAAGACTACCCTGCAGTAGAGCGATCTGAAAGCGAGGCTTGAAGCGCTCGTGGAGTGCAGTGTGGAAGGGACAACATTAATGGTGGTGTGGAGGATGGTCTGTGTGGACAGCTTTACCCCGGTGCCTGCATACTTAGATGTGCCTGTTTTAATCATCAACCATGTGAGTTTCTAAATGTAACTTTGTTGCTACACTTAGAGGCGCCTCTCTTCTCTTCTATACTCAGTTGTGACGTGACGCTACTTGTAAATCAAGACATCGCTTGTATATCAAGTCAACATTTATAAAAAAAATTTTGCTGGTTTTGCAAAATGCTCTCAAACCAAGTTACTGTCAAACCAAGGTTCTACTGTACCATTGTTGGAAAGTAGTGTTGGGGGGACTTTGCTATTGAGTTAGCAGTCTGTGATTGGGTCTGCTGGCAATTTCATTTAGGGTACTGTTCACTCCTTTGCGACATGACAACATATATGAACGTGGGGTGCATAAAGGCTGCCCCTTCATTTGAAGTTACCTTGGAGTGGTAAATTACTGGTGCTGGAACCTCAAGTGAACATAGTCTTTGTGTTAGGATTTTATTTTATCACAACCTTACTACTGGGGCAACCAACTGGTAAGTGGGCTACTTTCATATGTCGAGGAACTGTCATAGAAACCTTGGGAAGTGAACGTAATGTTTAGAGTCTAACAAATGTAGCACCATGGAAACCATGGACTTTTTATGCCACGTACACGGGACGGGACTAGAAAAAGGAAGCTCAATAGCCAGTAGCCAATAGCTGCCCTTGCGTCGTTTTTGGTCCATCGGAAAGATTTAAAACATTCTATTTCTAGGTCCATTAGAATTTTCGAAAGAAAAAGTCAGATGAAACCCACACAGGATCGCAATATCCGATGGAATGATTCCATCGGACCTTTTCTGCCAGAAAGTCCGGTCGTGTGTGCATGGCATAAGAGTCCAAAAAAGTAGGATTTTTATTCCAAACTGATATTGAATTAATGATCAAATGCGTTTAGAGATCCACACACCTCCCCTTTCATCAGGGCTTTAAAAATGTTGATATTGATTCTGGGAGATGATGAACAAGTCCTTAGAATCTATAGAGGACTCGGTCATGTTCACAAGCTGGGTTGGGGGAGCTGTGTGGCCTCAAACGAATTGGGTCATTGATTTAATACAAATTTGGAATAAAAGCCCACTTTGTTGGACTCTAAAAAAAAAAAAAAAAAAAATATTTTGTGTGGCACTTCAATTTTCAGATTCCAAGCATTGCCTTCATTTGAATGGACTGGCTAATGCACCAAAAAAGGTGCATGTAACACACTGCATGTTGCAACACACATTCTTTGGCAAGACGCATTGCGGTGCAATTTAGAATCAGTGGTAAAGCATCACACCAATGTGAGGTTGCAGCAAATTACCACAATTTGATGGTGTGAATGGTCCCCTACTGCAGTGTTTTTCCACCTTTTTCAATCAAGGTACCCTTTAAAATGATGACAGCCTTGAGGCACCGCATTCTTAATTGTAAAAAGTTATTCTAATAGTAGTCATACATAATCCATCAACATCCACACACGAAGGACACCCAATGTTAGAGGCAATTACAAATTAAATACACTTTTGCACACTGGTACTGACCAGTATTCCAATGTTTCTCTTCTTCCTCAGGTTTCCTCCATCACTCAGCTAATGTGACCCCAGCGCTGATGGAGAGGGGCAGGGGAGACCTAAATAAGGATGCTGTGCAGACGATTGACATCTTCCTTATCAACCGATTATCAAAAAAATTGGAGGTAGGCTATATCTGCTGTTGAATGGCCAACATCCCTCGAATCAATGTGAATACAGATTTCCCCTAGGAATGGGACTTTTTAGGCACAGATTGTGCAACAATATTTTAAAATAGAATTTATTTATAGTATCAAAAAAGTAACAAAAAAATGTAGCAATCATATACAAAAGAATTATAAAAACATGGGATATTAAACCATCATGTATACACCATCAGACGCACATAGTGAATGAAAAGCATCCATGATATAAACACAAGATACTATTTGCATTCGTGATTCCTACGCGTTACGGAGTAAACTAGACTACTTCTTCGAGGATAGTCTGATATGCAGTTTAGTGATAATAATAATCTAGAAAATATAAAAATGTGCATTATACATCCATTAAATACTTAAAAACCGTGTTTACTATCCCTGAAGCAGGAATCTAGTTTACTCCGTAACGCGTAGGAATCACGAATGCAAATAGTATCCGGTGTTTATATCATGGATGCTTTTCATTCACTATGTGCAACTGATGGTGTACACATGATGGTTTAAAGTGGTTGTAAACCCTTTACAACCACTTTAAACTACAAGCAAGCCTATAATTAGGCTTACTTGTAGCTGCACTGGATATCTCGTAAACCTGCACGGTTTAGTTGATATCCCTGTATTTGCATGTGCCGACGTCATCGGCACATGCGCACTTAAGCCAACTGAAGCAATAGCACGTACATGCCATTGCTTCAGTTGTATTGTGCGGTTCCCGGCGGCTCCAGCGCACATTTTTTTTTGCAATTGATAAAGAAGGTTTACAACCACTTTATTATCCCATGTTTTTATAATTCTTTTGTATATGATTGCTACTTTTTTGATACTATAAATAAATTAGAATTTAAAATATCTTTTCACAATCTGTGCCTAAAAAGTCCCATTCCTAGGGGATATCTGTATTCACATCTTATCAACTGATAATGTCATTGGTTGTTAGTATGCCGGCAGCTAGAAGGTTGTAATGGTGCACAATGAAAACCTGTGGCATTATGTAACTGAAAGGCAGGCTTGATCCACCTGCTGGCTTGTATACGACTTTTGGGGCAATTTTTAGGTATTTTGCTGAGGCACCCCTGAAGAAACCTCAAGGCACCCTGGTTAAAAAAGGCTGCCCTACTGCATGTACCGTAATTGCAATCTTTGCTGACACCTACGGGTGTTTATACATGCAGTGTGCAAATGGGACAAAAGTGCAGTACTACTGGTTCTAGCTTGTCTGTCTGCAGCCTGAAGTTACTCTTTAAATCTTTAGCATGCTGCCTTGACTTTATGGGAAATCTCTTATTTGTGCTTAAGCTGCTACCAGCTTGATTTTCCACCTCTCTAGCATCAATGGTAGCTATACTTCCCTGATTCATGTAATCGCCAGAGTAATTTATTGTATTTCCTAAATATTTATCCTAAATAAATTACATCTGGTGAATAAATAATAATACTAATAATATGTATTATTATTATTAAATAATAACTATTAAATAATAATATTATATATTTTTTTAATATAATAAATTGCATTGATTGTATTTCCTAAATGTGCTAAAGGATTTATTTATTGTTGCTACAATCTGCTATACTAAAATCTTCAAGCACACCATTTACACCCTCAGTCCTCTTCTAGCAACCTCTACCCAGCTAGGAGAAATCTGAAATAGATTCAAAACATGACGAAATAGTCTGGAGGGTAAAATGACTGGTATAAAAAGGTTTTGAATCTCAGAGTCTCAGGGGTAGGAGATTAAACAGCTGAATCGTCCAGTTTCATCCGAATGCCCAATCCATTTAAATGGCATTCTACTTTAAACTGTGTTTCTTTCATTCAAAGAATTCAAAATACCTTCCCCATAAGAAACAAATGATTGATATTGAGAGACAATACGACTAACCGGCTATAACATAAATTTCACAATTGTTACTACTAATACAGAACAATCCAGAACCATCCAACAAACATATATAGAAACACCAGAAGCCACTTACCCCATATCAGAATGATGTACCTTAAAGGTATCAAATACAAAAGAATTGTTCCGACAAGGAGTAGGACGCAGGCAAGCAGGGACAGGAATGGAACACTCCAGTTAAATGTGCTGAAAAAAAAAAAAAAATTACATTACTTTATTACGTTAGATAGCTTTAGAAATATTATATGTGCATTCACATTAACGATTTCTGATAATCGAAGACTAAGAGATGCAACACCTTTAGGCTAAGGACAGGATGTATGACCTTTAAGGTCAATCCAGCCTGGTTTTGGTTGGGGACTGGTATGTAGGGATGGGCGAGTGGTTCGGCCCGAGCTTAAGTTTGGGCAGAACTTTGGTTGTTTCGGATGTTCGGCGAACAACGAACATTATGCGGTGCTCGTGGCACATTCAAAAGCCGCGGTACCCCGTCAAAGTCTATGGGACACCAACATGAAAAACCAAAAGTGCTCATTTTAAAGGCTTATATGCAAATTATTGCCATAAAAAGTGTTTGGGGACCCGCGTCGTGCCCCAGGGGACATGTATCAATGCAAAAAAAGTTTTTAAAACAGCTGTTTTTTCGGGAGCAGTGATTTTAATAATGCTTTAGGTGAAACAAAAAAAATGAAATATTCCTTTAAATATCGTGCCTGTGGAGTGTCTATAGTATGCCTGTAAAGTGGCGCAGTTTTCCCATGTTTAGAACAGTACCACAGCAAAATTACATTTCTAAAGGAAAAAAAGTCATTTAAAACTGATTGCGGTTGTAATGAATTGTCGGGTCTCGGCAATATAGACAAAACTCATTGAAAAAAATGGCATGGGTTTCCCCCCCAGTCCATTACCAGGCCCTTTGGGTCTGGTATGAATATTAAGGGGAACCCCGAACCAAAAATTCAAAAATAAATTGCATGAGGGTTCCCACAAAATCCATACCAGGCCCTCCAGATCTGGTATGGACATTAAGGGGAACCCAGACCCTTATCCAAGCACGCAACCTGGCAGGCCACAGGAAAAGAGGGGGGGACAAGAGAGCGCCCCCCCTCCTGAACCGTACCAGGCCACATGCTCTCAACATGGGGAGGGTGCTTTGGAGTAGCCCCCCCCAAAGCACCTTGTCCCCAAAGCACCTTGCCACGAGCACCGTGTATCAGAATACATTAGCACAGTGGTAAGGATTCCTCTATCCACTTCACTTGTGTGGATGGGGGAATCCGATCATTTATTTTTTTCCAATGAGTATGCTGGCTGATTGCAGAAAACTAACCAGTGTATACCCAGCTTAAAGTGGTTGTAAACACTCACCTATACCCAGTAAAGTGAACAGCCCCAGATGATACACAATGATTAAACAAATCTCCCTACATAAGTTTCACATGTATAATCTGCAGTCTTTCCCTTTCTACATTCTTTAGAATGTGCACATTGTGTTATTAATCTTTCTTCCTGTTCCAGCAATGGGTGTGGAGTCTGGGCATATACTGTGTGAGAGCTGATTGGAGGAAAGGCACCCCCCCCCCCACATAGGCAGAGGAATGGAAAAACTTCTTGCAGAGCTGTAGTCTGATAAACAAGTTCTCTGCTTATCTAAGTTACCACCTCGACACAAATTTCCAGCTGCTTTTATCTTGTGTGTCAGAGAGCTTGTCAGAAGTTGTCATGATGATAACAGAGGAACGGGGCAGCAGGAAGACATTGGACTTAGGGCTTTGGAGAGAGAAAAGTAAACACTACAGATATACAGTATGTGCCCAGGTCAGATTTCATGAATGGGGTTTACAACCACTTTAAGTGTCAAATATTAGTCAAGGTTGTTGAAGATGCAAGTTTTGTATACACACTTATGGTCAGAGAGATAGTACACACATCTTAATCCAATGTGTTAAGACAGGTGTTGAACTGTCATAAAAGTACTACTACTAAACTCACCTTAACATTCCTCTAAAGTAACCAAACAGTAACCCAACTTGTTCATACCTCCTCAATGAACTCAAAAACAACAGAGATGAACTTTAGACCTATTTCTAGATGGTACCAGGTTTCAATAAAATTACATGTTATATATCCATCATTCTTGCTTATGGCTTAGATAGGCTGTGACACCCATAGTATTTTCAATGAACAAAGCATATAAAACATGGCTACAAAAAAATCTGCGTTCAACTTACAGTGAATTACAGGAAGACAAGGCTAGCTGTTACAAAAAGTATTTCGAGTGCCCTCATAGCAAGTGACTTACTATGGGGGCACTCATGCGGAGTGTGTCCACTGTTCTCCTCAACCCTCTCCTAGTCAAAGGATCCCTGGACACACACACAGTGGATATAAAAAAAAGTCTACACACCCCTGTTAAAATGACAAGTTTCTGTGATGTAAAAAAAAAAAAAAAAAAAAAAAAGAGACAAAGCTAAATAATTGCAGCACTTTTTCCACCTTTAATGTGACTTATAAACTGTACAACTCGAAAACTTGAAAAACAAACTAAAATCTTTTAGGTGGAGGGAAGTAAAAATAAAAAAATAAAAAAATAAAATAATGTGGTTGCATAAGTGTGCACACCCTCTTATAACTGGGGATGTAGTTGTGTTTAGAATTAAGCAATCACATTCAAACTCATGTTAAATAGGAGTCAGTACACACCTGCCATCATTTAAAGTGCCTCTGATTAACCCCAAGTAAAGTTCAGCAGTTCTAATAGGTCTTCCTTGACATTTTCTTAGACGCATCCTACAGCAAAAGCCATAATCTGCAGAGAGCTTCCAAAAGCATCAGAGGGATCTCATTGTTAAAAGGTATCAGCCAGGAGAAGGGTACAAAAGAATTTCCAAGGCATTAGCTATACCATGGAGCACAGTGAAGACAGTCATCATCAAGTAGAAAAAATATGGAACAAAGGAAGGGGGTAGTGGGACTTTAAATGAGGCATGGGTATGTCTTTGAAATAGTCTAGGATATCTTAAATTAAATGTCACCATCCCATAAGTGGACTGTTGGGTTATCCATTTGGGTGTTGCTAAAAGGTAATGTGTATTTATATTATCCTAAAATACCTGCTTTTTCTTTTGAAAGCATGATTTTATTTGAGACTCCATTGATCTATTTATTTATTTATGTTTATTTCTTTAGCCATCTCTTGATGCATCCCACTCCTGATGATTGGCTTTAAACGCCATGAAACGTGTAGAGTCCACACTCAGGGATGCCATTTCAAGTCTGCTTCATCTATGAATTGTATCGTATGCCATTTATACATATAACACTTACATTAGGAATACCATGTTCACTTTATTTGTATATCCATTCAATTTTACAATTGTTATTGCCTGTATCAATTATGTCTATATTTTATAAACAGCATTCATATCAATATGACTACTATTTTTTTATTATGCTTCAATGTGCATGATTTATGTATTGTATATTATGATACATTATATATATTTGTTACTCATGAATTGATTCCTATGTATTGAGTTGATCAGCAATTCTCTATGGCTATACAGTTTCCCTTGTGGGATGGTGACATTTAATTTAATTTAAGGTATCCTAGACTATTTCAAAGACATACCCATGCCTCATTTAAAGTCCCACTACCCCCTTCCTTTGTTCTATAATGAAATATAGGGATGGAGACATGGTTATGTAAATTTTGGGGCCCAATTAGGTCAGTTCCTCTAGAAAAAATATGGCACAACAGTGACATTACCAAGAACTGGATGTCCCTCCAAAATTGATGAAAAGACAAGAAGAAAACTGGTTAGGGAGGCTGCCAAGAGGCCTACAGCAACATTAAAGAAGCTGCAGGAATATCTGGCAAGTACTGGCTGTGTGGTACATGTGACAACAATCTTCCGTATTCTTCATATATCTGGGCTGTGGGGTAGAGTGGCAAGACAGAAGCCTTTTTCTTACGATGAAAAACATCCAAGTCCGGCTAAATTTTGAAAAAACACATCTGAAGTTTCCCAAAAGCATGTGAGGAAATGTGTTATGGTCTGATGAAACCAAGGTTGAACTTTTTGGCCATAATTCCAAAAGATATGTTTGGTGGAAAAACAAAACTGCACATCACCAAAAGAACACTATACCCACAGTGAAGCATGGGGGTGACAGCATCAGGGGGCTGTTTTTCTTCAGCTGGAACAGGGGTCTTAGTCAAGGTAGAGGGAATTATGAACAGTTCCAAATACCAGTCAATATTGGCACAAAACCTTTAGGCTTCTGCTAGAAAGCTGAACATGAAGAGAAACCTCATCTTTCAGCATGACAACGACCCAAATCATACATACAAATCAACAAAGGAATGGCTTCACCAGAAGAAGAGTAACATTTTGGAATGGCCCAGCCAAAGCCCAGACCTGAATCCCATTGACAATCTGTGGGGTGATCTGAAGAGGGTTGTGCACAGGAGATGCCCTCGCAATCTGACAGATTTGGAGTGTTTTTGCAAAGAAGAGTGGGCAAATATTACCAAGTCATGATGTGCCATGCTGATAGACTTATACCCCAAAAAGACTGAGTGCAGTAATAAAATCAAAAGGTGCTTCAACAAAGTATTAGTTTAAGGGTGTGCACACTTATGCAACCATACTTTAGTTTTTTACTTTTACTTCCTTCCACCTAAAAGATTTCAGTTTGTTTTTCAACTGAGTAGTACAGTTTATAGGTCACATTAAAGGTGGAAAAAGTTCTGAAATTATTTAATCTTGTCTCATTTTTTTTTACATCACAGAAAACTGACATTTTAACAGGGGTGTGAAGACTTTTTATATCCAATATATTTTAATATATTTATTATTATTTATTTTATATACAAAGAGCCTGTGAGAGTGCACAGGTGGTCAGGATTGTTATAAGCCAGGCTTGAGCATAGCTCAGTGCAGTTGGTGCCGTGTGGAGGCAGAGCCCTGTGAGGAGAGCTGGGAGCTCCCGTTAAACCCTTGTGAGGGTCCTTGCCCAAGGACTAGGAAAATCTGGACAGCTACAAGAGTCTGGGAGACCAAGAGTAGGTCTGGGAGACTGAGGAAGCTAAAGAGGCTAGAGATTCCATGGGGCTGGAGGGAGTCCGAGAGTATCTGGAGGTGTGAGCAAGCCTGAGGGGGCTGGATAACCCTATTTAGAGGCCAGGAGTGGGCCTGTGCAGTAAGGTTCTGTAACCGAGGCTGAGTGAGCAGGAAAAGCCAATACATTACATAGTTACATAGTTAGTAAGGTTGAATAAAGACACCAGTCCATCCAGTTCAACCTGAGTGAGTGTCTACAATTGTCCCTATCCCTGTACATTGTGTCTCATTAAGATGCTCATCTATTATATTATTTTTTAAGGTACCCATATATAACACCATCAATTTACGCAGTGCTCCACACATACATCGCACACTCACATCGGTCCCTACCCTCAAGGAGCCCACAATCCAAGGTCCCCAACTCACATTCATATACTAGGGCCAATTTTGAACAGAAGCCAATTAACCTACCAGCATGTCTTTGGAGCATGTATTAGAAGCGGTCGTGCTGCCAAAAGTAGAGCCAAGTGGCTCAGCATTTTTTTGTTTTGTGTGAAGCTCAAAACCTTTTGTTAGAATGACTTTGCTATTTTTTTTTTTTTTTTTTTTAAATAAAAATAGGCTACCAGGCACTTAACTATAGTTCCTGTAATGTACTCAATGTACAAACACATCTACTCATCCCATATATCACAGCATCAAAAATGTCATTGTTGTAGATACATTTTGTAATGACCAGTTGTTAGGCAAGGCCTCTTATTGAAACTGAAGTTCTGGTAAGTCCTCTAGAGACATAAAAACCTTCGTCCCTAACCCAGTCAATAACTCACTGTGGTTGCATGTGCAATAAATGTGTGCTCCCTATTCAATGGCGGAAAATGGAATGTTGGGAGAATATCATCAAATAGGTGTGAGTGGAATACTGCCAATGCTTGGATGTCTGTTCTTACTTTATAAATGTTGTTTAATTAATACTGTCAATCTATGATTATCACAAATAACTCTTTAACCTGCCAGAATACTTGCTGTTATTGAGCGGCTTATGGTCACCCTAAGAAGTATTTTTCCAAGCGCTCTGCATGAAGTATCGCAAATATAACAAACTGTACGTGCAAGAAATGGAACACATATAGAGCACGCTTGTGTGTGTGTTTCGCAATTCTCTGTGAACACGCTACCACCTATAAAACATCACAGTCTGTAGATTGTCAGCAGGTGCTCCAGAGCTCATGTGGTTTCTAGTTGCTGGTCCACCTCCCACAACCATTTAAGTGTTCTGTACTGTACTTGCTGCTTCACGGTGGCTCTCTCATTTGAAGCCCCATGGCACAACACTTTACTCAAAATAAAATGCCTTGCTAGAGATGCATGCTGAACAGGAGACGTACTGTGTAATCAGGAGGGAGTTCAGCCAGGCTCCTGGGGAGTTTAAAAAGGTTGCAAAGTATTTTTCCTTGAATGACTTTAGAACCACTTAATAAAAATGCTCCGACAAGCAGGGCACAAAGCCTAAACAAAAGGAAAAAAGTCAGCCACAAAAAGGTGTCATTAAGTATCTAGCAGAGTGATATTTAATACACCAAAATTTATTTTAAAAATTTAGTGGAAGAAGTGGTAGTTATTTCTAGCATGTCAATCCGAGAGCAACAATCATAGGATCTGCCCATTTAGAAACATTCCACCCATTAACAATTTCCAACTTGTAATTATTAACTTAATAATTAACTTGCTTAGATTGTGCCAGACTTTGCAACCTATAATTAATATATCTTAAAAAGGGCAGAGGTAAAGCTAGAGGTTGTTTGTTCATAGAGACCCTTTTTTCCTACCATATCCGCTTGTTTGTACATATGACCAATAAAAACTGCCTTGATCCAATCTATGACCATCTTTACATTCTTCACAACACTTATCTAAGCGATCAAGAAGATATGAACCTGGACTCCTCGCCTTCTATTCAAAACGGTAAGCGGCGACTTGACCTCTATGCATTTCACCGTAACGGCATCATCACTTCCTGATGATGCCATTACGGTGAAATGCATAGAGGTCGGGTCGCTGCTAGTTGTCTTGAATAGGAGGTGACGTCACATCATTTTTACTTTACCAATATGTGATATTTGAATGACCTATGCAAGTTATTAAATAAGTCCACTTTTGCATTACTTTTGGTACAGACTTCATATTGGATGCACCACATTTAGAGGAGTTAAAACATACTTTTTGATTCGCTCGCCAAAGCACGCAATCGCTTCTAAAATATTCTGAACTGTAATAACGATGTCTTGTACCATCTGAATTCGGTCCCTGATGCTCTTTCTCTCAGACTCCTAAATTAAAAAAAAAAAACAAGAGCACAGAAAAAAGTTACAGTTGTACAAACAGCACATAATAAACAACGTTACAAAATAACTGTTAGGTATACCAGATACGCCAGCTACTGTGAAGGGTCAGTCCAATTAAAACTGCTCTTTCAGTTTCTGGCAGACACTCGCAGTTTCAAACAACCGCCATTGTGTTATATCTCTTGGGGACTAGAGTGGTTAGATTCTGAACAACATTTTTTATCTTCACCTGCCTACTGGGCCAACAGCAAGTGATTGTTCTTTTTATCTTTATTTACTCTACATTTCTTTATGGATAATGATTTAGATTTTTCTTGCAAAAATAAGAAAAAAAAAAAACCCCATATATATATATATATATATATATATATATATATATCCATATCCATTTGTTTGTATATATGACAAATAAAAACTCCATCTGCCCTGATCTAATCTATGACCAAGCCATGCATAGATGTTGGGTTGCTGGTAGTTGTTTTGAATAGGAGGTGACGTCACATAATTTTGACTTTACCAAAAATGTGATATTTGAATGACCTATACATATATCTATATAGATATATATCGATCTATCTATCTATCTATATCTATATATATACATATATCTATATATATACACATATATCTATATATAGATATATATCTAGATAGGATTAACCATTGTTTAAACGTTGACAGCTGATTGGTCTTGTATTATGTTTGATTACATACACTATTTTATAAATATTGGCAGTGTTATGGGGGTCCCATATGCCCCTGTTGAAGATCTTTAGATCGAAACGCGTAGGGCGTTTTTATACCCCATACACTGCTTTTTATTTCGTGATCACGCTTTGTTTTATGTATTGTGGTTTTTTTTTAACAATAAAACTACTCGAGTCACACTATGTGGAGCATCTCTCTTCTATCCACATGCCCTGGTGAATCACTCTCCTTTGGGAACTGTTTGGATCCTGTTTCCTGTTCCGGTGGACCGAGAGGGACGTCCAGGTCGGGCAGAGGCTCTACCCTTGCCTCCATCACTTCACATCTTTGCCCTTGGTGGCAAAAAGCCTCTTTGATTCTATGCTTATGGCAGTAGAATCCAACGTATTCGGTAAGCGTATTCCATCTATTCGTTTATCTTGTTGATACCTGAGCTGACTGTTGAGAAGCTGAAGGAACTGCCACACGGATCAGACATACTCTCTGTGGACTGTTTATGTTGTTTTCACAACACGTCATCATTTGGGACATTATGTTCATGTGCACAGAGATTATTGATATAAGAGTTTATTAGCGCTACAATTTTCGTTCTCATATATATATATATATATATCTATATCTATATCTATATCTATATCTATATCTATCTATCTATATATATATATATATCTATATATATATATATATATATATATATATATATAGATATATAGATATATATATATATAGATATATCTATATATATATAGAGCTATATATATATATATATATATATATATAAAAGAATTACAAAGCAAGCATAATCATTCCAAACAATATCAAGGCAACAAATGCCTATACAGTTTCAGATATGAGTGGATTACGTTTTCGGGCTAGTATGCTTACGCCCTTCCTAAGGTCCGTTGAAGCATATCTGAAGGTTTCATTGCAATTATTCATTTAAATACAGGTTTAATGTAGTCCTCCTATAGAAAGGGCAGAACGATATGGGACCGATTGATAAAATCGGACCAACCTGTGGCTACAGCAGCCAGATTAACCTTCCTATCCCTGTTTGTCATGCATACAATGTAACTCTATGATTAAAGGTAAATACTTTACACATCCACATAGGGGTTTTAATATCCCTATACAAGGTCATTACACATGCCAATCTTCATATGTAATCTATGCCATAAAGTGTCCGTGCGGTTTAGTTTATGTAGATGAAACTACACAAAAAATAAAAGACAGGATAGCTAGACACAAATACTCAATACGTGATAAACTAACTCAATTACCATTGGCAAGACACTTTTTGGAATTTGGTCACAATGTATCACAATTAAAATACATGGTCCTGGAAGGTATTGAGAAAAATAGGAGAGGGGGTAACCGTGAATTGATTCTAAGGAAAAGAGAAGTATACCTTTTTTAAAATACTATTGTTCCATATGGTTTAAATGTTGATTTGAACCTTTATTTATTTGTTTAATTGTTGGAATAAGCATTTAAAAATAGCCAGGTAAAGCGATCCTAAGATGGGGATATCTTTTTGTTTTTACTTATGAATATATTATTTTTATGTACCTCTATGGGTATACTGAACATACTGAAGAACAAGAGTGAGGAGATAGAGAGATTAGATACTTGTTGCTAGTCCTTGTATTTATGGCATACTATAGATATATACACATATAGAGATGCTAAATGTTATGTGACTTGAACTAATTAGCCATATTGATTCCATGTGTGAAGTACTTCATTAAACCTGTATTTAAATGAATGATTGCAATGAAACCTTCAGATGTGCTTCAACGGATCTTAGGAAGGGCGTAAGCATACTAGCCCGACCCGAAACGTAATCCACTCATATCTGAAACTGTATAGGCATTTGTTGCCTTGATATTGTTTGGAATGATTATACTTGCTTTGTAATTCTTTCCTGAAGATGTTCTGAAATAAAGCAAGAAAGTTTTTAAGTGCAGCAACCTCTTGGACTTTTTCTCTATATATGAGGTCAGTGGGAAGACCTGATTGCTGGCACTAAATTGTAAGCAGAGTGCGGTTCTCCTCTACAATCGAATATACACATACATATACACACACACATACACACATTTCAGAAATTGTGAAATTTTGGCATTTATATTGAAAATATGACTAATCATGCCAAAATACTGTCTTTTATTCATGGATAGCGTTCACATGAAGCCATTTATTATCACATAGTTTTTTGGATCCTTTTTAAATCATAACAACAGAAATCACCCAAACGGCCCAATAAAAAGTTTACATACCCTGGAATGTTTGGCCTTGTTACAGACACAAAGTAATGGAACTTTATAAAGATTAAAAAGGATATAAAAAGATAGTCAAAGCCTTGAATATGCCAGTCAGTACTGTTTAATCCCTTATTAAGAAGTGGAAAATGCGGGGCTCTTTTGATACCATGCCAAGGTCAGGTAGACCAAGAAAGATTGCAGCCACAACTGGTGGAAGAATTGCCCAGGATACAAAGAAAAACCCCACAGGTAAATAAAATACAGAAATACAGGCTGCTCTCCGAAAAGACGGTGTGGTTGTTGTTAAGGAGCATAATTCAACAATACTTGAACAAAAAAGAGTTGCATGGTTGAGCTGCCAGAAGGAAGCCTTTACTGCACCAATGCTACAAAAAAGCCCAATGAGGCATGTCAAGGTGTTGTTGGGCATATTGTAACCAGGCTTTTTTGTGGAAGTTGTGCAGTAAAGGCTTCTTTCTGGCAACTTGACCATGCAGCCCTCTTTTGTTCAAGTATCATCGTATTGTGCCGTAACCACACCATCTTTTTCCAGAGCAGCCTGTATTTTCTCCTGAGGTTACCTGTGGGTTTGTCTTTGTATCACGAAAAGTTCCTGTGGCAGTTGTGGCTGAAATCTTTCTTGATCTACCTGACCTTGGCTTGGTATTAAGAGATCCCCACATTTTCCACTTCTTATTACATGATTAAACAGTACTGGCTGGCATATTCAAGGCATTGGATCTCTTTTTATATCCTTTTCCATCTTTGTAAAGTTTCATTACCTTGTTACGCATGTCTTTTAACTGTTCTTTTCTGCTCCCCATGGCTTAGTATCTAGCCTGTTTAGTGCATCCATGTGAGAGCTAACAAACTCATTGACTATTTATACACAGACACTAATTGTGATTTAAAAAGCCACAAATGTGGGAAATTAACCTTTAACCACTTGCTTACTAGGCACTTAAACCCCCCTCCTGCCCAGAACAATTTTCAGCGCTCTCACAATTTGAATGACAATTGCGCAGTCATGCAACACTGTACCCAAATGAAATTTTTATCATTTTTTTCACACAAATATAGCTTTCTTTTGGTGGTATTTAATCACCACTGGGGTTTTTATTTTTTGATAAACAAACAAAAAAGACGAAAACATTTGAAAAAAAAAAAAAAAAATCACGTTTCATAGTTTGTTATAAAATTTTGCAAACAGGTAATTTTTCTCCTTCATTGATATGTGCTGATGAGGTGGCACTGATGGGCACTGATAGGCTGCACTGATGGGCACTAATAGGCACAGATAAGGCGGCACTGATGGGGACAGATAAGGCAGGACTGATGGCCACTGATAAGATGGCACTGATGGGCCCTGATGGGTGGCACTGAAGGGCACTGATAGGTGTTACTGATAGATGGCACTGATAGGTGGCACTGGTAGGTGACACTGATGGGCAGCACTGTTGATGAGGCACTGATTGGTGACATTGATAGGTGGCACTGTGGGCACTGGTAGGTGGCACTGCTGTGCACTGGCAGGTGGCACAGGTGGACACAGATGAGCTGGCGGCTGCTCTCCCTGTCCGGGACTGATGTCCCACTGACAGCCGCCGGTGATCGGCTGTTTTTTTTCTCCTCATGCTATCAGCCTCGAGACTCGCTGATCACAGAGCGTGCCACGTGCGCCCTGCAGCACAGGAGGATGTCTATTGATGCCCTCCCGGCAAAGTAGGACCACGCTGTAGCCGTCATTCGGCTATAGCGTGGATCTGAAGTGGTTAATAGCCATTTTAACCTGTGTGTGCCACCTTCTGTGTCTGTACCAAGGCCAAACATTCCAGGGTATGCAAACTTTTCATCAGGGCTATTTGGGCGATTTCTGTTATCATTATGATTTTAAAAGGAGCCAAAAAACAATGTGATAATAAATGGCTTCACATGATCACTATCCTTGAATAAAAGACAGTTTTTTGGCATGAACAGTATTATTATATATATATATATATATATATATATATATATATATATGTGATTTATCTCCAATGAGCAGGGCCCTCTGTTTCCTCCTGCATTGAATTGTAACTATACTGCCTGCCCTCATGTTGTAAAGTGATGTGCAAACTGTTGGCGGTGTATATAGTATCATAATAATAATAATAATAAACATAATATAGATATATCATTTCTTCTACACACACTTGGAAGAACCACAGCTGAGCTATTATATGACTAAATTCACCCTGTATCATTCTTTCGACTGACAAAGCTTAAGCAGCCAATATTTTGATTACTCTACATATCCCTTTGTGATAATGATTTAGGTTTCTCTTGCAGAAATAAGAAGCCTTGATGTTCATTTACTTTAAAAATGATAGAATATAATCTTACATGCGCACTTGGAGGAACCACAGCAGAGCTGGTCGATTATATGGCCAAATTCACACCGTATCATTCCTTCGACTGACAAAGTCTGAGCAGCCAAGACAAGCCTACTCATGCTGCAGCATGGAGACATCATCTGGCAGTGCCATCGACATCCTGCTGACTTTATTTACACATTTCAGATTGAACCAAGAAATGTGGTGATAACACAGTTTAACAAGCACAACATTACTTCTGTTGTAACTATCAAGCTGCTCGGGAAGAGCAGGAAGGATTCAATCTGAGCAACACAACAGCGTCCATGTGGATTTTTCTCATTTTTAAACATAAAGAGAAAAGCACTTGGTTTAAAAACCTAAGTACAAGTGTTTGTTTTGCTGCTAAGGCAGAAAAATCAAAAATGAAATAACGATGACTGAAGAACGACTTTATAGGAAACGGGACATTATGAAATAAAAGATTTTGTACGTGTGTTTTCTTTTCTAAGAAAACAGAGATGCAAAGCTTTGCGATGTAAAGCTGGACTCCAAGCATGCTGCTGAATAAATACGAAATACATACAGATGGACTTTTTTATAACCAATTAATGGACTTGTAATTCGGTTCAAGGTACCCCCCTTCTATAATGCATGGCCATATATTGGCCCTTCATGCATTCTACATTGCAGTTAAAGTGGTTGTAAACCCTTTACAACCATTTTTTGCTACAGGTAAGCCTATAATTAGGCTTAACTGTAGCTACCCCAGATATCCCCTGTATTTGCATGTGCCGACGTCATCGACACATGCGCATTTATGCAAACTGAAGCAATGGCACGTTAGACTGTGCCATTACCGGCGGCTCCCGCGCGGGAGTGATGTCATCGCTGCTCCGGCCAATCACAGCCCCCGGAACCTGCGATACCCGGAAGTAACTCCCGGAGCGATGTCGGCCGCCGGAGCGGTGAACGAGGATCGCTGCGGGGGCTTTGATCTCAGGTAAGTAATTCATAATGAGCTAGTATGCTAAGCTAGTTTTTGTTGTTTTTTTTTTTTAGGGTTTACAACCACTTTAAACAATACAAATGCATCCATAAATATAGAGAGTAATGCCACGTACACACGAGCTGACTTTTCAGAATCAAAGGCCCGACGGTCTTTCCGACGGACTTTCGAACGACCGGACTTGCCCACACAAGAACGGACTAAAGTCCGTTCGAAAGTTTTTTGGTTTGAACGTGATGACGTACGAAGGGACTAAAATAAGGAAGTTCATAGCCAGTAGCTGCCCATACGTCCTTTTTCTGTCGGACTAGCATACAGACGAACAGATTTTTCGACCGGACTCGAGTCCGTCAGAAAGATTTGAAACATGTTCCAAATCTAAAGTCCGCCACACACGGTCGGATTGTCAGACGGATTTGTTCCGTTGGACCAGTCCGGTTGAAAAGTCCGGTCGTGTGTACACGGCTTTAGGCTCCTTTCACCCTTGCAGTAGTGTTACCACCCCCTAAAAAGTTATTGCTTTTCAGAAGATGGAGAAAGGAAGTTTATAGAAGTTCAGCAGTCTTGGGGCACTCTTTTTTCAGGTGTATTCAGGCTTCAGCATTGGATTAAATTAGAACTAAGGTCAAGAACTAAAAATCAATATGTGATAAAACTAAGTAGGTTGTAAAATATGTCGGCCTTTGTTTGTCATATAAAGGCAAGTAAACAGACATTTACCTGCTCCCTCTCCAGCTTGCCAGCTTCCTTTATTGTGAAGACAACATAGCTTCCTCGTTTTCCAAATGTTTCTGTCTTCCCCTTTTGCATTATGCCGTTGTTCAGGAGACTACAGCGCGGCAGCATGACATTATTAGGGGTGTTGCTTCCTTTCCTTAGAGAGCCCTAATGCGTGGGTCAGCAACCTTTAGATTGTGGACAGGTGACTGGTAGATCGCGGTCTGGGCTTGCTGACCCACCTTTCCAAAGCATCAAACAGAGTGCAATGCAGAGGGACTACTTATAAAGTTGGAGCAGTAGTAGGGAGCAAGAGCTGCATAAGCCGATTCCTCCGCCCTGTAGTGCCGGCTCCTTTCCCATGAGGAGTGATACCAACTGCAATCCACCTCTTATTACGGCCATTCTCCAGAGTGGTGCCAGCAGCAGGAAAGAAGAGACCTTCAGGTCAGTGTGAAGCAATACACCGCGCATAATAGTATAGGGCTGCTTTTACACCGATGTGCTGAGGTTAAACCACACCGCGGGTGCAGTGCAGTGTACCTGAAGCTTTCTTGTGGATTTGCGGTGCTTAGCCATAAACTTCTATTATATTCTGCTGTTTTACCACCCCCAACTTTACGTGTGAACGAGCCCTAAGGTGCCTCTACTGAATGCAACTAAGGGCTCATTCACAAGTGCTGCTTATCTGAAAAGTGATCCGAGTGTGTGTTGATAGGTGGTGAGGAGGCGATATGTTGCCTTCTCACCACCTGATTTAAACCCATGATTGTTGTGCAATGCGCGTGTTTGCGGCACGGTAGTACTGCAATTAGAGGTTTAAATCAGGTGTGAGGAGGCAACGCTGTGCCCGGTGATATTTGACTTCTCTAGTGTTGTTCAGGTAGATCTCCACCTCTCTAAGGTTGCCTACCCCTGCCCTAGTGTGTCAATCATCTTAGAAGACACGCCAAGGCTCCACTCCCTCTTCTCACATTCAGTCCTATGCCCTGCCCGTGTCTCGCCTATGCCACTGTCCACTGCCAATTGAATCATGGGAACTGTAGTTCCCCGTGGGAGACACAGAGTGGAAGACAATGAGGTGCTAGCTCTGCAAGACTCCTCCCAGCATCATAATCTGAATCCAGGGGCACAGGCTCAGAAAGTGGGTTACAGCAAGTAAAACAGGTTTAATGTTGAGGTAATCATAATTTTATTATATTAATATGTGTCATTTTCATAAGCTTTGTTAAGAGTTCACTAAAAATACATAGCCTGCTTTTATTTGTCCTTTAAGCCTGCTCCACATAGGCTGTTGTGTCATTGGTCAGCACACTCTGCTAAATAAGCAATTGATGCAAGAAGAAGGTAAGGTACAAAATGTCTCGGAGGGGGAAGGACAGGTGCAAGGGTGTATTACTGAGGTCAGCTGGTGAACTACTTCCTGTGTCTTAACAGTTTTTCCAACATAAGGGATGGGTAGCAGGAAGTAGCGGAGGAGATTTTTACACAACAAACTGGAAGCTAAAGCTTGTCATATGATATAAAGAAGCTTTTTATTTTCTGCAACAGAGGTACATTAATGAGACATCAGTACATAGGGAAGATGGGATTTTAGAAAAAAAGGTGAACTTAGCCTTTAAAAAAAACACTTCGTTTTAGTCATTCTCCACCTCTACTATAAATTATATAGGACCGAAATACCCCATTCTCCTTCAAAAGTAGCCCATGTATCTTTTTGAGCTTCAGGTGTTAAGGCTACATGCACATGGACCTGGTGAACAGGCACCATTTGAAAACATGGACATTTTGGTTGTAGAGCATTTTGGAGCTTTGAGCTTCACGCTACCAACGACGCAGGTGTGAATCAGGGCTTTAGTGTTTTAGTCTAGTGGAAAACCAGCTTCTGAAAAATGACAAATTACAAACAATGCACGTTTCTTTAAACCACCCTTTTTCAAAAGAAGAACCCTTGAAATTATATGCTGTGTCTGCCTCTGGACAAAGCAACATTCTGTGCCATGGCAGCATATGAACTGGCCAACTTGTGTGCGGCCCAAACACCGCAGACACGCAAACCCTGGATGCACACAGTCTGCATCCAGGGTCAACCATAGGCTCTATTTGCATATAACCAGTAAATAGTGATGGTGCAGGCCATTGATCTTTGATCTGTAAAAAAATCTGACAGTTGCTGCTGTTTGCACCCATCAGCAAAAGTCCATCGGTACTTTCCAGTGGCTGCCCCTGTGCTACCTTGCGAATGTAGCTTTACAGACAGCTGAAAAGACCACTGGTGTCATGCAGCCGCCTCTGCCAAGTGGCACTGGCTTTACAATTATGCAGGCACCATCAAATGTGACATCAACTGGCCACTTCTCAAGGAAACCCTAGCAACATTTACAGCAGCCTTTCTTAACCTTTTTACCCAAGAGGAACCCCTAAAATAATTTTCAGGTCCCAGGGAACCCTTATAAAAACAAATTTATTGGGTTGGTGAAAAATACTCCTTACATTGATGGTCAGTTGAAAGGGTGCGAGCCTTACAGAGAACTAAACAGATAACTGGTTTCAGTGCTTCTAGCTTTCTAAAATGCTGCTGGCACTGGAAACATGCAGCCACCATCAAATGGGAGAGCAATCTTCCACAGATCAAGGAATCTCTGAAGGAACCATAGGGTTACATATAGGGTTGTCCCGATACCACTTTTTTAGGACCGAGTACAAGTACCGATACTTTTTTTCAAGTACTCGCCGATACCGATTACTGATACTTTTTTTTAATGTCACGTGACAGTGTTTTTTTTTTTTTTTTGGGGGGGGGGGGGAGTGAACGGTGTGTGTGTTTTTTTTTTTTTTTTCATTTACATTTATTATTTTTTACAATTTAATTTTTTTTTATTCTTTATTGCACTATGTGTGTGTGTTTTTTTTTTAATCAGCCCTGTTGGGGGGCTTTGGTGAGATATCAGGGGTCTTAACAGACCTCTGATATCTCCCCCTTGAGACAGAGAAAGAGACAGAGGATAGAGATTCCCCAGTTCCTTTCTCTGCAGCCTCAGCTGCACTGAGAATGAATGGAGAGAAGAAAGCGGTTTCTCTCCATTCATAAACTGACACATCGTAATCACAGGAGATTACAATGTTTCAGTTATGTGAATAGACAGAGTCAGCTGACTCTGTCCATTCACACAGCGGAGAGACAGCAGAACGGAGGGGACAGAGGAAGAGAGAGGGGGACAGCGGAAAGCCGGAACGGATGGGGACAGCGGAGGGGGACAGAGCAAAGAAGGAGGACAGCGGAGGGGGTCAGAGGAACGGAGGGGGACAAAGCAACGGAGCAGGACAGCGGAGGGGGACAGAGGAACGGAGGGGGACAAAGCAACGGAGCAGGACAGCGGAGGGGGACAGAGGAACGGAGGGGGACTAAGGGGGATGAGGTGACAGTCAGCGGTGATCGTGTGTGGGGGAGTTACAAGCACCGATCACCGCTGTATGTCACTAAAGCAGCTGAAAGCCATGGGGGGAGAAGCTTGTAACTCCCCCACGCGCCGATCACCGCTGACAGTCAAGGTATCGGTGGAAGCATCAGGAGCATTTGCCCGAGTACAAGTACTTGGGCAAATGCTTGGTATCGGTGCCGATACCGATACTAGTATCGGTATCGGGACAACCCTAGTTACATAGAACCCTGGTTGAGAATAGCTGCTGTAGAGGAACTCTAGGGTTCCATGAAATACTGGTTCAGAATGGCTGCTCTAACCCTGGTTGAGAATAGCTACTCTAGAGGAACTCTACGGTTCCATGGAACCCTTGTTGAGAATGGATGCTCTTGAAGAACTCTAGGGTTCCATGGAACCCTGGTTGAGAATGGCTATTCTAGAGGAACGAGAAATGGATGGCTGCACACCGAGGTAATGATGAATCTCTTTATTGTAAAATCCATTACATGAATAACACCACAGGACAGGCAAACAGGTACAGATAGACGCATTTCACACAGTGACGCTGTGTTTGTTATTCATTACCATTACTAATGAACGTGTCTACCTGTACCTGTTTGCCTGTCCTGTGGTGTTATTCATGTAACGGATTTTACAATAAAGGGATTCATTATTACCTCGGTGTGCAGCCATCCATTCCTTTTATCCAAATTGCACGGCCGGCGAGCTGAGGCTAGTATCCTTGGGAGGAGTCCATTCCCCAGCCTACCTGGTTCCATCCCTCACCTGGAGCGGTATTTTCTTTTCCTATTGCTATTCTAGAGGAACGCTAGAGGGTTCCATAGTGTCCTGGTTCAGAAGGGCTGCCCTGGAAAAATGCTAGCGTTCCATGGAACCCTGTTTGAGAATATTTGCTCTAGAGGAACTCTAGGGCTCCATGGAACCCTGGTTGAAAATGGCTGCTCCAGAAGAACGCTAGGGCTCCATGGCATCCTGGTTCAGAAGGGCTACTTTAAAATGTCATTCGCAGTAGAAAAAATGCCTAGATGGGCTGCACAGATACAGACCATGGTCTCAATTTCACAGCCATACAGACTGTTCATTGTTGCTCACACACACATGGCTGTCAAATTGGGACCAGTGGCTGTGTTCGTCCAGCCGCTGCGTCCCAACAGAAATAGGTAGGCTGCCTGCATACAGAATCTGGTGGCTAAAGCGGGTATCAGGCCCCGTCTGAATGAGGTCTTAATGGACATACAAGTGACTTGACAAATTATTCAAAGTGCCAAAAGTGCTAACAGGCAGCTTGCCATCAAAATAACATGTTTTTTCACAATACAGTATTAATTTGCTCCGAAGAAGGCAATGTATTTGCATTAACTTTTCAACCCAACACTGCACAGTGTAAATACTTTGTCTGTTGCATCATCGTTACAAAACAGCATATAGGACAATACATATAGTGATCTATAAGAAAGGAAACAGATGCTCTGAACAGACTTTTCAAAACACTGTATCTGGAAAATGCCAAAATGCTGACAGGATGTTAATTTATTAAAACACGGTCTAAAAAGGAAATTTAACATACAATAGTAAAATTTAATTAGGACTGTTTACATTTCTCTATCCAATCTATGACAAAATAACAAAAGATATCATGACCTGGACGATGCCTGCTGCATTGCAATATTGTAATGGTGAAATGCGTATCTACATGCTTAGTATTTGCCTCCATTCTTTCAATCAAAATGCTTACAAAATGGGTCAAGGCATTCAAGAAGGCAAAAAACCTTTCAACTCCGTGAACAGTCTGTTTTTCTAAGAGGGTTCAGAATTCGTTAACATCTTGAAGTTACATTTTGCATATCATTTCAGCAAGCAGATGTCCAACAGTGAAGTTCTTGTGCTGCGTCCTTTCAGTGGAACAAAATCATGAGGTCATTATTCCATCGTTTCGCAGACCAAAGAGATCTTTGCTTTTGACATGATACACTCTGAACTATTCCCTCTAACAGAACGCTGTAGAAAGAATCCAGCAGAGTGTCTTCCATCTGGGGAAGTAGAAGTCAAACGGGGGCTGATTCTGTGCTATAAAAATCTGCTATGAATGGCATGACAGTGCAACTATCATGGAGGAAAAGAGAAGGATGTGAAATAGTACATTACTATATCGCAATTCACCTAGTGTTAATAGACCGCATTCTACATGCTAGAACTTTATTTTAACGTGGTTGTAAACCTCTGCAATGAAAAATGAACAAAGCATATCCTTCTATAGTCTGTAACTGCCTCTGTAAAAAGCACCCAGCATGATTTCTGTTTGCTCTTGCATTCCTCTGCCATTTGCGTGAATCACTTATGACAGTCTATGCCGGCACCAAGCGATCCTAGGGGATGCCCCCCTAGCACACAACAGGTGACTGACAGCCTCAGCTGTGCATGTTTCCCTATGAGATTGTGTAGGGGGGGGGGTGTGTCCTTTCCCTCCATTCAGGTTTAAGCTTACACTCTGCTCTCTGATGTGCAGTTTGTGACATCAGATCCCTTCCCCCTGTCTTTTGAAGCTAAGAAATGGACTTTGGATGACTGTAGAGGAGAGAGGGCCGCAGATAAACAGGTGCAACTTATCTAGGAGGCTTTGTTTATTCTTCTTGTATCGCCTGAGGCCAGTCTCTTCACTAGGTATATGTAAGGATTTACAACCACTTTAAACACTTTCCACTCAAGGCTATTGTCACAAGCACAGGCAGTCCCCGAGTTACGAACGACTCAAATGCAGGCCACTTGTGCTCCACGCTGGTCCTGGATACCTTTCGAGCTCTTCTGGACACATCCCACACTGCCGTACTATGCCCCAGATAAAATAACACGCGCCCGGAACATCCCGCATCCATGCACAGGCGGAAGTTACACTTACGAATACAGTGTTCCGACCAGAAGTTACACTTACAAATGCAGTGTCGCGACGAACAAACCTACAGTCCCTATTGTGTTCCTAACTCGGGGACTTCCTGTATATAAATTAGGGATGCGCTTATTTCAGTTTTTTTAAGACTGAGTACCAATACTTTTTCTCAAGTACACCCCTATACAAATTATTGATACCCATTTTTATGTCATGCGACAGTGTTTTTAGGGCTCATTCACACCATACATGCATGAAAATGGATGGGAAAACCGCACAGATTTCACTTGTAGAGACATCCGTTTCACATCAGTTTTCATGCGTTTCAGTGAGTTTTTACAGCCTGTTCGCATATGAGTGGATCAGCCGCAGTGCGATACAAAAGAGTCCTGTGCGATCTCAATCTGGTTCAGGTGCTATTTCTAATCTCATACACTACAATTCGCATTGGAATCACACCTGAACCGCTAAACAAAATTGCACCAGATGATGCTTTGAAATAGCACTGCAAAACCGGCCAGTCTGAAGGTAATGGTTTTAGTATTGGAGCATTTTCATGAGTGCAAGTACTCATTGATTGCTTAGCATCGGCTATGCCAATATAAAATAGAGACATGCAAGGCAAACCGCTAAATACACAATTGAAATAACTACAGGGTGGTCCTAAAGTAGGTATACATTACTGATGGGATCATGGCATTATACATTGTAGTAGGTAAACATTACTGATCAGATCATGGCTTTTTATAGTTGGTATACATTACTGATAAGATTGTAGCATTAAATAGTAGGTATACGAAGTGTGTCTAAAAAGTTTGGTGAGTGATTCGACAGCTCAACAGCATCATGGGCCAGTTGCACGCGTATGTACATGGCTATCCAGAGACAAGTCAAGAAGCGCCACCTAGCATGGAGTTCACTTGACCGTCAGAGCAAACCTGCCGTGGGCAGTCGAACGTAGTCAGAGCGAGTGGTAGGGTCACCGTGCAATGAAGCAATGAGTGAACACCAAGTTCTGCTACAAATTGGGGAAACCAGTGACGGAGACACATGAAATGTTGGTGCAAGTGTACGAGACGGAAGCCATGAGCAGAACATGTGTTTACAACTGGTTAAAACGCTTTCATGAATCGAAGGAAATGACTGAGGATGAGCCACGATTGGGTTGGCCATCGACAAGCAGAAGCGCAGAAATTATTGAGCGAGTGTGACAAACGCTGGCACAAGATTGGCAACTGAGTCTTCGAATGATGGAGGAGGAATTGGGCATTAGCAAAGACATGGTGCGCACCATCGTCTGCAAAGATTTGGGTAAGCGGAAGATCTGTTCCTGGTTTGTGACACACAAGCTGACAGACCAACAGAAAGCAAAATGGATGGAAACCTCTGGAGATTTCATTACCATATGTGACCAGGATTCATCCTGTGCCTACGCACTGTGCGATCTGTCTGCCCCAATTCTTGCCTCAACGCAGCATACCTGTTCTCTATCATCCACCGTATTTCCCTGAACTGGCACTTGCAGACTTCTTTGTTTCCCCGCCTAAAGAGCATCATGAAAGGCGCACATTTTGCAGATGTGGCGGCAATCCAAGAATGTGTAACAGTGGTTCTGTGATCGATTCCTAAAGAGGCCTTTGCTGACAGTTTCCAGAAGCTTTATGAACAGTGCCAAAAGTGTGCTGGGAGGGACGGCGACTTATTTTGAAGGCCAATAAAGGTAATTTGTTTGTATCTTCTGTTTTGTTTGTTTTCTGATACCATTCACTGAACTTTTTAGACACATCTTGTACATTAGATCCCTTTCACACTGTAGCGCCATCAAAACAACGCTAAAGCGCCGCTCATTTTTGCAGCGTTTTAGCGGTGCTTTTGCAGCGCTTTTCGGCCGCTAGCGGGGAAATTTTTACCTTAAAAAAAAAAAAAGTGTAAAGTCCCATTTTGCGACGCTTTCAAATCGCTTTTAAGGCGCTTTGGAAGTGCTGCCCATTCAGTGCAAAGGGCAGGGTATTTTGGGAGCACTAAATACAGCGCTCCAAAGCCGCCCCAGAGATGCTGCTTGCAGGACTTTTTCTAACGTCCCGCAAACGCACCGCGCCAGTGTGAAAGCACTCATTGCACAGAATGTGAGGCAGTTTCAGGCACTTTTTAGAGGCTATTTCAAGCTATAATACGCCCGAAAACTGCCTCAGTATGAAAGGGGTCTTACTGATAGGATTGTGGCTTTATATAGTAGGTATAAATAAAACACGTAAACCCACACCAAGGTGTGGTGTGTTGAAACTTAGCTCTGTTGCAAAAATCTGGGTTCCGCTGCTATCAGACACTTATGGTTGTGTCAGATAGTAATTTCCCCTGCTGGCCGCTGTAATTCTTCCTGCAGACCCCTAAATCAACATAGTGTTCTGTACTGATGTAGAGGGTCGAGAGAGGAACCCTGGTTGCCACCAGGGGACACTTTATCTGACACCTCTGGAAGTGTTGGATAGCAGCAGCACCCAGAATTCTGCAAAAGGTTTCCAAACCTCCCTCCACACCAACGTCATAGTATTATGACTGAGTTGAGCCTTAAAAAGGTACAGTATCTTGTTTCAAATTAGAAAACTGGTATATAGGGGTCACCAACTATGTTTCTAGAGCTCCTCTTTAATATCCAGATTGTAATTAAACTGAGGTTGGTAGACATATCTCCCGAACCTTGCCATTTTTTTTTTTTTTGCTCTCCTCCTTGCAGTGCAAGCCATATAGAATAAAATCATATGACCAGAAGACAAGCTGCTGCCCAGCAGGTCTCTATCCTATCCTAAATCGGATTGCATTTCGGCTACGTAAAGCTCAGCAAACTCTTTCCAGCATTTGCATGTCATTAGCAATTTACATACTGGTTGACTTTTTACCCGGAAAAAAAACGAAACCAAAATTAAAAAAACTTTCTATTAGCTTTGAAAAGATCACTTGGTATTGGATGGCCCATGGAAATCGGTCAACCATGGTTTCATCATTTACCTGGTTTCTAGTAACAAAAGAATAGAAATTGCAATGGGAATTGATTGAAACCACCCAAATCTCTTGTCAAGAAGGTTTTATAATGGATTCCTAGTTAAGTTTTAATTACTCTCTTAGGAAACTGTTGAGCGCAGGGTTGACAGATTGCTGTAAACCTATCAATTCTTTGCAATCCTGCTTTCAATCAAAAGAAAAGCTCCAAAACCCTCCACAAAACTGCCAATGTATAACTACCATATCAGGGTATAAAGGGCTCAAGCAACAGATAAGTGTAGCAAAAGGGATCTCATGACAGCTCTCCCCTACTTCCGATACTTATCCCTGTTGCACTGTTTTCCTGCCAAAGCCCACAGTTGAAAACCCTGTATAAATTCCATGTTGACCTTTGTCAAAGCTCAGACAGGACCAATGACCTCCCCTTTGACCCAATGTCATAGTGCTTGGGTCTGACAATTGGCCAGTCTGGACCCAAGTATTTAATAGGGAAAAGATTGTCGCAAGCTTCCCCATACCTGAAGAACTGGGTACTTCCAAGGCAGGTTAATAGAGAAGCAGGGGAGTGCACTTAAAGAAGAATTCTAGGTATGGATATTTTATACACAGTTACATTGGTCCAGCTTGGATCAATGTAACTTATGCATATGCCATACCTGGACAATGCACCTGGAAATCACTGAAGTGGATGCTGCTACTCCAGTGATCTTCACTTGCTTCTGGGTCCCATGCCAAGCAGCTGACCTGGTGAATTCTGAGCACAGGTTGTTGGCTGCTTGGCATAGATGCCATTTAGAAAATACTTTGCATTTTTTGTAATGATTACAAAGAATTCTCTAATTGGATGGGGTGATAGGGAGGGAGGTGACATCATACTCGCCATGATAAGAGAACACTGCACATTTAATCAGAAAATGCTAAGCATTTTCTGACTGGCATCTATGCCAAGCCGCCGACCTCTTGTGTTCACATAAAAGCAGGGCAGCTACTCGGCACAGGAAGCAAGTGGAGATCACTGGAATAGTGGTGTCTACTTCAGTGATATCCAGCTTCCAGGGGGATTGGTGAGGTATGGTAACGCACACACACCTTGGTTTGAGAGTAACTTGGTTTGAGAGCATTTTGCAAGACAAGCAAAATTTTTAAATAAATTTTGACTTGATATACAAGCGATGACTTTATATACAAGTAGCGTCATATCACAACTGGGTATAAAAGAGAAGAGAGGCACCTCTAAGTCTAGCAATATGGTTACTGTTAATGAAGGTACAACATTTAGCAACTCACATGGTTGATGATTAAAATAGGCACATCTAAGTATGCAGGCATCCGGGGGAGCTGTCCACATAGACGACATGCCTTCCACTCTGCGCTCCACGAGCGCTTCAAGCCACGCTTTCAGATCGCTCTATTGCAGGGTAGTCTTCCCGGTCACGATTGCAGACTGACAGCGGTGAGAGCCGGCATTGCGGAGGACTATGGTCTATGTAGACAGCTTTACTCCGGATGCCTGTGCCTCTTTCAATCATCAACCATGTGAGTTGCTAAATGTTGTACCTTAATTAAATGTAACCATATTGCTACACTTAGAGGCGCCTCTATTCTCTTTTATACTCTGTAGCTCCTACAGGATTTTCCTTCTAATCCCCTTGTGGAGGCTTCCATTTGTGGATGGACATTTTATGGTTACACAACCTGGTCACATTGCTATAATAATCTTTTTGTATGGACTATAAACTGAAGGACCTATAAATAAATGGTTGTGATTTGTGGGTGAAGTAATACATTTACTTTATCTAGCACAATACTGTAATTAACACCTACTAAAGTCAATTTAGAGGAACACTTAGAAAAACTTCTAGAATGATAAATTGTAACATAAATCATCGATGGCCACTCATTAAAATTAGAAGAAAAGAAGTTTAACCTTAAACTACGTAGAGGGTTCTTTACTGTAAGAGCGGCAAGGATGTGGAATGCCCTTCCACAGGCGGTGGTCTCAGCGGGGAGCATCGATAGTTTCAAAATACTATTAGATAAGCACCTGAATGACCACAACATACAGGGATATACAATGTAATACTGACACATAATCACACATATAGGTTGGACTTGATGGTCTTTTTCAACCTCACCTACTATGTATGTAACTATAAGATCAGGTATGTGTATTATAAAAAAACAATATTGTAATATACTGGTTAATCCATAAAATATTGCACACTGCTTTTTTGTTATTAATATTACAAATAGCTTTTTTGCTATCAACCTTCTTTTACATATTACTGATTCAGTGATGTCAACTAATCTGGCCAAATTCCCACCTCCAATGTGTAATCCTACTGAGGTTAGCAGACTAAAATTTTAATTTGATCCACAGTTTACCATTATCCACATTATTACTTTTTCCATTAGTCAGAATAAAATAGGTAAAGGTTTAATTTTATTCTAGCAGAAATGTCACTAGTCCAAGGTTGATAGATCTCATTAACGCTCCTAAAAGAAAGCACCACTTGATCTCCCTGCAGTGTTGACCATAACAGTGGCTGCCGTGGAGAAGAAGTACTCTTATTCGCAGCATATTGATCCCTTCATTTCACTTATCAGCCCCTATTCCTGAGAAGCAGATGTTCCCCACACCCAGCACAAGGATCGTGAGCTTCTGCTAATGCTCACACTATATAAAAGGTTCACAGACATCTCTATTTCCCCTTGCTGGAGAAACATGCTTTTTGCTTTTTCATGGCTGTTGGCTGCACTGTGTGGCTCACTCATTTGGACTATTTTTATCAATCCATCAATATCACTGTACATGGTGCTTGGTGTCTGACTGAGCTCATGCAATTGTAACCCTCCAGAAGAAAACAAGCAAAATACCTAAGGGAACTCTAAGTGATTTTAGACTTTGCGATGCACATTCTTACATCTTCCTGAACGTAAACTTTGCTGTTAACACGGTAAAGTAAAAATAAAAAAAAAAAAACACAAGAGCAAATTTTTTAATACAATACTTAGGAAAAAAAAAAGTTCTTAGTCTACATAGCACTGTAACAATTCACCAGTCATACCAAAAGGACAATACTATCCTCCCATAGCCCTGACTCTCAGTCAACTTCTAATGTCCCTTTCCAATGATTCAGACACAAAAACTTAAATTCTGTTTTCAACAATTACTGTATTCTTTTTGACAGTGAGAGGCCCTGTCACTGTGGAAACCGTAGGAGCCGGAGAACATGACACAGAATTAGCATTAGGGGTTAATGCGAAGTTCTACTTCCTGAGATAAGAAAGCTATGTTTTTGGTTTTCTCTGGATTCTGTAGTCCCCGATTGGGGCCTGAAGCTTGAAAGTTCCAAAGTGAAATGGGTGGGACAGAACCTTCAATCCTGTGTCCAGATGTCCACAACCTGTGTCCAAGTGTCTGCAGCCTGTGTGAGTACAGGTGTGCAGAGTCATTATATACTCAAGCCTGAGGATACCTCAGGGCTCCAAGTTTGGGAGAAAGAAGGTCTCACACAGGATTCAGAGGAGCCCCGGCCAGTAGGCAGGAGACAGAAGGTCTCGCCCAGGGGTCAAAGGAGCCCCCAGCCAGCAGACATGAGGGCTCATTCCAGGAGTCAGGTAGGCTCCTATCTGGGAGGTAGGAGAACCCCTATCCAGAGGCTAGGAGTGGATCATGCAGCAGGGTGCTGCAACTAAAGGCCAAGTGAACTAGGAGAGTTGGGCAACACAGTCAGAGGGGACTGGTAATAGGAGCAGAAAGGGAGCAGGATGGCTCGGCATTTTTAGTTGACTTTTTATGTTAATGGTGAACTTTCTGTTTTGTTCAATAAAAGTGGGCTGCCATGTCCTAAAATACAGTTTGAACTGGTGCAACTCATTGGGAAAAAGCATCTACCACATAGGTACAATCACCCCAATGCCGCATCCTTTAGAATTTTGATGCCCAACCTGTGGTCCCCCAACATTTACTGTGTGCTCCTCATGACCCCTGAAGACAGTTATCTGTGTTTTGGTACTTATTGAAGGAAACATTTCTTTAGGCTGGCTTCAAATAGTTTATTGGCTTGTTTTTTTTCATACCATCATAATCTTTTTTTTTTTTTTTTTTTTTTGGCAATGTCCACTCTTTTTTCAACGCATTGGACAAATGTTTTACACTAGATACTGACACTTTACTTCAGTTGTCAGATGATCACGTTATGGACATTAACTTATATTGCTGAATAACATACGAGGGCTGTACTCAAAAAAATGAAAGTGGGAATAACTTTATTAACATAGGTCATTCAAATTTCACATGCTGGTAGAGTAACTCTTCCTCTGTAGTAACCCCTCTTCTTAATTGCAGGTAAATAATAGATTCCAAGCAGAAGCAATAAGTCATTCTTGAATAAGGAGGTGTGCAGGATGTCCAACATCCACAGAAGGCTACAGAATGTTTACTAAGATGACAAGACATTGCTCTTGGTGTCATCTCAGTAAACATTCTGTAGCCTTCTGTGGATGTCAGACAGCCTGCACCCCTCCTTATTCAAGAACTCAATGACGGCACATTGCTTCTGCTTGGAATTAATTATTTATCTGCAATAAAAAGAAGAGGAGGAGTTACTAAAGAGGAAGAGTTATGCCCCGTACACACGATCGGACTTTCCGACAACAAAACCGTGGATTTTTGCTCGAAGGGTGTTGGCTCCAACTTGTCTTGCATACAAACGGTCACACAAATGTTGGCCAACAATTACGAACGTAGTGACGTACAAGACGTATGAGATACCTCCATTATGAACGCTAGTTATATCTCCAGCTCGTACATTCTGAGCATGCGTGACTTTTGTCCGACGGACTTGTGTATACACAATCGGAAAGTCCAACAACAAACATTTGTTGGCAGAAAATTTGAGAACCTGCTAGCCAACATTTGTTGGCGGAAAGTCCGACAACAAATGTTCGATGGAGCATACACACGGTCCGACTTTCCGCCAACAGGCTCACATCCAACATTTGTTGTTGGAAAATCCAATCATGTGTACGAGGCATAACTCTACCAACATGTGAAATTTGAATGACCTATGTAAGGTAAAGTATAACTAAAGGCAAAACTTTTTTTTTTTTTTTTTTTTTTACATTTGGATAGACTGGAGAGTGATTAGAACCCCTGTCATTTTTATTGCTTTCTGTGTCCCCGTTTCAAAGGGGACACTAGTTCTGGTTACCTGGGGGGCCCCAAGGAATTCCCTTAATTTGAAGGTATTTCCTCTTACTTCCTGTTTGGCTATGGGACAGGAAGTCTCCCCAATGGGACACAGATGGCAAAAAATAAACTGACAGACTTTATGACCCTCCTTTACTTTATCCAAATAAAAAAAAAAGTTTGGCCTTTATTTCTACTTTAAGAAAAATAAGTTATGCCCACTTTTGTATTACTATCAGTACAGCCCCCTTATTTTTTATTATTTGCCTATCATTCTACTTTAAAAACCAAGCAGAGGTTCCAATCCTTGCCCACTACACCCAAAACTAGAAAAACACACACTTTTTATTGAGATCCATTAAAAAAAGGAATTCTGTTGCCTGATGAATTATTTCTGCCATTACACTTATCTGCTACTTTTATGAAATGCAAGAGTCGTCCATGTAATATGTTTATTAAACTCACCTTTTCATCTTCTTCATCGTCGTCACCAATATCCATTCCATCCTAAAAGCACAAAAGAGGCTTGTTCAGCTTTAATGTCACAGATTTTCATTTAATTACACACAAAAAAAAAAAAAAGTTATTTTGTACGTATAATAAAATCACTTTCTCTGCATTCACTAGAGAACACCTACAGAGTATAGTGTGACCCACAGAAGGAGGACTCTAGGTACAACTAAAAAGCAACACAAAGGCAGGCCCTGTTGGTGGCCAAACTGCCACCCCCACCCTGGCACTGTGGAAAATGCTCAGTTAAATGACACTACAGTGAAAATAAAGGAAATCTTGAAATAAATGGGCAGCAATGGGCATAACAAAGAATGTTACAATGAGTACAAAAATAAACTAAGTATACCCTCATATAGTGTTCACTTGCCTTAGTCCATAGAACTTAGTGTGGATCCTGTCTGCTCTCTTCTTTATCTGCAGTTTTTTCCAACTTAAGGCAATCCAGAGAGACAACCCCCTTCCCAGCACACAGCAAGCAATTGATAGCCTCAGAGTTGCATGTTTCCCTATGTAAGGAGCGGTGTGTCCTTTCCCTCCACTTAAGTCTCAAATTACACTCAGCACTGTGAGGTGCAGTGTGTGACATCAGATGCTTGCCCCCCTGCTCCCTGGAAGCTGAGGAATACCATCTAAGGCTTTATTTACACCAAGACTCTTAAAATTTGAGTTTAGGAGTTTTTGGCTTTTTTTGCCAAAGCTCCTAAACTCAACTCCATAAAAGCCTATGTGTTCATGTACACATACACTAGACTTTTAGGATTGTTTAAGAGCTGCTGCAGTTAGGGGAGGTTCAACCTTCGTCTCCTGAACACGGTGCGATTTTGCCACGTTTTGCATTTTCCCGCGGTCAGCGGTCACAATAGGCCATGTGTGCACCAAGCCTAAATCAGGGGTCTCCAAACTTTCTAAACAAAGGGCCAGTTTACTGTCATTTACAGACTTTCGTGGGGCCAGACTGGCCACTGAAAGCAGAAAATGTCCCGGCATCAGTGGGAGTAAACAATGCCTCATCGTTGGTGTCAGTGAGGGGGGAATTGTGCCCCTTCATTGGTGTCAGTGGGGGGGGGGGATTGTGCCCCTTCATTGGCGTCAGGGGGGGGGATTGTGCCCCTTCATTGGCGTCAGTGGGGGGGGATTGTGCCCCTTCATTGGGGTCAGTGGGGGGGGGAATTGTGCCCCTTCATTGGGGTCAGTGGGGGGGAATTGTGCCCCTTCATTGGGGTCAGTGGGGGGGAATTGTGCCCCTTCATTGGGGTCAGTGGGGGGGAATTGTGCCCCTTCATTGGGGTCAGTGGGGCGGAATTGTGCCCTTCATTGGGGTCAGTGGGGCGGAATTGTGCCCCTTCATTGGGGTCAGTGGGGGGGAATTGTGCCCCTTCATTGGGGTCAGTGGGGGGGGAATTGTGCCCCTTCATTGGGGTCAGTGGGGGGGGAATTGTGCCCCTTCATTGGGGTCAGTGGAGGGGAATTGTGCCCCTTCATTGGGGTCAGTGGGGGGGAATTGTGCCCCTTCATTGCGGTCAGTGGGGGGGAATTGTGCCCCTTCATTGGGGTCAGTGGGGGGGAATTGTGCCCCTTCATTGGGGTCAGTGGGGGGGAATTGTGCCCCTTCATTGGGGCCAGTGGGGGGGGATTGTGCCCCTTCATTGGGGTCAGTGGGGGGGATTGTGCCCCTTCATTGGGGTCAGTGGGGGGGAATTGTGCCCCTTCATTGGGGTCAGTGGGGGGGAATTGTGCCCTTCATTGGGGTCAGTTGGGGGGAATTGTGCCCCTTCATTGGGGTCAGTTGGGGGGAATTGTGCCCCATTTTTGGTGTCAGAAAATGAAATATTGCCCCAAGGGATGGACAAAAGCAAGCAAAGGGCCACATCCAGCCCCAGGGCTGCAGTCTGGAGACCAATGATCTAAATGGTGTACTTTGGAAAGCTGTAGAGGAAAGAATGCTGCAGATAAACAGGTACAGCTTATGTAGAAGGATTTAATTTATCACTGTATATCACCTGAGGCTAGTCAATTGGGCTTATGTAAGGTTTATTATCACTTTAACATAAATTTTGCAAAACAAATAATAGGGTAACATTTTGTATAATAGCAGGAATGCAGCCTAAGATGTCAGTATAGGTAACAGGACTCACATAGCACATAAACACCAACACGAATGGTGTAATAGTTATCTGGTTTAAAGGTGCTTGAGGATTGGGGCATTAGATGTAAACTAGTGTAATTATGCATATATTTAGAGGTATAATAAACACTCTATGGTAAATATATCATTTAAACATCCTACTAAACTATAAAGCAATTTAAACTTCCTACTAAAAGTATTCATTTACAAACAACTATACAGACACACACATATGCACATACATTAGCTATTGACAAAAATTGTTTAAAAGTAGCCATGACCCTCTAGAGTCATAAAATGATTAAAGGTAAGCACTTATATTAATCGGGGGGGCTACCATCCAGGGACATGTTTTAGAAGATAATTATATTATTGCCTTGGGGTAAATACAATCAAGTTGCATCTCCTAGAGGTACAACATATGGATCTTCTGGTTATAACTAGGAGCACATGAGTCAAAAATCAATGTTCGCCTTTGCTTACCAGATTGTCCTGGGCGCTGACTTTCCCCGTTGTGATCATGGCAAAGTTGTAAGCAAAAAGCAGCAGCAGAAACAGAGGTATCATGAAAAGCTCCAGATTCCAAACGGTTAGCAAAAATATCTACAATGAAAGACATGAACAGATAAGAATTACTTATAAAAAGCATGCGGAATGCAATGCAAACGATCAAAAAAAGCCTACATGAGAAAACAGTAGTAGGGTACAAGTACAAAGGCTCAAGGTGGTGTCTACTAGTTTTGGGGAAAGTGGGGAAGGGTTAGCCCACTCCTGTTGAATCCATATTGCTAAGTGGATCTCCAGTAAATATTTTCCTTCATTTACTTTCCCATGACAATCTACAGTGGGGACTTTGCAATAAATAACTGACAAGGTTCTATCCTTCCTCTACACTACTTAAAACGGAACTAAACCCATTGATTTAAAAAAACAGTTACATTCCCGGCATGTGCTGCAAATGCAACTGTCACATTGGTTGTGTCCTCGACCAAACTGTCAAACCATTCAATGGATCAAGAAGGCAGCTTCCTTGGCTGAAATCCATAGGAGGGTTTACTTTCACTTTAAATAAAGTGTTTTCATTCAATCACTTCCCGTCCCGTCCTGGAGAGCAGTTGAAACCCGAGAAGGGTTCTAACTCTTTCCCAAGAAAAAATTTGGAAGTAGACCTCAAGCTGGCCATTGACAGTTCAAATCTCGACCAGTTCAGCAGGGACCGGTCAAGATTCGAGCCATGTATGGGCAGGCTGAATGTACCCAAGTTGATTGATAACCGAGAGAACACCATGGCTCCCGGGGAAGGGATTACTCCATCAACATCGACTGTGTTGATGGAGGAAAACAAGCGATTTTCTTTCCTGCATCCCAGACTGCTAAAAAACTTTATTCTAAAAGTCTAGAAAATGGGACATCAGGTCACTTAATGACAATGGAACACATTAAAGGTCACCCAGGCAACAGCCTAAACTTTGTGTTATAAAATACCAGCGCCACAGGTGCGTGTGCATAAAAATGAATGGACCAACGCTGCTCCGATTATTGTAAATTCAATAAACAATGTGTTATAGTAAGAACACATATGAATTACACAGGTTCTGAGGCTAATTTAATGCAGATAAGGCCCCTTTCACACGATCGGACCGTTCAGGTCCGCCTGTCAGTTTTGACGGCGGACCTGAACGGGCGATCCATGTTAGCCTATGGAGCGTCGGATGTCAACGGAGACGTGTCCGCTGACATCCGACCCCGTCCGATCCGCTAAAAGCAGACGTATGGCTCTACGTCCAGATCCGTCGCTGGCGGATCGGGTGAGATCTGACGAAAACGGACACGCTGTCCGTTTTCGTCCGATCCCTCCATAGGCGGCAGCGGCGCCTGACAAGCCCCTCCCCGCTCAGTGAGCAGAGAGGGACCTGTCATCCGCCGGCTCAGCGGAGATCAACGGACAGGTCTCCCGCTGAGCCAGCGGACCGAGGCGGGCTCCGTAGAAACGGAGCCCGCCTCGTGTGAAAGGGGCCTAAGGCACCACGTGAGTTTAATTACCACCTTAATCAGCCACAGAACCTGTGGAATTAATATGTGTTCAGTTTTAAAGGGATGAGGTGGCAACCCTAAGCGCGGGTCCCTGCACCAATCTCTAATATCCTCAATATTATCGTGCAAAATACATTACGCATATAACAAAATATATATAAACAGTTCTGCGTTATTAAACTATGTGCAAAAATATATGTGCAATTAAAAAATAAAGTGCAAGTGCAAGGTTAGTGCAAATCAAACAATAGTGCAAAAATACATTAAAGTGCTTGTACAACAATCCATCGAATGTTTTTAAAGACACATGAAATATAAACAGTGACAGCAAATAGAAAATTAGTTCAACAATGTTCTATTTGGAATTGTGATGTGAAGTCCAAAAAAAAAAAATGCTCCATTCCCAAGTGCTCCACCGCAGTGTGAATCCTTCACCACTCCTACTCAAATGAACTCACCAGATACTTATGGTGGTAAGATTATAAACCAGCAGACATACCAGAATTATCTCCCAACAATCACAGGCTGCAACTCAATCTCCTCATAGGTATATGGTCAGTATTAGATCTCAAAGATTACAGTAATCAATGTGGAAGACAAAAAAGAAGGAAGGAGGCTTCCATAGCGTAAAACCGTACCACAGGCCTTATTAAAACAGTAAAGATTCCACTCACATGTAGAGAGTGCTGACCCGCCACTAGGGAAAAATGCTCACCTTTGTTTGCCGTTCAACTCCAGGTCTCCCATAGACCCTGCGCATGAACCGCAATGGCATCAGCGTCCTCGCTGTCTATATATATATTTTGTTATATGCGTATATATTTTGCACAATATTATTGAGGATATTAGAGATATTGTAATTGAATGTTTTTTTAAAAAATTACCGTTCCTTCTCAATCTGCAGCCGCTGTAAATTCCTGTAAAATGCAATATAGCAACCTGTCCACATATGGTGGACAGACCGCCCTCCCAGAAACATAATTTTCCAGAAATCTACACTAAGATACAAGTTAGATTTCAGGCATCCCCTGCAATAAAAAGGGTAAAAATGCAGAGCCCCAAAACACCCACCCCCCCCATGTTGAGGGCATGTGGCCTGACATGTTTAGTTGGGGTGGCACTCGCTCGCCCCCCCCCCCCCCCCCCCAACCTCCAGGCTGCATGCCCGGATAAGGGTCCGGTATGGATTTTGGGAGGGACCCCACGCTGTTTTGTTTTTTTTGTTTTTTAATACTATTTTGCAGTGGGGTTCCTCTTAAAACACATATCAAACCCAAAGGGCCTGGTATGTCTATTTTTTTAAATAGCCGGGTGCCGGAAATTGTAACAGCGAGTCATTTTGCATGGGATTTGGCTCATTTTTTTTTCTTTTGCTGCAGCATGTTTTATGCCCCACTTTACATGCACATTAAGGGGACCCCCCAGGCACTATATTTAAAGGAATTTTTAATATTTATTGTTGCACTTTAAGCATAATTAAAAGAACTGCTTTTGCACCACCGTGGGCTTACTCTGATCGTAACTTACTTTCCTCTCCCTTCTAACAAAAATAAGCACAAAAATATTTGAATAAAACGGATCTCAACACATTTAGATTTGCTATGACCTCAACTCACTATCTTCTGCCACTCAGCAGCAAGACTACAGCCCCCTATTGCAATATACTTGGACTCCTTTACTATTGCTATTGACTATTCTCCTTGATTGTGGCTCACGAATGTACAAGAATGCCCCCAAACCCTGGTGAGGAGGCCAAATAAGGACATAAGAATGGTTTTACCTTAACTGACCTAATGCCATAGGAATGTCATTGCAAACTGACCATATGTCCAAGACCACCAAGTCCTTTCAGGAATGTGTACTATCACTTTCCAAACAGTTCCTATTGGTCAGTACTTACCCACTAGCCCTGTATATATCACAGCCAAAATTGTAATAAACTGATCTCCTAACTGAACTGTGATAGGCATGTGTCTGCCCTGATCATCTGCCAAGCCACAGGAAAAATGGACAGGAACCCTTGGAGGAGCATCTATATATTCTATCTGCAGCTAAATCTCTTTTTATATTCTTTTAAAACTATTACATTCATTCTTCTTTCACTATATCGGTCATTACTCACTTAAATGTTATATATGTGCAAGTGTTTGTGTAATTTCTCTTTGCACATCTCAAAAATAAACCCCAAACAAACCATGATAAAACAGAAGTAAAGGTAAATCCCCCCCAAAAAGACAAAGGAAACAAACAAACTGCTTGGGTTTTGATTCTTCAATATCAAAAGCTAAAAAAAGTTTTTGGCTAAGCATACACTTTAAATTTTTACTGATCTTCAGGGAAAGTTAAATTTACATCTTGAGGTCAGTTAAAATTATCTGGGTAAGGTGATACCAGAGGGATCTATTATCTCTATAAAGTTGTTTGCAGATGTGATATATGCAGGGGAAGACATACATTGCTATTGCCAGGAGGCTTAAACCACATAAAGGACCCGTATATAAGTGGGGGTTCCTTGTGAACCAGGAAGATGGAAGGTAGCCCTCCACAGAGGACTTAGACCACAAAATGCCAATTTAATGAAAAAAGCAAACGTTGCACGTGATATTTATACTGGAGCAGTTGGAGATTATATATACACACATATACATACACATACATATATACATATACACACATACATACACCACTTTATTAGGTATATCTTGCTAGTACCGGGTTGGGCCCCCTTTTGCCTTCAAAACTGCCTTCATTCTTCGTGGCATAGATTCAACAAGGTGTTGGAAACATTCCTCAGAGATTTTGGTCCATAGTGACATGATAGCATCACACAGTTGCTGTAGATTTGTCGACTGCACATCAATGATATGAATTTCCTGTTCCACCACATCCCAAAGGTTCTCTATTGGATTGAGATCTTATGACTGTGGAGGCCAATAGAGTACAGTGACCTCATTGTCACATTTAAGAAACCAGCTTAGTGACATGGTGCATTATCCTGCTGGAAGAAGCCATCAGAAGATGGGGACACTGTAGTCATAGAGGGATGGACATGGTCAGCAACAATACTCAGGTAGGCCGTGGTGATTAAATGATGCTCAGTTGGTACTAAGAGGCCCAAAGTTCGCCAAGAAAATATCCGCCACATCATTACACCACCACCAGCCTGAAACATTAATACAAGGCAGGATGGATCCATGCTTTCAGGTTGTTTACACCAAATCCTGACCCTACCATCTGAATGTCGCAGCTGAAATCGAGACTCATCAGACGAGGCGAGGTTTTTACAATGTCCAATTTTGGTGAGCCTGTGCGAATTGTAGCTTCAGTTACCTGTTCTTAGCTGACAGGAGTGGCACCCGGTGTGGTCTTGTGTTGCTGCAGCCCATCTGCTTCAAGGTTTGATATATTGTGCGTTCAGAGATGGTATTCTGCATACAGAACAAGGGTGCACACACCGCTTCAGGCAAAAATGGACACACCCGGTCCAAGGTGCTAATCCTGGCTCATCACGGTAGGCAATATCAAGAAGAGAAGAAAAGATTGATCGCACACTTGAATCCAAAAGATGCTGTCGAGATTTCTTTATTATCATGACTGATCATCATTGCAATTTTGTCTGGCTCATGACAATAAAGAAATCTCTACAGCATCTTTTGGATTCAAGTGTGCGATCAATCTTTTCTTCTCTTCTTGGTATTCTGCATACCTTGGATTTAACGCATGGTGATTTGATTTAGTTGCCTTTCTATCATCTCGAACCAGTCTGCCCATTCTCCTCTGACAACAAAGCATTTTCCTCCACACAACTGTCGCTCACTGGATATTTTCTCTTTTCCTGACCATTCTCTGTAAACCTTAGATATGGTTGTGCGTGAAAATCCCAGTAGATTAGTAGTTTTTCAAATACTCAAATTGGCCAGTCTGGCACCACAACCATGCCACATTCTAAGTCACTTAATTCCCCTTTCTTCCCCATTCTGATGCTCAGTTTGAACTTCAGCAAGTCATCTTCACCACAACTAGATGCCTAAATGCATTGAGTTGCTGCCATGCGATTGGCTGATTGCTGATTAGCAATTTGTGTTACCAAGCAATTGAACAGGTGCACCTAATAATGTGGCCGGTGTGTGTATATGTATGTATGTATATATATATATATATATATATATATATATATATATATATATATATACACACACATACATACGCACACACACATATTATATATATATATATATATATATATACATACACACATACACACACACATACATATACAGTGGGGACGAAAAGTATTCAGACCCCCTTAAATTTTTCACTCTTTGTTATATTGCAGCCATTTGCTAAAACCATTTAAGTTCATTTTTTTCCTCATTAATGTACACATAGCACCCCATATTGACAGAAAAACACAGAATTGTTGACATTTTTGCAGATTTATTAAAAAGAAAAACTGAAATATCACATGGTCCTAAGTATTCAGACCCTTTGCTGTGACACTCCTATATTTAACTCAGGTGCTGTCCATTTCTTCTGATCATCCTTGAGATGGTTCTACACCTTCATTTGAGTCCAGCTGTGTTTGATTATACTGATTGGACTTGATTAGGAAAGCCACACACCTGTCTATATAAGACCTTACAGCTCACAGTGCATGTCAGAGCAAATGAGAATCATGAGGTCAAAAGAACTGCCTGAAGAGCTTAGAGATAGAATTGTGGCAAGGCACAGATCTGGCCAAGGTTACAAAAAAATGTCTGCTGCACTTAAGGTTCCTAAGAGCACAGTGGCCTCGATAATCCTTCAATGGAAGATGTATGGGACGACCAGAACCCTTCCTAGAGCTGGACGTCCGGCCAAACTGAGCTATCGGGGGAGAAGAGCCTTGGGGAGAGAGGTAAAGAAGAACCCAAAGATCACTGTGGCTGAGCTCCAGAGATGCAGTCGGGAGATGGGAGAAAGTTGTAGAAAGTCAACCATCACTGCAGCCCTCCCCCAGTCTGGGCTTTATGGCAGAGTGGCCCGACGGAAGCCTCTCCTCAGGTGCAAGACACATGAAAGCCTGCATGTTTGCTAAAAAACACCTGAAAGACTCCAAGATGGTGAGAAATAATATTCTCTGGTCGGATGAGACCAAGATAGAACTTTTTGGCCTTTAATTCTAAGCGGTATGTGTGGAGAAAACCAGGCACTGCTCATCACCTGTCCAATACAGTCCCAACAGTGAAGCATGGTGGTGGCAGCATCATGCTGTGGGGGGGTTTTTCAGCTGCAGGGACAGGACGAGGGAAAGATGAATGCAGCCAAGTACAGGGATATCCTGGAAGAAAACCTTCTCTAGAGTGCTCAGGACCTCAGACTGGGCCGAAGAATAACCTTCTAACAAGACAATGACCCTAAGCACACAGCTAAAATAACGAAGGAGTGGCTTCACAACAACTCTGTGACTGTTCTTGAATGGCCCAGCCAGAGCCCTGACTTAAACCCAATTGACATCTCTGGAGAGACCTAAAAATGGCTGTCCACCAACTTTAACCATCCAACCTGACAGAACTGGAGAGGATCTGCAAGGAAGAATGGCAGAAGATCCCCAAATCCAGGTGTGAAAAACTTGTTGTATCTTTCCCAAAAAGACTCATGGCTGTATTAGATCAAAAGGGTGCTTCTACTAAATACTGAGCCAAGGGTCTGAATACTTAGGACCATGTGATATTTCAGTTTTTCTTTTTTAATAAATCTGCAAAAATGTCAACAATTCTGTGTTTTTCTGTCAATATGGGGTGCTGTGTGTACATTAATGAGGAAAAAAAATTAACTTAAATGATTTTAGCAAATGGCTGCAATATAACAGAGTGAAAAATGTAAGGGGGTCTGAATACTTTCCGTCCCCACTGTACATACATACATACATACATACACACATATACACATTTCTATTTCTGAGTTCCTTTGGAAGGACTTTCATAGAAGTCCTACAATTTGTTTTAGTCTGTTCAAGATAGTCTGAACAGAATCCACTCCAGCTCTGCAAGTTGAAAGCAAGGGCAACAGAGGAAGTATCCCAAGTGTCTGAGTAATTAAACGAATATGCATAATGAACCATATGCCCAAAGGGCTTGTTCTTCACGAAGGCCAGATTTTTGTTTGAATTTTTAATTTTTATATACACAGATGAAACAAGCAGACTATTACAGAACTACACCGCTGAAATATCATTACCCATTTCACCATGTGAATATGGATCACTGGTGGTCTATGAACTTGCGACCTATGTTTTATTTATTATTTAAGCGAATGATGCAATGAAATCTATTCCAAGAATTGCATGCTAGTGAAGGATGAATTGGCCTGGAATGTGAATACACGTTTTATCTTCCATATGTACGCCAGGCTGTAGAGGAACATCAGAGCGTGTTTACATTCCATGTCACTCCAACACACAACGCAGCTACGTATGCATATCACAACAAGCAAACAGGTTCATTCAAAATCAGACATTGAGGCTCTAATATCTGATGCAGTGTAACCAAGTGGAAATAGCCAATAGATGTGTTGCAACCCAAGAACGCATGAGCAGTATGCATGCTATCTTGCCATCAATTGATCGCAAAAATCAACCACACAAGGCTTATAAAGAACAAAACTCAACGTTAAAATCACATTGTAATGTATTGTAAAGACAAAGAAAAGACTGCACCGCTCCAAGTCCGAAATGTGTTTCTCCACTCGCCCTCTGCTCCGGGTGCTGGATTTAGGAGCTCATCCTACTCAGCATGCATGGCAGAAACAAAGAACAAATTCACACTCCACAGTCACACCATGAAGTTTAATCAAAGTAGTTGACTTCTGAGACAATCTCTGCCTCTGAACGTGTTTCGCCCCATTTGACTTATTTGTATAGGCCTCTACGAATAAGCCCAATCAAAGCCAAACGTTTCAGAGTTTCATAGTTTAGGGAAGAGACTGTGTCGGAAGCCAACTACTTTGATTAAACATCATGGTGTGACTATGGAGTGTGGCTTTGCTCTTTGTATTAGTCATACATTTCATATATTAGTATTATGTAGCACCCTCCTAGTCTGACTGCTACAGTGAAGGTAAAATTTTGTTTTTGGCTTCCCTGTGTTCAATTGCTTTTGTCTGTTCTGAGTTCTGCTGGTTCAACTATTTCCTCCTGCATTACAATGAGCACTGGTAATATAGTAAATGGGAGAGTTAGGCCTAAATATTCTGACAACCTCAGCCAATCCCTGGTCAGGACAGTGACCAGCAGGGGGCTAAGAGGTGTATAAATAGGCTGGGGCATAGAAGGGCACTTTGTTCATGCAGGACTAAGACCCAGCCTGAGGGTTGGGGCACCCCTGGGCTGTCAGCTCTGTCCTGAAGCAGTGCAGAAAGCCTTGCAGAGGATCCAGTACAGAGACATCAAGTACAGAGACTGGCCGGTACTACAGGAGGCATTGCAGTACCCAGGGCACAGTCAGTACTAGCCTCAAGGATCCTGGAGACTGTCCTTGCCACCTTTGAGACAGCTCATTAAAGTAGTCTTGATTCAGGACTATACCCCTGTTAAGGTTGATGGTTGGTTCGTCATTTAAGCTTTGCATTCAAGAGGATGGTTACACCCTTAAGGAGCAGATCAGTTACTAGTATCCTCTGCTGTATTTCTGCTAGTTTTGGAGTATCCCAAGGCTCACCCTCATCCCATCCAAGTTAAAATGGAAAATAAACTGCAAAAGACATGTGCGGCCTGTTTGCTGACTTGAATGACTGAATTACTCTGTGCCTGGCTGACAATGGAACCAAAACAGCCAGCTCGGTCTGGGGTCTGTGCTATTATTATTAATAATAATAATAATAATATTATACTAGCTATTTTATATTATACTTCTATATAATTGATTTTTGCAGTAAAATTTATGGCAAGTTAGCATTCATACTTATCTAGCTGAAAGCCACCCACGTGGTTTAGCTTTAAATAATCCTCCTTGAGAGCTTTGAATTTTTATTCTTCCGTATTTTATAAATTATTAATATTGTTAACTATACTCAGATCTTTAATTCTATGCAGTATGTTATGACATTTGACAAGGCGTTTTTTCATAGTCTTTTAATTGAACATAAAAGAAATGTGGGAGCTCCAATCAAAACTAACCCTTGATTTTACGAAATCTTCTCAAAAAAAAAAAAAAAAACATAACCAGAAGCAGATTTATTTCTAAGGCCTCCAGGTTCAATTTATTTCCTTCAAACATCTATAAAATGTGTGTGTTCTACAATGGAGTAGTTTTGAGAAATTATAAGTTAACCCCTTTAGAAATTGACCTTAAAAAGGAACCTGATATTAGAGAAACATGGAGGCCTTTATTGCTTTAAAACAGCTATCTGCATTACTGACCCTCTTGCTTCAACAGCCTGATTCATTGAACATAGGAAATAGGGTGCTTCTTAAGAAAAGGGTACAGGAAGATCTGCTGTAGTCATTCTTTGTAATTGCTTTACTATTATTACGCCATGTACACGTTGAGCATTTTGCTCTTATTTCTTTCTCTGTCTCGATGTATTTTCTTGATTTTTTTCAAATAAACTTTATTTTAAACAGAAAAAAAAAAAAAAAAAGGAAATAGGGTGCAGATAAGGACTTCTGATCTTCCTCCGGCTTTTCTGCTCTGCATATTATTTTCTGGTCACTGTCCTAAAGTATTGAAGGGAGTGGGTCACCGTAGCAGCCAGAAAACCGCTATTCCAGTGATCTCTACTTCTTTCAAGGTCGCATGCCTTATGGCTGTCCTGCAGCATTCTCAACACAGCAGGTCAGCCCTTTGGCATGGGTGCCATTCTAAGAATGCTTTGCATTTTCTGAATGAATGCAGTCTCAGATTGGACAAGGTGGCGCTTAAAGACAAAGTTAGACTTAAAGTGACACACTACAGTAACCTCATTCTTCATAAAAAAAAAAAAAATCTATATACAAGTTCTCTGATTGGACGAGGTGAAGAGCATGACATCATCACCCTGCCTATCCACTTCATCCAATCAGAAAACGCTTTGCATTGATTCAGAGAATGCACATTATTCTCTGAATGGAACCTTTGCCAAGTGGCTAACCTCCTGTGTTCAGAATGCAGCCGGGCAGCCACTCTGCAAGGTACTTGTAAGCAAGTAAAGATCACTGGAGTAGCACAGTCTCCAGCTTTGGAGCATTGGCTAAGCATGGTATATACATAGTTACATTGGTCCAAGCTGAACCAATAGAACAATATCAAAATATACCATACCTGGAACTCTTCTTTAACCAGTTCCCGCTCAGCCATCGTATGATGTCCTCCCGGAATGCGCCTCTTGCACAGACAATCTATCACCACTGGACAAAGCCAATGACTGAATACTGTACCGCCCGCTGCCAGTACCATGTGATCTCTGTGACTAATCACAGTAGATAACGCAACAATTTTAAACAAACTTCCTTTAAATGCCATCCATTGTGTAAATTTGGGTTGCTAGCTGTGATTGGTCAAAGCGATCAAATGGTACAGACAGGTCAATCACAGCTCATCTGTACCAAGTGATCAGCTGTGGCCAATCACAGCTAATCGCAACAAAACACACTGAATGAATCGGTTTCATTCAGTAAAAATGGTTGCTTATACCAGTGTTTCTCAACTCCAGTCCTCAAAGCGCCCCAACAGGTCATGTTTTCAGGCTTACCATTATTTTGCGCAGGTGATTTGATCAGTTTCACTGCCTTAGTAATTACCACAGCAGTTTCATCTGAGAGAAATCCTGAAAACATGACCTGTTGGGGCACCTTGACGACTGGAGTGGAGAAACATTGGCATATACCAATGAAATTACCACTTAAAAAAAAAAAACAATGCCTCTTACTAAATACCTTGGACTCTCTACCTTTCCAATAAGGGGACATTTGGGGGGGATTTGTACTGTCCTGGCATTTTCGGGCCTCAAGAAAGGAGATGGGGTGTCAGGATTTTTATCAATTATTATTATCAATTATTATTATTAACTATTTAAAAATCCAAAATAAAAAAAAAACACATAAAACAAATTCTATAAATGAAGTTGCAGTTCAGTAAGTAAAATAAGTATTTGATCCCCAAGCAAAACATGACTTAGTACTTAAACAAGATAGTTACCACCGCTCAAGGTTGTCGGGTTCAAATCTCCCGTCCTCCACTGTGTGAACAACTGTGAGAGCCCCAGGTGCCGGCAATTGCTGTTCTAATGGTATGCGTGCAGTATAAAAAAATCTGGACAGCCGCTTTCCGGAATGGACGAGTAAAATAAAATCTTCTTTATTGAATAACGTAGCATAAAATCAGTACATGGCACTGTTGGAATAATACAGCATAACCGCTAACGCGTTTCACGCTCTCCCAGAGCGCTTACTCATAGCTCTGAGTAAGCGATCTGGGAGAGCGTGAAACGCGTTAGCGGTTATGCTGTATTATTCCAACAGTGCCATGTACTGATTTTATGCTACGTTATTCAATAAAGAAGATTCTATTTTACTCGTCCATTCCGGAGTGTGGCTGTCCAGATTTTTTCTACTGCACGCATGACTTAGTACTTGGTGGGGAAACCCTCATTGGCAAGCACAGAGGTAAGACTTTTCTTGTAGTTGGTGACCAGGTTTGCACCATCTCAGGAGGGATTTTGGTCCACTCTTCTTTATAGATCTTCTCTAAATCCTTAAAGTTTCTTGGCAGCTCCCTCTATAAATTTTCCATAGGATTAAGGTCTGGAGAATGACTAGGCCACTTCATGACCTTATTGTGCTTCTTCTTGAGCCACTCCTTTGTTCTCTTGGCGGTTTTGGGTCATTGTCATGCTGGAAGACCCATCTTTAGTGTTGTGGCTGAGGGAAGAAGGTTCTCATCCAAGATTTTACAATACATGGCCCCGTCAATTGGCCTCTCAATGCAGCAAAGTTAGCCTGTACCTTTAGCAGAGAAACAGCCCCAAAGCATCATGTTTCCACCTCCGTGGTTGACTGATGTTCTTAGGGTCATAGTCAAACACGGCGAGTCAAGTTAATGCCAAAGAGCTCAATTATGGTCTCATTTGACCAGAGCACTTTGTCTCAATCCTTCTCTAAATCATTTAGATGTTCATTGGCATGACTGAACATGTGCCTTCTTGAGGAGGAAGAAAAATGCAGACTATGATCCTAAGAACACCATCCCTACAGTCAAGCATGGAGGTGGAAACATTATGCTTTGGGCCTGTTTCTCTGCTATAGGTACAGGCCGACTTTGCCGCAGTGAGAGGCCAATGGATGGGACATGTATTGTAAAATCTTGGATGAGAACCTTCTTCCGTCAGCCAGAACACTGAAGATGGGTCATCGATGGGTCTTTCAGCATGACAATGACCCAAAACATACCGCTAAGGCAACAAAGAAGTGGCTCAAGAAGAAGCACATTAAGGTCAAGGAATGGCCTAGCCAGTCTCCAGACCTTAATCCTAAGCCAAGAAACCTTAAAGATTTAGAGAATATCTGTAAAGAAGAGTGGACCAAAATCCTTCCTGAGATGTGTGCAAACCTGGTAACCAACTACAAGAAACGTCTTACCTCTGTGCTTACCTACAAGGGTTTCTCCACCAAGTACTAAGTCATGTTTCGCTTGGGGATCAAAGACTTATTTAACTCCCTGAACTGCAACTCAATTTATAATATTTGTATCATGTGTATTTTCTGGATTTTTGGTTGATATTCTGTCTCTATCATTTAAAATACACCTATGATAAAAAAATTATAGACCCTTCATTTCTTTGTAAGTGGGCAAACTCACAAAATCTGCAGGGGATCAAATAAATAATTTCCCCACGGTATATACCAAAGTTTGTAGACACTATAACTTTTCTACAGACTAAATATACATTGGATTTGGGTTATTTTCACAAAACAAATGTAGCAGAATACATTTTGGCATAAATTTATGAGGAAAGATTATTTATATGCAAAATTTATAGCAGAAACAAAAGAAAAGTACGTTTTTTTTCCCCCCCAGATTTTCATCTTTTTTTCATTTATTTAGCAAAAAATTAAAAAACGGTGATTAACCACTTCCAGCCCAAGGCCGTCATATGACGTCCTTGAATTTCAGTGGGAATATCTGAATGCCTGCAGCTATAGGCATCATTCAGATATCCTCGTTTTCAGCTGGCAATTATGTGCACCATAAGAATGATCATAGCGGCAGTTCCACCACTTGATTGTTCTTACAGGCGATGAGAGGGGACACCCCCCTCCTGTTGCCGTCCGGTGCTTCTCCGGGCCCTCCCGTGCCATCAGGGACCCGGAGAAAGAATCGGCCACCGCCGGATGATGACCATAGAGATGACCGATGACCAGATGGTCACCGGTCCTCTCTATGACCGTCAGGGGCCCGGCGTTATGACGTCACATCCGAGCTGCGATAGTAAACAAAGCCGTGATTGCGGCTGGTGAGCATGAGATTGTGAATTTTTTTTTTATCTCATGCTTTACAGCCTGGAGGAGAGATGTGGGGTCTTTTTGACCCCGTATCTCTCCATAAAGAGAACCTGTCACGCACCATTCCCATTAGAAGGGATGTTTACATTCCTTGTAATAAGAATAAAAGTGATAAAAAAAAAAGTGAAAGTGTAAAAATAAAAAAAAATAAAAAATAAACAATACATATATATATTTTTTTTTTTTTAAACGCCCCTGTCCCCGTTAGCTCGCGCTCAGAAGCGAACGCACACGTAAGTTCCACACATGTAAACGCCGTATAAACCACAAGTGAGGTATCGCCGCATGCGTTAGAGCGCGAGCAACAATTGTAGCACTAGACCTCCTCTGTAATGCCCCGTACACACGGTCGGACTTTGTTCGGACATTCTGACAACAAAATCCTAGGATTTTTTCCTACGGATGTTGGCTCAAACTTGTCTTGCATACACACGGTCACACAAAGTTGTCGGAAAATCCGATCGTTCTAAACGCGGTGACGTAAAACACGTACGTCGGGACTATAAACGGGGCAGTGGCCAATAGCTTTCATCTCTTTATTTATTCTGAGCATGCGTGGCACTTTGTCCGTCGGATTTGCGTACACACGATCAGAATTCCTGACAACGGATTTTGTTGTCGGAAAATTTTATATCCTGCTCTCAAACTTTGTGTGTCGGAAATTCCGATGGAAAAAGTGTGATGGAGCCCACACACGGTCGGAATTTCCGACAACAAGGTCCTATCACACATTTTCCGGCGGAAAATCCGACCGTGTGTACGGGGCATAACTCTAAACTGGTAACCTGTAAAAAAAAATTAAAGCGCCGCCCATGGAGATTTTTAAGTATCGAAGTTTGGCGCCATTCCCTGAGTGTGCGCAATTTTAAAGAGTGACATATTGGGTATCTGTTTACTCAGCGTAACATCATCTTTCACATTATGCAAAAAATTGGGCTAACTTTACTGTTTCCAAAATAAACGCGTTTGAAAAATTGTTGCGCAAATACTGTGCGAGTTAAAAAGTTGCAATGACTGCCATTTTATTCCCTAGGGGGTCTGCTAAAAAAGCATATATAATGTTTGGGGGTTCTGAGTAATATTCGAGCAAAAAAAATGATGATTTTTACATGTAGGAGAGAAGTGCCAGAATAGGCCCGGTATGGAAGTGGTTAAATACCACCAAAAGAAAGCTTTGTCTGTGTTAAAAAAAAATTCATACAGGTACAGTGATGTATGACCGTGTAATTGTCATTCAAAGTGTGACAGCGCTGAAAGCTGAAAATTGAGTGCCCCATATTGAAGTGGTTAATGAAGGATAGCTGGGGACAAAGACCCTGTAAGACGCTCCAGACATTCTAATGCGGCATACACATGATCGGAATTTTGGATGGTTTTTCCGACGGAATTCCGCTCAAGCTTGGCTTTCATACACACGGTCACACAAAAGTTCTCTGAACTTTCAACCGTCAAGAATGCGGTGACGTAACATCACTACGACGGCACTAGAAAAGTGAAGTTCCATACGAAGCGCGCCACCCTTTGGGCTCCTTCTGCTAATCTCATGTTTATCTCGTTTTACCAAACCAAGTGCTTCCGTCTTGTACTTGATTCTGAGCATGCAAGGTTTTTTGTGCGTCGGAATTGCATACAGATGAACGGAATTTCCGATAGGAACATTTTCCGACGGAAAAACAGAGAACCTGCTCTCAATCTTTTGCTGGCGGAAGTTCCACCAGCAAAAGTCCGATGGAGCGTACACGCGGTCAAAATTTCCAACCAAAAGCTCACATCTGACTTTTTCTGGCGGAATTTCCGTTCGTGTGTACGCGGCATTAGACTCAGTCATGACATTTTCTCATTAGAAACATCTAAAAAGGTAAGAAATAGCTTAAAAAATGTTGAGGTGTGCTGTGTGAATGGGAACACATAACATATAGTGCGGTTTTCTCAAATACGACTGCAAAAGTAAAAATATACTTTAATAATAATAATGATCAGCCTGTGGAGATTCTCAGCGCAACCTACTAGAAGAGAAGTGTAACAAGGTAACCCAATGAAGAGGTCATTCCATATAAACAGCTGCCAGGCTCAAGTTTTATTTCGTTTTTCCAAATACAACAAACAATAGAAAAGTTTGACGCTCTGTTGTCAGCACGCTTACCAACTTCTGGGTGACCAATAAGATAGCAAGGAGTTCAGCAAATGCTGACAAGAAAGCTCATCGTTCCCAACTGCTCAGATGAAGGGCTGAAGCAATTAGAAAAGAAGTCTAATCTTGGCTAAGTGCATTAACACTCTTTGACCTCCCAAACAATAGATTAGGCCTCAGCTTCACAATGCATCCCTTAGGCTTTCAAGTAGGCAGTTATCTTGTTTAAATGAGCTATGCTGTATGCATTTCTCATATATGTGTGTTTTAAATTGCTGAAGTAGACTATAATAGCGGTATTAGATTTTGGCTTAAAAAACAATGGATTAAACTTTAAAAAAAAAAAAGAAAATTGTATACTCTATAGTCTCAACATGCTAGAAAAATATCATCTCAGTTAGCTGTAGTGGGTTTTATGTCACATTGTAATTAGACCACGTTCAGTGTATGCACAGTATCTATAAATATATGTTATTTATTTTTATTTATTTACATTTACATTTTTTACACTTTAAAAATTTAACTTTATTGCTAACAAGCCCCCTTGTGATAGTAGCTTTGGGCGGGTAACAGTTACACTTTTTGGAGACATTAGGGATCTATTAGATCCCCAATGTCTCCCCTGCCATCCAAAGCAGCTAATGAAGCACACATTGGCTGTAACAGCTAGGGAATGATGGCTCTGAAACTGGAACTGACAACATCCTCGTCATTTCCAGGTTCATTCATCAGGAGATAAGATGTTCCTCCATCTCTGTTCCTCCAAACCTAAGCAAAGCCATCCTGGCCGATTACCACAGCCCCGAGTTCCGAGGCCAGGACTTCCAATGGTATTTGAAGAATACCTGCCAGGAGTTCCAATGGCAGAAAGAAATCCTACCAAGACTGCCAAAGGCACCCTGCCAAGACTTCAATGGTCCTCACAGAATTCCTGCCTCGACTTCCAAAGGTACTCATAGAATCCCTGCCTCGACTTCCAAAGGTACTCACAGAATCCCTGCCTCGACTTCCAAAGGTACTCATAGAATCCCTGCCTCGACTTCCAAAGGTACTCATAGAATCCCTGCCTCGACTTCCGAAGTTACTCATAGAACCTCTGCCTGTACTTCCGAAGGTACTCATAGAACCCCTGCCTGGACTTCCGAAGGTACTCATGAAACCCCTGCCTGGACTTCCAAAGGTACTCATGAAACCTCTGCCTGGACTTCCGAAGGTACTCACAGAACCCCTGCCTGGACTTCCGAAGGTACTCACAGAACCCCTGCCTGGACTTCCGAAGGTACTCATAGAACCCCTGCCTGGACTTCCAATTATCCTCACAAAATCCCTGCTGGACTTCCAATGATATTTGAAATATTCCTGCCAGGAGTACCAACGGTACTCGCAGAAAGAATCCCTGCCAGGACATTCAATGGTACTCGCAAAATCCCTGCCAAGACTTCCAATGGTACTTGCAGAATCTCAGCCAAGGCTTCCAATAATTTGCAGAATTCCTGCAAGGACTTCAGAGTTTCCAGTAATGAAGCAGAGTGTGTCCTCTAACCAAAAAGGTATTTAAGCAAGCCTTTGAAGTGGCTGTCGCTGTGTTTGGTCACCAACTACCGTTTTGCAAAGAGCTATAAACACTTGCCTCTGAGAATGCCTGGCTGTTGCTGATCTAGACTGACCTGATCCTTTTCCTTGCTGCCCACCTAGACCTCTAACTTTGACCACTCTTTCACCTCCCATGCCTTGACCGTTGCCTGGAGCATACTACTCTCTTATCTGGAGCTCTGTTAACAGTCTCTGCAAGGTAGCCTCTGCATTCCAGCCAGCCCTTGGTGGGGCGATCCTGAGGGCTGTGTCCTAGTTTTAGTTTGCAGCAAGGTAAGCTGGCAACACTAGTGTTCCCAACCAATCTACACTAGCAGTAGCTCTGAAAAAGACCAACTGCCACCTAGGGTGAGCCCATGTCACCTGCCAGGGGGCACCACAACAGATGCTCTTACATGTAATGTTTACTCTTACCAATATACTAATTTAAGCGTTTCTACTTTTCACTGAATTGCAAAAGATTATTCTCCTTCAGAGTTCCCCAGCCTACATACCTCAGGAGCCACACTAAAACAATGGCAAAGTAAAAATGATAACATTAATACATTTTAAAATAATTTTTACTAAATGTTTTATCAGTGACAAAACAATATATGTGGCTCTAAATAGGGGTGGGCAGGAGAGACAACTGCCTTGGGCATAGAAAAGCAAGTGGCCAAATAAAAGATGCAGAGTGGTACACCCATTCTAAACATGTATTAACAGTGGAGGAGGGGGGTGCAATTCTGCATCCTTGCCCTGTCCGCTGGCCGACCCTGTCCCAGTACTGCTTGGGGCCCGTGCCATATCAAGAAAGTTTGAAGCAGATGGTGCAGCGCTAGTAAAAGACACACAAACATGTGCATATAATCAATATGAAACGGGATATCAAATCTCATAAAGTTCATAAAAGCACAGAACAGTCCATAGAAAATCCTGGTGTATAGTCAAACAGCATGCTGTAAAGGGTTCCGCTGAAGAAGTCCTCGCCCACTGGGACGCAACGCGTCTGGAACGAGGATACGTCGTGACTTCACCCGTGGCCATCGCGCATCCTCATTGTGTTGGAATTACCGCTCGAGCTTGTACACTTGCACTAGTTTAGTGCTTTTTATGTGCGTGTTGAATTTTACATTATCTTTTACAATAAATAGTATTCTATACAGAGAGCACTATTTTTTGCCATCTTTTATTTCATATGCACTATTTTCCGAGTATCCTGACCCAGTGTCCTGACGGATGTCTATGTATGCTGAACCACTTCTTACCGGTACCATAGAGGAATGCTTATCTTGACCCTCTGTAATTAAAGGGTCCATGTCACCAGGTGAGAGGCCATTCTGAACATTGGTGGTGGGCTCATCGATTTGTCACCCTTTCCCTTTACAGCATGCTGTTTGACTATACACCAGGATTTTCTATGGACTGTTCTGTGCTTTTATGAACTTTATGAGATTTGATATCCCGTTTCATATTGATTATATGCACATGTTTGTGTGTCTTTTACTAGCGCTGCACAATCTGCTTCAGATTATTATTTTAGGGATTTGACTTTTGACCCTGGTGTTCAGTTGCTGAATTGCATATACCATTATCGCGCTGATTTTACTCTTATTTATATCAAGAAAGTTGACCACCACTAGTGTACGGTGTTCACCTTTTCATTCTTTTTCTGGAAAGGTGAACACTTTAACATTTCTATTTTAAAATGCTAGAAACATCAGACAAGGTTGTGGTGAGCATTTATGAAAAATATTGCACGAAAGAGAAAATATGGTAAAATCTGCCATTGTAAATTGTTTCTATAAATGATGGCCGCTTTCCCCGCACGGCTCCACGACCCTAACACGTTAAGGAAAATATCTGACTATAAAAAGGGACAAACCATCGGCATTTACATACTGCGCTTTGATTTGACAGCTAGAGAAATTTTAAAACGCTTTATGGAATGTCTGGGCATTAGAGTATGTGGACAATTTTGATAGCAACTTATAACACTTTCCGGGGGAAAAAAAAAAAAAAGGATCAGGCATCATTATCACAAACACTGTCATGTCTCAGATTAGCCAGATTTCAAAGCAACGAGGAGAAGTTTTAATGGGCATGGGGGCTAGTTAGAGCACAATGCCGTCTATTTAATGCATACCTCTATTAAAATGAATGCCATATTTGAACACACACAGCCGCAGATGCCTAATGTACACAGCTGTGTTGTGGGGAGTCAGAGGTTGCGGTGCACACTGGAACAATGCATGCTGAAAGAGCAAGCCTGCAAAACAAAAGGCAAGTCTTCTACCAGCCTGCCTGGGAACTGCACAGAGATTGGACTTCAATTTTATTTTTATTTTTTAAATACTTTACTATATTAAATTTAAAAAGAATCAAGAGTGAAAGAAACGCACACCATTTTAGGCTGCATACATACAGGAATACTAAAATAATATATACTAATAATATTTCTGCCAAAAAAATCCAGCATTAAAAATTCTTTTCTGGCACAGATTTACTTATGTGTGTTGATGTGCACAAGGTGTATGCAATTCTATTCCATTCCAGTGTTTAGAACAGGGGTCTCCAAACTGTGCCCCTTTGCTTACCTTTATCCAGTCCCTGGGGCACTATTCCTTCCACTGATACAAACAATAGGGCACGATTCCTCCCACTGACACCAACGATGGGGCACTATTCCTCCCACTGACACCAACGATGGGGCACTATTCCTCCCACTGACACCAACGATGGGGCACTATTCCTCCCACTGACACCAAGGATGGGGCACTATTCCTTCCACTGACACCAAGGATGGGGCACTATTCCTTCCACTGACACAAACGATGGGGCGCTATTCCTTCCAATGACACCAAAGACGGGACACTATTCCTCCCACTGACACCAAAAATGGGGCACTATTCCTCCCACCGACACCAACAATGGGGCACTATTCCTCCCACCGACACCAACAATGGGGCACTATTCCTCCCACCGACACCAATGAAAGGGCACTCTTCCTCCTACTGACACCAATGATTGGACACTATTCCTTCCACTGACACCAACGATGGGGCACTATTCCTCCCACTGACATCAATAATGCGGCACAATTACTTCCACTGATACCAACAATGTGGCACTATTCTTTCCACTGACACTAACGACAGGGCACTATTCCACCCGCTGACAGCAATCATAGGGCACTATTTCTCCCACTGACGCCAAGGATGGGGCACTATTTTTCCCACTGATACCAACAGGGGCACTATTCCTCCCACTAATACCATCAATGGCGCACTATGCCTCCAACTGACACCGATGGGGAAATATGCCTCCCACTGACACCAATGGTGGGGCACTATGCCTACCACTGACACCAACAATGGGGAACTATGCCTCCAACTGACACCGACGGGGTACTAGTCCTTCCACAAACACCAATCATAAGTCACAATCCCTCCCACTGACACCAGCGATGGGGCATTATTCCTTCCACTGACACCAATGATGAGGCACTATTTTTTCCACTGAAACCAATGATGGGGCACTATTCCTTCCACTGACACCGATGGTGGGCACAATTCCTCCCACTGACAGCAACAATGAGGCACAATTACTTCCACTGATATCCACAGCCTTTTGCATTGTAAATACAGTGCCAGAAGCCTAGCATTTGAATGGGTTGCATTTAGTGGGCAATACACATGGGGATAATTTATGTACACCCCCATCCAGCTGCCTTTGCAGCTCAAAGATGAGCAGTTGGAGGTTGGTAAAAGTTTAACTTAATTACCTATTTTTACAGACCGTACAAAAAAGTGGCAACCACCCCAACCTATAACTGGCCTTTTGCAGTAAGGTGCACATGGAAGGGCAATGTACATCGCAAACAAAAGATTTCCCAGCACACTTACCAGCCAGCCTGCAAAACAACCGAATTGGCCCTAAGAGTTTACATTAAAAACCGAGGCTTTTGTTCACACACATGTGCAAATAAACGCGTAAGCCACAGCGCCCGCGCCAAGGGACCTCTGTATATACTGCGGTCCTAACTCTAAATTTCCAGAGCCTCCATAGTAGAAGCATATATAAGAATGGACAGATTAAGGGCAGGTATGTCTGGACTCCCCATTAGATTTCACTTTTCATGCTAAGAACATTTTCAAATAGTATTATCTATACCAGCTGACAGAAATGCAGTGTCCTTGGCACTGTGAGCTGAATAGAAAGAAAAAACAAATCTAATCTTTCTTTTGTAAACTACTAATCCCACCGGCCACCATGTAACAACTATGGCGCCCTCCGTCGATACATTGTAGGGAGTGAGCGTTGCCATCCAAGGACAGAATGTTTATTATTTGCAGGATCACCAGCTGAAAAAGGGAAAAATGTTCTTGAAAAAACAAAACAACAAAAAAAACAACATCCAGCAGCCACCAAGAACACGTACGCTTCAATATATTACAGTTTCAGGGGTCTAGATATTCTTTAATCAAAATTTTAACGTAAATCAAGCAGAGTAACAAGAGTGTGCGACTATACACAACACCAAGCCTGGCCTTTCAGTAGAATTCTGCTTCATAAATCTCTTCCCTGATATGAGAACACCTGAACAGGTAGCACAGCTCTGGAACATATTGCTTTAGAAAGCATAATATTATCCTTGTGCCCAGACAGTGCCAATAAAAGGCATCATCGCATCAGAACAGCAGCACCTTTTAGGGCTGAAGTACCGTAAAATCGCACACTACCCGAAGTGATTTTTAAGATTGTAAAACCGACTAAAAACTCATGAAGCTTAAAGGAAAAAAAAAAAAAAAAAAAAAAAAAATCTAAAATTAAGAAACCTTTAAGTGCAAAAGCAAAAGAGAATCATTTGTGGTGTTTTGGCACCACCTGCTGGCAGAATTAAGTATAACATTTAGGAAGTTTAAAATGACACTGAACTATGGATTTAAAAAAAACAATCAATCCAAGTATATTTTGTCAACTTAACCACTTAAGGACCAGAAGGATTTGCCCCCTTAATGACCAGGCCATTTTTTGCGATTCGGCACTGCGTCGCTTTAACTGGCAATTGCGTGATCGTGCGACACTGTACCCAAACAAAATTGATGTCTCCCCCCCCCCCCCCCCCCACAAATAGAGCTTTCTTTTGGTGGTATTTGATCACCTCTGCAGTTTATATTTTTTGCACTATAAACAAAAAAAGAGTGACAATTTTGAAAAAAAATATTTTTGACTTTTTGCTATAATAAATATCTCCAAAAAATGTAAAAAAAAAACTTAAATTTCTATCTCAGTTTAGGCAGATATGTATTCTTCTACTTTTTTTTTTTTTTTTTTACAAAAAATATTGCAATAAGTGTATATTGATTGGTTTGCGCAAAAGTTATAGAGTCTACAAAATAGGGGATAGATTTATGGCATTTTTATTATTTCTTTTTTTACTAGTAATGGCGGTGATCTGTTTTTTTTTTTTTTACCGGGACTGTGACATTGCGGTGGACAGATCGGACACTTCTGACACTTTTTTGGGACCAGTGACATTTATACAGCGATCAAAGCTAAAAATAGCCACTGATTAATGTGTAAATGTCACTGGCAAGGAATGTGCTAACACTAAGGGGGAGATCAAGGGGTTAAGTGTTCCATAGAGAGGTTTTTCTAACTGTGGGGGGGAGGGGACTGATTGGAGGAGAGAGATCGCTGTTCCTGATCACCAGGAACAGCAGATCTCTCTACTCCCCTATCAGAACGGGGATCTGTCTGTTTACATTGACGGATCCTGGTTCTGGCTCTCTGAGGAGCGATCGCAGTCCGACGGCCACACGCATCAGCTCCAGCATCGCGCTGTGGGCGTGCGCCACCTATCGCTCTTAAACCGGCCGTCGTACACCTACAGCGATTTGCGCAGCCGTGCCAACCTGCTGCAGTACGACAACGGCTGGTTGGCAAGCAGTTACAGAGGAAGTAAACTTCCTTTCCTGACTTTTACCTATAGGTAAGCCTATAAGAAGACTTACCTATAGGTAAGTGCCTTGAGGCGATTCAGTTCGCTTTTGCAGCGCTTTACAAATCATTCATTCATTCATTCTATAGGTAGTGTAAATATCTGCTAAACGAGATTTATAAATGATATAGAGGGACACAAAAATATGCAGAGCAATAACAACTCAGCTTGATATAGGAACTTTACAAGAGGACCTGAATAAATTAAAGTGCTTACAACACACTTTTTGCTACAGGTAAGCTTATAAATCAGGCTTACCTGCAGCTACCCTGGATATCTCCTAAACCTGAACTGCTTTGGGAGATATCCTCTGTATGTGCCAACGTCATCGGCACATGCGCACTGAAGCAAACTAAAGCAAACTGAAGCAATGCATACTAGCTCATTATGCCCTGGTCTTGCAGGTTTTTCTTTTTTGCTAAGGTTTACAACCACTTTAATGGAGTGGGCTACTGCATGGAAAATGAAGTTTACCATTGAAAAAGGGACCTTAATTATGAGGAGCGACTACAAGCACTAAATTTATTCTCCCTGGAGAAGAGATGCTTGAGAGGAGATTTGATAGCGATATACAAATATCTTAACGGTGATTCCAGAGTAAGTATGGAACTTTTCAGTCCCAGGGAGTGTAGGAAGACACGGGGCCACACGATGAGACTGGAAGAGAAGCTGTTTAACCTAAAGCTGAATAGGGGGTATGGATGTAGAACTCTCTTCCACAATCGGTGGTGTCAGCAGGAAGTATGGATAGTTTTAAAAGACTCTTGGATGTGCATCTTAGCGAAAACAATGTACAAGGATATGGGAAATGATTTTCTACACACACCTACACAGGTTGAACTGGATGGACTGTTGTCTTTATTCAACCTTACCAACTATGTAACTATGTGTTCCCTTTAGGAGATATTTACATTGCATGCACATAGCCCCCAACTGTCCCTGATTGCAAGGGACTGTCCCTCACTCGGAAAAAAGTCCCTCTTCCCTCCCCATTTGGCCCTCATTTTGGTCTGCTCTATACAGTTGTATCTAAAATACACTTCTTATTTTATAAAAAAAGTGTTTCCCAGAGCTAAACCTTTCCTCCAATTTCTAAATGGCTGCATTTGTAAATTTCAATAGCCAGTATAAGGGAATAGTGGTGGTAAAACAAAGAACTCGTGGGTTTAACCGATCTTTTTTTTTTTTTTTTTTTTTGTATAATTCTCCTGCTTGCCGCCCGCCCAATGTCAAATGATGGCGGAGCGGTGCAGCTCTTGTTCTGGGACAACGTCAAATGATGGCGTCCCAGAACGACCATCCTCGCGAGCCCGCGGAGGCGTGCATTGTGGCCGCGCCGTGTTGCTAGGACACGGCACGACCCCGATCTGTGTAAAGAGTCGCGTCCACGGCTCTTTAACCATGTGATCAGCTGTGTCCAATCACAGCCGGTCACATTTAAACACGGAGATGCCGGTAATCGGCTCTCCTCGCCTCACAGTGACAGAGTGTGTAGCGAGGAGAGACGATCAGTGGCATCTCCTCACAGGGGGACATGTAGGAATGTAATCAGGGCACTGATCATCAGCGCCCTGATTACAATAAAGAAAAAAAGTGTCACAATACAGTGCCCACCACTGCCACCAATCAGTGCCCATTAGCCATGCAAGTCAGTGCTGGCAATCAGTGCCACCTATCAGTGCTGCCCATCACTGCTGTCCATCAATGCCCATAAGTGTCACCCATCAATGCTCATCAGTGCCCATATGTACCGCCTATCCGTGCCCACCAGTGCCGCCTATTCCTGCCCATCAGTGCTGCCTATAAGTGCCACCTCATCAGTGCCCATAGGTGCCACCTCATCAGTGCCCTCCAGTTCAACCTATCAGTGCCCATCGGTGCCACCTCATCAGCGCACATCTAAGAAGTTACAATATTGAACCCTACGGACTAATGCCCCGTACACACAATCGGACATTCCGACAACAAAATTCATGAATTTTTTCCGACGGATGTTGGCTCAAACTTGTCTTGCATACACACGGTCACACAAATCTGAAATTCTGAACGTCAAGAACGCGGTGACGTACAACAACACGTACGACAAGCCGAGAAAAATGAAGTTGAATAGCCAGTGCGGCTCTTCTGCTTGATTCCGAGCATGCGTGACACTTTGTGCTTCGGAATTGTGTACACACGATTGGAATTTATGACAATGGATTTTGTTGTCGGAAATTTGAGATCCAGATCTCAAATTTTGTGCGACGGAAATTCCGATGGAAAATGTCTGATGGAGCCCACACACGGTTGGAATTTCTGACAACAAGCTCCCATCGAACATTTTCCATCGGAAAATCTGACCGTGTGTACGCGGCATAAGACTGGGATGTCATTGACCACTTCCCGCCCGACCTATAGCAAAATGACGGCCGGGCGGTGGTTCAGTTATCCTGACTGGGCGTCATATGATGTCCTTCAGGATAACAGCCGCCGCGCGCCCGTGGGGGCGCGAATCGCGGCGGTCGGTGGAGTGGTGTGTCAGTCTCACACACCGGCACACCAGTCTCCGTAAAGAGCCTCCAGCGGAGGCTCTTTACCACGTGATCAACCGTGTATTATCACGGCTGATCATGATGTAAATAGAAAGAACCATTGATCGGCTTTTTCTCACTCGCGTCTGACAGACGCAAGTAGAGGAGAGCCGATCGGCGGCTCTCCTGACGGGGGGGGGTCTGCACTGATTATCAGTGCAGCCCCCCTCAGATGACAACACTTGACCACCAGGGATGCCACTAGGACCACCAGGGAAGGGGGCAACGTGTGGATGGCCAGGTATGTACCCCATGGCCATCCACATGTGCAAATTATGCCCGATCTGTGCCAATCAGTGCCCACAAATGGGCACTGATTGGCACCAGTATGTACTAACAGGCATCAGTGATGCCCAGCAATGTCACCCATCAGTATCATCAGTGCCACCTGTCAGTGCCCATCCTTGCCCACCTATCAGTGCCCATCTGTGCCACCTATCCGTGTCACCCATAAGTGCCCATCAGTGCCGCATACCAGTGTCACCTATCGGTGCCCATAAGTGCGGCCTATCAGTGCCCGTCAGTGCTACTTCATCAGTGCTACCTCATTGTTGCCCATCAGTGCAGCCATATCAGTGCCCATCATTGAATGAGAAAATTACTTATTTACAAAAAATTTTAACAGAAATGAAGAAAAACTTGTTTTTTTTTTTCAAAATTTTCAGTCTTGTTTTATTTGTTGCGCAAAAAATTAAAATCCCAGAGATGATCAAATACCACTAAAAGAAAGCTCTATTTGTGTAAAGAAAATGATAAAAAATTTGTTTGGGTACAGTGTAGCATGACCGCGCAATTGGCATTCAAAATGCAACAACGCTGAAAGGTGAAAATTGGCCTGGGCAGGAAGGTGTCTAAGTGCCTGGTATTGAAGTGATTAAAGTTCATGTGCGTGTAAAGGCAGGCGTCCCAATACTTTTGATAAAATATTGTATAGCATAAAATTATTTCTGACCGCAACCCAAGGCAGGAGTCCTAATACTTTTGGTAATATAGTGTATGTAAAGTGCTGCATAAATTGAGAGTGCTATAAAAGTGCCTGCAAAAAAAAAAGTAAAAAAATAATAATAAAACCTACAACTATGAATGGATGGAGTTCCCCTGCCTTCCCATGGAGTGAATCAATGGCGTTCTGTGCAGACGATTACCTTCTTTGCAGGCTAAAAACTGCACTGACAAAACAAGCGAAGACGCGGAGGAATCTACGCTCACCTTGTGTAATGAAAAAGGAAGGCGAAGGTTTGACAATAAAGACAGACAAGCGGCAGGAGCCCTTCCCAGACCTCAACAAGGGTTTCATTTCATGAACAGATCAGATCAGCCAGCTAAAATTATTAGCGAGCGCCACTTGTAGCCGTCACCTGTGGTGGGTATAATTACAGCCTTCTGCTCAGAAAACACCCACATCAAAAAATGGCAATAAAAAGGACCCGCGGACTGCCAAGTTTAGGCTGACGGTGTAGAATGCACACCACCCGAGGAGAGAGCGCCCCGCGAGGACCAGCCGGGGAGACTCATAAAAATGACAGCTCAAGAACAAATGACCATAAAGCTGAGGACGCCAAAGACGACGGCCGCGTTCAATTAGCTGCAAATGTAAAGTGCTCAGTGCAGGTCTTCTTCTGTCCTACAACCTCACCGCCCAGACGATGGAGGATCTTCATCTACACAGCACAACATTGGAAAATCTTCGATATGTAAAAAAAGTGCGACACCCAATATATACAAGTTCTTTTAGAGGACAATTTACATTTGTATAAAAAAAAAGGCATATTATTTGTTTAACCACTTCAGCCCTGGAAGGATTTACCCCCCTTCCTGTCACTTTAATTGACAATTGCGCGGTCATGCGACGCTGCACCCAATCAAAATTGACGTCCTTTTTTTTCCCACAAATAGAGCTTTCTTTTTGTGGTATTTGATCGCCTCTGCGGTTTTTATTTTTTGCGCTATAAACAAAAAAATAGCAACAATTTTGAAAAAACACATTATTTTTTACTTTTTGCTATAATAAATATCCGCCAAAAAATATATAAAAAAAACGTTTTTTTCCTCAGTTTAGGCCGATATGTATTTTTGGTAAAAAAAAAAAAAAAAAAATCAAATCGCAATAAGTGGTCGGTTTTCGCAAAAGTTATAACGTCTACAAAATAGGGGATAGTTTTATGGCATTTTTATTGATAATTTTTTTCTTTACTAGTAATGGCGGTGATCAGCGATTTTTATCGCGACATTATGGCGGACACGTCGAACACTTCTGGCGCGGTTTTGGGACCATTCACATTTCACATACAGCGATCGGTGCAACTAAAAATGCATTGATTGCTTTGTAAATGTGACTGGCAGTGAAGGGGTTAACCACTAGGTGGCACTGTAGGGGTTAGGTGTGTCCTAGGGAGTGATTCTAATTGTGGGGGGAGGGGCTATGTGTGACACGACACCGATTACAGGGAGCTATGATCAGTGTCAGTGTCACTAGGCAGAATGGGGAGATGCTGTTTCCATTAGCATCTCCCCGTTCTTCCTCTCCGTGAGACGATCGCGGGTATCCCCGCGGACATCGGGTCCGCGGGGATACCCGCGATCACGGTCACGGAGCTCCCAGCGGGGGCGCACGCCAGCCGCCTCTTGAAGGGCAAAGTACAGGTACGTTAATCGCCCTGTACGTGCCCTTTTGCCGCAGTATATCTGCGTGAGGCGGTCGAGAAGCGGTTAAAGGGTTAGTTCACCTTAAAAAAAAAATTTAGGCAGGTAAGAGGTGTGTTTAAATAAAAACAAACTGAGCAGCTCTGACTAAAGTTGAATAAAGCCCTTGCTATAGGTGTAGGCCATTTACGTACCTCCTGAAGCCTGACTGGAAAACTCCCATGTTGCTAAGTGAGGCCGAGAGGTTACTCCATCATCACAGGAGTGCAGGAGCCCTTCCAAGACCGCAACAAGGGAATAGTACTGACAACTTTTGCATTAAAGTCTTACTAAACCAAAAGTCAAATCCGTATCGCTTCTCATTGGCTTATCTTTACATGGGCAATCCCCCCCCCCTTCAGCCCATTATGAATGCTGCTGCCAGGCTCATCCACCTTACCAAACGTTCTGTGTCTGCTACTCCTCTCTGTCAATCCTTCCATTGGCTCCCACTCACCCAACAAATGTAATTAAAAATACTAACAACTACTTACAAAGCCATCCATAACTCTGCCCCCCAGCTACACCACTTACCTAGTCTCAAAATACCAACCAAATCATTCTCTTTGTTCCTCACAAGACCTCCTGCTCTCTAGCTCACTTGTCATCTCCTCCCATGCTCGCCTTCAGGACTTTTCCCGAGCCTCTCCCATCCTATGGAACTCCCTACCCCAATCTGTCCAATTATCTCCTACTCTCTTTGCTGCTAGACAATCCCTGAAAACCCTTCTCTTCAGAGAAGCCCATCCTACCCCCACCTAACAACTCTACTTTAATTTTCTCCATCACCTCCTCCCCCACAGCCATTACCATTTGTATTACATGACCCTCCCTCCTAGATTGTAAGCTCTAATGAGCAGGGCCCTCTAATTCCTCCTGTATTGAATTGTATTGTAACTGTACTGTCTGCCCTCATGTTGTAAAGCGCTGCACAAACTGTTGGCGCTATAGAAATCCTGTATAATAATAACATTAATAAAATGATGCAGTAAAGCATGCTTGTTCTACTCACTGTGGAACCTTAAGGGGTTAATCCTCTGCATTGTGTAAATAGGCTGTTTGATCCTGTCTTCTCTGATCCTCCTCTTCTTTCACTGTCACCAATCCATCTCCTGATAGAACAGAGCCTTGGAGTCACTCTGCACATGCTCAGTTTGGTGTGTAATGCTGAAGAGTTTTTTTTCCTTTTCTTGGAAGGGTGCATGTGATCAGCACAGGACCAATCAGCACTGTCCAGACAGAGGGTCAGGGGTCCTGCAGCCTCATAGGACAGTCAGAGGAGAATGAAAACTCTTCCTACAAGCTTTAACCAGACACTAATAGAAGTTACACGACTGCTATATACTGCTGATGAGAAAAGGTATTTAGCTGTTTATATTTACTAAAATAACTGCATTTCCATGTTCTGTGTGCTGTGGGAGACCAGATATAGTGAATGCAGGCTCCTGGGTTTAGTAACACTTTTTATACAAATATATGTATAAACTTTGGTTTGAAAATCTACAGCGCATGGCCAGCTTACAAAAATATGTACTGAACACAGATCTAGCTTGAAAGCTTTCACTTCAAACTGGCCAATAAATGGCATCACCATAGACCTGAATACACAGATATGGGTGTAATATTATTTGTGCTCTTCCAGAGACATGCCAGGCCTCAGGATTACAGGAAGACGGCAAATATCACAAATCTCGGTGTGAAATCACTTTTGGCAGCCAAACCGGCCACATACTGGGCGAAGAAAACCAGCCACATACTGGGCGACCACATTAGCAGCTGAACCCGATGCAGAGAAACTCTCCTATGGAACGGTACAAACATCTGACATAATGATCAGGAAATGCTGGATGGCAGGATCAGTTTATTTTTTACTAATTACTCAGATCAAACCGTTCTACACCCAGCTAAAGCCTCAGTTATTGAATTCTCTTCTTGGACCGTCTACAACACTGAGAGAGAATGAGAACATCTATAAAAATTTGTCAATGCAGTATTGTCAGTCCCAGGGCTCTCCACACTCATCAGTACAAGGGCCGCATTATGTATTTCACATGATTTTTGGGCTGAAAAAAAATGTTTTATAAACGATTGAGCCCCCCCTTATATCAGGGTCCCCATCAGGGACCCCCTCCCTTACATCAGAGCCCCCTTACATGAGAACCCCATCAGACTTCCCACCAGAGAGCTCCTCTTGGAATCACATCCTCATCATAGTCATCCAAACATTCAAGTCCCCATCAGAGCCCTCCTTACATAAAAGCTCCATCAGGACCCCTTTAATCAGAGCCCCCCCCCCCCCCCTTACATCAAAGCTCCACCAGGACCCTCTTAAACCAGAGCCCCTCTTACATCTGAGTTCCCATCAGAGCTCCTCTTACATCACAGCCCCATCATTGTCTCCTTAACATACGAGTCCCCATCAGAGCCCTCCTAACATCAAAGCCCCATCAGGACCCCCTTAAATCAGAGCCCCTCTTACATCAAAGCTCCATCAGGACCCCCTTAAATCAGAGCCCCTCTTACATCAGAGTTCCCATCAGAGCTCCTCTTACATCACAGCCTCATCATTGTCTCCTTAACATACGAGTCCCCATCAGAGCCCTCTTAACATCAAAGCCCCATCAGGACCTCCCTAAATCAGAGCCCCCCTTACACCAGAGCTCCTCCTACATCATAGCCCCATCATTGTCCCCCTAACATTAGAGTCCTCATCAAAGCCCTCCTTGCATCAAAGCTCCATCAGGACCCCCTTAAATCAGAGCCCCCTTACATCACAGTTCCCATCAGAGATCCTCCTACATCACAGCCCCACCATTGTGTCCCTAACATTAGAGTCCCCATCAGAGCCCTCCTTACATCAAAGCTCCATCAGGACCCCCTTAAATCAGAGCCCCCCTTACATCAGAACCCCATCAGAGTTCCCCTTACATCCGAGTTTCCATCAGAGCCCCCCCTAACATCACATGAGTTATACTCAAGGCCCCATTTACACTGTTGCATTACTGCAATGCAAGGCACCCTACTACTAGACCCCTGATATGTCCCATTAAAGAGAACCAGCTACAACCAAATAGTATCACATTGGGAACTTTTGGTCATCACTGTCAGCATTCAGGGACATACACACACACACCCCCCCCCACGCATCCACGGGTCCTGAAGTGTTAAATTTGGGCCAGCAGCTGTGTCCGTGTAGCCACTGCTTCCCAATAGACATGAATAGGACTGCCTGCATGTAGATGCCCAGAACACCTGTGCATCCCATGCGGGCAACCCTGGCCCCTTTCACACGGATGTACAAGTGCACCTGTGTGAATGAGGCCTTCACCCAAGCATATAAATCCCTCCCCACAACCCCCACATAAGAACAAACATGTGTACGGTCGCCTACATACAAGGATGTCAACGTACAATATGTCTCATGTGTGGGCCACGCAGGAGACATATTGCCACTCACACCAGAGTGAGAGCAATAACTCTAGGGCTGGTATTGATGGTTCACTCTAAAGCAGTGGTATCCAAACTTTGGCCGGGGGCCATATGCGGCCCTTTGCTAGGCTTTATCTGGCTCTTTGAGCACTGTTCTACTTGCTGATAGAGGGCCCAATTCCTCCCACTGACACCAACGATGAGGCACCATGTCGTCCACTGACACTAACAGTGGGGCATAATACTGCCCAATGACATCAACTGGTGGACACTATTCCTTCCACTGATACCAATGATGGGGCACTATTCCTCCCACTGATACCAAAGATGAGACACTATTCCTTCCATTGATGCCAATGATGGGGTATTATTCCTCCCACTGATACCAATGATGGGGCACTATTTCTCTCACTGATACCAATGATGGGGCACTATTCCTCCACTGATACCAACAATACCAATGATGAGGCATTGCTCCTCCTACTGACCATAGGCACTATGTAATTTTTTTTTAATGCCACTGACCACCAAGCTAAACCATTGTCCACACCTACTGATGCAGGGGTATTTTTTACTGCCACCGATCACAGTCCAGCCCCCCTAAGGTTTGATGGCAGTAAACTAGCCCTTTATTTTGAAAGTTTTGAAACTTCTGCTGTAAAGCTTTTAAAAGGTGCCAAAGTGTGTCTCTATTTCATGGGCACGTCCACATTTTAAGGCTCAACATGTTCGGTATCTATTTACTCGGCGTCGACACATTTTTTTAAATATTTTACTAAAAATGTGTGTAATATCTTGTGTTTGTGTGCCCTAAAATAACATTTAGTGTATTTTTTCACCGAAACGCTGCATTTAATAAACTATTGTGCTACCATCATGTGACAAATGGTTATTACCACCATTTTATTCTATAGGGCGTCTGCTTTCAGCAAAATATATATTGTTTTGGGAGTTTTAAGTAATTTTCAGGCCTAAAATGATTTTTCATTTTCGTGCATGGAAAGTGCAACAACTGTTCTGGAAGCGAAAGGGTTAAAGCATTTGCTCACACAGTTTGGAGTTCGCACCAAAATCGAAAACCCTTCCAAAAGAAGAAAAGGGTGATTAGCCGACTAGGACATCCAATAAAAACATACAATTGCCAGTTAAAAACATTAACTCACCAAGAAAGCTATCAGGCTCCTTTTCGTAGACTCCCACTGAAAACAGCTCTTTACGAAACGCATTGTGTTCCAGACCGCCAGCGTGATCTTTTTGACACGGTAAACATTCCTCGATAAGATCTAACAGAAAGGAAAACTGATGAATATTTGGGAAATAGAAGTCTATTACAAGGAACCAATTTCACCCCAAGGATCCCTTTCCTTCAATAACTTACATTCTCTCAAGGTTTATGGACTACATATCTAAAAAAGGTCTAAATATAACAATAAGGTCAGAGAGGAAGTAAGTGTTGGTAATTCAGCAAAAGTAGCAATTTCAGAGTTCAAACGTCGTGCTGTTCTGATAATACTATACAAGTGTAGAGTGGAGGACGGTGGTGAACACGGTTTAACCAGCAGAAAGTAAGACATCCAGTGTACTTTAATGACGTAAACGGCATTCATATTGTAAAGGAGGGTAAATGTTCCCCTTTGTAAAAAAAAAACAAAATATTTTTTTATTCTATTTTTTTCTACCTTTCTTTCTTACATACTGTCATTGGAGTAGTTCAATATCACCAACTTTATTGTTTTTTTGCTTGTTACAGTGATGATCACCCCAGGGGGTCACCAATGTGCATGAGTGGGGCGACGTATAGGTACATCACAGTGCCTTGCTCAAGCTGCCGGCCAGCAGTAAATTTACTGCTGGCCAGTTGGAGATTGGTTAACCCCTTGACGCCGGCGCCTCCTGGTCCTTGAAAGAGCTTCCGATGCTGGGGCGCGGTTTATGGTCAGGTGACCGCCATGACTGGTGTCACATGATCGAAAAGCCCCCGATTGCAAGTAGCGATCGGGAGCTTTCCATTGGCTGCTGGTGACTGTGTTGGGAGTGAACAGGGGGCACGCTCTCGGCTTCTACAGACTGGAAGAAAAAAGAACGCCAATTGCCTGTATAAGCAGCATTTTTTATGCCCATTGTGGCGAGTATGCATGAGGTCTTAAAGCTGTTTGTGTCTCTATTGGGAGAAGAAGTTGTGGCAAAGTGCGCCAACAGATACACATTTTTGGTAGAAGGAATTAGGGGAGAAAATGTTAGTGTTATTTGCCTGTAAGGCATTGGCTGAGGATAGTTAAGCTGTACATGATACATGAGCCTAAGTTCAGTGGAGGAGCGATGCTGCTACTGCTGACCTCCCAGTTATCAGTCACTGGTCCCGTGGGTGGAAATTTTGACAGCTCCAAGCAGGACACTCACTTCACAAGACAGAGTCCCCCCCCCCCATCCCCCTCCTCCCATCAGCAGCACATCTCCCTTCTTCCTCCAAAATCCTCCAGCAAAGTCAACGGCAGGGAAATTCCATCGGCATCTCTGCTCCTGTCCACTCCGGGGAATCGGCCCTCAAGGTTGAAGACACAGGTTGTCTGACATTACGAGCATGGGCTTGACAAGTGCCTCCTCCATACAGCCACAACAGTACTGAATGCCCTTTTGGGGTGGGAGGGAGAGAGCGCTCAGCAGTAAAGCCGTAGCTGGCAGCATTCATTACCGGCTCTGCATTGAAGACATACAGGGGGTTTGGTGTGAAATGGGGGTGTTAATTCCCCCCCTGAGTTCCCACACTGGACAGGACTAGAGGTATGCTGCTGTGCCCGGATTTCAGGAGGACAGAAACCCAGGCAGGAGTGTCAAAACCCGGACTGTCCGGGTCATTCCCGTACAGGTGGCAACCCTATCGCCAGGGGCACTTCTGAGAAAATCAAAGTTCTTGTGATATTTCTTAAGTAGTGTATGTCAAATCACAAAAAATAGTGAAGAGCAAAAAATAAAGATATGTGCTACTGCATGGCCCAGTGAACCAGAGAGTCTACTCTACGCTTTCCTTTCTTAACCAGGGTTCTGTGGGACACTAGGCTTCCTTGAGCAACTTCTGCCTCTCAGATGAGTAACGACTGACACCATTGAGCTTTTTAAATATCTGTAAGGGGGGATTCTTCTCAATGACCACAAAATGTAGGGAACATTCTTCCCAATGACTATCACACTAATGTACTGTGAGTTGTAGATATAGTAATTATCAGGGGTTCCCAGAGACCGTAAGAGTTCAAGGGTTCCTCAATGTTAAAAAGGTTGGGAAAGGCTGTTGTACACACTTATCCCCATACAGGTGAACTGGAAACTATGTCATGTCTGCACTTCCACACTTGCTCATCCACTGGCCAACTGATTTCCATCAAAGAGTCAACAGCCTCGGCCTTTACAATGGACTTTACTAACCTTTTTTGAGAACTTAGGGTTGTCTTCCATAAAGCGCGTCTCTCTTGGGTTAAACGTCCGAATACTTGCTCTTACCTATAAAAGAAAGCAAAATCCGATTGAAGGAATTTTTAAATGAACCTTCTAAACAGGCATCAAACTTTGTAATATTGTAAAAATGGGTCTCATTGCTTGAACTACTTACTGGATTAAATATCACATCAATTTCTAAATAGATCACTCCTTTTGAGGCTGTGGCCAAGTCTTTGTTTTTTAATAAGTAAGCAATTTGTTGTCCATTCCTTACCTAGAAAGAAAATAAAATTACAATTATGTACCCTTTTAAATGAATGGCACAGATAGTGGCTTGGCACTTAAACTGACTCTAAACTCTGGTTTAAAAAATAAAAATTCTATTCAATATGTATTTCTTTACTTAAAGAGGAACTGCATTCTGCTCACATAATTTGTAATAAAAACACCTTTGCCATTCCGAATCTTCCCTCCAACCACTTTGCATATTATTGTCAGGGCTGGGTTCAGCCCTTCCTTCTCTGAGCTGGCCGCTCAGCTGTCGGCTAATTGCCAGCTCCCATCTCTCTCCACAGTTACTCAGCTGTTGATGATCCTGCTCGTCAGGCCTGCCTACTTAACACGGTCCAGAGGAGCTCTGCCTTCGCCTTGGTCAACATTATAGAAATGTTCTCCTGCGATCCTGTTCAAGACCTGCTTTGCTGACATCCCTTCTGGCTCCAGATCCCGCTTGCTGTTCCATTACATTGATCCCTGACTTCTGGCTTGGCTGACTATCCATTCCGGTTACTGAACTTTGGCTATGTTTTGACTACGTTTGTTCTTTTTACTTTTATTATTAAACAAGTGTGATTTAACTGTACTTCTGTCTCGGCCTGATTTCATGGTTTCCAACAATTATTTTATATATACTGTGATTCTGTACTTGCCAAATATGCTTCAGAAATCTCCCTCCACTGAGTCTGGCTGCATTCATTTTAAATGTGGGCAGCTGAAGCTGCTGCCTGTTCACTTCCTGGATTTACACAGAGGCACATCTCCAGCTCTGCAGCTCTCATTGGCCCTTTTAAGACTCATCCCCCCCCCCCTTCCTGGCAAACTCTCACCAGAGTGAGAGGGAGAGAGCTGTGCATGATGTCATAAGCCTAGACTAATGACCAGACAAGAAACAGGTAGTGGGATGTAAAAGGTATTTACTGGCAGAAAAAAAAAATATATGTTTTACCATCCAAAGTTAAAACAAGTGCAGAAGATTTAATAGATGGAAAGTTGAAAAAATTAATATAGGTCCACTTTAAAAAAATCCCTTCTTTTGCTCTCATTCGCCTCCAGATCTTTAAATTTCTTTTTTTTGTTCTGTTGTGATCTGACTTCCTGTTAGAGGGTGACTACGTTCGTTCTCCATGGTCTCACTGTATGTAGAAATGTAGCCATCCTCTCTTGCTCAATACTGAGATGGACTATGGAATTTGTAGTGTGCATTGAGCAGTGTACACGACCTCAACTAATATGCCCTACTCATTCCAAACAAATTGAATTGAGGGGAAAAAGCAGAGGTTCAGGAGCTTGCAGAGGATGATACAACAAGGCAGAAAATCATCATAAAAAACAATTTAATGAAAAATAGATTACAGGGTATTTAGCATTGGATGTGTATGGATTATTTTTGGTGTCTCTAACTTTAAACCCCACCCCTCCACCTTGTCCAATCAGAGATTGCTTTGCATTCATTCAGAAAATGCAACACATTCTCTGAATGGCATCCATGCCAAGCAGCCAGCCTCCTGGGTAAACAATGCAGCAGGGCAGCCACCCAGCGTGGGACCTGGAAGAAAGTGGAGATCACTGGAGTAGTGGTGTCTACCTCAGTCATTTCCAGCTTCTACATCAGTGATGGTGAACCTTGGCACCCCAGATGTATTGGAACTACATTTCCCATGATGCTCAACTACACTGCAGAGTGCATGAGCATTATGGGATATGTAGTTCCAAAACATCTGGGGTGGCAAGGTTCACCATCACTGCTCTAGAGAGATCCCCCAGGTATGGTATACATAGTACATAGCTACAGTGAACCAAGCTGGACCACTGTAACTATGTATAAAATATCAATACCTGAAATTCAACTTTAAAAGAGACGAACAATCTTTTTGTAAGTGCTGCATACTTATATTTACCACATACAGACAGCGGGTGTCATGCTTGAAGCATCAACTCCTATTTGCATAACAATTAACTGCTATGCTGTGAATAGCCTAAAAAAGATTGTTTTGTGAGTAGACCCAAAGAGCAGTCGATCAAAAAATTTAAGCGCAGCAGAATGTGTGAAAGGAAAGAAATGCCCCTCTAGGAAAGACAAGACATAGGGAAATTTTCTTTAAGAGTAACCCAAAGGGGAAGTCCTGTTTTCCCTCCTCCTCTGCCATTATTTGAACTTTTCTTTAGGGGTTTTTGCCTTTAATTATACTTTAAAGTGGACCTTCAGTCATTTTTTCAACTTTCCATTTATTAAATCTTCTGCCCTTGTTGTTTTAACTTTACATATTGTGACAGACCTAGCCGGGAGAGAGACTTTTGGAGGGGACTGAATGCTAACCTCTTACCCATCGATCGTGGGCCCTGGCATTTGGGGGAATGGTGCTCTTTGTGAGCTGTATGCCTGGGGACCCTTGAGGTGGTATTACTGTGGATTCGGGTCCTGGTCCCCCAGGACACACAGACTCTGGGGATCCTGGATTTGCCATATTAGAAATAGTGGCTGATTCATAATGCTGGGACAGATACTGTTAGGAGATGCTGATGTCAATTCCAGCCACCTGTCTGTCTGTTGCCTGCTAGAATGTGTATTGTAAATAAGTCTCTAGTAGGGGACCTAAGAGTCATTAGATCCCCATTGTTTGTGTTAATTAACTCTGCTATTGTGATAATGTTGATTGGGTTTTCTGAGCTACAAGACGGCCAGTCTGGCCTAAAGGTCATGTCTGAGTCTAGGCTGTCTAAAGGGATTAGTTAATTAGCCCATGTTAATTAGGTTTCTGGTCACAGGTGTATGTTCAGAGCAATATGAGCCGGAGGTATACACCTCCTCTTTTATTGTATAAAAGAGCCTGTATTTTTCCATAAAAGAGATTCCTGTTTGAACTTACATACAGCCTGCCTGGTGTTTGTTCTGAGCTATCACAACTGGGTTAGAACGGCACATAGCTGTAGTTCTAATCCCGGAGCATTGGATGACCGAACAATCAGATGTTGCGATCTGCAATCTGATTCTATAGCAGCAGAGGAGTGTCGGGAGAGTGGAACCGAGCGAGCAAAGGGGCTTGTTACACATATTAAAACTTCTTTTGTTCTGCCAGTAAATACCTTATACAGCCCACTTTGTTTCTTGCCTGGTAAAAAGCCTAGGCTTATGACATGCACAGCTCCCTCTCTCACTCTCGTGAGTTTGCCAGGAAGGAAGTGGGGGGGATCAGTCATAAGAGGGCCAATGAAAGCTGCAGAGCTGAAGGTGTGTCTCTTGTAAATCCAGTGATCAGGCAGCAGCTTCAGCTGCCCACAGTTAAAATAGTTGCAGCCAGACTCAGTGGAGGGAGATTTCTGCAGCCTATTTGATAAGTACAGAATCACAGTATATATAAAATAATATGCAAAGTGGTTGGAGGGAAGCTTCAGAATATCGAAGATGTTTTTATTACAAATTATGTGAGCAGACTCTGCAGTTCCTCTTTAACAAAAAATTACAATTTACTTGAAATCGAAAAGGTTACACACACATGTAAACCCACAAATATTGCAGTAAAACACTTGAAAAAAATGCAGAACAGTTTCACCTATAATATCAAATGTATTTGCAGAGGAAAAAAAAACATAATAGAGAAGGAAAATTGTCGGGATGATACTTATTAAATTCTTGGCATTATGTACTCACAAGAACAGCTTTGCTGGACATTGATCCTCTGGAGTTTAATTTTGCGCAAATGCCACTTTTAGATGAAAAGGACATGCTATCTGTGTGGCACAATCTGCCCCTCTGGCACAATATTCCATTGTCTGCAGCATTAGTGTCGATGAAGAACATTCAACGAAACTTGTAGCCAAATGTTCTTTATGGCCATTTTCCGCACACATTCCCTTTACACACAGGTGTAGTCAGAGGACCATCCACAAGTTCATAAAGATTGCTGAAAGACCGGGCAGCTCTTAAAGAAAAAAAAAAAAAACGAGCGAGCGCAGTCTGCCGGAGGATCCCTCCGAACATTTGGCACGGAGTGGTGCTCGGCATGAGCATCTGCTCCAGCCTATCTCTTCCAATAACATCAGGGATATGGGGACCCAGGGACACGTTAACTCATCAAAAAGTGCACAAAAGAACAGGGAGCAGGGGCCGTTCCTCCGTAAACATCAGCATGTTCAATGGCTCAACCACAGCATTACCCGCTGCTTGGATTAACACTGCACGGGAGAGACTGGTATTTAATGTATAGAAAGGGGGACTGGGATACTTTCGTTTGTTAAAAGGTCTGTTCACTATGTTACAGCATCCTGGAAACCCAACATCACACATTTTGGTATGATCTACAGGTGCTAGTATCCAATAAACCACTTTCCCAGCTCCAGTCTCCATGTACAGTAGAACCTTGGATTGCGAGCATAATTCGTTCCAGAAACATGCTTGTTATCCAAAGCACTTGTATAGCAAAGCAAATTTTCCCATAAGAAATAATGGAAACTCAAAAGGATTCGTTTCACAACCATTTATTCATAAGTCCTTCAGTGTATGGTCCATATAAAAAGATTATAGCAATGTGATAGGTTGTGTAACCATAAAATGTCCATCCACAAATGGAAGCCTCCACAAGGGGATTAGAAGCAAAATCCAGCAGGAGCTACAGAGTATAAAATAGAAGAGAGGTGCCTCTAAGTGTAGCAATATGGTTACATTTAATGAAGGCACAACATTTAGCAACTCACATGGTTGATGATTAAAAGAGGCACATCTAAGTATGCAGGCATCCAGGGTAAAGCTGTCCACATAGACCGCCCTTTGCACCGCCAGCTCTCACCGCTGTAAGTCTGCAATCATGACCGGGAAGACTACCTTGCAGTAGAGCGATCTAAAAGCGAGGCTTGAACCGCTCGTGGAGCGCAGCGTGGAAGGGACGACATTGATGGCCGTGTGGGGGATGGTATAAGTGGACAGTTTTACCCCGGATGCCTGCATACTTAGATGTGGCAGTTTTAACCTGTTCCTGACTAGCCGTCGCAGTTGTACTGCGATAGAATGGCACGAGCAGGCGAATTACCGTTATCTTGCGTCGTTTCTTCAGGCGCCCACTAGGGGTGCTCGCCCCTGGAGCCGATGCGAGTGCCCGGCGGTCTCGATGACTGTCGGGCTCCAGCGATCACTTGTGACACGGCAAGAACCGGCATCTCTGTGTGTAAACAGAGGGGGTATCAGGGGTTACCCCTTTCTCGAGGAAGAAGGAGGAACCAGAAGCCGTCTCCGCCGTGATGACCCGGGGAATGGGAGGCCACTGCTGAGCAGAGGAAGTCGCCAGTGAAGCGATGGGGTAAGTGAGACAGATGGGGGGGGGGATGTCGGTGGCATACTGTTTGACTGCCCCCAAAAATTGTAAAATGTTACCACCGGCTGCCACTGATTTGGATGCTGAATCCAAACCCCATTCAAGTCAATGGGAGATAAGTTCTATAAATCAGTCATTTTGGCAAACCGCCGATCGTGGACAGGTAACAGGCAAATCACATTTATGTCCCCGCCGACCCTCAACTTAAAAGTGCTCCTCCCCCACCTGCAGATTGGCACAGGTAAGCAATATGCTTAACTGTACTGCTCTGATCCCCACCAGCCTGCCTCTCCTGTCCAAGCCAGGCACATGTGTGTGACATCATATAGGATGGACGAGGGAGGCTGACCAGTGGGGATCAGTGCAGCAGAACAGGTAGATCTGTAACAGCATCACTCTGCATGTGGAAGAAATCACTACTGTATAACAGATTACTGTTTCCCCTATACTGTGCCCTCCTGTAAAAATAAAAAGGGTGCCGCACCCCAGTGATCTGTGATCTTTGTCATGTTGTTCAGGTAGATCTAGATCTAATATGCAAGGGGTAGTCAACCAAATGGCACAGGAGGGCTGGTCACTACCTGGGAAACATGCATCAAAGCAAAAATGTTAAAAAGTACATCTGAAACTATAGTGCGTGCCTGGAAGTCCCCCTCCCTTTGAACCATTAAAACTAAACATAGAGTCACCCAGGCCATGATACACAGCAAAATTGAAGCAACTATTGAGGATAAAATTCCCAAACACCTCAAAATCTGGCAACCCTGGGTGGATCACTTTCTTCCTCCAAGCTTTGATGAGTCCCTCCTGGAACCCTGAGGCATGATCTTATATGACTACCATGGCTAGGGCCTTGGGCTGGCACGGAACAGTCGACCTCCTTTCTTTCTTCCTCTCTTCTTTTCCCCATCCTTTTATCTTCCGTCTTTACCTTTTTTTCCCCTCTCTTTATCTTCTCTCTCCTCAAAACACTAAAGGAATGTGATTTTTTTTTTTAGGTTTCCTCTTTATACACCTTCTGTCCACCAGTTATGAATACGTTAGTAATCGTTCCAATGTTGGTTCCTCTGTTAGATTCAATATGCTTGGAAGGCCCTGCGCCTCTTTTTCGTTATGTACAATGCATATGTCGCACCCTCTACATAGGTAGCTGCTAGATTAGGTTTTTTGTAAGTGTAAGCAAATTTAGGCAGGTCTAGCTTCCTCTTTGTTTTGGTTTGTGTGAGCTGATGATTCACAGGCAGCATCACTAAGACCTCCCTCTTCTTTCTAGAGCCTTCTGGAAGGTACTAGAAAGAGAGGAGGAGAGGTGGGGCTGCCTGGGCTGTGTTAAGGAGCCCTGACCAATCCCCAACCTGGATTGGCAGGGGGTAGGCCTCCTTAAATACCTAGAGTCAGCTCAGCTGGGGAGGAGTTGTCAAGTGGAAGAACTGAGAATGGAGTGCTAGGCTGTCGGGGCCTTTGAGGGAGCTCCTTAGTCTGGGGGGGTGACCTTGGGCCTGGGACTTGGGTGCAGGACAGAGCTCTTCAAGAAAGCATGAAGGATCTGAACAGGAGGCACAGGAGGAGTCAGAGAAGACAGCAGGAGCTAGTATTGTCAGCAAGTCTTCAGGACGTAACCACCGGTTGCAGCCAGGAGGGCTGGTGAGTGACATGTGCAGTCGGGAGGACTGGGGAGGCACGCCTGAAAGGACTGGGAGCATGCAGTCAGAGATGGGTGCAGTGCCAGTGGTGAGGACTGCAATTTCATGGGCAGTGGAGTTGGGCAGCTGCAGCCAGGAGAGCTGGCAGGGCCTGAAGAGGGCTGACTGGGAGCAGTATTCCACCAGTAGGACAGCTAGCACTAAGGACTTTTCATTTCTTGCTACACCATAGAGGCAAAAAGCCTGGCTGAGCCAGTGTCAGGCCTAAATATGTGCTAGCTGCTCCTGGGAGATAAAGAGTTGTGCAGAAGGAAGGAAGAGGAATAGTCTGCAAGCAGGGAAAGTGCTGGAGGAGACTGGAGTAGTAACTTGTACAGAGAAGTGTATATAGTTGTCCCAATTGATTGATATACAATGCGCCAATTGATCGTATAATCAGTCAATTGGTAGACTGATATGCAATCTACCAATTGATTGATAAACAATCTACCAATTGACTGATATACAATTTGCTGGGCATCTCATAATTCCCTTACCCCGTCCAAGTTAAATTCCCTAATAAAAATAACAAAAACAAGCACATGGACTGTTTTCTGCCTGAGAGTGACTGAGGAGTGAACGGCGGGATGAGCAGGGTGACAGGTGGGCCACATCACTCAGCGGCTCCTACGGGGTATCGCCACACATAATTAATGTGTCCTTAGAACTGACATACTGTTGAGCTTTGTACCTGCATGTATGCATTTTGCTCCCTTTATATTGGAATCTGATTTGTACGCTCTTCTTTAATAATAAAAAGTTTGAAAAGAAAAATTACATCTGGCGGGGAGAAGCAATTTTATCACCCATGTAACACATGTGTGGCAGCAAAGAGTGTGTGCTTTAAGGCCCACACGCATGCTCCCTTGGACAGCTGAGGTTTCTGTGCTTATAGCACATTTACTACATGTTACCAGCACAGTGACTGTGCTGTCAGGCAGTCTCTAGTCATGATCCGGAGGGATGGGCTGGGCTGGGCTGAAAGGGGGTAAAAGTGCCTTGAACCTGCCTGTGAAGTGATGTTGCCGGCAAATGACAGCTCCCGCCCGCTTACAAACAAAGAGGATTTCATGTGCTCATCCCCTAATTGTTAAGGAATAACACGTCAGTCTGCTTTAAACAACAGTAAGCTGGGGAATAACTAGTCAAGTATCTGAACCTAAAACAATGAACACACATCCACTTTTTATTCAAAATGGCTTTAAGGAGATGTGCAGCAAAGCTCAGACAGGAAGTCAGGAGCACACTGCATTTCTGGCAGATCAATAGGTTTTTCCTGCAGTGCAGAGATGTGCTGAAAATGTTTCTTTTTTTGGCCTCACATACACTTTAAATATTTAAAGAATAGCTTAGCCAAGTACTCTTTGGGGTGGATTTACTAAAACTGGAGTGCACAAAATCTGGCGCAGCTCTGCATTAGACATGTGCAATTCGTTTAGTTCCAAATTCGTTTAACGAATTTCGACAAATTAGAAATTTAGGAAAATTAAAAATTTCGGACATTCGAAATTTAAGAAATTCGAAATTTCAAAATTTAGGAAATTCGGAAATTCGAAATTTAAAAACGTGAAAATCCGAAAATAAGAATGAAAATCTGAAATAACTAAAAACTATTAAATTATAGGTATTGGAATTTCCTTTCAAATTTGGCTGTTAGTGAACGTAACGAATAGGAATTTATCTGAAGTTACGAATTATCTGAGATAACAAATGCCGTATCTAAACGAATGGAAGGCAACTAATAATAATAAATAACAATAAAACCTTTCTATTATTGTTATTTATTATTAATTTGTTCCATTCCATTTGTTTAGATGCGGCATTCGTTATTTTGGATAATTTGTAACTTAAGATAAATTTTGTATTTGTTACGTTCACAAACAGCCAAATTTGAAAGGAAATTCCAATACCTATAATTTAATAGTTAATTATTAGTTAGTTATTTTGAATTTTACAGATTTTCTTTCTTTTTTTTCGAATTTTCAAACTTTGGAATTTTCTAATTCCGAAAATTTGGAAATTTGAAAATTTTGACATTTTGATATTCGAAAATCCAAATTTCCAAATAAAGCAAAAAAATAAAAATAAACGAATGATACGAAAACAAAAATTTTTTTGTCAGTGCACATGTCTACTTTGCATAGAAACCAATCACCTTATAACTTCAGCTTGTTTAACTAAGTTTCAACAAAAAAAAAAAATGGAAGCCAATTGGTTTCTATGCACAGAATTTTGCACTCTCCAGTTTAAGTAAATCAACCCTTTGTCTTCCCTTTTGGCACCATCGGAGTCCTAACCTTCTGTAAGGTCAGATTTTGATATTGTCAAAGCTTGCACTGGGTTCACTTTTTCCTCCTCCTCACATGACAGTGCTTTGGCATGAAAATTTACCATTCAGACCCAAACATTGTATCCTGGAAGGAGGACACATGCTCCTTCACACCCAGAAGGACCGGGTATGTACCAAGGGCTCAGACAAAGCAACAGAGACTCGGGGCAGCATGTTGAAGAAGAGTATCAGCTGGTGTGGGGTTGTTTTCACAAAAGAACCTATTGCTTTGCCAATCCCTGATCACTTATGCCGCGTACACACGAGTGGAATTTCCATCGGAAAAAACTTGGATGGTTTTTCCGACGGTATTCCGCTCAAGCTTGCCTTGCATACACACGGTCACACAAAAGTTCTCTGAACTTTCGACCGTCAAGAACGCGGTGACGTACAACACTACGACGAGCCGAGAAAATGAAGTTCAATGCTTCCGACCAAGCATCGAATTGTTTCCGAGCATGCGTAGGAATTTTGCGCTTTGGAATTGGTACAAACAATCGGAATTTCCGATCGGAACTTTTTCCGACTGAGAAAATAGAGAACCTGCTCTCAATCTTGTGCTGGCGGGAATTCCGCCAGCAAAAGTCCGATGGAGCATACACACGGTCGGAATTTACGACCAAAAGCTCACATCAGACTTTTGCTGGGGGGAATTTCCGATCGTGTGTACGAGGCATAAGTCTTCACCAATATGTGCAATCAGAAATAGGGACATGAAAACAATCTATGACATATTTTTTTCTTTAAACACTTCAGCTTAAAAGATTGAAATCAGCCTCTCTTTCTTTTATATATATATATTACAAACATTATTAAAAAAAAAGTGTTCACTTACAGACAGTAGAGGAATCACTACTTTCCCAAGAAAATCAGGAACTTTATCTCCATCTTCATCAAACACGGTCACCTCTAGTGTGTCGTGAAGATCCTTGATAGGACTGAAAAAGAATTTTTTTTACATTAACCTTCTCCTAATATTACATAAGAAACAGTACATTTAACCATTTAAACCTCCAAAAGATTTACCCCCCTTAATGACCAGGCCAGGCTACCGTCGCACAACAGGGTGGGATCGGAGCGCAATGCTCTGCGCTCCGAGGTCACCCATTTTTGAAGCCTATTAGAGCCTCTGGCTCTAATCAGGTGCTTCAAAACCCCCCTCCCCCATTGGAATCCATGGTCCGGCGCCACTGATTTAAAGATCAGGGGGCTGCTGGACACATGGATGGGGAGGGGGCGGCGCCCGTGAGCCCTCTATGGATGGGCCGCCACTGGCTGGAATGTGATTAGAGTTCAACTAAATGGCTTATTCACATATGCAAATCAGGCCAATCCATGTATGGTCTATACACCTTAAAGCCCTATAAAATACCATCTGAATCACACGTTTAACAATGTATAGGTTATAAAATTAAAATAAACTCCCATTACAAAAGAAGGCACATTTTCCATTTAAAGAGTAGATGTCAATACATCACAGCACAGTTATTGGACCCCTCACAAAATAGATGTCTGTATTTCCAGTAGAACGCACTGATGCTCCAGTGACAGGTGTTTGAGATATGCCAGGGTTCAGTGCGGCACAGTGGGTGGCTTCTGTGTTGTCATTTTATGCAAATAATTAGATAGTGTTGTTATAATATCCACAACCGTTGCACATGGAGATAGTGGCTGGGGAGCTCTGCCGACAGCAAATGATTTTATTTTATGCAGCCGCATATAGAAATATACAGTAGTCAAATGTTAACGCATAATTCTTGTATAAAGGAGCTTTCAATATATTAGAAATTAACCAAACCTGACTAACTCCTTAAAAAAAAAAAAAAAAAATGCAAGCTTTCCAAATATACTAGGTTTTTAGATCAGGCATCGCTTTAAAGAAACTTGCATTTTCAATCTGATAAAAAAGTAGCGCCCATTTTACTATATTTTTTTGTGCAAACGTAACAAATAATCCCATATTAATTTCAGAATTAATATTTAATTTTCAGAATAATTAGGAATAATACCACTGCTAAATGTTTCGCTTCACTCTGCATCTGCGGGTTCATTTTGTTCGGCTGTTTGCACACGATTCTCCATAGACTGTGCAGTCGAAGGTTCTTAGCCTATTAACTCTCATATACTTGAATGTTCTGAAAGTATTACTAACTCAGGACTCTGCATTCACTATATCTGGTCTCCCCACAGTACACAGAACATGGAAATGCAATTATTTTGGTAAATATAAACTGCCAACTAACTTTTTACATCAGCAGTATATAGCAGCCGTATGACTTCTATCAGTGTCTGGTTAAAGCTTGTAGGAGGAGATTTCGTTCTGCTCTGACTGTCCTATGAGGCTGCAGGACCCCTGACAATCTGTCTTATTTTTTTAATTTAAAAAAGTGTATTTTTTTCCCAATAAAGTGCGCTTGTAAGGCGGCTGCGCAAATACAGTGTGACAGAAAGTATTGCAATGACCACCATTTTATTCTCAAGGGTGTTAGAAAAAATATATATAATGTTTGGGGGTTCCAAGTAATTTTCTAGCAAAAAAAAACTGATTTTAACTTGTAAACACCAAATCTCAAAATGAGGCTGTCCTTAAGTGGTTAAGCTTTGACAAAAAAAAAAAAATTGGAAGCCGATTGGTTTCTATGCAGAGTTGCACCAGATTTTGCACTCTCCAGTTTTAGTAAATCAAGTCCATCTTTTGCAAAAAATAATAAATGCACACATATTTGCAGAACAAAATGTGCATTTATTATTTATTTTGCAAATGTAGCTTGCAAGGGATTGCAACTGCGATCAGTGTATTTTAGGTGCAATGCCATAACCCTGCAGAGATGTACAGACTTTCATTCGGAGACCTGGAGGAAGTGTCATTGAGTGAGGTGATCACTGCACATGTGTTCCATTGAGAACTACAAGTCTGTCTGACACGATATCAAATGGGACTTCACTTCTTCACAGATGTCTGTCTGACAATCAATTTAGAGACTGTCATGCCAATTTCAAACCTGACAACTGCTGCGGGAAAGAAGAACCCCCACATGCTGTTCAGGCGGGGGTTGGTTTTGGGGATGGAGGAGGGGTCTGCTTGGTGCCATGTTAAACCCTAAATATGGATATAACATACACTATATTACTAAAAGTATTGGGACGCCTGCGTTTACACACACATGTAATTTAATGGCATCCCAGTCTTAGTCCATAGGGTTCAATATTGAGTTGGTCCACCCTTTGCAATTAGGCTCGGTTCACACTAGGACGACTTGTCAGGCGACCTAGGTCGCCTGACAAGCAGCGTCCCGTTCAGTACAATGGAACCGTTCTAATCGGAGCGACGCAAGTCGCTCCGACTTAGAAAAAGGTTCCTGTACGACTTTGGGGGCGACTTGGGGCGACTTGCATAGACTTCTATACAGAAGTCGTTTTGCAAGTCGCCCAGGCAGTCGTGTGCAGGTCGCCTCGGTGAGGCGACCTGCAAGTCGTGCCGCCTCTGGTGTGAACCGAGGCTTATAACAGCTTCAACTTTTCTGGGAAGGCTGTCCACAAGGTTTAGGAGTGTGTCTATGGGGATGTTTGACTATTCTTCCAGAAGCACATTTGTGAGGTCAGGAACTGATATTCGATGAGAAGGCCTGGCTCACAGTCTCTGCTCTAATTCATCCCAAAGGTGTTCTATCAGGTTGAGGTCAGGACTCTGTGCAGGCCAGTCAAGTTCCTCCACCCCAAACTCGCTCATCCATGGTCTTTATGGACCTTCCTTGTGCACTGGTGAGCAGTCATGTTGGAACAGGAAGGGGACATCCCCAAACTGTTCCCACAAAGTTGGGAGCATGAAATTGTCCAAAATGTCTTGGTATGCCAACACCTTAAGAGTTCCCTTCACTGGAACCAAGGGGCCAAACCCAACCCCTGAAAAACAACCCCCACCATAACCCCCCCTCCACCAAATGATTTGGACCAGTGCACAAAGCAAGGTCCATAAAGACATGGATGAGAGAGTTTGGGGAGGAGGAACTTGACTAAGACTAAGACTGGGATGCCATTAAAGTTTATGTGTGTGTAAAGGCAGGCGTCCCTATACTTGGTAATATAGTATTAAAAAAAAAAAAAAAAACCTCTCAGATGAAGTACAATCTTTCTACACTACCCAGGTATTTACCTTCAATTTTCTTTCCTGGCAGCTTAGCTCCACCATGCAGGTGCAAATACATGCTCCATAGAGACAAATGGGAGAGTCCAACTCAACTCTCCCATTTATCTCTATGAAGTGAGAAACAAAATTAAACCAAGAATGAGATTAAAAGTAAATACCACCTGGCACAGTCCAAAGCTGAACAGTGTACGGGTTTGATCTTTTTTGTATATTACCTAAGGGGAGTTGGGGTCGGGGGGCACAACTTTTAAATAAATATACAGCTGTCCAAGAACAGTCCTACCAACATGGACAGTTCCCAAGTCAGACTTGACAAAAAGCCTGAGAACTTCAGATTTCATTATGACTGTAGAGGCCTCAAATTCCAATTCCAAATTAAACAATCTTCCTTTGAAAGCCATTGTTTATATAAAAGATTGTTCAGACATTTGGAAGCTTTCAGGAAAATTTGGACAAGTCGCACATTTCCTGTTGCAATTGGTAGTTATTACATCTTATTTAGCAAATATGCTATCAAATGACTGCTAGAAACACTTGACTCTGGTCAACGGCATAAACACTTTTTTGTTTTGTATGGCGATAGTATGCCTCATGAGATCAATGCCTTTTACCTACAGAGATTACTACTTTCTGGAAAGGATCAGGTTCTACCTAAATATTGTGCATTGACTACTTACAAAGTAAAGACTTTATTCCATTCAGGATTTAGATTTTTGTAAACCGTATGTGTCTGAAGCCGATCATTTCCCACTTCTAGGACGCAGAAAGGATCACTTTTACCTGGGAAGGAAAGAAAATCAATTACCATACAATTGTATCACATAACAATATGACATATATAATCGGGGCATGCATAGATGTCAGGAATCAAACTAAAGGAAGATTTACCAAAGGAATTTACTGTGTATTGATAAAAAAAAATAAATAAATAAAAAAAAAGTATAAGTAAATAAGATCAAGCTGCTCCTACTTAAAATTACTCATTTTTTAATAAAAAAATAATTATATATAAATATATATATATATATATATATATATATATATATATATATACACACACACCAGTGATATTGGCCAGTAAATGACCAACATTATAAAGAGTGTTGGACGTGGCTTTCGGCTTCTTTTTTTTTTTTTTTTCCAAGGAAAAAATTTTGCAGTAGAGACCAAGTCTTTCTAAACTTTCTAAACAAAGGGTCGATTGACTGGACTGTCCTTCAGACTTTAGAAAGGCCAGACTGTGTCCAGTGGAAGTGAACCGTGGTCCAGGCTTGGTGGCCAGTAGGATTAAAAAAATTACATAGTGCCTGGGGTAAGTAGGAGGAGGAATAATGCCCCATTGTTGGTGTCAGTAGATGGAATAGTGCTCCATCCTTTATTTCACTGTAAGGAATAGTGCCCCATCATTGGTGTCAGTGGAAGGAATGTTGCCCCATCATTGGTGTCAGTGGAAGGAATGTTGCCCCATCATTGGTGTCAGTGGAAGGAATGTTGCCCCATCATTGGTGTCAGTGGAAGGAATGTTGCCCCATCACTGGTGTCAGTGGAAGGAATGTTGCCCCATCACTGGTGTCAGTGGAAGGAATGTTGCCCCATCACTGGTGTCAGTGGAAGGAATGTTGCCCCATCACTGGTGTCAGTGGAAGGAATGTTGCCCCATCATTGGTGTCAGTGGAAGGAATGTTGCCCCATCATGGGTGTCAGTGGAGGGAATGTTGCCCCATCATTGGTGTCAGTGGAAGAAATGTTGCTTCATCATTGGTGTCAGTGGAAGGAAGAGTGCTCCATCATCGGTGTCAGTGGAAGAAAGAATGTCCCATCATTGATGTCAGTGGAAGGAAGAATTGCCTCATCATTGGTGTCAGTGGAAGGAAGAGTGCCCCATCATTGGTGTCAGTGGAAGGAAGAGTGCCCCATCATTGGTGTCAGTGGAAGAAAGAGTGCCCCATCATTGGTGTCAGTGGAAGGAAGAGTGCTCCATCATCGGTGTCAGTGGAAGAAAGAATGTCCCATCATTGATGTCAGTGGAAGGAAGAATTGCCTCATCATTGGTGTCAGTGGAAGGAAGAGTGCCCCATCATTGGTGTCAGTGGAAGGAAGAGTGCCCCATCATTGGTGTCAGTGGAAGAAAGAGTGCCCCATCATTGGTGTCAGTGGAAGGAAGAGTGCCCCATCATTGGTGTCAGTGGAAGGAAGAATGCCAAATCGGTGGCGTCAGTGGAAGGAAGAGTTCCCCTTCTGTGGCATCAGTGGAAGGAATAGTGCTCAGTCACTGGTATCAGGAGGAGCAATAGTGCCCCAAGGGCCAGTTAAAAGCAAGTAATGGGTCGCAATTTGGAGACTACTACTCCAGACAAAGCACAGAAACTGTATGAAGGCTCCATTTACAAAATTGTGTGCAACATATTTCAACTGAGCTAGATGCGATGCCGGGAAGTATATGAAGACAACTAGCAATTTCCCACCTCAATTTTATACAGGAGATATAAAACCCAACAGTTCACCTTGATGGTCCTAACAAAATACAGTATTATAAAACACAATAAAGTTAGGAATGAGTATAGAGAAGAATATTATCATAATGTCCATCCAAAAGGAGGCAATTTCTCTGTTGCATGTTAGGGGCTGAAAAACAAAGTCTGCTCCTAGAGAGAAGGTACAGAGGAGGGGGGGAGCGCAAAAATATCTCTTCTGAACCCCAACCTTATGCCTTAGCTCTGTAGTTCTCTCTCGGCCCCTCCCCCAACGGCAAGAGCACACCCCCCCCCTCTGTTGCTGTCTCTTTCTCCAGGCCATCTGCCCCGCACCAGAGTCCAAACATGCCTTAAAAAGGCAAAATTAAAATGTCCTTCCCAATGGGACAGGTAACAATTAAAGGAAACAAAGCCCTGTCTACATTCTTCCCCATTTCCCACTCATTGCCCAGAATCCAAACTTCATAATAAAGACTTCTCTGGGATACACCAGAGTAAGCAAGTACAAGATTCCATCCATACTATAGGGCTGTGGAGAACAACTAACTTGGATGATGAAAAAATAAAAAATCTCATTCTCTGTGGCTAACCTTGGCTCACAGAAGTCAAACTCCAAGGCAACGAAGCAGTTAAACACTCTAGATCTGGGTACGATTTGTCCTTAAGTGCCATGTATTAGCAGAGTTTTTATCCCCAGCGAAAGTTACACTGGTAATCCATAAACTTTACCAGCCATCACGAAAAAAGACTTTATCAGCAAAAAAACATTATCTTGACAGAATAACGGCCTTTTAGGTTTACGGCTCCAGTGCACAACGCCTACATTGATTTTTTATTTCTACATATGTTGCACTAGTGGTTTCTTCTAAATTGCCGAGCTGTGTTTAATGATGAAAAGTTATGGAAACTGATCGTTTGCGCTCTCCCGATTCCAGGTTAAAAATCTTTTTACTGACATTTGTTGTGAAGGCTGAGTTTGAAGATACCAAATGCACTTTATTGATCCCATCAACAGACACTTAAGGGCAACTCTTGCAATTTTGCCATGATACACTTTATCTCAAAATGAGATTTTTTTTTTCTAAACCTCCTTGTAGCTTAAAAAAAAAAAAAAAAAAAATCTGTATTGAACTACAGTATTCCAGATATAAAACGCATCAACAAATCTTTGTATAAAAACAGCAATTAGATGGCCTTTCCCACCAGAGATATTGTAAACTGACTTTTAAAGCACAATGCTAAAGAAAAATATTTTATTAAGGCTTTTCAAATGAATGTTCTGTACAATATTTTTAGTGCAAGACCTCTGTTTAATTCTAAAAGAATTTAAATGTTGCATGTGCCAGTGTTGGCAGAAAAGTCACCAGTTCCCTAACTGGGACTGGTTAATAAGATCTGCAAACCAAAAATCACTAAAGTACACCTTTTTGAGAAATAGAGATTGGTTAAAAGGACTAAAAAACAAAGTGTTTTGGAATAAATGTATCCGATATACTCTTTGCCAGCCATACTTTACAAGATTTAGAACAGGGATCCTCAAACTACGGCCCTCCAGCTGTTGCGGAACTACAATCCCATGAGGCATTGGAAAACTCGGACATTCACAGACATGGCTAGGCATGATGGGAATTGTAGTTCTTGAACAACTGGAGGGCCATAGTTTGGAGACCCTTTATTTAGAGGGACAGTATATGCAAACTCATTCTAAGAGTTAAAATTATTTGAAATACCTTACTGCAAGTGGTGGAATAACCAAAAATATAATAATGGAACCTTGGAGGCACCATCCCAAAGAAAACCAGATAAAAACCCACCCTATATAGGGGGCAAGAAATGGGAGACTTTTAATGTACCTCCGGGGTTAGTAACCCACAAATTTGATACAAAATTCCAAGACAACCATCAATGCACAACCATTAATCACCTAATCTTTGCTATGGGAGATGTTTTGATTTGTAAGACATTTGACCTGTGAAGAGATCTATATAATAGAGGGCAACCAATAATTTTTGAGATGGTGTGGAATTACATTACAAAGCGTGTCTAAAAAGTTTGGTGAATGGAATCAGAAAACAGAACAAATTGCCTTGATTGACCTTCAAAATAATTGCTATTCTTCGCAACACACTTTTGGCAACGTTCACGAAGCTTCTGGAAACGGTCAGCAAAGGCCTCTTTAGGAATCGATCGCAGAACCGCTGTCACACATTTCTTGGATTGCTGCCCCATCCACAAAACATGATCCTTTGATGGCGCTCTTCAGGCAGGGAAACAGAAAGAAGTCTGCAGGAGGCATATTTGGGGAGTACGATGGATGATCGAGAACAGGTACGCCGTGGTTAGCCAAGAATTGGCGCACACGCATCGCACAGTGCGCAGGCACTTAATGGTACAGCAACATCCATTGTCCAGTCCTGCGCAACTCTGGCCGAACATGGCGGCTGTTTGTCTGTCAGTTTGTGGAGCACGAACCAAAAACAGATCTTCCGCTTACCCAAATCTTTGCGGACGATGGTGCGCACCGTGTCCTTGCTAATGCCCAATTTCTCCACCATCAATCGAAGATCATGTCTGGAGTTCGGTTTGTCGAAAGCCAACCCGAACATGGCTCATCCTCAGTCCTTTCCTTCCCGTCCTGAAAGCACATTTTGTATATTTTCTGCTCATGGCTTCTGTCCCGTACGCTTGTACCAACATTTCATGCGTCTCTGTGGCCAGTTCCCCCAATTTGTAACAGAACTTGATGTTCACTCATTGCTCCATTGCACTGTGACCCTACCTCTCACATGGACTATGTTCGACTGCCCGCAGTGGGTTTACCCCGACGGTCACGTGTACTCCACGCTAGGTGGCACTTCTCAACGTGTCTCTGGATGGGCCAGATGCACATGCAGGCACATGGCTATGTTGCCGTTGAGATATCTAACCATTTACTGAACTTTTTAGACACAACCTATATGTGTTCTCCTATAGTTCAGTTTAGCACACCATTTTCCAGTAAAGAGTAATATGGAGTGATACGATTTAAAGAGACTAGTTATAGTGGTCTTCAAGTACAGTAAATCCTTGGATTGATAGTAACTTGGTCTGAGAGTGTTTTGCAAGACAAGCAAATTTATTTTATAAATTTGATAAACGAGCAATGTCTTGATATACAAGTAGAGTCACGTCACAAATGAGTATAAAAGAGAAGAGAGGCGCCTCTAAGTGTAGCAATATGGTTACATTTAATGAAGGTACAACATTTAGCAACTCACATGGTTGACGATTAAAAGAGGACCATCTAATTATGCAGGCATCCGGGGTAAAGCTGTCTACATAGACCATCCCCGGCACCGCCATCGACATCGTCCCTTCCACGCTGCGCTCCACAAGCGATTCAAGCCTCGCTTTCAGATCGCTCTACTGCAGGGTAGTCTTCCCGGTCACAATTGCAGACTGACAGCAGTGAGAGCCGCGATGAGGGGGGACAGCTTTACCCGGATGCCTGCATACTTAGATGTGCTTCTTTCAATCATCAACCATGTGAGTTGCTAAATGTTGTACCTTTAAATGTAACCATATTGCTACACTTAGAGGCGTCTTTCTTCTCTTTTATACTCTGTAGCTCCTTCTGGATTTTGCTTCTAATTCCATTGTGGAGGCTTCCATTTGTGGATGGACATTTTATGGTTACACAACCTGGTCACATTGCTATAATCTTTTTATATAGACTATAAACTGAAAGATGAATGGTTGTGGAACGAATCATCTGACTTTCCATTATTTCCTATGGGGAAATTCACTTTTATATACAAGTGCTTTAGATTACAAGTATGTTTCCAGAACAAATTATACTCACAATCCAAATTTTTACTGTATGTTTGAAAATCTGAGATCATTCAAGGATCACTCATCATAAGCGTGGAATTTTTTGCCCAAAACTGTTGCAAATGAAAAAGTGTTTAGCCTTCTTTTTGAAAATGATCACATTGCTTTGGTGATTGTTGCTTGTATGTGCTTAGCAACATTTAGTTGCTACTCACATCACTGATTCATTCACAAGAGACAGGACAGCCCTAAATAAAGGGAATCCAAAAAATTTGCTTGGATTACAACAATCGAATAAAGCAACTTTTGAGTCAAGAATCATTTGTCCATCTCTATATATTCATCCACATTAGGCTTTGCCTTTTCTGATTGAAGCATGGTGCTCACTTTGGCTGGACTTCATCTAACCTTTACTTAACCCCTTCATAGATAAAGAATACCGTATTTAAAAAAAAAAGAAAAATAAGCTTGGGAAAGAGCTGTGACATTGTAAGTTGATTAGTCCTTAATGTAACAATAACACAACTGACAGATATTAAATCTTGCTTGAAAACATGGAAGTGACCTTCCCATGTTTGCTCACTCTGAACATACAAACCATCGTACAACTGACATCAAAAGGCTCGTTATTTGTCATCTAAAGTCAACAAAGGCTCAGAAATGCTGCCATTTAAAAGAGTCATAAATGCCCTTTAGTCACATGCAGCTATACGACATCCAATTGAATTTCTACAGTCACATAAAAATATTGATATTCCAAGTATAGTGACAGAATCAAAATAAAAGTCCATAAATTCAAGTTCTCAAAAAAAAAAAAAGAGTCCATGAAAGTGCAGGAAGTGATTCCAATCTCCAGAACAGCCCCAAGGTTTCCAAATAGGGACAGGAGTAAAACTGAATGCTTACCAGACCACAATGGCCCTCATACTACTGAGTAGCCAAAAGCACTTGAGGGATAAATCCCAAACCTGCCCATGGTGGATGGCATATTCCAACTCTTTATTCCTGCTCCGCTCACACAGTAATGGAATATGTAAGGAAATCAAAGCTCAGTGCAGTATATCAATTGAAAAAACAATTTTCATTAAGATAAAAAAAAGTGCACTCATACTATATTAGTAGCAGACCGGCATATCAATAAAGCTGTAACATCCACTATATGAGCCTTCTAGCCGGCAGCCTGTGAGTGATCATGTCACGTTAGGCACCACCCTAGGCCTTTCACCCCTGACGATGTCAAACTTATGACGAAACACTTAAGGATGTGCCTAACATAACGACATCACGCACAGCGGACACTGGCCGGAAGGATCATATAGTAGATGTTACAGTGTTGCAGCTTTATTTTTATGCCAGTTTGCTACTAATATAATGTGAGTGCACATGCTTCATAAAACACTGTTTTTTAATTGATATACTGCACTATGAGCTTTGATTTCTTTACATATCCCTTGCTTTGTGAGCAAAGTGGGGTTAAAGGGTTGGAACATACCATCCACCGTGGGCATGTTTGAGATTTATCCCTCAAGCAGTTTTGACCACTCAGTAGTATAAAGGGCCATTGTGGTTTGGTAAGAATTCACTTTTACTCCTGTCCCTATTTGGAAACCTTGGGGCTGTTATGAAGACTGGAACCACTTTCTGCTCTTTCATGGACTTTTTTTGAGCACAAGAGCACTTGAATTTATGTATTATGTATGAATTTATATTGACTTTTGTTTGAATTTGTCACTATATTTGGAATATCAATATTGTTATGTCATCACATTTAAATCCTTGGTTTACAGATTGTTATATTTCACATATTTTGACAGCGCTGCACATTATGTATTGTTATTTATGGTAGGTTTTGCATCTTGAACCTTGTGCTGGCTGCTTCCCCTTTTTTTTTTGGCGAGCATACTAACTTGAATGCGAATTTTGAACTTATGAGTTTTTACATTCGTGGTACATACCCATCTGGAATGTTCCATCACACATTTTTTCTTATTTTCTGGAATGTTCCATCACAAAATTTTTGTCTTCCTTTCTAAGGACCATTTCTCTAGCTTGCTTTTAGGACGTTTCCCATGTTACTGCACCTCCATTTAGTAGTTCTAATGTTAAGACAGAAATTCAGCAGATGACATCATTGACTTGTTTTTAAAAACTGCAACTTCCGTCATCCTATGGATTGGTTCACTACTCATCATGATGTCAGAAGGATTAGACGTCACCCAGGGTTCTCACTTATGTAGGTTGAGGGGCTCCAGGATGTCTGAGTGCAGAACAGTGGCAGCCGGTCCATAAGGGGCGCAGGCTCCCTAATCTCCATTCGCCACCCCCTAATCTCTTTGCGAGGCACCGGACTCAAAGGTTTCTATGACTTCTTTTTTTTTAAGCACATTATTAGAGACTAAGGGCTCTAATTGGCTTCAAAAAGGTTGGGCTCGGTGTGCAAAGCACTGCGCCCCGAACCCACCCACTTGTGACATTAGCGAATCAATATTTGCTATGGTCTTCCGGCTTCTCCTCCTGGCAAATCAGGACAGGAGGCGGATCTTAAGACCGGTTTATCCGGGAGGAGAAGCCTGGGAAGCCGTGACCTGGATGGGGTAAGTGTGGACCTGATGGGGGGAGGGTTTTGTTTGCCGCCCCCCCTTCCCAAAGAATGGATACAAGTAAAACGCGCAACACACTAGTACCTCAGGTGACCATATAAAATCCATAAAAGTCCAACAATAGGCATGTGGTGGGTAGTGGGTCTGCGAGTCAGGGCTGCCACCGATTTAGAACAGAAGCCAGAAATCCAGTAGAGGTGAGAAAGACAAGGAGAGGGGCGCCTCTGAATAAAAAGTAAACACTTTAATAAAAAAAAAAGCAATTTCGACTCACATGGGAGAAAGCAATGTTGCACATGGGTGAGCTGGATACCGTTCAGGAGCAGATTCAGGATAGATGATCAGGTCACGGTGAAGTTCACTTCTCAATAGTATAGTGGAAGTCCTGCTGGGAGCCCCGGCTCTGACAGCTCACCATGTCTACCCCCCTGGATATCGGATGTTCTAGCAGGACTTCCACTATACTAGTGAGAAGTCTACTTCATCGTGACCTGATCATCTATGCTGACTCTGCTCCTGGACGGTATCCAGCTCACCCATTGCTTTCTCCCATGTGAGTCAATATTGCTTTTTTTTAAAGTGTTAACTTTTTATTCAGAGGCGCCCCTCTCCTGGTCTTCCTCCAAAAAAAATGGAGCACCAGCCGCCACTGGTGCAGAAAAATAGGTTTTGCAGCATTCTCCAGGATTGGTAACTCCTGGATTGGACTCTGGAGCCCAGATGCTTTGTATAGAATTGGGAAGGATGAAGCCTCCAACACTTTGTCCAGATTTTACTGGAAGCCAATAGTCCAAATGTCCATGTGTGCACAGCCTTGTTAGTAAAAAGGCTGTCTATAGTTCAGGGCTCCTTCCCCTGGAGACAAGCTGCTGCAAGAGCAGTGTGTATGAACCAGCACTGGGAGTGTCTCTTTTGGTGTCCGATTTGACCAGGCTGTCTCCTAAGAGAGGTATTAAGAGCCTATGGAGGGGATTTACTATAACTGGAGAGTGCAAAATGTGGCGCAGCTCTGCATAAAAATCAATCAGCTTCCAGGTTTTATTGTCAGAGCTTAATTGAATGAGCTGAAGTCAAAAAGCTGGCTACCACGCACAGCTGCACCAGATTCTGAGTGCATCAGTTTTAGTAAATCTCCATCTAGTAAGAAGGCAGGAGCCTGTGCAACACTAAGTTGGGCAGTTTGTCACAAGGCCGAATGAGATAACGTGGTTAGCAGTGGTGGCTGGTGACACCATTGACAACACGCCCCCCCGGTTGCTGGCACGCCCTCCAGGCCCCTGTCAGCCCTGCACTTACCCCCTGCAGGTCAAGGCTGCAGTGGCGGCTTCCCCCCTGGTCTCCTTCATGTCCTGTAAACAAAATTTCAAGAAATATGATACAGCGCTGCGCTACAACAAACTAAGTAAGCAGCCAACACACCCGTAGACTCAGGGAGAAAAAAAACAACTAAAAAATGCACAGTGTGGCGCTATTATGTGAATACAGTATGAAAAAACTAAACATAAATTATTTCAAATCATAAACATCTCATGTGAGCACTTATGACAGTGACTAGTGAAAGAATAATACATATGTGTGTTTAGATGAATTAAACATCAAAGGCAAAATCAAATATAGAGTCCATAACACCAAAAAGAAAAAGTCCGTGATAGCAGTGTATAAATGGTATGCAGGTGTATTTCCTGTATATGCAGGAAGATCAATTAGACCCGGTAGCCTGGTAGATGAATGGACCATAAACGACCAGAGGTGCACAGAAATTTGAAAACGGTGCCAGGACCATCACCAGAAGATATGGAGGCTTAACAGAAGTAGTGGCCCGAAATAGCGTATGCTAAAACAGGTCAAGAAGGCTTGGTGACCAACTGGTCTAGATGTATTGTCTGGTTAGATGTCATCACCACACCAACGGAGGGAAGGGGGGGAAGCAATCAGCATGATTTCCTCAATAATAATCACACCACCAAGCCAAGCGAAAGATTCGTGTACCATGTGAGGAATGAAAACACTCACATAGTGTAATAACGTATTAACTTGGATTTATTAAAAATAACAATAAAAAACAAACTCACATTTTATGCAGATCAAACAGGCATGTAAATCGTATAGCGGTAGTTGTGAGGGGTCCACCCAACATGTTTCAACTAAAAAACCCCAGAAGACGACTTTTTTAGTTGAAACATGTTGGGTGGACCCCTCACAACTACCGCTATACGATTTACATGCCTGTTTGATCTGCATAAAATGTGAGTTTGTTTTTTATTGTTATTTTTAATAAATCCAAGTTAATACCTTATTACACTATGTGAGTGTTTTCATTCCTCACATGGTACACGAATCTTTCGCTTGGCTTGGTGGTGTGATTATTATTGAGGAAATCATGCTGATTGCTTCCCCCCCTTCCCTCCGTTGGTGTGGTGATGACATCTAACCAGACAATACATCTAGACCAGTTGGTCACCAAGCCTTCTTGACCTGTTTTAGCATACGCTATTTCGGGCCACTACTTCTGGTAAGCCTCCATATCTTCTGGTGATGGTCCTGGCACCGTTTTCAAATTTCTGTGCACCTCTGGTCGTTTATGGTCCATTCATCTACCAGGCTACCGGGTCTAATTGATCTTCCTGCATATACAGGAAATACACCTGCATACCATTTATACACTGCTATCACGGACTTTTTCTTTTTGGTGTTATGGACTCTATATTTGATTTTGCCTTTGATGTTTAATTCATCTAAACACACATATGTATTATTCTTTCACTAGTCACTGTTATAAGTGCTCACATGAGATGTTTATGATTTGAAATAATTTATGTTTAGTTTTTTCATACTGTATTCACATAATAGCGCCACACTGTGCATTTTTTACTCCTTCATGTCCTGGCCATCGCTTCTACTCCCGGCCAATAAGGTCTAAGGACTCCTGGCCAATGGGGGTCTCAGGACCAGCTTCCTGATTGGCTGGGAGGAGAAACAGGAAGACATTAGCAAATACTAATTTGCTAATGTCATACAACAGAGTGGGCTCAGAGCACAATTCTCTGCGTCCTGAGCCCACCCTTTTTCAAAGCCAATTAGAGCCTCAGGCTCTAATCATGTGCTTCTAACAAAAACACAAAAATCCATATAAATCCATGCGCCCCTAATGAGCGGGCACAACTGGTGGAGAGTCTGTATGGAGACAAGCTAAAAGATTATGCAGTCTGAATGGCCTGGATGCTGTAAAATTTCAATTTTGCCATGGTTACCCTTTCCAGGGGTTTTCAGTGTAACCTTGTGTGAGTTTTTGTGCTTTAAATTTAAATAAAAGTGGGCAAAAAGCCCTGAAATGTACTTCACTGGCTAGACTGAGGTACCATGAAAGCTTCTGCATGAGCTGAGACCCCAAAATATATAGTCACTAGCAGTGACCCAAAGATGACAATGCACCTATAAATAAAAGTCAGCAACGGCAGCTCTCATATTATTTTTCTGCTGTGTTCTTTTTAAAGTCAAATGGAAAATTGCTTGCAATGAAAATGCCTCCATGCACGCTCACAGCACAGCGCATTTGTTTTGTATTAGTGAACGCAGCCAGTTTTTAGTCAGGCAGCATCTAGTTGCCAGCCATATTCACAGCATGTGGCACAATCAAACCACTGAGGGATGGCACAGTGCCTGTATGAAGAGTGTTACCAATCAGCCTCTATTAATCTTTATAACAAATATCTGGGCATGAACACACATTCAATTCTCTTACCTCTTCAAGAAGATTTTCATGATTGGTTCTACAAACTGTATACCCTTTATAAGTGGGGATAGTCTCATTTTGTTCATACACCAGCACAAGAAGTTAAATCTGCCACTGTTGATGTATTTACACCTACAACATGGAATTCCGCATCCCACAATGGTCTGCAGTAACAGGGCAGGCGGGTCATTAGCTTTAAGTACAGGTTTGGGGGCACAACTCATAATGGTAGTGATAGGTCATACTATTCTTTACGCCATGAGACCTTAGGGGTTAAAGTTAGGAGAATATGTGTCAACATAGGGAAAGTCAGTGGCAGGCACTCTATTAGGGGTGCAGGGGTTAATGCCCCCCCCCCAATCCATGCGCCCAGCCCCTAATCTAGATGCAGGGTGCCGGAAATCATTGGTTTCAATGTTTTTTTGAAGCACATGATTAGAGCCTGAGGCTCTAATTGGCTTCCAAACGGCTGGGCTCAGGGTGCAGAGCACTGCACCCTGAGCCCACCCAGTTGTGTGACAACAGCAAATTAATATTCACTATTGTCTTTCTACTTCTCCAACCAATCAGGAAGCGTGTCTTAAGACCCAATTGGCCAAGACGAGAAGCGATCATATTGGCCGCCAAGGAGTAAGCCACCAAGGAGGAGGAGGAGATGCAGGGTGAAGCCGCCGAGGAGCTGAAGCTGCCCGCGACCTAGATGGGGTAAGTGCAGGGCTGGTGGGCAGATGGACGAGGGAGTGAAGAGGGGGAATGGGAATGGGGTGGTTTGACTGATCGACCGACTGACCGAACGGGGGATGGGTGGGGTTTGTTTGCCACCCCCCTCAAAAATGGAGCACCATCCGCAACTGGGGAAAGTGCTACCTTCCCTTCAAGATAAGAGTTAATTTAGTAAATTCAAGTACCTGTTCATAACCAATATAATATCATTGTAAATATAACAAAATCTTTACAAAGTCAATGTCGTAGGCATGCGCACAGGGTGTGCTGGATGTGCCTGGGCACACTCTAATCACCTAGTGCACATTAGCATTATCGCTCTGTGTAGCAGCGGGGAGATGGAAAAGATCTCCCTCTTACCGGCTCTACTTATGCACGTCTCTTTCACTGAGTCGGGGATATTAGATACACACACACATACACAGTATCTCACAAAAGTGAGTACACCCCTAAGTGAACATGTCCAAATTGCGCCCAATAAGCCATTTTCCCTCCCCGGTGTCATGTGACTAATTGGTGTTTCAAGGTTTCAGGTGTGAATGGGGAGCAGGTGTGTTAAATTTGGTGTTATCACTCTCACTCTCTCACACTGGTCACTGGAAGTTCAACATGGCACCTCATGGCAAAGAACTCTCTGCAGATCTGAAAAAAAAGAATTGTTGCTCTACATAAAGATGGCCTAGGCTATAAGAAGATTGCCAAGACCCTGAAACTGAGGTGCAGTACGGTGGCCAAGACCATACAGTGCTTTAACAGGACAGGTTCCACACAGAACAGGCCTCGCCATGGTCAGCCAAAAAAGTTGAGTGCATGTGCTCAGCGTCATATCCAGAGGTTGTCTTTGGGAAATAGAAGTATGAGTGCTGCCAGCATTGCTGCAGAGGTTGAAGGGGTGGGGGGTCAGCCTGTCAGTGCTCAGACCATATGCTGCACACTGCATCAAATTGGTCTGCATGGCTGTCATCCCAGAAGGAAGCCTCTTCTAAAGACGATGCACAAGAAAGCCCCCAAACAGTTTGCTGAAGACAAGCAGACTAAGGACATGGATTTCTGGAACCATGTCTTGTGGTCTGATGAGACCAAGATAAACTTATTTGGCTCAGATGGTGTCAAGTGTTTGTGGCGGCAACCAGGTGAGGAGTACAAAGACAAGTGTGTCTTGCCTACAGTCAAGCATGGTGGTGGGAGTGTCATGGTCTGGGGCTGCATGAGTGCTGCCGGCACTGGGGAGCTACAGTTCATTGAGGGAACCATGAATGCCAACATGTACTGTGACATACTGAAGCAGAGCATGATCCCTTCCCTTCGGAGACTGGGCGTCAGGGCACTATTCCAACATGATAATGACCCCAAACACACCTCCAAGATGACCACTGCCTTGCTAAAGAAGCTGAGAGTAAAGGTGATGGACTGGCCAAGCATGTCTCCAGACCTAAACCCTTTTGAGCATCTGTAGGGCATCCTCAACGGAAGGTGGAGGAGCGCAAGGTCTCTAACATCCACCAGCTCTGTGATGTCGTCATGGAGGAGTGGAAGAGGACTCCAGTGGCAACCTGTGAAGTTCTGATGAACTCCAAGCCCAAGAGGGTTAAGGCAGTGCTGGAAAATAATGGTGGCCACACAAAATATTGACACTTTGAGCCCAATTTGGACATTTTTACTTAGGGGTGTACTCACTTTTGTTGCCAGCGGTTTAGACATTAATGGCTGTGTGTTGAGTTATTTTGAGGGGACAGCAAATTGACACTGTTATACAAGCTGTACACTCACTACTTTACATTGTGGCAAAGTGTCATTTCTTCAGTGTTGTCACATGAAAAGATATAATAAAATATTTTCAAAAATGTCAGGGGTGTATTTACGTTTGAGATACTGTATGTGTGTATATATATATATATATATATATATATATATACATACACACATATACACATACATAAATACACACACAGTATATGTAAAGTACAGGCAGAGCATTTGCAGGCATTTTGTTTGGTATTTAGAAGACAGGCAGTACTAGGCAAACAATGACATGTGAGAAACCACATGCTGACATCGTCATTGTTTTAGGGCCTAATGTACAAGTCAACCTAACAGGCTGCTATATCTGTTTACTTTGAAAAAATGGAAATCAGGCTAGGATGAGGGTATGGGCAAAATCAAAGAGAGGGTCTGATTCAGAGGTCCCATTTCAAAATGTATAATTACTCTACGGAGCTACGGCTTATGAAGGTCCTTGGCCACCAGCTGGATTGCCTGCACGTTATTTTCATCAGCCTTTCTCAACCTTTGAACCCCAGAGGAACCCTTAAAATAATTTTCAGGTCTCTGGGAACCCTTACCGAAAGCAATTCACTGGGGTCCATGGGGAAAATGCCCCTTACCATTGGTGGTCAGTAGGAAGAATGCAGCCTTTAAAAATGATGGTCAGAATTCCACCCCTTACAAACAGCTGAAAAGATCACTGGTGTCATGCTGCTGGCCTTGCCAAGCGACATTATCCCTGGAACTTTGCAGTCACCATAAATGGGAAGTCAATGAGCCACAGCTTAAGGAACCTCTGGAGGAAATTAGGGTTCCATGGAACCCTGGATGAGAATGGCTGCTCTATATCTAGCCTATCTTCTTCAGGCTCTGTTTCCCCAGAAACTTCAAATCTTCCTTCTTGCCATCTATAAATCTTTTCCATGACTTACTAATACCCATATTGCCTTAATAATTGTTCTCAACACTCTGTTCCATTCTCTCTACAACCTCTATCCATCTCAATCTATTAAGATTTAAGTATGTCAGTGTCTCGCTCTGCATATAAGTTTGCCATTTCTCAGTCAATTTTCACCTACTGCTCCTCCTGTTGTTGTTCAAAAAGCATACAAGTCTTTTATTCATATTTTTACACAGAGATGTACCCACAGGCATACCCACAAACTGCATACTCCTGAAACAAAACTTCATGTAGGAAAAAAAAAAAAAGAGTTCGGAAAGAGTTAATGACCAAAAAAGATACTCAAAATGCAAAAGTAGATTATGGTAATAATAATAAAAAAGGAACACACGATACAGGGGAAAAAAAGACCATTTCACCCTGCAATTTGTTTTTCTGAACACTGTTTTTGGTCAGTGAACAAACGCAATCTGTGCAAATGTGCACATGTATAAAAACCAGTCAATGAGGCAGAAAAGTCATTTCACATTGACAAAGCGATTATCCCCGGCATCAACATCTCTATGCACTGGTTCAGATCCAACCAGCTCATGTTTTAGTGGTGGAAGGATGAGCGTTCAATTTAAATTCAACAAATAAAATAAGGATAAGCTTATAGCTTTTCGTGAACTGTTCCTATAAAAGAAATTCCAATTAATTCTGGATCTGTGCACTGTCATAGGTAGCAAAATGAGGCATCAAATAAAATTAACCTCTGCAGTGCAATCAGACATTACCCAAGTCTAACAATTAGAGTACTCGGTCTTTCCATTAAGCCATTTCACATGAAATTCATATTCTAGATCAAACGTGGACAGAGTTGTTCTGACATTGCACTGGTTTTCCGGCCATGCTGAGACCTCAATGGGTATGTGCTTTCCCGCGCTACCTTTTACTACCAGTATGTGTGAAATATCCAATATAAAAATAATGGGTGGCTGCAAACAACAAAATTGTGTTCCCACAATCCCTACATTCAAAACAAATAAATATTGCTGCTCCTCCCCTTTTAATTATGCATCTATTTAAATCCTCCAGTGATATACAGTGGGGACAGAAAGTATTCAAACCCCCTTAAATTTTTCACTCTTTGTTATATTGCAGCCATTTTCTAAAATCATTTAAGTTCATTTTTTCCTCATTAATGTACACACAGAACCCCATATTGACAGAAAAACACAGAATTGTTGGCATTTTTGCAGATTAAAAAAGAAAAACTGAAATATCACATGGTCCTAAGTATTCAGACCCTTTGCTGTTACACTCATATATTTAACTCAGGTGCTGTCCATTTCTTCTGATCATCCTTGAGATGGTTCTACATCTTCATTTGAGTCCAGCTGTGTTTGATTATACTGATTGGACTTGATTAGGAAAGCTACACACCTGTCTATATAAGACCTTACAGCTCATAGTGCATGTCAGAGCAAATTAGAATCATGAGGTTAAAAGGAACTGCCTGAAGAGCTCAGAGACCGAATTGTGACAAGGCACAGATCTGGCCAAGGTTACAAAAAAAATTTCTGCTGAACTTAAGGTTCCTAAGAGCACAGTGGTCTCCATAATCCTTAAATGGAAGACGTTTGGGACGACCAGAACCCTTCGTAGAGCTGGCTGTCCTGCCAAAATGAGCTATCGGGGGAGAAGAGCCTTGGTGAGAGAGGTAAAGAAGAACCCAAGATCACTGTGGCTGAGCTCCAGAGATGCAGTCGGGAGATGGGAGAAAGTTGTGGAATGTCAACTATCACTGCAGCCCTCCACCAGTCAGGGCTTTATGGCAGAATGGCCTGACGGAAGCCTCTTCTCAGTGCAAGACACATGAAATCCCGCATGGAGTTTGCTAAAAAAAAACACCTTATGGACTCCAAGATGGTGAGAAATAAGATTCTTTGGTCTGATGATAGAACTTATTGGCCTTAATTCTAAGCGGTATGTGTGGAGAAAACCAGGCACTGATCATCACCTGTCCAATACAGTCCCGACAGTGAAGCATGGTGGTGGCAGCATCATGCTGTGGGGGTGTTTTTCAGCTGCAGGGACAGGACGACTGGTTGCAATCGAGGGAAAGATGAATGCGGCCAAGTACAGGGACATCCTGGACGAAAACCTTCTCTAGAGTGCTCAGGACCTCAGGCTGGGCCGAAGGTTTACCTTCCAACAAGACAATGACCCTAAGCACACAGCTAAAATAACGAAGGAGTGGCTTCACAACAACTCCGTGACTGTTCTTGAATGGCCCAGCCAGAGCCCTGACTTAAACCCAATCGAGCATCTCTGGAAAGACCTAAAAATGGCTGTCCTCCAACGTTTACCATCCAACCTGACAGAACTGGAGAGGATCTGCAAGGAGGAATGACAGAGGATCCCCAAATCCAGGTGTGAAAAACTTGTTGCATCTTTCTCAAAAAGACTCATGGCTGTATTAGATCAAAAGGGTGCTTCTACTAAATACTGAGCAAAGGGTCTGAATACTTAGGACCATGTGATATTTCAGTTTTTCTTTTTTAATAAATCTGCAAAAATAACAACAATTCTGTGTTTTTTGTCAATATGGGGTGCTGTGTGTACAGGAAAAAAAAAGGAAAAAAAAAGGAGGAAAAAAATGAACTTAAATGATTTTAGCAAATGGCTGCAATATAAAGAGTGAAAAATGTAAGGGGGTCTGAATACTTTCCGTCCCCACTGTAGATAAATACCAATCTTCTTACATAAAGTGCCTCAAATAAAGCTTCAATCCTTTTGTGTCTCTTTCAAATATATATAATACAATTATTATTTAAGTAAATGTACCAGCTAAACTAATACTTGCCCTTAATTTTTGTAAGGGTAAGATTCCCTTTGTTCTCTTTCATTTAGGAGCATGAAATATATTCATAAGATATATGTATAGATGACCTGTGCATTTTTAACGGCTGTTAAAGTTAATTCTTTTTCTTTTCTTTATAGAAGTGGTTTTATGGGCATGATTACATTTCTTGAACATGTAAATCCTTATGGGTTCTGAAGAAGTGGGATACCCGTGAAACGCGCAGACCTTCTCTTAAGAATACATATTGTTGCAATTGGATGTACCAATTTGATACGCTATGTATTTTTTATGATGTCTGTGTATGTAATATATGTGTAATTAATCAAATTTACGAAAATATTTTTATACATACATCACGTATTATGTGTTTGGTATAGATGTGAGTGCCAAATTATTGGCATATTTAAAGTCCCATTTTTTGTTTGAATCTCTTAACCATTTTTGCTGGGATGATACCACAGTAAGCCATAATTGGTATTTTTTTTTAAGTATAGACCCCGTCCCACATTTCTTTCCACTTTGCTACAAACTAGATTCTGACAATAGTGTCAGGATCCTTCAAGAGCCTGGAGTGACTCTACCAATAGCCTGCTATCGGCTGATTCTGGGTCACAAGAGAAGAAAAGTAAGTGCACTCCTTTGACCCACCATAGAAGTATAGCCAAAAAAAGTTAGGCCATACTTCTCTTTTGAGGCCTCCATAGATGGTCAAATTCCATCCAATTCCTGCTAAATCAGCTGAAATTTAAACCAAAGGTGGCCCTGCAAGCACCAAGTACAACACACGGTGATGTAAAAATCAGCTGATCTGGGTCAAAAATTATTGGCCGAACAGTGATTGTATCCTAACAAATGCAACCATTGCAGGTACTGCGGCTGCCTGAATACAATGAGATGGCAGTGATGATTTTTGGATGCATCTAATAGTTCAATTTGAAGGGTTTGAAATGAAAGATGCGACTAGTAAGCCAAAAGCAAAAAATCCCAAGTTTGACTTTTAGCACAAAAAGTCTCACAGTCTGCGTCAAATAAATAAGGGTACAGTAAATGAGTGTCAATATTTGGGGCAATAAAGGTGTGCAGTAAGAGAAAGATGGCACAAGACAGGTGCACATTCTACTATACACCAAAGTATATGCTCTGCGACATAATAATATATTCGACATGCAAATCCACAAAAAAAAAAACATGTCAAGTGGGACAATTCGCATTCCTCGACAATCATCAATTTTATTAGGAATGAACAAGTCAGCCTCGCTCCAATGACATCAGTCTTCACATAGCGTTATAATTCCAGGACTAGATCAAAGAAGAGTCTACTCAGATCAAGCCATATACCTGGCCCATTGTGCTTGGGGCAGATGGTACTGTTCACTTTGACATGTTTAAAACAAAAAAAGACTTGCTCATCTCTTTAAAGCGGAATCAAATCCATCCATTTAACCGTTTCAGATAAGTTACATTTCCGGCACGTGCCAGGAATGTAACCCTCTCATTGGTTGTGCTCTCAACCAGACTGTCAAACCATCCAATGGCTGGTGTCATAACTGATCACATGTGCAGCACCATGGCAGTTGGAGATTAAACAGTGGCCAAGATGGCAGCTTCCTTGGCTGAAAACGATAGGAGGGTTTACTTCCACTTTAAGCCCTTTTTGAGGGAAACATGTCAGACTGAGGCTTGGTCTGGAGGACTCTGTGTTTTAAGACCTGGAATAATAAAGCTCTGTGAAGGCTGATGTCATTGGTGTGCAGCTGATTTCTTCCTCAGTCCCATGTGCTGAGCACTGACGAGCTCCATAGACCAGCACTTGAAACCCCAGAGATGGGCGCATTGCAAGCTTTGAGAGTCAGTTCCTTTTGGTCCTGTGTACCACCTATCTTAGTTTATCTGGCTCATTTAGTTCTGTAAACAGACTTTTTCCAACACAGCAGCGAAGAATAGGTAGGTTAACATTTGAAAACAGGTCTATAGCTTTGCCAATGCACTATAGAAGTATGAAATAGTAATAAAATTGCATTTTTTCCACTAAACATAAAGAACTGAGCTCAAAACAGTAAATTACCATCAACATCAAATGAGAAATCTAACAGGAAATTGTAGGCAAAAGTTATTTTTAGCAACTGATTTATACACACACCTGAAAAGTCTGCAGCTAGAAGATCCTCTGCTTTAAGTACTTTGACTTGCAGGAAACCAATGTCTCTCAAGTTATGGAGTGAGTTTTTCAAGCACTGAAGAAAAAAAAAAAAAAAAAAAAGGTAGAACAATGAAACAAAAAGAATTTACAAACTGCTTTACTTTCAAAAACTCTAAACCATGCAGAAAACTATCATATTCTTCCTTTTCCCATTGAGTTCTGGAAAAGGTAGAAATACAACTGAAAAAAGCACTGGATCTGTTGGACATATTTGGTGTTTCCAAGCTAAATGGATTCTTTCAGGAGGCTCCTATGAGAGCAGGGATGCAGCCAGGCACAGTGCTGGATCGACAGAGTATTTACAGAGGGGGCGGCACAGCAAGTGGTAAAATGTTTCTCAACTTTATGCAGAGAATATATCAAGATAAAAAAAAAATCTTTTTAGCTTTAGAACCACTTTAGGTTCTTAATTTGTCATTTAATTTGTCTTCAGCAATTGGATAACTTGCCAGTTGTCCGTTAGCCTTCCTCAACCTTTTTAACCAAGGACGACCCTTGAAAAAAAATATTCAGGTCTTGGGGAATACCTTTTAAAATGAATATATCAGGCATCAGTGGGAAAATGCCTCTTACACTGGTTGTCACTGGGAAAAATGCCACCCTTAAAGTGGTGGTCAGAAGGTTACCCTTTCAGACAGATAAAAAGACAATTGGTGTCATGCCCTTGACTCTGCCATGTAGTGTTGGCCCCAGAACTTCATGGACCATAGCTCATGGAAACCCTAGCAACATCTGGAGGAGCCCCCAGGGTTCTATTGAACATTGGTTGAGAATGGATGGTCTATTTAATGCATTCCTCCTGTGTATGCTATATTGCAGAGAACTGCGGCCTATCTATTCCTTTTACTGAATATTTACAACGTAGGTGCATGTCTTTGTCAGAACTGATGATGTTAATTTATGCCCATTTCCAAACTAATAAAAAAATATTTCGTATTAAAAGAAAGGCAAAAATGTCAGTATTGTAAGTTGATGTCCTTTAAAACATTTTGTCAACATATGGGTTTGATATTTATTAATGCACTGAAGTTGATTTACACCTGCACAAGATTGGGTATTCAAGTAGATATAGCTTCACCTTATTTTGTAACAATTACTTTGTAAAGTACTGAATAAATAGATTTGCAATCATCCTGGCTGCAACCGTGAACACAAAGATCCTACGATCATATGCAGACTGGCTTTATGTATTATAATCACTGATCACCAGAATATTTTCAAGGCTATAAATATCAGAATTCGCAATACTCACATATCTTTCCCTTATCTGCTCCCTCTCCCCTGGGTCCGCCAGCGGACAAACACAAAGGTCAGAAATGGAGACTCCCAAGCAGGGCGTAAGAGCTATCATCAAGTGTATAGAGCCCTGGTTCTGCTCCAGGGGCACTTCCAGCCGATTGATTTGCTCAATGGGCAACGCGGCGATATCCACTTTACACCTAAATTAGAAGATATTGTCAGATTTACCATACAGATCTTCAGACATGACAATGCATCACAATAGATCAAATTCCATAATGTTTCTAATGGAAGGCAGTAAATTACAGTCTACTTTGCGTAGTATACAATGATAAACTTCTTACAATTTGCAAGCCATGACATAAAAAGACAGCCGGATGATCTATGGACCATCTAAAACTAGAGCAGGCTTTTACCAAGTGCCATTTTGTTCTTTTAGGCGCAGACATGAGAAAACTTTCCAGAAAATAGAATGAACCCTTTTGAATATCTTTCAAAACTTTACTTAAAGTCATAAATCTCAGCCAATTTGTTTCAGGATGCCATAAAGGTAACCCAAGTTATATTACAGAAGGGCAAAATAATCGAAGAATATAAACTTTTCACAGCAACATGTACGTTGATCTAGACCAGTGGTCTCCAAACTATGGCCCCGGGGCTGAATGTGGCCCTTTACTTGCCTTTATCCGGCATTGTTCAAGCCACTGACACCAACAATGGGACATAATTCCTTCCATTGACACCAATGATGGGACAGTCTTACTCCCACTGAAATCAATGATGAGGTACTATTCCTCCCACTAACACCAACTATTTCTCCCCCTAATACCAGGTGGGGCATTGTTTTCTCCCACTAGGCACAGTCCGGCCCCCTAAAGTCTGAAGGACAGTAAAGTGGCCCTTTGCTTTGGAAGTTTGGAGACCCCTGATCTATACAAAACAGCCAGTAATCAAAGTACGGGCTAAATGAAAATAAGGATATGGTTTAAATAAGGAGCTAGTAAAATTGCTAAACATGACCAAATTACTAAACGCAGTGGTAAAGCCAATATCCACCCAACACCCACACAAATGGCCCTTTTTTTGCCCACACATCCACTGACCTGCTGACTAAGGCAGGCCATAGATGATACAATTTTCGTTTCTGCAACCACAGGTTACAGGAAAGAAAATCCCTCGTCTCCCCCATCAACAGTGAGTGTTGATGGGGTAAATCCCCCTGCAGAGCTATTGTGTTCTCCCGGTGGGGGGGGGGGCGCAGTTATCTACTGCACATGCATGAGACACAAAATGCAAGGAGACAACTGAGGAACAAGGAATTCAAAACAAGTACCTGCTGGAAAAGGTATTTGCTACTCCCCCCCCCCCCCCCCCCCCCAAAAAAAAAAGAAAGATTAAATATGTAAAAGGAAGGGGGAGGGTTAGGGTTATGCTTGGACTGAGATCCGAGTGAAGGTCCCCACGGAAAAAATTGCCAGTTTTTGAGATGCCCCCAATAGCAACCAAGCATCATCATTTAAACGTCAGTAAGGAACCAACCGAACGATGTGGACAGCAGCTCCAATATAACAGCGGTTTGCTTGAATGACCCCACCATGTCATTTTGACTCCCTTTTGCATAATGTAATGTAATTTTTCCACTTGATTAAGAACATTGCACAGAAAATATACATGGAAAAATCAAAACATGGAATGAATACAAAAGCACACTTACAAGCCCAGCAGCTCTTCGTGTTTGCGGCCATCTTGTCCCCATACTTCCATCTCCAATATCCCCATCCTGTCAGAGTAGTAGTGAAAATCAAAGCGTTCCCTCCATTGAGGATTTCCATTCTTACACTGTGTCTAAAAAACATGCAGTGGTAACATTTATGAATGGTGGTTAATCACAATGACTCAACAGATCCATTATTGTATGAGATATTACTGACTGCATTATACTTTTGAAGCAAGATTCCAGCCAAACTGCTTGACATAGGAGTTGATTTTTATGTATGTGAAAGGTTTACCTGTTCCAATATTAGTAATTATATTTATGCTTTACATAACCCTGCAAAAGTTCAAAACCAGATGGTGACACCACTTTTTTGAATATTCTTTTCTTATAAAACTCAGAGAAAATACACTGAACATGATACACAGCATGGAACAAAGCACCTATCAGGACCCGGTTTAGCTGCTGGTGGCACTGTGGTTCCCTGGGCAGAGAATTGTAGTTCCAGTGTCCACCAGCGGGTATCTCCCAGCAGGCAACAGATCCCAATAATCAGTCTCTACCTGATGCTGGCTGCTGGGAGGGTATTTACAGTGCCTTGAAAAGTATTCATACCCCATGAAATTTTCCACATTTTGTCATGTTACAACCAAAAACGCATTTTATTATGATTTTTTGTGATGGACTAACACAAAGTAGCACATGATTGTGAAGTGGAAGGAAAATGATAAATGGTTTTCAAATTTTTTTTTACAAATAATATCTGAACAGCGTGGCATGCATTTGTATTCAGCCCCCTTTACTCCGATACCCCTAACTAAAATCTAGTGGAACCAACTGCCCTCAGAAGTCACCTAATTAGTAAATAGAGTCCACCTGTGTGTAATTTAGTCTCAGTATGAATACAGCTGTTCGGTGAACAAACAGCATCATGAAGGCCAAAAAATATACCAGACAGGTCAGGGATAAAGTTCTGGAGAATGTTAAAGCAGGGTTAGGTTTTAAAAAAGATCCTAAGCTTTGAACATCTCACAGAGCACTGTTCAATCCATCATCCAAAAATGGAAAGCATAAGGCACAACTGCAAAACTACCAAAACATGGCCGTCCACATAAACTGACAGTCTAGGCAAGGAGAGCATTATTCAGAGAAGCAGCCAAGTGGTAACTATAGAGGAGCTGCAGAGATCCACAGCTCAGGTGGAAGAATCTGTTCACAGGACAACTATTAATCGTGCACTCCACACATCTGGCATTTATGGAAGAATAGCCAGAAGAATGCCACTGTTGAATGAAAGCCATTATTAGTCCTGTTTGCAGTTTGCGAGAAACCACGTGGGGTACACAGCAAACATGTGGAAGAACATGCTCTGCTCAGATGAGACCAAAAATGAACTTTTTGGCCTAAAAGCAAAACGATATGTGGGGTGGAAAACTAACACTGCACATCACCCTGAACACACCATCCACACTGTGAAACATGGTGGTGGTAGCATTATGTTGTGAGGATGCCTTTCTTCAGCAGGGACAGGGAAGCTAGTCAGAGTTGATGGGAAGATGGATGGAGCCAAATACATGGCAATCTTAGAAGAAAACCTGTTAAGAGTCTGGAAAAGACTTGAGACTGGGGCAGAGTTTCACCTTCCAGCAGGACAACGACAATAAACATACAGCCAGAGCTACAATGGAATGGTTTAGATCAAAGCATATTCATGTGTTAGAATGGTCCAGTCAAAGTCCAGACCTAAATCCAACTGAGAATCTTTGGCAAGACTTGAAAATTGCTGTTCACAGATGCTCTCCATCCAATCTGACAGAACTTGAGCTATTTTGCAAAGAAGAAAGTTCAAAAATGTCACTCTCTAGATGTGCAAAGCTGGTAGAGACATCCCCAAAAAGACTTGCAGCTGTAATTGCAGTGAAAGGAGGTTCTACAAAGTATTGACTGAGGGGGGCTGAATACAAATGCACACCACACTTTTCACATATTATTTGTAAAAAAAAAATTGAAAACCATTTATCATTTTCCTTTCACTTCACAATTATGTGCCACTTTGTGTTGGTCTATCACATAAAATCCCAATAAATACATTTACGTTTTTGGTTGTAACATGACAAAATGTGGAAAATTTCAAGCGGTATGAATACTTTTTCAAAGCACCGAATGCACTGCAGTTCCTCTTCTACTGTCCCTTGGTGCTTCAATGTTTTGCCTGCCAGCCAGAGGCATGCTTGCTGTTTGATCCGAAATTTGCCTAATACTGCCCCTGATTTTGCTTTTGCCTTGTACCTATATCCTGCTGCCTTGTATCTACTCTTCCTTGTCCCTGATCCCAGTCCTTGTTATCCCCCCTCCTCCTTGCATCTCCGGCATTGCCCTGTTTTTTTGTGTTCCTCATTTTGTATATAGTTAGTTGCTAGTTAGGCTGTTACTTAGGTAGTTTGTTAGGTATTTATTTCAGTTGGTTATGGTTCACATGTATTTTCATGTTTGTTGTGTATTTCGGTTGCTGGTATTGAAAAAAGTTTTTGTTTCACGGTTCATAAAACTTGCTTAAATCATACACAGTCTGGTCTCAGATTCCTACGTGTAGCCACGCAGATCTAGCCATCCCTGCTGCTGATTACTGATAGCACTGTTGTGTCAAGATGGGATACAATTGTGTATATACTGTATATGGAGAGTTCTGCACAGTAAGACAAGAAAAACTAAATCTGGCATCTGGTCATCCATCCCGTAGCAGTTACCATATTGTCCACATTGCTGTGTCTACCAGACAGAGAGAAACTGAGTTCTGCCATGTATCTCAATGAAAAGGGGGGGGGGGTTGTTAACAGAGGGTATAGGATGGGTGGAGTAGGAGGTGGTATGTGGAAAGATAGGGAATGAAGGCTCTAGGATGTTGAGGGGTAGGGAAGAGAGCGTAGGGCACGGGATCAGCCTGAAGTGCGTTATGGTAAAAAAATTGGGGTGAGGCCCAGGCGGGGCAGTGGGGTTGGTTGGGAGGTAGACAAGATAGCAGTTGGGAAGGCGTTAGCAGGAACTAAGAGAATATATTGGAGCGGAACAGAGAGAAGAAAAGCGGGCAGAGGGACCAAGGTATATCACACAAGGACCAGGGTGCATTGTCAGGGATCTTAGTATAGCAGGGCTTTGCCTTTATTCGTAAACATGGATCCAATAGAGCCATGTTGTGCGGTGCGTGCCATGTTTATTTGGAGAAGGCAGAATGAGATCCTCCATATGTCTTCCACCCTGTATAACCATATGGGTTCTGAAGGGTGGAATCTCTCCACTTGAGCAACATACAGGATTTGGCTGCAATTACAGGGGGTGATGAAGGATGGCTTTCCTGTACATCTTGGTATGTATAATTGAATAGCGGAGTAAGAAAAAAAATGGGTTATCTAGAATAACAAATTCGTAAATTTATGGGAGATTGCTATGACCTTACTCCAAAAGGGTCTGAAATTTGGGAAGGTCCAGAAAACATGTAGAACTGAGCCCTTAGCAGAGCTGCTGCATCCCAGCATTTGTCTGAGGTCTCCAGGAAGAATTTGTAAATGACCATGGGCGTTCGATACCACCTGGTCAAGAGTTTAAAGTTGGAGTCTTGAATTCTAGTACAGATGGAAGATTTTAATGTGGAGTATCTTTTGGCACTGTTCTGGATTAAAAGATACATTGAGATCTTTCTCCTATTGTTTGGAGCACAAGATGATCTGGCCTGATGCAGGCAGGGAAAGATGTGAGTAGAGAATGGATAGGAATGTCAGCACAGGCCGACACAACTTTTTAGGAACTGTAAGCTCTTCAGCTAATGTCACCTTATAATCACCAGCCGGCCCATTGTACTTTGAATGATCAGCACTGCATCGGTGAGGTCTACAGTCTTTTTTTGACCTCCTATGATTTACAGTTTCAGCGTCTATCACATGAAAGCATTGTTCAATGAAATGGCATCTGAGTTGCTTATAGTGCTAAGGTTCCAAATCTCAATTTGATTTCTGATATGTATGCCATAGCAAGTTAAAGAAAAGCTAACTTACTATTTTAAATGTCTTATGTCTCACAATATAAAAGCAGATATATCTAGTAGTAGTAAGTCATATTCAACTGGACTTGTTCTGTAACGTTGAAGATGTTTTATAGCTTACCAAGCCACTTGCCAAGCTACGAAACATCTTCAACATTACAGAACAGGCCCAGCGGAATAGGACTAACTTCTACTAGCTATACCATGACCTGGATAAACGAGAACCTTCACAGACAAAAAGCAGGTACCTACCGATGCCTGGAAACGCCATTATTAACTAATTGGTACCCTCAACAGTAACAAAATGCTCTTCTGCTAATGCTGCCAGAGTGCAAAGCTTGAGTATTGACTAAAGCTCTGCTAGTCCCCCAGGATCCAATGAGGACACCATTATTGATAGGTGATGCACAATTACTGAAACGCAAGATGGCACTAAAAAGAAAGTTTGTAGACCCCTGCTATACACTACTAAAAGCCCTAGTAACTGTTTTAGCCCAATCATTGGTCTGGTTAATTTTAAATAGAAAACTCTATATTCTTGTAATTACACACAACGCATTGCAGACCTGGAAGGAAATAATGTAAAATGTTGGTTGCATTAGGCAGTGGTAGGAAGCATATGCATGAAACAACAACAGAATATTATTTTTTATTAGCTAGCATGGCTGCTACCATCTAGGACAGTGGTTCTCAACTCCAGTCCTCAGGGCCCACCAACAGTCCAGGTTTGCAAGATAGCTGAAATACATCACAGGTGATATCATTTGCTGCTCAGTGATTGCAGTATTCTAGTCTGCAACTTCCCAAGGTAATACTTAAAATCTGGCCTGTTGGTGGGTCCCGAGGACTGGAGTTGAGAACCACTGATCTAGGAGAATATATAGCTGATCAGATGTAAAAAATAAGCCAGTCCACATACCCCGTCTTCTCCCAATTTATCAACAGGCAATGTTTTCAGGTTCATATGGACAAAACAGATTCCCGACCATTGTGTAACCTTAAGCTGGTGGCATTATGCAACATACCTTGTCCTATAACAGTTGCATAGACTTTATATGGAAAAAATTAAGTGTGCGATTGGGTATTTCATCAATATCTTACAACAGCAATGCAAGTGAACCCATCTACAATACAGCTGGATAAAACTACTATAAATGTGGTGCTTTAGACCAGTGTTTCTCAACTCCAGTCCTCAAGGCGCCCCAGCAGGCCATGTTTTCAGATGAAACGGCTGTGGTAATTACTAAGGCAGTGAAACTGATCAAATCACCGGTGCAAAAAAAATGTACAACCTGAATACATGACCTGTTGGGGCGCCTTGAGGACTGGAGTTAAGAAACACTGCTTTAGACAACCTATACAGATCTGTCTGGCAAAAGACATTGAAAGTGGTTCTGGAACACTTCATGTATCCATCACTATTGCATTATGTATGTATTCATGTTTTGATGCTGACAACTAGTGGTAATTCAGTGTAACTACAACTTGTAATTTAATGTCTGTAAATGGTACAATCCAGATTCCCTGTATGTTGGGGCTAGTTGATTTAATCCGTAGATGGACCTCTTCCCCTTCTTCATGTTTCATCAGTAAGTTACCAGGCTTTGTAGTGGGCATATGGTTTAAAAGATTGTCTCTTTACACTTCCATTTCATTACATATGTTAATTCACACAGGTGGATGTAGAAGACTTGGATATTTCAAGAAGCATCCAAGATGCATCTAGCAATTTGCTAATGAGTATTACCACCTATTTTAACAGAGCAATGTGCATTGTACATAATTATTATGAAGGAACAATCTATTACACATAGTTCATTATGGAATATGAGCTATGAAATATACCTTGCTTCTGTACTTCTGATCTCCGAGCCTGAACCTTACAAAAGAATCACAGGCACTTCCATCCGGCAGATTAATCCCTTCCAGCAATGTAATACTGACTGTTCCATTCCACAGCTGGTTCTTTTTCAGGGACTCTGACAACTGAAGGGACTGCATAGAGATTGCCTAAAGAAAAACAGTAATTACTATTAACTGGATGTACACCAAGTACACAGATGTATTCCTTAGAAATGTAAACAGCTGCTGGGAAGCTTTTTTGGGTATGAACCTGCCTAAACACACTGAGAAAAGAGGCATGCTGTATCTGAGCACCATAAACTAAAAACGTTATTTCATTCATTCACTAAAATTATTCAAAGCAAACTCACCCATCCATTCATATCCCCATGCTTTATTTAGTTGAGAAATCACTTTGAAAAACACCCCCTAGCATTTCTAGGTGAGGCCATCTTGAGTAAGGGCAGGTGATTCATGTAGCATTTACTTCCTGGAATCCACCTGCCCCTAGCTCAGGCATACAAGTCCCTCCCCCCTCCCATGAAGACAACTGGGAAGTATTACATAATTTTGGTCTAGGCCAGAAACCAACTGAATAATAAAAAATAAAAAAAAAGGTTAGAAAGTAAATATAATATACCCCCCTATCTAGCAGCATAAGGAATAGTTCATACTGGTTGTAAAAGTTTAGTTCTGCTTTAAATTAGAAGAACTGCAACCAATCCCATACAAGCACTCAGACCGAGTCAATGAACTGGAGTAGAGCACTTGGGAGACTTTATTCAGGTAAGCACCTTACAGCAGCAAGAAAGCCTTGATGTGGTTTGCGCTAAGGCAAAGCTGGTGAGATGAGGTTGGGAGCGTGGATGGAACTGATCCCCTGACGACAGCAGTGTTTATGCACTGCAATCCACTCCAACTCAAAAAAGCCTCCTCTAAAGCTGGCCATACATGGTGCAAATCTCAAGCTGGTCCCTGCTGAACAGTGCGAGATTCAATCCATCCATGGGCAAGCTGATTGCACCCAAGCAGATCAACTTGGGTACAACCAGCAGGTTGGATTTCGAGCATGTGATTATTCCTAGCGGCTATAGACACTAGCAATAATTATTATGTTCTCCCAGCAGGGATGGCTCCCTCCTGCCCCCTGCCTGGAGAACACAATAGCTCTGTGAGAGGGATTCCCCCATCAACACAGTCAGTGGTTCCAGGAGAGAAACTCACATAATCAATGGCCTGCCCAAATCTGCAAAATCTTTTTCTTGCTGTTGTGATCTGCCTTTCTGTTAGAGGGTGGCTATTTTATTTCTCCATGGTGCCGCTTTATTATGGGATCCTAGCTACCCTCTCTTGCTCACTCCCGATGTTGACTATGGACTATGGAATATTAGCTATGTAGAGTGCATACAGCAGTGCACATGACGACCACAACTAATGTGCACTGCTCATTCCAAACAAATGGAGGTTTAGAGGAGATCATGTGGATTTGGACACAATCTCAAGTTCCCCTGGATTCAGGCAATGTCCTGATACCCAGTGCACTCTGCTCTCTGTGCACATACTTTATAATATTTCTTTCCCCTTCGCTGGATAGTTGCCTTTCTGCTTTGCTTCACCCCCTATTGACCAGCGCTCAAAATATACCTCCTCTGAACATGTCCCCATCACTCTTCTATGCAAAACAAACTGGGTGATAGGAGAGGGGCGCCCAATGTCCAAAAAAAAGAGAAAAGTCTAATTTAATAAATTTTGTCGTTATTTATTGGAGTTAAAAGTAAACAAGCCAACGCATTTTGGGGGAATTGCTTCCCCCTTCTTCAGGGCTAGTATATAGAGAAAATGAGATACTTAGTCAAATCCCATAGCTAGGCCATAGTATACATTCAAAGTGCAAAAAGAAAAAAAAAAAAAAAAAAAACATCTGTGTAGTTAAAAATAATTTCAAGATAAATTAAAATCCACAGTTAGTCTTTAGAATCATATTGTGATTGGTATTTATAGTGAAAACATATCCACATTAAATTTTAAATAATAAAAGATAAAAAGCAGTGGACACAAAAAACAAAAAAAAAAAAACAACACTAGATATTCAAGTAAAAAACAAATGACAAGTCAATCATTTTTCAACTTAACTATATAGTGGGGCTTTTTTTTTTGTTTGTGTCCACGTTTTATCGTTTAACAGTTACAGAGGAAGTAAACCCTAATGGGTTTTACTTCCTCTTTAATCCCCAGCAAAGTAAAAGCATAATGGGCTAGTATGCATTGCATACTAGCCCATTATGTTGCACTGACCTGCAAGTAAAGCCTGCAATGTCCCCGCTGGTGGCCACATCCATCTTCTCCCCTCTTCCTTCCGGGGCCGCGGACTCCGGCTCTGTGACTGTCTGGAGTCGTGTGACGTCACTCCCATGCTTGTGCGTGGGAGCCGACGTTCACGGCACAGGTCTTATAGAAACGACGCGCTCATGCCCTTTCTTTAGTGTGCATGCGCCGGTGACATCGGCGCAAGCGTCTATGGTAAATATCTCCTAAACCGTGCAGGTTTAGGAGATATTTCCAGTACCTACAGGTAAGCCTTATTATAGGCCTACCTGTAGGTACAAGTGGTGTGTAAGAGTTTACAACCACTTTAATGTGGATATGCTTTCACTATATATATAATTTGCAATATGATTCTAAAGACTAACCGTGGATTTTAATTTATCTTGGAATTATTTTTAACCACACAGATGTTTTTTCTTTTTGCCCTTTGTATGTATCCTATGGCCGAGCTATGGGATTTTTCTATGCATCTCTTTTTCTCTATATACTAACCCTGAAGAAGGGGGAGGCAATTCCCTTGAAATGCATTGGCTCTACTTGTTTACTTTTATCTCGAATAAATAACTATAAAATTCATCAAGTGAGACCTTTCTCTTTTTGGACATCGGCGCTCCTCTCCCATCACCCGAAGTGTTCACTGCGGTAACAGAAAGTACATTCGATCGCGTGCGCTCGATCAGCTGGATAAAGAGAGAGTGGGTAATTAGAACTATCTTTCACCCTGAGTTCATGTGAAGAGGTACATTTATGACACAAGGACAGTTGAAGTGTTCTTAGATAAGCTGACTGTGGATGGCTGCCAGCTTGTGGCAGTCTAGAAGTAACTCTGTGGAAGGTAAAGACAGAAGGAGAGCGGCGCCATCTAAGTGCAGCATTATTAAGACATTTTTTTCTATGAAAGACAATAGGTAACTCACAAGATGTATGAGATGTCAGCGCATGTGGGATTAATAATGTGGTTCATCCGCTCGTGGGGAAGACAATCTTCTCACTGGTGAAGAGGCAGCTGATGGGTCCAGGGACGCCGGTGGTGGCCAGCGCTTCCAGACACTCAGGACGGATCACAGACAGCGATGTACGTCACTTTCGGTTGGAGATAGAGCGCGGGGAAGAGCATGTGTTCGGAGCATGCGTGCTCCTTCATCAGGCTAGGACTGTGGCCATTTTGGAAGAGGTATATATAGTCTCTTGTGGCCAGGACTAATCAAGCATAATTAGTGGATTACAGGGCGCTGGAGTGTCAGATTAACCAGTTAGATATCAGAACTGCTATTAGATTACCTTGATGGTATTGAACTGGTTAATCTGACACTCCAGTGCCCTGTAATCCACTAATTACCACCTTGAAAAGTTGCCAAGGTAACGCTGGATTAGTCCTGGCCACAACAGACTATATATACCTCCTCCAAAATCGCCACAGTCACAGCCTGATGAAGGAGCATGCATGCTCCGAACGCGCGTGCTCCTCCCTGCTCTGTCTCCAGCCACTGTCTGCGATCCGCCCTGAGTGTCTGGAAGCGCTGGGCACCACCGGCGTCCCTGGACCCATCAGCTGCCCACGAGCGGATGAACCACGTTATTAATCCCACATGCACTGGCATCTCATACATCTTGTGAGTTACTAATTGTCTTTTATTGAATAAAATGTCTTAATAATGCTGCACTTAGATGGCGCTGCTCTCCTGTCTTTCACTGCGGTAACGACTCCATTGTCGTTTTAAGAACATACAATTGGGATACAACCAATTGGGATACAACCCATTGGAAGCAATTCCTTCTACACCTGCCACACAGTAACTTGCTGCTAGGCAGCCGCGGCACCAGTCCAGCACTGTCTTCCACTCAAACTTGATGCAAAATGAATGGCAGCTTGGAAAGCAGTGCCATCCACGTGTACCCATTTCTAAATGGCAGATAACTATGGTTAGGATTGTATGAGAGAGGGGAGTTTTGATGAATCAGTGACCCCCTCACTTCACTCTGCACAGATGACACTAGACTTGTGTGATTCCTTTCATTATGAATTGAAATTCACACAATTTTCATTATTTGGAGATTCGGATGTAATGAATTCGAATATGATAAATATTTGAATTAGTAAATATACGAATACAATAAAAACGAATCCAAAATAAATTATAATGAAAACGAGTTCATTCATCTCATTTGGATAACATAATGAAATAGTTTGTACCTTTTGGTAATGTTTGAAGCATCCAAAATAACGCAACGACATAACAAATGTTCCAAATGAATTCGGATCCATTTTTTTTTTAATTGCATTAACGTTTTTCATTATTATAAAAACATTACTATATATGAAATGGAAACACATTGCCATAAATACAATAAAAATATAAAAGTGAAATAAGAGGATTCCTACTCATTGTGTTTGGGTTGGATGGAGGTGGATCCATTAAAATCTGAGTCATAACATAACGAATGAATGCGAAATTAAATTTTGCTCCATCCGTCACTTTTGAATGCACCTGATCTCAGTCGATATCGCCCAATCAGCTCATTCCACTTCTCTTAGTGGATTGGACTAGCAGGGATGACTCAGAATGCATAAGCAATCTCCCGAAATAATGAATTAACATGTTGAAATGAAAAATAGTCAATCTTCCAATAGAACTTGTGAAAATACGAATTGATTTGGAACAACGAATATACAAAATGAATCCGAACATATGAAATGAATTCAGAAAACAAATCATTCTAATATAACAAATATGACAAAATAAAACAATTAACTTAACAAATAAATCCGAACGTATACACATTTTTTCGTCGTTCACATCTCTAGGTGACAAGGAGACCATTGCCCCATTGCCCCCAGCTCTCAGCACCATACTGTGGTCTGTGCCAGGGAAATGTTTCATCTATAGGGACTCTAATAGGGAGATATCATATCTGTTATGTGTCATCTATATCAAGGTTATAATAAATCAGAAGGCTGGCTTCCAATCACAGTCAGCCACCACGCTTTGAGTGTGGATGATGTAAGATGTGCACTGCCGAAAAATGTGTTCGTTTTCATTTCATTCGTTTTTTTCCATTCTTCGGGTCATTCGTTATGATAGCAATTTGTGAATTCATAAAATTTGAAAATCCGAAAATAAGAAGGAAAATCCAAAAATTCTAAAGAAACTATAACTAATTATAGGTACTGGAATTTCTTTTCAAACTTGGCTGTTAGTGAACGTAACGAATATGAATTTATCCAAAGTTATGAATTATCCGAAATAACAAATGCTGTATCTAAAAAGATGGAACGGAACTAATTACTAATAAATAATAATAAAACGTTTTTATTATTATCATTATTTATTATTATTAATTAAATTCCATTTGTTTAAATACAGCATTCGTTATTTCAGATAATTCATAACTTTGGATAAATTCGTATTCGTTACGTTCACTAACAGACAAATTTGAAAGGAAATTCCAATACCTATAATTTAATAGTTAAGTTATTATTAGTTATTATTTCAGATTTTCGATTTTTCGGGTTTTCGGTTCTTCAAATTTTCAAATATTTGAATTTATGAATATTCGTTAAACGGGTTTTCGTTAATTTGGATATTTCCAAATTAACAAATTTGTCTAAATTAGTTAAAAAAACTAATTCAGAACGAAACAAATTGCACACGTCTAGTGATTGGTTGGCACTCCCATCGATGTGTGTGTGCTGAATGTATATAGTGCATACAGACAGCCAGAGGCCATATTCTGTCATCTGTTTCCGGCTGTGGATGTACAATGAAAATAGATTGAAGGAGCCTGCCTTGAAGTAAATATATGCAGGTTGCTGAGCTCTCCTCATCATAGTGTTAGCTGGCTATTATGGTGATCCTGTGGATGGTGAAGAAATGTAGGGCCCATTCACGACAGGGTAATCTAGTACAGTGTATTTACCGCACGTTGAGGTTGATTTACTGAAACTGGAGAGTGAAAAATCCGGTGCAGCTCTACATAGAAGCCAATGAGCTTCCAGGTTTTTTGTCAAAGCTTAATTGAACAAGCTAAGGTTAGAAGTGGATTGGCTGCCATGCACAGCTGTACCAGATATTGCACTCTCCAATTTTAGAAATTCAACCCTTTTGTGTTACATGTTAGCATGTGTAGCATTGAGGCTGCCAGAGCACCACAGCAGCCCAAAAATGAGACAAACACCGAATTGCATAGGGAAGGGGCGTTTGGTACTTTTCACAATAATGGCACCACAGTGTGCCAATTCACATATGTGATCACAACACACCCTGGTGTGAATGGACGCTCATTAACTGCCAATGCGTAGGAATGGGAGGTGAGGTTGATCCACTGACCATCAATGCCTGGGGTAGGGGGAGAATTCCTTCCAATGACCATCAGTGCCTTCAGAAGGGAGATTCTTCCTACCGCTGACACCGATGATGGGGAATTCTTTCACCCACTAACCACAATCATGTTTTCCTTCCACTGACCACCAAGGCCTTAGGTTTCCCCATTCCCGCAGATTGCTGATGCTGGGACACTCTTGCCTCCCACTGACAATCAGGTGGGGGTACACAACATACTTCTACTCCTGATCTTTGCACTCTGTATCTTATGCTGTGTGCTCTACGCCTGACCTCTGCAATCTATATGCTATGTTTTACATTACATTTTCCTGCTACACTATGTAAACTGTGATATATGTTATATAGTTCTGATTGCGGCACTCTATAAGCTGTGCTGTACATTACATATTCCTGACCACAGTGTTTAGTGTCCTATCAATATTTCTTTGCCATGTAACCCCCAACTATTTGAAAGTAGAACTTCCCTCTGAAGTAAAGTACTGCTGATTGCGCCCCCACCCCCCCCCCCCCCAAGCCTGTAACCAAGTTGTAGGTGTTTTTTGTTTTGGGGGAGGGGGCACACAGGAGCAAGTACCAATTTTCATGAGTATCCCACTTTTGCCACTTTTGCAGTCCTTGCCTTGGCAAGGTTGATGCCCCTTCCCCAGGCCCATTCTCAGACAACCGCAGCCTCCTGGGAAATATCACATGTCCCATGAGGCTGCAGGACCAGTCACACAGTGCTGCACGTGCACAGTGGGGAGCCAGCTGCAATTCCTCAGGAAGTCCCAACTTGGATCCCATATCGAAGGTTTCAGGGACCCACAGCAATAGGAGGAACCAAGCTATGGGAAAACAGCACTGGACTCCAGGCACTGGGGAGTACCTAATTCTTTAATGCCAAGCTACAGCATTTGCAGCTGCTAATTTTTAATTAAAAAAAAAAAAAAAGACTGAAGTTCCTCTTCAATTAAGTTTTCTACAGGGTAGGGTAATAAAATGTGTTAGTATATCTATATCCTGTGCAGAGAAAGGCATGTTTAATGAAAATTTAAAAAAAGATCTCTTGTGCTGAGGTTTATCTGTGTCTAACACTCATTTATACCACTGTATTGAAGGAGTATTTTGTGAGTAAAAGGATGATCAAGAAAGACTATCAAGCCACACCCAAGATTTAGAGTAATTTAACCACATACACTTTTACTAAGATGTGCTATCCATAGTTCCTTTTCTCCATAAGTTCTAAAGATGGGAGATATGTACCAGACTGTCACCAGAGCAAAGCAGCAAGTGACACAGTTTGCACAGTGCTTTATAATATAAAGGGATACAATAGAGCAACAATACAATTCAATACAAGAGGGTTAGGGGGGCCCTGCGAGCTTGCGGTCTAATGGGGGGGGGTGAAACAATAAGGTAGTAACTGTGAGGAATGAACTGATGATGAAAGTAGAAGATTCGGTTGTTAGCTGAAGGCAGGATAGGCCTCCCTGAAGAGAGGAGTTTTCAGGGATCGCCTAAATGTGGACAGAGTAGGAGATAACCAGACAGATTGGGGTAGTGAGTTCCAGAGGATGGGAGAGGCTCTGGAGAAGTCCTGGAGACGAGCATGGGAGGAGGAGACAAGGGAGCTAGAGAGCAGGAGGTCTTGAGAGGAGCGGAGAGGACAGTTTGGGTGATATTTGGAGATAAGATTGGTGATGTAAATGGCTTTGTATGTTATTGACAGTGTTTTGAATCTTATTCATTCAGCAATAATCGTTTGCAGGTAAAACTGCATACCTGCAGTTTTTAATATTTACTGTAGCCGTTTGCCTGAAGTTACAATCCCAAAATATTGTTGTCAAATGGTTCAAAGAAAGCACAGTTATTTTCCCACATACATTAAAATGTAAAATGAGTAAATCAAATTAGTCAAATGTCAAAGTGTGCCATCAATACAACCAACAGTTCTTTTTTTTTTTTTTTTTTTCAAGTCACCCTTACTTGCCACAGATGATTGAAAGCAAAAAAGAAAAAAGAAAAGAAAAAATAACAGGGACGAAAAGATTTAAGGATCAGTTCCAGGAAAATATCTGAAAGTCAGAAGCATGCCATTTTTTGTGCGCGCTCCCCATTTTGTGTAAATTGTCTAATGTGATTGGGAGCGTTGTCCTGCACGGATCAAAGACGCATCCTACAGTCTGGCAGCTGCTGCAGTGAAATGGCAGCTTGACTATGAAATATGTCCTAAAATAATTCTGCGGCTTGGTATGTCCTAATTTCAGGCCGACTGTTTATCTTGGAAGCGCTTCTATCTAAGTTGTCCATAAAACAGCTCCACTTAGCTGTGCGAGCCTTGTGAAAATGGAATCCAATGCTGGCTATTAAAAGGGGACTGGAGATTACTTCCATATGGCGGAACAGCATGGGAGTGGAGGGCTCGGGTCTACAGCAGGCTGTACTTGGCTGAGCTCGGCATCTATCCATGGACACTCATTGCATTACAGCAGAACATCTGGATTACTGCTTGTAATGTCCCTGGGAAACATCCACTTCCCATCAAAGGCTTTATCTTTCTCTGTCGTACTTTGAACATTTCAGCATTTACCGCAGACATGTTTGAAGTGATGCTTTCCATGTTATTCCGCACAGCTCCCCCTTCTTCCTCATCTGCTGCTTACGTTCATTTGTCTCAAAAGACACCAATATCTGACCTATATTGCAGACATGATCCTACAACAGTTCCAGTATAACCCCTTCACTGCTTGCAGGCCATAGAGCTTTTATTATAATGTCAGATACAGTCAAACATATTTCTCTGGGCAGACGGCGTGTGGTAGTATGTAACAGCCAACCAAAAGTTTTTACTGATGTCATTACGGCAAACTAGTTTCTGATTGATCGCTAGGAGTTACTGCACTTTTTACATGTTCTTTCCTCTTTCTATTCTTTTACAATGGTTTTAATTGTAAGTCACAACAAAATCATAAGACTTGCCAAATTTAATTTTAATTTTTTTGCTTTGGTTGGGAAAAAAAAAAAGGAAAAAAAAGACTTTTACAAAGAGAAAGAATGATCATAACCAGAACTTATTATAAAATTGAAAAATGGAGGTTAAAGCCCTGGTTTCTCCTGGTTATGTTCAAAGAGTTACAAAACGACACTATGTCCAAATTTCATAAAATCAGGACCTCATGGATTGATGCAGAGGCGTAACTAGAACCTTCAGGACCCCGGAGCAAGAAACCATGAAGGGCCCCCCCTGGCCTCTGACCAGGGTCCTGCCCACTGATCCCGGGGCCCTTTATTATGGTCCACCTTCCTGCCGTCTTGGGGTCCCCCCACGGTGGCGGAATGCCAGAGCCCAGTCACAAGTGCAAATTTTTCTACCGTGGTAGTTCCGCCACTGTTAGTAGTTTTTAATTTTTTGTTGTTTTATTTATTTTTTTACCATTTCATTTTTTCACAATTGTATTTTTATTATTTTTTACATTTTTTTTAGGACCCCAATTGGGGGGCTTTGGGGGGAACCCAGCAGCACGGCAAGGGGGGTCCACGGAAGCATACAGGAGCCCAGGGCAGCAATAGGGAGGCAACGGGAGTGGCATGTGGAGAAACCAATGCCCTCCATTTCCCTCCTGCAGCCACTGAATGTCTATAGGAGGGAGAGGAGGAGAAGCAGGCATTCAGAGGCTACATGAAAGGATCGGTTCCTCTGCATGCTATCCAGGCATATATGGCCTCCTGGAGCATTGATCCATATTGCAATAGTGACCCCTGTATGTACGCCCCTGGATTGATACCTATATGCCTCCTACCTTTCACATGGACGACATAACACTCTAACTTCTAGGTAGAAGTATTGGTAAAATTTTTTTTTTCATTTGAAAAGAGTAAAGGAGGGTTATATAACCCATGTTGATTTATTTGTTGCCATCCATGCCCCATAGAGGAGGTTAACCTTCCTGTCCCTTGGATAGAACAGGAAGTGAGAGGAAATCCCTTCAAAATAAGGGAATCCCTTGAAGACCACTAGGTCACCAGAACTAGTGTCCTCATTGGAAGTTTTCCCCTTTATTACTTTTCTGGGGGCAACCCAAAATGTGGGATATTTTTACAATGCTAATGGTAAACAGGACAAATAGAGAGGATTAATCTCCTTAATGGCAGCAATAAAAACTAACAGGTGTTCTAATCCATCTCCACCCTTTCCAAAAACGAAACCCCACCCCCACCTTCTTCTTGGCTGGGAAAAAAAACTGTCAAAAAGGAGGAATGACCATAACCAAAAATAATTATAAAATTGAAAAATAGGAGGTCAGCGTCCCGGTTTCTCAGGTTATCTTCTTTACAAGCTCACAGTGTTACAAAAACTACACTATGTCCAAATTTTGTAAAATGGGGACCTTATGGATTGATGCTTACATGCTTTCCCTAACAATCTAGCCATATTAATCATATTGTGACCACACGTTCTAGGAAAGACCTTCACCTTCGTCTTGGTTGGAGAAAAAATAAAAATAAAAAGAATACAAAAGGAGACTTTTACAAAGAGGAGGAATGATCAGAACCAAAAATTAATAAAAAAATGAAAAATAGAGGGTTAAGGCCCTGGTTACTTAAGTTATGGTCTATGAGACACTCATAGCATTATAAAAAGACACTATGTCCAAATTTTGTAAAACCAGATCATAACGAATTGATGCCTATATGCCTTTCACTTTTTAGATGGACTACCTAACAATATCTTGCTGACCCATCGTTATAGAAATGACCCCTCCACCTTCTCCTTGGTTGCAGAAAAAAAAAAAGTTTTTGTCAAAAAGTAGGAATAATAACCAAAAATGACTATAAAAACGAAAAATGGAGGTTAAAGTCCTGGTTTCTCAGGTTGTCTTCTTTACAAACTCAGTATTACAAAACAACAGTATATATTTAGTAAAATCTGGACCCCATGGCTTGAAACCTACATGCCTCCTATTTTTCAGATGGCCTCCCCAGTGGCCTCCCCAGTGAGCCCTAAAACATTTATATATGTTTTGTTTTTGAGCATGTCTTATTTAAAATTTTATTCCTGACAAAGCCATTTTATGGGTGAAACATGTTGAGATTTAGGGTTCTCAATTTTTGATCAGGGGATGCAGGGTAAAATTGAAAAATAGTCTGGTGTGGGACACACTCATTGGTTTGCCCAGTTTTTAAACATAAGTAAGGGAATATTTCTCTTCATGGAAAACCTCATTTGAATACTCCTACCAGATTTTTTTTTACACCCTACATGTTTACGATTTTTAAATTTTTGCCAACCTATGTTATCTGTGTATGTATAAAAGTTATGTTTTAGGGCTTAGTGGGCTCTGCGTGTAAAGAGATTAACGCACAGCTCTCGCATTGATTTATCAGTTGTGATTCCCACACAGAAGCCTGTAATTAATTTGGTTCTGAATAGTCAGGCAAATGTATTGGTTTATGGCCTCCCCAGTGCTCTAACTTTATCATAGCGTGTTCTTTTTAGGAAGTAATCTAACCCCCCTGACCCGCTTAGTTGGGAAAAAAAAAAGAAAAGAAAAGAGACTTTTGCAAAAGGAGAAAGGATCATAACCAAAAAGTATTAAAAAAAAAAAAAAAATAGGGAGCCATACAGAATTTATTTGTCGTCCCAAGCAGACTTTTTTTCTAGTATAACTAGGCCTAGGCAAGAATAAAGATACTTGGTCCCTGAAAAAAACAAAAAACAAAAAAAACAAAACATATATACAATTATGTAACAAGCTAAGGAGCTGAGAGAGGATGAGGATTAGTTTCACAAGAATTATACCCCCTGTTGCGTTCCGGGTTTACCAAACATCACCCATTCAAGTGAATGGGGACACACTGCAACCACCCCGCAATGCACTAGTTGTGGTGCGTGCAGTGATGAGGCATTTAGGGAGTTAAAACAGGTGGCGAGAAGGTGACACCAAAAAAGGCCCTAAGGAATAATTACTTCTTATGCCCCGTACACACGATCGGACTTTCCGTCAACAAAACCGTGGATTTTTGTTCGAAGGTTGTTGCCATAAACTTGTCTTGCATACACACGGTCACACAAATGTTGGCCAACAATTCCGAACGTGAGAACGCGGGGAGCTACCACGAGCCGAGAAAAAGGAAGTTCAATAGCCAGTGCAGCTCCTTCTGCTTGATTCAGAGCATGCTTGAACTTTTGTGCGTCGGACTTGTGTACACACGATCGGACTTTCCAACAACAAAGTTTTGTTGGCGGAAAATTTGAGAACCTGCTAAAAAACATTTGTTGGCGGAAAGTCCGACAGCAAATGTTCTATGGAGCATACACACAGCATGTCGGACTTTCCAACAACAAGGTCACATCCAACATTTCCCATTGGAAAATTCAACCGTGTGTACGGGGCATAAAGGGATGCCGACACTGCAACTTTCCTCTCCAGGACACTGAAAGTGCACCAGGTAAGTACTGTATAATGAACCAGACCCTCCCATTCAAGAATCAGTCTTGCAAGGGGATAGTAAAACAAGCATTTTTTTTTTCTCCAGAACAGATAAAGTATATGTATAGTGTTTGCAATGTACATACAGTGGATTGCCCAGAGGGGATTGTTTTTTTTTTCTCAGAAGTAGAGTGGAAATTTGTTCCTATGGACAGTAAAATATTTGGTACACTTTTTATAGCACAATTTTCATCTGATCCCTAATAAACAGACCGGCTCCACATGGCAGCTTTCCGCACGGTCAGTGTACTGCAGGTTTCTTGGGTTTATTGGGCATAATTGCGCTTTGCTTTGTTATTAAATAATGTCTTTAAGGGAATTACAGTGTAACGCAGTAGAGTTTGCACAACACAGTTTCGGAGCACGTATTTAACGTTACAGGTAAATATTCTTGTTGCAATGTTTAAGCAAATTAGAATGACAGAAAGGTGCAATACCGGCAAGACCTGAAAGCCATTAGGCCTCTTTTTATAACACAGTTTTATGTCTTTGAAGTCCATTCCCATAAGAGACGGCTTCTTTTTTCCTCCCTCCTCCTGCTGCTGCCATTGATGCATGAGAGGCCTGTACAGCATATAATTTCTCTTGCTGTATTTCCTCAGCCTCTCATCTCTCCCGTGAAACCAGTATTCCCCACGCTCACATTTTTTCCGCTCTTGCCTCGGCGCTGTTTTCCTAACTGCTCGCACTCCTCTACAGCCCAGGGTTTTCTAACTAAAGATGGTTATTGATGTACTGCTGTTTTAGCACAGTAGCAGAATCAATAAACTAAAGCATACAACTGTTTGTCAGGTTTTCTAAAGCATTATGGGAAATTCCTTACCGAGTTAAATTGCCATACATTCAAACACTGTAAACCCCGCTCGGCAGGAAGACGCTGTGTAACGCACGCTAGTTCAGGTTAGGCTTTGCTACCCTCTGCTGGTTAGTTCATCGTAATGCATGATATTGTGCAAATTCAAAAACTATGGCCAAAAGGTGACATATGCAGATGAGTACATGCAGTCATTATGTCTGCAAATCTTCAGAAAAAAAAAATAAATAGAGGTTAAACACTTCAGCTCCGGAAGGTTTTACCCCTTCATGACCAGGCAATTTTTTTGCCATTTAGCACTGCGCTACTTTAACTGCCAATTGCGTAGTCATACACAAAAAACAGTGTTGCGCTAAACATAACTTTTGCTCATAAAGTGTTACAAAAATTCCAATTGTGAAAAAGCTCAAAAAACCCAAATTCTGTGAAATTGCAGATGAATCCAGAAGACCTTCCACCTCGTGCAGATATTGCCACCACAAGCAATATAGACTCTTACCAGAGAGCCTGGACCCTTTATTACAGAGGGTCAAACAGGCTTGATGCAATAATCATTGCAGGGGTCATCAGCTGGAGATGGGTCCTCAGATCAAATTAAGAACTTTAATTGGATAATAAAGCAGGCTCCATTCACCTCAAGACCAGATTTAACCATGCAAGTGAAGGAGACGCCAGATAGTGTGAAATCCCAAAGGACTCATTTAATAAAAAGTATTACACTTACATTTGTTCAGATAAAAACCAGCGTTGCATACAACATAGTCATGCTCCGGAAGAAGTCCTCTTGACGACGAAATCGGTTGCGTTCCTGTTTACAGTATCTGGATGATTTTATGGCGACCGCCTATGTTGTATGTTTTTTATCTGAACAAATGTAAGTGTAATACTTTTTATTAAAGGAGTCCTTTGGGATTTCACACTATTACACTTACATTTGTTCAGATAAAAAGTTAAAAATGTTCTTCCTTTGCATGGTTAAATCTGGTCATGAGGTGAATGGGAGCCTGGTTTGATTATCCAATTAAAGTTCTTAATTTGATCTGAGGACACATCTCCTGCTGATGACCCCTGCAAAGATTATTACATCAAACCTGTTTGACCCTCTGTAATAAAGGGTCCAGGCTCTCTGGTAAGAGTCTACAAGGGGTGTACCGAAAGTAATGAAAAAGTGGAAATAACTTTTTTTTTTTTTAATTAACTTACATATGTCGTTCAAATTTCACATGTTGGTAGAGTAACACCTCTTTTTCATTGCAGTTACAGATGTGCTCTTAAGTTTACATACCCTGGCAGAATTTATGATATCTTGGCCATTTTTTGGAGAATATGGATAAAAACACAAAAACTTTTCTTTCACTCATGGTTAGTGTTTGGCTGAAGCAATTTATTATTAATCAACTATGTTTACTCTTTTTAAATCCTAATGACAACAGAAACTACCCAAATGACCCTGATCAAAAGTTTACATACCCTGGTGATTTTTGCCTGATACCATGCACACAAGTTGACACAAATGGGTTTGAATGGCTATTAAAAAGGTAACCATCCTCACCTGTGATCTGTTTGCTTGTAATTAGTGTGCGTGTATAAAAGGTCAATATGTTTCTGGACTCCTGACAGACCCTTGCATCTTTCATCCAGTGCTGCACTGATATTCCTGGATTCTGAGTCATGGGGAAAGCAAAAGATTTATCAAAGGATCTGCGGGAAAAGGTAGTTGAACTGTATAAAACAGGAAAAGGAAATAAAAAGATGTCCAAGGAATTGAGAATGCCAATCAGCAATGTTCAAACTCTTGTTGTTCAGCAGCTTTTCAGGACTCGAGATAAATTGGTTAAAGTCCGAGTTATTACCCATAGACCCCATTGATTTGACAACAGTGCAAGAAATGCGCCAGTTGGTAGTAGTGGACGCATTGAAATATCTGGGCATCGTCATGACTAGGAATCCTAACCAATACATTAGTAAAAACCTTCTCCCACTCTTGTCGAAATTCAAACAAAAGATAGGGGTATGGAAACGTTTTCCTTTATCAGTGGCAGGAAGATGCAGTTTGATAAAAATGATTTGGCTGCCACAATTGCTGTATGCCTTGCAAAATTCTCCAGTGCGGATTTGCAAGAAGTGGTTCAACAAATTCGAGAGCCTGTTCAGGGAACTGATATGGAGAGGGAAACAAGCTAGAATACGTCTACGGGTACTTCAGCTCCCGCTACGGGAGGGTGGATTTGCTCTCCCTCATCCTCAGCGATACTTTTTATCTTCCCAACTGCAGCAGTTAATGGGGAGCGGAGCACCGGAAGGGGGTACCCCAAATAGTAGAATCGTATTAATGGGAGCCTCTCATAATACATTAATAGAAGCTCTAGAAGCAAACTCGTTCCATGACACCTATCCAACAATTATAGTGTTAACTAAAGTATGGAAAACAGTCAAACACCAGATGAGATATAATGGGTGTAATGAATATACTCCCATTTGGAACAACCAAAATTTGCAGGAAATCCATAATATAGGAAAAGTAAGAGAGTGGGAAGATCGAGGTATTAAAAAGTTGAGACAACTGTATAATGGTAATACTCTGAAGAAATTCTCAGAGTTGGAAAGTGAATTCAACCTCTCCCTGGGCTCCTTCTATACGTACCTTCGGCTAGAACACGCTCTTAAAACTCAATTTAGGAACTATAGTTTAGTATGGAATGAAATGCCCCTACTCCATAGTATATTGCAGGTAGCCCCGACTAAGGGGTTAATATCCAAGATATACAATCAACTGAGTGAAGAAGCCAACAGTGAATTCTTACTCAACGATGTAAAAGCCAGGTGGGAAGAGGATGTGGGGGTTATAACACAGGCTCAGTGGAAGAGAATCTTAGAGATGGGATCGTTGATATCAGTCTCCCCCCCCCACAGAAGATATCACACTTGTTGTTAAACAGAGCTTATTATACACCTAAACGTCTCTAAGTTTGGAAGAAGATCTGATGATAGATGTCCTAGATGCGGGATGGGATGGGGATGGGGGAACTCATTCACATGATGTGGAGATGTCCCAAGTTGTTTCGCTACTGGGAGGGGGTGATTGATAGTTTGAGAGATATATTTGGCATCGTATTGGAGAAAGAGGCTAAAGTATGCATCTTGGGGTATAGACGGATACAGGGGGAGAGGTAGAGTACCACACTGGCAATTCTGAGAGGTCTATTCCAAGCAAGGAAAAGTATCGCATTAAGATGGCAATCAAAGGAACCCCCCACAGTGAGAGATTGGATGGTTATATTAAAGGAAACCATTTGTAGGGAAAGAACAGAGTATATTAAGAGAGGCAATCTTAAGGAATTTGATAAAAATGTGGAGACCATGGCTGGAGAAGGTAGGAGGCTCTTAATAGGAAGTGAGGAATATAACAGCGTGGGATTTAACAATGAAAGCCCTAGGCAGCCAGGGATTGGGTCTATCAGTACATAACCTGTTGGGTGCTCGTCTATATCTGACAAATAATAGTTAATAGAAGCTGTGTTTGTTAACTAAAGGTGTTGTAAGTCTAACCCTGAGTACTCTGTAGAGGGGAGTGGGATGTTGGGAGGGGGGGATGAGAGGGTAAGGGGAAAGAGTGATGGAGCTAAGTATATATACATATATCAATCTGGATAATATTGAAAATGGCTAGAGGAGCGGACGCGGGAAGTTCCTTAGCCTCTGTTATTATTGGCTTTGGACTGGTTATATGGTACCCGCACCGAGACTCTATAGGTACATATCAATTGGCAGTAAATTAATTTCTAATTTATGATCCTGTGTAATTTCAGCTCAAGGCTCAGGAAATATGTTGAGGGGTAGGGAGGGGGGGGGGGAGTGGGGATAAGAAAATTTCGCCACTATGATGTGAATTTAAGAGGTCTGTAAATGAACGTCAAGCTGAATACGTTTCCAGACACTATTCTCTGATGTGGTGGGGAAAAAAAAAAAAAAAAAAGCAATGTTCAAACTCTAATCAAGAAGTGGAAAATAAGGGGTTCTGTTGAAACCAAACCACGGTCAGGTAGACCAACTAAAATTTCAGCCACAACTGCCAGGAAAATTGTTCGGGATGCAAAGAAAAAACCCACAAATAACTTCAGGTGAAATACAGGACTCTCTGAAAACATGTGGTGTTTCAAGATGCACAATAAGGAGGCAGTTGAAGAAAGATGGGCTGCATGGTTGAATCGTCAGAAGAAAGCCATTACTACGTAAATGCTACAAAGTATCCCTCTTAAAATATGCCAAACAGCACAGAGACAAGCCTCAAACCTTCAGGCACAAAGTCATTTGAAGTGATGAGACCAATATTTAGCTTTTTGGCCACAACCATAACCCTACATTTGGAGTCAACAAGGCCTATGATGAAAGGTACACCATTCCTACTCTGAAACACGGAGGTGGATCACTGACGTTTTAGGGATGTGTGAGCTACAAAGGCACAGGACATTTTTTTCAAAATTGATGGCAAGATGAATGCAGTATGTTATCGAAAAATACTGGAGGAACATTTGCATTCATCATCCAGGAAGCTGCGAATGAGACGTACTTGGACATTCCAACATGACAATGATCCAAAACACAAGGCCAAGTCGACCTGTCATTGGCTACAGCAGAATAAAGTGAAGGTTCTGGAGTGGCCATCTCAGTCTCTTGACCTCAATATCATTGAGCCACTTTGGGAAGATCTGGGGAGATCTGGGGAGATCTCAAAACGTGCAGTTCATGCAAGACAGCCCAAGAATTTACAGGAACTGGAGGCTTTTTGCCAAGAGGAATGGACAGATTTACCAACTGAGAAGATAAAGAGCCTTATCTACAAATACCACAAAGGACTTCAAGCTGTCATTGATGTTAAAGGGGGCAATACACGGTATTAAGAACTGGGGTATGTAAACTTTTGATCAGGGTCATTTGGGTAGTTTCTGTTGCGATTACGATTTAAAAAGAGTAAACAGTTGATTTATAATAAATGGCTTCAGCCAAACACTAAAGCTTGAGTGAAGGAAAAGTTTTTGTGTTATCATTCATATTCTCTGAAAAATGGCCAAGAAATCATAAATTCTGCCAGGGTATGTAAACTTATGAAGATACAAATACAGTGCAGTGCTACGATAGCAACCAGCGGACTAAAATGATATAAACTGCACTCAGTAGCTTTACATTTTCATCCGTGATAAAGCTACCGAGTGCAGTTTCTCAAGGGGTGTGCCCGTCTTCCTACCCAAGATTCCATCTATAGCCACAACTTGTGGTGAATTCCTGTATGACCCGTCTGTTAGCTCACGGGTCCATAATCTAAGGTGAGCAGTTTGGCTAGCAGGTGGTGGTAGCACGGATTAAGTAGCACTTCTGAACCTGTATGAAGCACCCTTATCACCGCAGAGGATAATCTTTCATATCAATTCTACATTTCTTCGCTTCAAAATAGGGGACTTTTTATGGATATAGGTCATGTTTATATCATTTTAGTCCGCTGGTTGTTATCGTAGCGCTGCACTGTATTTATATCTTTGTACTTCTAATGGGTTTATATATTGTAAATAGATACCATGTAGAAGAAATATGCTGTCATTGGATTCTTGATGAAGGAAGGGTACAGGTTGCCCAACATCCACAGAAGACTCGTGACCCACCAAAGTTATGAATGTTATCACACTTCATAATTGTGCAAGTATTCCTTCCAACCATTTAAAGCAGTTTTTTCTAGTTGTTAGCCCTGTAAAAGTCTATCTTTAACTAATTGATGCGGCGCTAACCCAGTTACCTCCAGCCAGGCCTGCCGCATTGTATATAGTTTGCGTGGTGCATTTCTGTGCTGGTATGTCAGTTTCTCTCGGATTAACTTTCTATTGACCTGCTCAACCCATTGGCGCCTAGTGGGAAGCCTGGAAGTTATCCAAAGTTGTGCAATTAGTTTGCGAGCAGTATATAACAGGCAAAGAATCACCGTATGTGCTGAGGGGGATAACATCTCATCGTCCAGGGCACCCAGTAGGCATATCATAGGGTTTCGTGGAATGGTGAAAGTGTAGACCAGAGAAATTGTGTCAAGGACTTCCTTCCAATAACGGAAGAGTTTGGGGCACTTCCAGAGCATGTACAAAAGGTCACCATTGTCCCTCTGACATTTTGGACATAGGGGTGTGTCACGTACTCCCCATTTGTGGAGGCGTGCCGGCATTCTGTATGCCCGATGTAACAAATAAAGATGAGACAGTTTTTGAAAGGCGGATACTGAGACCAGGGGGGCGGGGCAGGGGCAAGGCAAAGATTCCACGTCTCCTCATCCATGGCTCCCACATCCTCCTCCCATTTGCGCCTACAAGGCAGACTGGCTGGGTCTTGGATTGTGTTGAGAAGCATGTTGTAACATCTAGAGATCATACCTTTCTTTTCACTTTCCACTATGATCCCTTGTATCAGTGGGTGGTCTATCAATCTAAGCTCTGTTTGTCTTGACTGCATCTGTAGTGCGTGACGCAGCTGCAAATACTTGTAGAAATGAGTGCGTGGTATATTAAATTCTGATTATATCTCCATGAATGATTTAAGGGTGGTCCCATTGTATAATTGTGTAATGTATTTTATGCCCACACTTTGCCAGTTTCCAAAGCCTCTAATTTGTACAGCTCTTTATAGTTCATGTTTTGCCACAAGGGAGTATGGGACAGATAGCCCCGTATCTCCAGCAGCCTTTTAATATAGGACCATAGTGTTTTTAAAAGGAGTATAGTTGGAGACCCAGGATCTAAATGTGGATAGTCCGCCTCCAGGCATGTCAAAGCCATCGTGTCATCGTCGGCCGTGACATGGAGGAGCCTGCGGATCGGATCTGACGTATCCGTTAATCCCCAGCCTCCCAGCTGTTGTAGCTGTGAAGCGAGGTAATAGGCTCTAGAGTGAGGTGCCGCTAGTCCCCCTTCATCTTTATTGTATTGCAACATCGATAAGCTAATTCTTGCTGTTTTTTTACGCCATATTAGTTCCCTAAACTGGGAGTCAATCCTATCGAACCAGCGCTGAGGAATCCAGACCGGGGAGTTATTAAAAATGTACAGTAATTGGGGTGCCCACACAATTTTTATAAGATTAATTCTCCCTACTACGGATAAAGGCACCAGGCATTAGCTTTATCCCAAAATTTAGCAAGCAGGGGAAATAAATTAAGGGATAAGTATTGAGAAACATCCAGAGATATTTGGATACCTAAATAACGAAAGGAGGACACTACCTGTACCATTGTCGCGCACTCTGGCAAGGGGGTTGTAATGGGGTCTATTGGCATTAGCACCGACTTGTTCCAATTAATGGAAAAGCCAGACAGTGCACTGAAGGCCCTGATGAGAGTCATCACAGCACTCAGTGAGTTCTGTGTGTCACCTAGATAGAGCAACGTGTCGCCAGCATATAACGACACTACATCAGTACCCACTGCACGCTGAAATCCCACTATGTCTCTGTCACCCCTTATTCGTGACGCAAGAGGTTCCAGGGCCAGGGCAAACAGCAGGGGTAACAATGGGCACCCCTGTCTGGTGCCCTGGAACAATGGAAAGGGTTCCGATAGTTCCCCATTTACCCTAATCCGGGCCGAGGGTTGGGCATACGACAGTTTAATCCAGCTAATAAAGTTGGTACAAGGGCCTAAATGGTCCAGCACTTTCCACAGGTAAGGCCACTTGACACTGTTGAAGGCCTTAGCTGCGTTCAGTGAGAAGATTGCGCTATTTCCTGTATTGCTGGTAGGGATCTGTAAGTTTAGAAAGAGTCTCCTGATATTTTGAGCCGTGGATCTAGTGGGTATGAACCCTGACGGGTCTCTGTGTATAAGCTTGTGTATCACTTGTGCCAATCTTGTGGCCAACACCCTGGCCAACAGTTTGACATCAGTCGTGAGGAGAGAAATGGGCCTGTAGGAGTCTGGTAATGTAGCATCCTTGCCTGGTTTCAATAGTAGAACAATGATAGCCTCATTCATAGAATTGGGCAGTGTCCCCTCCTTCAGCGCCTCATTGTACACCTTCAGTAATGTGGGTAATAATGTGCCCGCATATCTTTTGTAGACCTCGGACGGAAGGCCATCAGCCCCCGGGTATTTGTTATTATGAGTTTGTGCTATTGCCGTAGCGAATTCTTCCTCCGTTAGTGGGGCATTAACCACTTCAGCCCCGGAAGGATTTACCCCTTCCTGACCAGAGCACTTTTTATGCGATTCGGCACTGCGTCGCTTTAACTGACAATTGCGTGGTCGTGCGACGTGGCTCCAAAACAAAATTGACGTCCTTTTTTCACCCACAAATAGAGCTTTCTTTTGGTGGTGTTTGATCATCTCTGCGATTTTTATTTTTTGTGCTATAAACAAAACAATAGCGACAATTTTGAAAAAAAAAAAAAAAATCGCATTATTTTTTACATTTTGCTATAATAAATATCCCCCAAAAAATATAAAAAAAACATTTATTTTACTCAGTTTAGGCCGATACGTATTCTTCTACATATTTTTGGTAAAAAAAAAAATTGCAATAAGCGTTTACTGATTTGTTTGCGCAAAAGTTATAGCGTTTACAAAATAGGGGAATGTTTTATGGCATTTTTATTAATAATTTTTTTTTTACTAGTAATGGCGGCGATCAGCGATTTTTATTGTGACTGCGACGTTATGGCGGACATGTCGGACATTTTTGACACATTTTTGGGACCACTGTCATTTATACAGAAATCAGTGCTATAAAAATGCATTGATTCCTGTATAAATGACACTGGCAGTGAAGGGGTTAACCACTAGGGTGCGGGGAGGGGTTAAATCAGTACTAGGGAGTGATTACTAACTGTAGGGGGGGATGGGCTGTGTATGTGACATCACAGATCTCTGCTCCGATGACAGGGAGAAGAGATCCAGTGACACTGTCACTAGGCAGAACGGGGAGATAATGTTTACATCAGCATCTCCCCGTTCGTCCTCTCTGTGAGGCGATCGTGGGTATCCCCGCGGCGATCGAGTCCACGGGACCTGCGACCCGACTCACGGAGCTCGCGGCAGGCGCGCGCACACGGCGGCAAATTCAAAGTAACGTACGGGTACATTACTTTGCGCAGCCGTGCCATTCTGCCGACGTAAATGTACAGGAGTCGGTCGGGAACCGGTTAAGTAAGGCCATGTCTGAGGCCGACAAATGAAGTAATGTACTCTTTTCTAAAAAGCTCTCTATTTCCCTTTCTGTAGGTTGCACTTTAGATGAGTAGATATCCATATAAAATGTTCCAAAGATTTGTATTACTGTGGCAGTCTGCGTTTGAGTGACACCCTGCACATCACGTATGGCCGAAACTGTAGAGGTGGAGCTCTTTGCATGCGCTAGAATAGCTAGCATGTGCCCAGTAGACCCCCCTCTTCAAAATGTGTCTGTTGCAGGAAAAAACATTTGTTTTCAGCCAACTGCAATGCCAGTTGTCTGGACATAAATTGTGCTCCTAACCAAACTCTTTTTGTGTCCTCCGTAGGATTAGCTATATGTTTATCCTCAAAGTCTTTAAGGCCTCTTTCACACGGTCGGACCATTCAGGTCCGCCTGTCAGTTTTGACGGCGGATATGAACGGGCGCTCCATGCTAGTCTATGGAGCGACGGATGTCAGCGGCGACATGTCCGCTGACATCCGACCCGGTCCGATCCGCTAAAAGCAGACGGATGCCTCTACGTTCAGATCTGTCCGTTTTCGTCCAATCTCTCCATAGAAACCAGCGGCGCTTGACCATCTCCTCCCCGCTCAGTGAGCAGAGAGGGACCTGTCATCCGCCGGCTCAGCGGAGAGCAACGGAGAGCTCTCCCGCTGAGCCGGCAGAGGTGGACTCCGTGGAAGCAGATCCACCTCGTGAGAATGAGGCCTTAGTGTCTTGCAAACCTCAATCTCCCATGCTTTTGTATGAGTTTTGATCTGATTAATTGTGGTAATAAATTGCCCTCTCATAAATGCCTTGGCTGCATCCCATACCACATTTAAGTGAGCTGAATGAATGTTGTCCTGAATAAAGAATTTTAATTGAAGGGATGTCCTTTTACTTCCGGTTTTGTTATGGGACAGCCTCCCCAATGGAACACCGATGACAAAAAAGAAAACATCCCTTTCCAAAATGGAAAACAGTTTTGCCTTTAGTTCTACTTTAATGTAAGCTTACATTAGAGGTATAATTGTTCTAAATGGTTTTCGCGTAGCACTACCATAAGACTGTACATTCCAACAATGGAAAACTTTGGAGAAAAATGATGATGACTGGTGGTTACCCAAGCTTCAAAAGCCCTTTTGACTTCCCTCTGCATATCTGCAATACCCATTCACCTCTGTTCTGCTTGTGACTTACCCACAAGTGTCTAGCAGTGGTCAGATGAGAAGGAAAAAAAAAAATAAAAAAGTTACAAAGTGACTGTTTTCAGTATTGGCGCTGCCCCCGTGTCTGTGCGGCTTTTGGTACTGACCCAAGTGCCATATGGTGAATATTTCCCAACTCAACATTTCAGGCCTACGTTTATACCTGGAAGCAGCAAAACAACCTTTATTCATTAGTTAATAAGTCATCAAACTCCAGCATTGCTTGCATGTTATTAGCAGGATTCTGAGATGTTAGCCAGAGCCTTGGGAACGGATTGACCTGCCAGCACGATGCACTTTTATCTAGGTTATTAACAACTTTCTGTAGTCAAAAAAAAAAGGAAGACAAGCAATGGTATGGAAAGGCAGACTGTAAGCTAATTTGGACTCCAGAGAGCAGATTGCACAAACACTGTCTGATTTCCTAAACCCAGACAGACTATTACTCAAAGGGTCACACTTCTCTAGTGGGTTGCTACTGAATACCATTATCACTGCTACACTGAAACATTTCCGGTAAGCCTTAACTCTTCAAAAACATTTCAGATTTTATTTATGTTACTTATATTTAGGAATAATCTGAGCCTCTGCCAGAGGCCTATTTCTTCTGAACATTTTTTCTGCAAATTGCTTAATTGTGGTGCCATATTTTATAACGTTCAGCAATTAAAGTGGTTCGTAAACCCATACATATATCCAGTGAAGTGACTGGCCTCAGGTGATACACAGAGATTAAACAAATCTGCATACATAAGTTGTACCTGTTTATCTGCAGCCCTCTCTCCTCTACAGTCATTCAAAGTACAGAATTTAGACAGCATTTCTCAGCTCCAGAAGGCAGGAGGTGGAAAACCGATGTCACAAACTGCATAGCATAGAGCAGGGAGCCGCGTTCGAAGAAAGGCACACACCCACCTCTACACCGTCTCATAGGGAAACATGCACAGCTGAGGCTGGCAATCACCTGCTGCGTGCTGGAGGGGCAACTAGGGCCACTTCCCAGGATTGCCTGGAATCGGTATAGAAGTGGCTCGTGCACAGAGCAGAGGAATGAGAGAGAAGACAGAAACCACACTGGTTGGTTTGGTTAAAGGCAAGTACACACTATAGAGCAGTGATGGCAAACTTTGGCACTCCAGATGTTTTGGAACTACATTTCCCATGATGCTCAACTACGCTGCAGAGTGCATGAGCACCATGGGAAATGCAGTTCCAAAACATCATCATTGCTATAGAGGGATATGCTTTGTTCATTTTTCATGTCAGAGGATTCATTGTAAAGTCAAAACGAAAACAACTAAACATGGGGTACAACAGGCAGGTATTTCTCCCACATTGCTTTCTGTTCAGAGACTCTAGGGCAGTGATGGCAAACCTTGGCACTCCAGATGTTTTGGAACTACATTTCCCATGATGCTCATGCACTCTGCAGTTGAGCATCATGGGAAATGTTGTTCCAAAACATCTGGAGTGCCAAGGTTCACCATCACTGCTCTAGGGAGTTGATTTACTAAAGGCAAATAGGCTGCTCACTTTGCAAGGGAAATTGCCCGATGCAAGGGAAATTTTTCCCAGAGCTTAGTGAATGTGTAGAAATTTCACTTTGCAAAACATATCCAATCATGTGCATAAAAAAAAAAAAAGAAAGAAAGAAAACACAGCCAGCACATCTGCTAGCTCTGGGGATAATTCCCCTGCAACGTGCAGCTTACGTTGTAATGTGAGGAGTCTATTTGCCTTTAGTAAATCAACCCTTATGGAGAAGACAAACTATCACTGTAAGGCTGGTCGTATCCAGGTGATATTTACTGTAGCAATGGAGTGTGGCATATAAAAGCGTTTAGTCACTAAAAGTAGCACAAATGTTCCAAATGTGGGTAATCAATCATTATTACATACAAGTGCATGCGTAGCAATTGCCTGTTATAACTCATGGGGCTATCATGGGCAATGATCAGTATTAAAAAAATAGAACAAAAAAAATTGCCTGTGTGTTCACAAACTTAACCATCCTTTGGCACAAAGCAACAGCTAACACTTAACAGGGTAGTTACCAAAGACAAATATGTATAATATTTTCAATTCATTGGGTAAATTTGCATAAATGTATATGACTGCAACTCCCTGCTCTTTCACCTAAAGTATCCATGTATGTACATTTATAGTTTAGCAGCCATTTGATTTTTAAATGTTGTAGACCATCATTTTTTACCATTATATACAGTATATAGACAGTTTGTGGTCTGCAGATCTATGGAGGATAACATGCTACCACCAATATTAATGAGGAGCTTCAGCCAGATTCCAAAAAAATAAAAGTCAGCAGCAACAAAATACTGTAGCTGCTGACTTTTAATAAACAGACACTCACCTGTCCATGGATCCAGCGCTGTCCTCACCCGGGCCAGTTCTTCACCGGTCTTTGGGTCCCCAGGGCTGGAGCGTTAACTGCGGGAAGTCGGCTCTGACTCTTTGTGGCTTCACGGCCAGTGTGTCCCACTGTGCATCCATGAGCCGTGCCCTGTGAATGGTCCTGCAGCCTCCTGGGACCTGTGATGTGTCACAGAAGGTTGCGCGGAGGGGCTGGGCAAGGTGAACTTCCACTCGGATCACCTAGGAGATCCAAGCAGAAGTGGAAGCGGCTACCAGCCTACTACACTAGAGAGAAAGGGTAGATCTCCCTGCTGAGACACCACTAGAGAAGGGGTGGATCTCCCTGCTAAGACACCACTAGAGAAGGGGTGGATCTCCCTGCTAAGACACCACTAGAGAAGGGGTGGATCTCCCTGCTAAGACACCACTAGAGAAGGGGTGGATCTCCTTGCTAAGACAACCTTAGAGAAGGGGTGAATCTCCCTGCTGAGACACCTCTAGGAGGGGTGGATTTCCCTGGTGAGACACTTCTAGTGTAGGGATGGATATACCTGGTGAGACACCTCTAGAGGAGGGGTGGATTTCCCTATTGAAACACTTCTTGTGTAGGGGTGGATATTCCTACCAAAACACATACAGGCTAGGAGTAGATATTCTTGCTAAGATACCTCTAGAGTTGGAGTTGGATTGGCTGTGACATGGAGGAGCCTGCGGATCGGATCGGACGTATCCGTTAATCCCCAGCCTCCCAGCTGTTGTAGCTGTGAAGCAAGGTAATTATTATTATTATTATACAGGATTTCTATAGCGCCAACAGTTTACGTAGCGCTTTACAACTTGAGGGTAGACAGTACAAATACAATATTAATGGTCCTGCAGCCTCCTGGGACCTGTGATGTGTCACAGAAGGTTGTGCGGAGGGGCTGGGCAAGGTGAACTTCCACTCGGATCACCTAGGAGATCCAAGCAGAAGTGGCTACCAGTCTACACCACTAGAGAGAAAGGGTAGATCTCCCTGCTGAGACACCACTAGAGAAGGGGTGGATCTCCCTGCTGAGACACCACTAGAGAAGGGGTGGATCTCCCTGCTGAGACACCTCTAGAAGGAGTAGATCTCCCTGCTGAGACAACTCTAGGAGGGGTGGATTTCCCTATTGAGACACTTCTTGTGTAGGGTTGGATATTCCTACCAAAACACATACAGGCTAGGAGTAGATATTCTTGCTAAGATACCTCTAGAGTTGGAGTTGATATCCCTGCTGAGACACTTCTAGTGTAGGGGTGGATATCCCTGCTATGACATCTCTAGGGTAAGGATGGATATCCCCGCTGAGACCTCTAGTGTAGGGATGGATATTTTTACCAAACCACCTTCAGGGTAGGAGTGGATATTCCTTCTAAGACACCTCTGGAGTAGGAATTGATATCCCTACTGACACCTCTAGGGTAGGGAAACCCATCCTGGATAATAAATATCTAGGGTAAGGGTGGATATTCATGCTGACATACAAGGGTAGGGGTAGATATCGCAGCTGGCTATTCCTATCCACTGGCATTGTAAGCTAGAATCCCACTTAAACTTGACACAGCCAAAAAGATGAGGTTGTACACTAAGCCACAAAAATATTGTACATTTTTGGCAGAGAGGCATTTTAGAGATTATATATATATATATATAAAAATATATATATATATATATATATATATATATATATATATATATATATATATATATATATATATATATATATATACACACATACATATACACACACACATATACACACACACAACAGGTAAAAACCACAAAGGGGATTTAGCTACCACTTTAACAACACAAGCTTACGATTATACACCAGCAATATGTGCAATTTACCTTGGAAGCACCCAGTTTTCTTCGTGACGACCATCTCTGCTGCAAGAGAATGACACATTGAAAGTTAAAAAAATAATAAAATAAAAACCTCAGTGGACCGTCAAGATCCAGCCAAAAAAAACATGATCTTCAACATACGTAACAAGAAATGGCAACACAATATTTAACCTGCACAGCAAAAGACAATTTGGTATGGACTTGATCAAAGAAGGGTCTTTTTTGTTTATATATATATATATATATATATATATATATATATATATATATATATATATATATATACACATACACACACATACATACATACATACACACACACACACACACACACACACACATAGTTAGGTCCATATATATTTGGACACAGGCATGATTTTCATACTTTTGGCTCTGTATGCCACCAGAATAAATTGAAAATGAAACAATCCAAATGAATTTGAAGTGCAGACTTTCAGCTTTAATTCAAGGGGCTGAACATAAATATCAAGTACAAAATTTTAGGAACCGCAATCATTTTTATACACAGTCCCCCCATTTTCGGGGGCTCAAATGTAATTAGACAAATGAATATAATCATAAATAAAATGTTCATTTTTAATATTTTTTGCAAATCCTTTACTGACAATGAGTGCCTGAAGTCTGCAACCCATGGACATTACCAAAGACTGTGTTTCCTCCTTTCTGATGCTTTGCCAGGCTCTATCTGTAGCTGTCTTCAGTTGTTTTTTGTTTGTGGGTCATTTTGCATTCAGCAAGTGAAATGCATACTCAATTGGGTTGAGATCAGATGATTGACTGCAGGATATTACACTCCTTTTCCTTCAAAAGCTCCTGGGTTGCTTTTGCAGTGTGTTTTGGATCATTGTCCATCTGTACTGTGAAGCGCCGTCCAATCAACTTTGTTGCATTTGGCTGAATCTGGGCAGACAGTAATTCTCCAAACATTGCAGAATTCATCCGGCTGCTTCTGTCACATCAACAATAAACACCAATGACCCAGTGCCACTGGAAGCCATGCATGCCCATGCCATCACACTGCCTCCACCATGTTCTACAGATGACATTGTGTGCTTTGGATCATGAGCTGTTCCAAGCCTTCTCCACACTTTTTTCTTACCATTATTCTGGTACAGATTAATCTTAGTTTCATTCGTCCAAAGAACAGGTCTGGCTTTTTTAGACTTTTTTTGGCAAAGTCTAATCTGGCTTTTCTATTCTTCAGGCTTATGAATGGTTTGCACCTTGTGGTGAACCCTCTTTATTTGCTCTTGTGAAGTCTTCTCTTGATTGTAGACTTTGACAATGATACGCCCACCTCCTGGAGAATGTCCTTCACTTGTCTGAATGTTGTGAATGGGTTTTTCTTTACCATAGAGAGGATCCTGCAATCAACGTGGACGTCCAGGACTTTATGTTGCTGAGCTCACCAGTGCATTATTCTTTGCTCAGAATGCACCAAACTGTTGATTTGGCCACTCCTAATATTGCTGCTATCTCTCTGATGGATTTGTTCCATTTTTGAAGCCTTACAATGGACTGTTTCACTTGCATGGACAGCTCCTTTGAACGCATGATGTAGGTTCACAGCAATAGATTTCAAATGCAAATACCACACTTAGAATCAACTCCATACCTTTTACCTGCTTAATTGATGAAGAAATAAAAAAGGAGTAGTCCACCTCTGGCCATGAAACAGCTTTTGAGTCAATTGTCCAATTACTTTTGGTCCCTTGAAAAAAGGGGGTATGGCTATTCTACAGAGCTGTAATCCCTAAACCTTTCCCTCCGATTTGGATGTACATGCTCTCAAATTTTGGTAAATACCTGAAAAAAACGAAAATTGTACCTGTGTCCAAATATATATGGACCTAACTGTATATATATATTTTTTTTTAATCATTTTTTTTTAATGGAGCTACTCTGTGCCATGTTTGTCAAACCCCAGTGACCAAAATTAAAGTGAACCATGAAATCACAGCATACAAAAAAGTTACACAAGGGTATAGCAATGGACCAACCTCTGAAGACAAAAAACCCCAACCCCCCCCCCCACCCTGAGGTGCAAGGCTCCAGACAGGGGCAAGGTACTATCTGGGTCCACTTGGGCCAAAGCCAGGTGGTCCCCTATCTTTAGGAACCTGCGGAAGCCAGTCCTCCAGGTATTTGGTGAGGATTCTTCTGAAGAGAGATTTCCCCCCCCCCCATGGGAAGAGAAAAAAGACCACAGATCCTCTCCCTGACATCAGGATGGGCCCTTAAAAGCCCGCACCCTCCATCTCTGTGAGTAAATAGCAAACCAACCACAATTGTAGTGGTAATGCTCATGATAAATATGTGCATAATAAAATGTGAAGTGCAAACCCATAATGTTTTTGACACCCCTGGGATGCCACCTCCAGGTGGGCACATGACTGAAAACACCTTGTGCCTCTCACAAGGCTCTACTTGCGAGTTATCTGCGCTCCAATACTTTAGTCTATACAGCTGCTGTGGTCATTATGAAGGATCCCTATGTACCTCCTTTTCATTTTACATTAAGGAGAATGCAACAGGAGGTGCTGGAACACACAAAGGTGGGCAGCAATACCTGGAAATCCCAGCTGGACCAAAATGGAGACAGGAATTATGGCAAGACAATCTAACTGTTGGAGTACCCAAGACATATAAGGCCCCCTTACATATTTAATGTTGCACGTTAATATTAAAAGGATTACCTACTTCCTGCCAGTAGGCTGTCCTCGAGTTGAAGTGGCTATACTGGGATGATGCCCGCACCTACAGGTATCATTCTGATATGAAATTTTTCAGCCGGCGATTCTTATTTTGAGTGGCTAAAGTAATTTGAGTGGCTAAATACCCACTCGATCACTCTGCAGGTTCTACCATCAGAGCGCGGGAGTGATATGACAGAACTGACGTTGTTCCTCTCTCTGTGTGACCCCGGAAACCGGCAGCGATGAATATGTCGGCACTTTCGGCTTACATGGTCATTAGCGACCAGGAAAGCAACCGATCAGACCGATCTGTGTCTGATCGGTTGCATTGGAGAGATTTGGGGTCTAATAGACCCCAGATCTCTCCATAAAGAGGACCTGTCACGGTCGATACTGTCACAAGGGATGTTGTTCATCCCTTGTGATAGCAAAAAAGTTAATGCAAAAAAAAAAGAAGTGTAATTAAAAAAAAATTTTGTACAAAATACGGTAAATAAAAAAAATGTAAAGCACCCCTGTCCCCCCGTGCTTACGCATTAAATGTCAAAATGTTCAACTACTTCCTGCCCATAGAACATCCTCGGGTTGAAGTGGTTGTAATAAAAAAAATTAAAGCACCCCCATCCTTACGCGCAAATGTGAACGCATACGTTACTCCCGCACGCATATGTAAATGGATATCACACCGATAAGAATGAGAGCAATAATTCTTGCACCAAACCACCTATAAAGGCGTTTAAAGCGTTGCCTATGAAGAATTTTAGGCATCGTAGTTTGCCTGCCATTCCACAGGCAGATGCAATTTAAAAGCATGACAAGTTAGGTATCCATTTACTTGGCGTAACATCTTTCACTGTATACAAAAAAATTAGGGTAAATTTTGTGGGGAATACATTAGAGTGTATTTTTTCCCAAAAAATTGCGTTTAAAAAAAAAAGGCTGCACAAATACCGTGTGATATAAAAAATTGCAACACCCATCATTTTATTCTATAGGGCCTCTGCTAAAATATTATATGTTAGGGCGATCTAAGTAATTTCCCAGCAAAAAAAGTGAATTTTTTTACATGTAGGAGCGAAGTGTCAGAATTGGCCTGGATGCGAAGTGGTTAAAGCGGATGTAAACCCATAGATTTAAAAGTATAGTTCCCCTTTACAAAAAACGTGCCTATGCAGGTAAGGGATGTTTATAGATAAAAAACTGTGCAGCTTTGACTAAGGATGAATAATACCCTTGCTATAGGTGTAGGCCATTTACATACCTCAAGCCTGACTGGAATACTCCCATGACATTACTAAGTGAGGCCTAGTCATCACTGCTCACCTCCACCATCATAGGAGTGAGCTCTTTCTCCGATTCAAACCCCCTCACATACGCTTTCTCTCCCCTGATACAGTAGCTCTGAGCTTAGCATTTGAGAGCTCACACCTGTGATGGTGGAGGTGAGCAGTAACAACTAGGCCTCACTTAGCAACGTCCTGGGAGTACTTCGCAATGTCCTGGGAGTACTTAGCAACGTCCTGGGAGTATTTCAGTCAGGCTTCAAAAGGTATGTAAATGGCCTACACCTATAGCAAGGGCTTTATTCAACTTTAGTCAGAGCTGCTGTTTTACCTACAGAAGCCCTTTATCTGCATAGGCAGTTTTGTAGTAAAGGTGAACTATCCCTTTAAAAGTTTAAGAGTTTAAAAAAAACTGTTACAAGCCTGCCCAACGAGGGATCGAATCGCTCCATCAAATTTGATCTATTGCCAGCTTAATTCACCCCAAAAAGTCAGGTCCATCCTTTAACTTTTGGATGGACTGTCCCTTAACCACTTAAAGACTGCCCACCGCATATACTGCAGCAGGGCGGCTATTTTGCGCAAAACGTTCTACCTGTACGTCATTTTGTGTAATAGATATGGAGGGGGAGCCAATCAGCGGGTCCGCCGGCCACCAGCAATCACTCCACAGAGAGGCAGAACGGGGATCTGCCTATGTAAACAAGGCAGATCCCTGTTCTGACAGGGAAGTACACAGAGATCTTCTGTTCCTTGTAAGCAGGAACGCCGATCTCTGTGTTCCTCCTATTAGTCCATCCCCCACACAGTTAGAAAACACTCCCAGGGAACACACTTAGCCCTTTGATCGCCCCTGTTAACCCCTTCCCTGACAGTGTCATTTATACAGTAACAGCGCATTTTTTTAGCACTGATAACTATTGTGTCACTGGTCCCGAAAAAGGGTCACTTAGTGTGAGATTTGTCCGCCACAATGTCGCAGTCCCGCTAAAAATCGCTGATCGCCGCCATTACTAGTAAAAACAATAAAAAAAATTAAAAGTCCATAAATCCATCCCATAGTTTGTAGACGTTATGACTTTTGCGCAAAACAAATCAATATAGGCTTATTGGGATTTGTTTTACCGAAAATATGTAGAAGAACACATTGGCCTAAATTTATGAAGAAATTAGATTTAAAAAAAAAAAAAAAAAAAAATGGATATGTATTATAGCAGAAAGTAAAAAATAGTTTTTTGTTTTTTTTTAAATTGTCTGACTTTTGTTTATAGCGCAAAAAATAAAAACCGCAGAGGTGATCAAATACCACCAAAAGAAAGCTCTATTTGTGGGGAAAAAAGGAAGTTTTTATTTCGGTACAGCGTCGCACGACCGCGCAATTGTCAGTTAAAAGTAGCGCAGTGCCAAATCACAAAAAATAGCCTGGTCATTAAGGGGGTAAAACCTTTAAGAGCTGAAGTGGTTAAAAAGGTCTGGAGCTTCACAGCAGTTGTAAAACAAGAGTTCCAATGGTATAAAGCCTCAGGAGACATTCATATGCACTGTAGATTTTTTTAATTTAGCTAGTTTCAGCTTTTATCTGGTCATTAGATACAGCTGAAGTGACTGTCCACAAGGCAGTCCCCAGCTTTTTTTTTTTTTTTTTTTTTAAAAACACGTTTATATACAACTGAGGAAGTTGAAGATCTGAAATCGGCAAAACAAACAAATGCACTGACCACGTGCAGACACCTACATTATTTTTTGCATCTCTTATCCTGATGGACAGACTGACATCTGCCACAATCACCCCCATGTCTTCCTCAAGGCTATTGGGATCTTCCAGCCGGAACACTTTTTCGGCAGTCCTACGGGAAATAAATAAAAAAACACCCAATCAGTAAATATCTGTATTTCACTTGGAATGTGGCAGATCATTTGAACAGCAAGTGGTTTCTGCCTCAGTTACACTGGCATATCAGAATATTTCACGCTCCATTGCTCAAAAAACAACTTTCACATTATCCTGACATACCGCAGATCGGTAAACTTTATTGACAAACATAATGAAATTCCAATAGCGTATCATTATTCAAGTCCAAGACACTACGCAAGCCATCTGCCGAACGGGAGCCAAAAAGGTATTTTCAAGACTGTCAGTACTTCATTGGAAGCTCAAAATGCACCTTTTAACAGATCCACTAAAATGTTCCTCTTAGAGGATATAAATAAAACGATGGTAAGTGCTGACAAAGTGCGTGCGTACACAATGTAGAACCCTGCCAGTCAAGAAGACCACTGCACTTAAAATAGAGCCCCTTCCAATTAAACCCCTGGTATGTTAGGAGCTTTAAACTGATGTTGGAATACTACTATTACTATGCCCTAGTGTATCTTGAGTTTAGAGCAATACATAGCACAGTGGCTAGGTGTTAGGACTTCCACCTGGCAGCACTAGGATCGGCGGTTCAAATCCCAACCACAACACTAGGATCAGCGGTTCAAATCACAACCACAACACTACCTGCCCGGAGTTTGCATGTTCTCCCTGAGGCGGCATGGGCTTCCTCCAAAGACAAGCTGGTATAATAGGTTAATAGGCTCCTGTCTAAATTGGCCCTAGTATGTGTATGTATGAATGTGAGAAAGGGCCCTTAGATCTTATCTCCCAGATTTTTGAGAAGGGAATTAGGTACACCTACTAGCAAAAGTATGTAGGCATAGGACACGACCCCTTAAAGGAGAATTAACCCAAAAAAAAAAAAAAAAAAAAAGATTAGTTAAACTCACAAGGGCTTTTTTTTACCACTAATATTCCTTTATAATGGATTTTCAAATTTACAAATGCAGCAATTTAGGATTTGGAATCAAAAGTTTAGCGCTGGGAAAAACACTTTATGATAGATAAATAGTGCATTTTATAAACTATATCGATCAGACCAGAATGAGGGACAGAGGGAGACTGCCCCAAATCAGGGACAGTCCATCGAAATCAGGGACAGTTGGGAGCTATGCCTTAGATTGTAGGCTCCTTGAGGGTAAGGACTGATGTGAATGTACAATATATATGTAAAAGCACTGCATGAATTGCCTGTGCTATAAAAGTACCTGTAATAAAATAAACAATTTGAAAAGAAAACATCATAAGGGGATTTTCAAGGTGCCAAAATCATAACTCCAACAAATATGATAAAATATCGAACAACGTTTTATTACAATATAAACATTGTTAAAAACAATTTCACTGTACTTATCATAAAACCATCACATAATATCCTTGCTGCTTGAGTATATGTGCAGTGACTCAAGCTCTACATGTTTCGCCCAAACTTTGGCTTCCTCAGGAGACTTATAAGTACTGCATACGATGCAACAAGGGTGCCCAGGAACACTGAAAAATGTTAAATAAGGAACTTATGCACTAATGGGATCACCCAAGGGGACACCAATAGCCATAGGAGGGAACAAAGCCCACATATGTATAACCATTAAGCTCAAAATATATCAGGAATTCCACTTCTGAGTTACAATTCACAGACTCCATACAATTTGAGATACAACCCCTCCAATTGTATACCTTCAGAGAGTCAAAAAGGGGGGGGGGGACAAAACCCCACTCCTGTGTGGGATAAATGCAGGTTAAGTGACAAACATGGACCACCCACAGACCACTCCCAGTGGTAGCTACCGCTGGTGCATGTTTGTCACTTGAACTGCATCTGGTCCACACAGGAGTGGGGATTTTGTACCACCCCCTTTCTGACTTTGTGAAGGTACACAATTGAAGTGGTTGTATCTCCATTTGATTGGAGGGTGCGAATTGTAACCCATAAGATGTGGGATTCTCAATGAATTTCTATCTGAATGATACATTTGTGGGTTTTGTCCCCTTGGGCATAATTTCCTTTTTAACATTTTTCAACTATCCAGTGTTCCCAAGCACCCTTATGGCATCTTATGTAGTACTTATAAGTCTCCTGAGGAAGTCAAAGTTTTGGCGAAACATGTAGAGCTGAAGTCACTGCACATATACTAAGTTATATTTCTTGTTTTTTTGGTTTAGTTATTTTTTTTAAATTAAAACAAAACATGTGAAAATTAGGTGTGCTACTCAGGCTCAGAGGTGTTTTAGTCCTGTGCCCACCGCTGAAAATACCAGCCTGGGAAGGAGCTTGTCTCAGCTCCAGACGTGAGGCTGCCACATACTCTATCAGCAAGTTTGCTTTGATGTGTGGACTATGGGATATTTTTCTTGCTACAAAATAACAAACATGTTATACTTACCTGCTCTGTGCAATGGTATTGGCCCCAAATCTCCTTCTCGGGGGTCCTCCTTCAGCGATCTTGGTTCCCCCTCTTCTCTGTACACCGCCAGAGGAAGCCATTTCCTATGAGGGCACACCTGCGGCTTGCCCCCGAGCTGAGCTGCGTGTGTCCATAAAAACACAGCCCAGCTCAGCCCCCGCCACTTTCGGTTGACAGCATCTGATTGACATCAGCAGGAGCCAATGGCTTCCGCAGCTGTCTCTTAGCCAGTGAGAGGGGAGAGAGAGAACTAGCACTGCTGCAGAGGGCACAGCTCTGTATTGATACAGGACTCGGGTAAGTATGTAAGGAGCAGGGTGGGGGGAACAACTAGTGGAAGGTTGTTTACCTTAATGCAGGTAATGTAGTATCGTTAAAAAAAAAAAAAAAAACATTTTGGCTTTAGAACCACTTTAATTGAGGTTCATCATTTATGCTATTAGTGTTCTGGCTTGACAGACTTCTGCTAAGTACTGCTTCTGATGGGACTTAATTGGAAATCTTCTGTGTAGTTGCAGCTCAAGTAAGTACTCCTTATGCATTTCAATCTGATCTGCCTTTAGTTTATTATTTTCTAGTGTGGGGGTGTTCATTTTAGTGCCCAGCATTTTTATTGTGGCCATATGACTATGGAAAGCAGGCTATTTACAGTAGGCATATAGTGTGCATGAACAAGGACACTGGCATAACCAGTCAAGTGAACATTTAAGTTGATGCCATTATGGGGAAACTTGTCAACATTTTTATTGGCTATGATGCTGTGACATACAGTATGGCAACGTTAGCAAATGGTCACATGTATGAACCTGGCCTAAACAACAGGTTGACCTAAATCATGATCAGTCCATGTAGGCATGCAATTGTCACCAACCACAGGACCACCAAAAAAATGGGTCACTGTGCCTGTCAATACTTTCGATGGACTGTAAAGGAAACCATCTTTATAGCTAGACTAAAACATGCAGTTTTGGGTATATTTATATATTTTTGTTTCACAAAGAATTTTTTTCAAAACAGTGAAGAGCCACAATAATGGCACAGAACACAGGCAATGTGTACAGAGGTGGTACAATTTAAGAAATGTACCAAAGCACAGTAATGTAAGATATCCATGACTAGCACAAAATATAAAAGGTAGTGATGGTGCTGATGAAGGATGCTGCATGGTACAAATTTCAGACACCTCTTCAAGAGTAGGGAGGTGTAGTGCCAAACGGTTCATAGCAAAGACACTAAAGAAAGCAGGAAGAAATGGAGAAAGGCAGAATTGTAAAGAAGAAAATCAAAGGAAGCAAGGGGAAAGGAGATGGGAGTGGGGTACTTACCTGGGATGGGCAGAGAGAACAGGGAAGAAGAGAAGAGAGAGAGAGGAGGGAGAGGAAGTGGTCTCATGTGGGCCAGCTGTATGAAGGCCAAAGGGCTGCTTCGAACGACTTCAGACGGAGAGCAGGGTTTGGTCTATATTTAGGTCAGCATTATAAGATATCCAGGGGTCCAAAACATTCAGATATTTGGCATGAGAGTCTTTGAGGATGGAAGTAAGCTTCTTGTGGACCATGGGCCCCATCAGTCATTATTGAACCTTGGCAAAATTGAGGAAAGGTTGTTTCCAGGCTCTGACTAATGTTTCCCAAGCTGCCAGAAGCACAAATCTCACCAACTAACTCTGTATATTTATATATATTGTTTTTACATGCAATTTAATTAATAAATAGAGAAGGACACCTGAGTAACATACTGCCGTTCATGTAATGATTCAGTTTTATGGGGTACCTCCAATTTTGCGGAGGTTCTTCCTGCCTATTCTTCGACAGGCAGGAGCAGCAGAGAGGAGACACTACCAGGAACCTCCTAGTGTTGTATGTACACATTAGGTCTGCACAGAGATTACACACTTCACTGGTTTATTCACTTGCCCAGAACAGAAGAAGTCTAGATAAATACACACATAGTAGATGGATTTTGATGGATATTGCATTATTCTCTCAAACACCCCAAAGTAGATTATTTTATAACTTACTTGTTTAGTTCAAGCTCTTGAAGATCTAGGAAAGCAGATCCCATGAAGTCATCCGTTGTGAAATCTCGATCATAAACCTTCAAGATAAAACCAAAATAATTACATTGTAAGTAACACAAAGAATAACTAAAAGGCAAAAGGTTTTCTTTAGTTTTGGATAGAGTGGCAATGGAGCACCTGACAGTTTTTATAGCGGTCTGCGCCCCCCGTTAGACAGATTCACGCTCTCCATTTGTCCTGTTTACCATTGGCATTGAAAGTAAAAGAAAGTCCCAAATTTTGGGATGCCCCCAGAAAAGTAATAGAGGGGAAACCTTTCAATGGGGACACTAGATCTGGTGGCATAGGGGTCCCCGAGGATTCCCTTAATTTTCAGGGATTTCCTCTCACTTCCTGCTTTGGCTATGAGGCAGGAAGTGAAGGTAGTCCCGATGTTTCGTTTTGTGACCTACTGTTTAGTTCTCTGGTGCCTAAACTGCAGCTCTCAGCAGTCTGTAGTGGGAACATTAATTAGGGTAATAACATTGATCTCTACTAGCCTCATGTAACATGTTCTTAGTGTCATATTGTCTTCTGCAGCATATCCCCAACCAACAATGTATTGTGTCCACACTCTCTGACCCTCATTTCCTCTATTAGGTCTGTCGTTTCTGACAGTCCTTGCAAGCATTACACACAGTATACCGTGAGGGAAAAAAGTATTTTCTCCCTTGATGATTTGTACGTTTGCCCACTGACAAAGAAATGATCAGTCTATAATTTTAATGGTAGGTTTGTTTTAACAGTGAGAGACAGAAAAAAAACACATTGCAAAAAGTTATAAATTGATTTGCATTTTAATGAGTGAAATTAGTATTTGATCCCCTATCAATGAGCAAGATTTATGGCTCCCAAATGTCTTCTATACAGGTAATGATCTGAGATTAGGAGCACTCTCTTAAGGGGAGTGCTCTTAATTTCAGCTTGTTACCTGTATAAAAGACACCTGTCCACAAAAGCAACTAATCAAACTCCAATCTCTCCACCATGGCCAAGACCAAAGAGCTTTCCAAGGATGTCAGGGACAAGATTGTAGATCTACACAAGGCTTAAATGGGCTACAAGACCATCACCAAGCAGCTTGACGAGAGGGAGACAATAGTTGGTGCGATTAATTAGTAAATGGAAGAAACACAAAATAACTGTCAAGCCGCGTACACACGAGTGGAATGTCTGACAGAAAAAGTCAGACAGAAGCTTTTCATCGTCTATTCCGATCGTGTGCATGCCTCATCGGACTTATTTTTTCAAAAATTCTGACGGACCAAGAAATGGAACATGTTCTAAATATCTCAGACAGAACCTATTCCTATCGGGAAAACCGATCGTCTGTATGCTGTTCCACATGCTCTGAAGCAAGTATAAGACGGAAGCTATTGGCTACTGGCTATTGAACTTCCTTTTTCTAGTCCTGTTGTAAGTGTTGTACATCACCGCGTTCTGGACGGTCGGACTTTGGGTTGACCATGTGTAGGCAAGACAGCTTGAATGGAATTCCGTCGGAGAAACCTTCGGAGTTTATTCTGATGGCAAAACCGGTCGTGTGTACGTGGCATTAATCACTCTCGGTCTGGGGCTCCATGCAAGATCTCACCTCGTGGAGTTTCAGTGATCATGAGAACGGTGAGGAATCAGCACAGAACTACACAGGAGAATCTTGTCAATGATCTCAAGGCAGTTGGGACCATAGTCACCAAGAAAACAATTGGTAACTCTATAGTCTAAAGTTTGTTATTTAACATCTGAATGATTCAGAGGAGAACTTTTTTTTGTTATTTTGTCTCTCACTGTTAAAAAAAAAAAAAAAAAACCTACCTAATTATAGACTGATCATTTCTTTGTCAGTGGGCAAACATACAAAATCAGCAGGGGATCAAATACTTTTTTTCCCTCACTGTATTAAAGAATAATGTGCAGCCCTTTGTGGATGTCATGGGCCATATTTGAGGTCCCATTTAGCTCAGAAGTTGACAACCACTGATCTAGGTGAGGGGAGTCCAACTTAAAAGGGCCACAATTTGTATCCACAATTTGAGTGGAGAGCTGCATCTAAACTAAGGAAGTAGTACATACATCATTTTTTTCTACCACAAATAAAGCTTTCTTAGTGATAATGCCCTGTAAAAAATGTTTTATTCTATGCACTCTATAGCCAAAAAAATGTAACAAATCTGAAAAAAATATTGCTTTTCTAATTAGACGCTTGTATAAAAACAAATATAGTATACATTTATATTTGAAAATCTGTCCTGTTTTTAATGACACTAAAAGGCATAGAGAAGTTATTTAGAAACTAAACAAAGTAATGTTTCTCTAATTTTGCGCAATTCTTAAATGCAACATTAAAAGTACCGTATATACTCGAGTATAAGTCGAGTTTTTCAGCACATTTTTTTGTACTGAAAGTGCCCCCCTCAACTTATACTCGAGTCAAGCACTTTTCTGCAGCAAAAAATGTCATTTTCCGAACCGACTTTGGGGCCCCATATCTCAAGGCCAATTGGTGCTAGAAACCCCAAAGCTGGAGTTCCTAGCACCAAATGGCCCCGAGATATGGGGCCCCAAAATCAGTTCGGAAAATGTCATTCTCTGCTGCAGAAAAGTGCTTGACATTTTCTGAACCGACTTTGGGGCCCTGTATCTCGGGGCCACTTGGTGCTAGAAACTCCAGCTTTGGATATTTTATGGTGCTAGTTCCACTGGGTTTGCACACCAAATTGTTGGGCATTGTTGACCCTCTTTTCCACTTACAGTAGCTGTGCATTTCTCACCCTCGTCTTATACTCGGGTCAATAAGTTTTTCCCATTTTTTTGTGGTAAATTAGGGCCTCGACTTATACTCGGAACGACTTATACTCGAATATATATATATATATATATATATATATATATATATATATATATATATATATATATATATATATATATATATATATATAGGAAATAGAAAATGCATATGTAATTGACAACCACAGCTGCCTCCATGACATTTACTAACTACAATATATATATATATATATATATATATATATATATATATATATATATATATATATATATACACACACACACACACACACACACACACACATACACACACAAACATACACAGTATATATCTACATAAGGAAGACTATATTTATTAAAATCACCTTAATATGCAGCTTTTGATCAAGATTCTGAATAGGCAATACGAAAACTTCATCCCACATCGGATTCAGGTTCTTGTAGACAACTTTACTTTTATATAAAGTCTTTTTGTTTAGTTTGAACTTCACGTAAGGATCGCTGGTACCTGTGGTGGACAGAAGAACATAAATAGCACAAATTAGTACATTATTGGGCTTATTTGGGAAGCCCATAAAAGGTGCAATTACTGTATGGCTGATACAGACATCAACTGGTAGTCTTTGCTCACATGGGTGTATTGAGGCGTACACCTGAGCGAGGGTTGTGTTTCAGCTTCACAGGTGTTCCGTGCATGCATGTAGCTCCATTCATGTTAATTGGGATGCAATGGCTGCATGGACATAGCTTCTGCTCCTAATTTGACATCCATGTGGGTGCTGGTCCTAAAACCACACTGCATGCCTTCAGACACACGCACCCACTGTGCAGCCACCTTGTCCCAGTTGACATGAGTAGGACTGGCTGCATGCGGATGCATGGAATACACGACCCTCATGTGTACAGTTGTATGCTTAAGTACGGCTTTGTGAATGAGGCCAAATACATTTTTTACTACCCTGACATGAGTAGATTGAGATTTAATTGGTTGCTCTGGGTTATTATATCCTTCACACAAAGGCTTGAGGCAATTCAAAGTGCAATTATGTTGTGCAAACATAATGTACATACATCACATAAAAATGTATGATTGGGAGAATTTAAACTCTGTAAAGAAAAAAAAAAGCTATGGTGAATATTGCATTCTTTGAAATCAGATACAAACCTGAGAAACCTGCCTTTAGCATATTTATTAGGATTTCTATTATTAGCATTTAAAATGAACCTATCATTAACATTACAAATCTGCACCAATAAATTCCCGACATATCACAATATGCAGGTATAATTAAGAAGCTGTATCTTTTATTATTAAAAACAGTCCTGGAGCTTGAGTCAGGGACTTTGCCTAGACTGAGATGATGTAGTCTGCTGCAGGCAGGAGGAAGCATTTCCTTAATCTTCATCCCCCAGTCATAAGATTGTAACAAGTCAGAAAGTGATAAGAAACAGGGGCTGGTCTGTGTCAGAGGCTAAGGGTAAGGGTGGCTCTGATGGGGGCCCTGATGTAAGGGGAAACTCTCTGGACTCTTTTGTAAAGGAAGAGGGTTGCTTTGGTGACCAGAGACCCCCTCATATCAAAAAGGTCCCCTTAACATGCCAGTCTGCAGTGTTCCCCTTTACATCAGGGTCTGCACTGAATGGGGGAACCCTGCAGACTTTGAGGTAAGGGAGAACCCTGCAGACTTTGATGTAAAGGGAACTCTGTGGACTCTGGTGTAAGGGAGAACTCTGTGGACCATGATGTAACAGAGAACTCTGTGGAGTCTGATGTAAAGGGGAACTCGGATGGAGAATCTGAGGTAGGGGGGAGTCTGATGAAAACTCAGATTGGGACTCCGAATAAAAATGTAAAAAGTTTGGAGACACCTGTTTCACACCATGTAAGATTCTTACATGGCCCGCTAGCACTTCCTCCAGCTATTCAATTGATAGTCCATACCCCGGTATAGGCAGAGAGCTGGAGGAAGAGTCTTCAAGAGCCTGGCCATCCACTGATGGTGGGTACAATGCTGTCCAGGCTCCTGTGAAAATAATAATCCATTTTTCCTGCAAATATATGTGTATTTATTATTTTTTAGTGGAACTAAACCCTCCTATCATTTTCAGCCAAAAACAGTTTGGTTAATAGCACATCCAATGTGACAGTTACATTCCCACTGTTTTTTGAAATGGTTAAATTGATAGATTTAGTTCCGCTTTAAGAGCGATACAACTTCCATAGTAGGCATCCAAGAAAAAGAAGGGAATGGTATCCAGGGAAAAGCAGCAGAGGGATTAAGGTCCATTCACAACCTGAGTGTAGCAGGAATACCTGTTTCTGCTCACCTTTTTTTCGCGCGAGTTTCACGTGTTAACACGCTTTACACCTAGTGCAAACCATTCACTTCAATAGGTTTGCCATATGTGCGACTAACGCCCCAATATAGGTCCAGAAATGTTTCGGTCGCAGAACGTTGGGCGTTTTTTTCAGTACGCATTTAGGCACATTTGCAGTGCATCTGCTACCCACGCTTGAGCTGCCATTAACAAGTGCGACCGACGATTGCAGCGCATTCCCAAAATGCAAGGCAAAAATGCACATCTTTGTGTTCCAGGCGCAGGTGTGAGTGCAGCCTAAGGGCCAAGGCTGAGCAGGGAAATCAGTAGGAATTCACGCTATTCTTGCGAATGAAGAACATTCGACCTGAACAGAGAACAGTCAACCTCCAGCTGTGCTGGCATTAGCACTACATGCAGGTTCGCAAAACTGAGGACGTCATTTATTATGGCGAAACATGTCAAGCTAGGAGACACGGTGTGTTGAAGTAAGCTTTAGATGCCTACAGCAAGTTTTAGGATGCTAGACAGTAAGCTTATCGCAGTTTTGGAGAATTTGTGAGGACCTTTTACGTTCCATCAGTTATTATAGCAAGCTTCTGTTACTTTCATTTTTGCTGAGAACTGTATTTAAACACTTAAATGTTCTTCAATAAACCATGCTGGTATACACTATGTGGAGCCAGTTTCTCTTTTATTTTTAAATGTCATTTGTCCATCTGGAGCACAGAGAGTGGAAGGGAGTTATCGGCTGGAGTCTGAGTGGAGCCTGTGTTAGCTGAGACCTGATCGTTGGTTGGACCTCGAAGAGTGGAGGATCCCTCTCTGGGCTGCTCCTTGGGACCACGGATCATCAGTTACCATCGGGGGCCGGTTCCTGTTTCCACGGGTCTTTGAGGCCACAAAGTGCATTTGACCTCTCTTGCTATATGGTAACGAGGGTCAACTCCATTTGGTAAGTAGGGATTTACCTGTTTATGTATCAGCTGAGAGTACCTACCTTTGTTGTATCATTCACTGTGGGATAGTATGAATTTCACTTGTATATGAATCAGCTGGGAGTACCAGCGTTTGTTGCTTCTTTCACAGTGGGATATACAGCACGTTCATAAGGACGTTTACTTCACCTTTTTGCTACATTACCATCCTTTTGCTTGGACTTTTTTTCACTGGATACATATTTTACACCCATTATATATACACAATTGTGCTTGGTTTGTTAAATGTCAATTTTTGTAGAGGATTTTTTTCACTATTTACTTTTATATACCCTGTTTCCCCGAAAATAAGACCTACCATGATTGTCGGTGATGGCTGCAATATAAGCCCTGCCCCCCAAATAAGCCCTAGTTAAAGTCCTTGTAGGTCTTATTTTCAGGGTAGGGCTTATTTTCGGGGAAACAGGGTAGGGCTTATTTGGGGGGTAGGGCTTATATTGCACCCATCACCAACAATCACACTAGGTCTTATTTTCAGGGAAACAGGGTACTATTAGGCACCTTGCTAGCGCTGTTTTGTTTGTAGGATTTTCCTCAGACCCATTTCACACTGGAGCGTTTTGCAGGCGCTATAGTGCTAAAAATAGCGCCTGCAAACCGCCCTAAAACAGTTGCTCCATTCACTCCAGTGTGAAACCCCGAGGCCAGGGCGTCAGAAAAAGTCCTGCCAGCAGCTTCTTTGGATCGGTGAACTCACCGCTCCTCCACCGCTGCTCCCCATCAAAATCAATGGGGCAGCGCTGCAATACCGCCGGCAAAACGCCGCTCCGGCGGAGTTTGGCGGGCGGATTTAACCCCCTTTTGGCCGATAGAGGGGGGGGGTTAAAACTGCCTCTGCTAGCGGCTGAATAGCACCGCTAAAGTGACGGTAAAGCGGCGCTAAAAATAGCGCCGCTTTACCGCTGACGCCCCCAGGCGCTAGCAGTGTGAAAGGGGTCTAAGACACCGTTTTCACATTTATCACTAGATTGAAAACAGCTGCTGCATAGAGTTTTTGTTAGTTCACGGTTTATCCTAAGTGTGAATGTTTTTGTTATATATACATACACATTACTTACATATATATATATATATATATATATATATATATATATATATATATTTTTTTTTTTTTATTATTTAAATACACCCCTTGATATACAGATCTCTCAACATCTACCACTGCAAAGTCTTCTAAGCAAAAGGTGATGACAACATGTTATTTATCTACACATCTTTCTCCTCCAGTATGTAGCTCCTAGCAGTTGATTCTGCATTTGCAAAATTTTCAAGACAAAAATGGCAATTTTTTTTAATTTTATTTGGCCAGTGCACCAAGCCTCAGAATCACAAATGTCTTTATAAATATACCCCCAACATGGTCAACATCGGAAACTCCAACATGACTACAAAACAGAAGAACAGGGTGACAGCCCTCCCGGATATTACACACAGTTTTTTATTGCCATGTATAAGGTACGGAACATTGAGAACGGTTCATCCCAAGTTCATTATGGCACATTTCCTGGAGGATCGGCCAATCATTTGGATATATTTAATTTAAAAAAAAAAAAAAAAAAGAAAAGAAAGGGAAACAGTGGGAAAATCTCTAATAAAAAGAGAGCTTTAATTAAATGAGATTGCTACTCAGGGATCAGGGCTTCATGCCCGTCAGCTTACTTTCAAAATAAATATCTCAGAAGTGGGCCTCCATGGTGTCACTTTCTCACAGGCGGTGCATGCTGGGTAATCCCTAGGCATCTTGACAGCTACATAATGTTCACACCGCTTGACGGGTGAATGGCGGCCACTTGTGTGAAAGGAAATATTAATGCCTGGAATTAATAGAAGAAGGGGCAGCGATTTACAAAGCCGGGACGAGGAAATGTGTCAGGTTAGCACAGTGTTAATTGTTGAAGGGAATAATTGAGGAGGAACACACGGAGCTGCCGCGTCTCACCATATTGTCTTACTGTCAAAGCCGTGGTAACATCTCAACTAGCTGCTTTATGTGAGGCCGATCTACAGCGACGGGACGCACAGATGAGGCTGGTGACAGCGCGTCAACTGGGTGCCAGCGCCGAGACAATATGAGAAAGGCATCGGACAAACCCACGTGCTCAAATATCATCAATGTCATTAAAAATATTTAGGCGACAAAAAAAAAAAAAAAAAAAGCAATGTGCATGACAAAATATAACAGAGAATTAAGACACAATATTAATATTCTTCTGCGCTATTCCAGACAACACTGAAAAAATTGTTACATAGTTGGTAAGGTTGAATAAAGACACTAATCCATTCAGTTTAAGTTGTGTGGGTTCATGTTGAAAATCATTTCTCATATCCCTATGTACTGTATTCACTAAGATGCTCGTCCAAAAGATTTTAGAACTGTCAATACTTCCTGCTGACACCACCGATTGTGGAAGGGAGTTCCACATCCTTCCCCCCCCCCCCGACAGTGAAAAACCCCCTATGCAATGTAAAGCAGAGCTCCACCTAAAAGGGGAAGTTCCGCTTTAAAGTGGTTGCAAACTCTTAAAAAAAACCAAAAAAAAAAACCTGCAAGACAAAGGCATAATGAGCTCGTATGCATAGCATACAAGCTCATTATGAATTACTTACCTGAGATTGAAGCCCCCGCAGCTGTCCTCGTTCACCGCTCCGGCGGCCGACATCGCTCCCAGGGGTTACTTCCGGGTATCGTGGCTCCGGAGCTGTGATTGGCCGGAGCTGCGATGACGTCACTCCCGCGCATGCGTACGGGAGCTGCCGGTAACGGCACAGTCTTACTGAAGCAACGGCACGTGAGTGCCGTTGCTTCAGTTTGCTTAAGTGCGCATGTGCAGGTTTAGAGGATATCCAGTGTAGCTACAGGTAAGCCTAATTATAGGCTTGCCTGTAGTAAAAAGTGGTTGTAAAGGGTTTAAAACCACTTTAAGGCCTCCTCCCCGCTCCGCTTTGGAAAATGGAGCTTTTGGAGGGGGGGGGGTCGAGTGGGTACCCGATTTTGACAGGTACCCGCTCCAACCGCCTAGGCGATCAGAAGTGGAAGTTCTCCTTCCCCCTCTCTCCCGCAGTCTTCTGGGACATGTGACAGGTCGCACAAGACTGCGGAACCATTCACAGTGTGCAGTGGGCACCCGGCTGTGAAGCCGCATAGTAAAGATGCCTGCGCCAGGGAGAGAGGACACAAGGTAAAAACGGCTGGGCCGAGCACATCACTGGATCCTGGGACAGGTGAGTGACTGTTTATTAAAAGTCAGCAGCTACAGTTTTTGTAGCTGTTGACCTTTCATTTTTATATAGGAGATTGGAGCTCCTCTTTATGGTTAAACTGCCCCCTTTTCAATTCCATTGAGTTGCCCCATGTCTTTCTAATGCCGCGTACACACGAGCAGACTTTACGGCAGACTTGGTCCGGCGGACCGGAGTCTGTCGGATAATTCGATCGTGTGTGGGCTCCAGCGGACTTTTTTTTCCCAAAAGTTCGACGGACCTAGAAATAAAACATGTTTCAAATCTTTCTGACGGACTCGAGTCCGGTCGAAAAGTCCGCTCGTCTGTATGCTGGTCCGACGGACAAAAACCGACGCTAGGGCAGCTATTGGCTATGAACTTCCTTATTTTAGTCTGGTCGTACATCATGTACGAATCCGTCGGACTTTGGTTGATTGTGTGTAGGCAAGTCCGTTCATTCGGAAAGTCCGTCGAAAAGTCCGCCCGTGTGTACGCGGCATTACAATTTCTGAGACTAAATAGTTTGAGGTATTTGTATATCATTATCATATCTCCTCTCAAACAAATTTGCTTGTAGTTGTTCCTCATAATTGAGGTCCTCCAGTCCCCTTATTCATTTTGTTGCCCTTCTCTGGACTCTCTCCAGCTCCAGGACATCCTTCCTAAGGCCCGATGACCAGAACTGGACGGAATATTCCAGATGTGGCCGGACCAGAGTTTGTATAAACTGGCAGGATTATAGTTTTATCTCTGGGAGTAAATTCCCTATTTTATACATGCTAATAGTCTGCTGGCTTTGCCTGCTGCAGCTTGACACTGCATGCTATTGCTGAGTCTGTCTTCTAATAGGACCCCCAGATCTTTCTCCATCCTGGATTCCCCCAGAGGTTCTCCCCCAAGTGAGTAACTTGCGTTTATATTTAATTTAAAAAGCCTAGGCTTATGTCATCATGCACAGCTCTCTTTCACTCTTGTGAGAGTTTGCCAGGAACTGAGGGGGGGTGAGTCATAAGAGGGCCAATGAGAGCTGCAGGGCTGGAGGTGTGTGTCTGTGTAAATACAGGAAGTGAACAGGCAGCAGCTTCAGCTGCCCACAGTTAGAATGGTTGCAGCCAGAGGGAGATTTCTGCAGCATATTTGGCAAGTACAGAATCACAGTATATATAAAATAGGCAAAGTGGTTGGAGGGAAGCTTCAGAATGGTAAAGATGTTTTAATTACAAATTATGTGCGCAGACTGCTGTTCCTCTAACACAGTGGTTCTCAACCTGGGGGTCGGGACCCCCTCGGGGGTCAAATAATGATTTGCCAGGGGTCACCGAATCCTTGGCTGTTCCTGAAGCCTGCACTGCTCTCCCAGCCCAGATTTCAGCATAGGTGTCACTGCTACGAGACACCACAAAGTTGGAGACACAGTGAAGCCGGAGACGCAGTGAGTAACACTACCTGTGATTATAGTTGCCATTAAAAGTCCCCACTACAGTTCTCAGATCAGCAGATGACCTTGATCAAGAGCACCTAAGTTGGCTGATCAGAACTCCCCCCAGCACTGCCACTCATACCGTCCCCCCCCCCCACCACGGAGTAAGAGAAGGAATAAAAATAGAGAATACATGGAAGGGAGAGGAAAAGAGAGGGCAGAACAAAGAAAAAGGGAGAGAAAGAATAAGAGAAAGAACAAGAAAGACGGCTAGAAAGAGGGATGGGGGTAAAAAAAATCAAGAAATTAGGATAGAGAGAGGTAAAAGGGAAAGAAAGGAGAACAAAGAGAAAGAGTGGTACTTCCTAAAATGTACGCTAAGGGGTTTTAATAGTGTATGAGTGGAAGGGACTCAGGGAGCGCTAAATGACCATGGGTTAGCGGTGCAAATTACTTGTCTTGCCTTGGGTGCTGATAACCCACGCTATGAAAATAATTTTACGATTAGGGGTCTCCACAACTTGGGAAATTTTATCAAGGGGTCACAGCACTAGCGAGGTCCAGAACCACTGCTCTAACAGCTTTTGAACTCCTTTGGGTTGCTAGTGAACCCACTTCACAGTTCTAATATCAATTGCTCCTCTCCACCGCTTTTCTATCCATGCCGGGTTATATTAACCACTTCAGCCCCGTAAGGTTTTACCCCCTTAATGACCAGGCCACTTTGTGATACAGCACTGCGTTATTTTAACTGACAATTGCGCACCCAAAAAAAGCTGATGTCCTTTTTTTCCCCACAAATAGAGCTTTATTTTGGTGGTATTTGATCAACTCTGTGGTTTTCATTTTTTGCACTATAAACAAAAAAAAAATGATAATTTAAAAAAAAAAAACACTATTTTTTACTTTCTGCTATAATAATACATATTTAATTAAATTTTTAAAAAATCAAATATCTTCATCAGTTTAGGCCAATATGTATTCTGCTGCATATTTTTGGCAAAAAAAAAAATATAAAAAAAAAAAATCAAAATAAGTGTATATTGATTGGTTTGCGCAAAAGTTATATGGCGTCTACAAAATAGGTGCTAGATTTATGGCATTTTTATTTATTTTCTTTACTTGTAATGGCGATGATCAGCAATTTTTAGAGGAAAACGGCGGACAGATCGTACACCTAGCTGACACTCTTTTGGGAACCAGTGACATTATTACAGTGATCAGTGCTAAAAATATGCACTGACACAGTTTAAATGACACTGGCAGGGAAGGGGTTAACATCAGGGGCAATCAAAGGGTTTAACGGTGTTGTCTCAGTGTGTTTCTAACTGTGTGGGGGGATTGGGCTCACTGCAGGGATACTCTGATCCGTGTTCCTGTTTAGCAGGAACATTAGATCAGAGTGTCCATGCCTGACAGCACAGCGGTCTGCTTGTTTGCATAGGCAGACCGCCGTACTGTCTCTGCAGGGAGCGATCGCGGGTGGCCGGTGGACATGGCGTCTGCCGGGCTGGCTGATTGGCTCCCCCTGTGGCCAATCATCATGCGATCGTGGCTCCGGCGGGGCGCGCGTGCCCCCCCCCCAGTGGCTATTGACAAAATAACATACAGGTACATGATTTTTGCACAATACAGCCGCATTGCCACAGTATATGTACGGCAGGCAGTGGGGAAGTGGTTAAGGAGTGGGAGCGGGACCTACAGACTGAGTTCACTGAGAAACGACTGCTTCATTTATACCAATTGACCCACACCAGCTCGCTAGATACCAAAACACAAGAAAATAATTATAAGCTACTGACCAAGTGGTACGGGCAACCCTAGCCTGGATTTATCCCTCTGACCTATGCTGGTGGGGCTGCGGCCAACGGGGCTTGCTCCTGCATGTGTGGTGGGAATGCCCCTTAATTAGACCCTTTTGGAGTGAGGTTAGGGATTCTATAAATGATATTCTAGAGGTTGACCTTCCATTGTTGCCGACCCACTTCCTACGGTCCCCTTAACGAAGTACAAACGCGGTGCCCTTCCTCACTTGCTTAATGCAGCCAAAACGGCTTGTACTGATTCATTGGAATAGTGTACAAATTCCCAGCTGTGAGGACTAGGTCAAGAAAGTGGCCAAAATCATGGAAGCTGAAGAATGGATTGCTACCTGTAAAGGTAAAAAAGACCGCTTTGAATCCACCTGGGCACCGTGGAAGCAATATCTTACTGGGACACATTTGGTGTTCTCTAGCTTAGATATTGCATTGTTAGCGCTAGCTGATCCCTCATTTCTGCAACTTGTCCAGTCGAACCAACGAACCTAAACATATGTACATTTTGCTGTCTTTTTTTTTTTTTTTACTGGGAGAACCCTCTGGCTGGTGTGTCCTAGATATAGACATGATGGGATAACTATGCGATGTGGAATGATATTGGCGTTCTTTTCTTCCTTTCCTTTACTCACTTCCTCCTATGTGGGAGTGGGACCCGTTCTTATCCCACTAGCCATAGAGGAGGAGGGTTTGAATGTTCTTTATGCCCAAGTTGCCTGGTGTATCTTGGCCCTAACCATGGAACAGCAGTTCTCCTGTGGTGACTTTGTGAGCACATTTAATGGCCAGTCACTATAGGAAGGAACCTCCAGCCCCACTGCCACATCCACGGCCGGGCGGTTGCACTGTCTTTGTATGGGTGGGTCCCTCTCAATTGAGGGGTGCCTAACAACCACACCTTTGATGCAGGGGAACCTGGAATACCAGTACATGATTAGGATTGCTTTTATGGAGCTGTTTTCTCCTCTTTTTTGTTTTCTGTATACCAGATTTCTGATTGCATATATGAGGTTGTTGAGCTACATGTGATATTGTCATTGTGTGTGTTAAAAGATTCAATAAACAAACAACTTTCCAAACTAGGAATCATTATCACGAATATATATACATACATAAATATCAAAATTTCAACGAATAGGAAAGAAATTATAGCGGATATAACTAATGAATTCAACATGATTCGAGATTCAGTATAACGAATATTGACACTCTATGAATAGTAACAAATTATCCGAACACGAATTAATGTAACATAACGAATATAACAGAACGAAAATATGTATTTTACGAATGACAACGAACCGAAACTAAACAAAATTTCCCGTTGTGCACAAGTCTAGTTTCTATATATTGCTGTGAAGTTATTGCCCTACTTATGTTTGCGTCATCAGCAAACACTGAGATTGAGATATTTATTCCAATCTCTAGATCATTTATGAATAAATTGAACAGAATTGGTCCCAGGACAGAGCCTTGGGGTACCCCACTTATCACTCCACACCAGTCTGAGTAGACGCCATTTATCACCGCCATTTGGACACGCCCCTGTAACTATTTTTCTATCCAAGAACAAACCCTATGATCCATGTCTACAGCCCTTAATTTGTAAATTACCGTATTTATTGGCGTATAACACGCACCCCAAGTTTAGGAGGGAAGTTTAAGGGAAAAAAACTTACATTTCAATGCCCATCATTGCAGCCTTGCACAGTGCAGCCATGTCAGTGCAGCCTTCCCCAGTGTCCAGTGCAGTCTTATCACAGTGCAGCCTTGCCGCTCGCAAGCCTTGCAATCCCCGCTGATTGTTTGAGATCGCGCCGACATACACATCCGAGTGTACAGATTTAAATATGGCACCGGTGGACTTGGCGGAGCAGAGCGAGCGCCGCTGAGATCGCAGGGACTGGGCGGAGCCGAGATACACATAGCCTAGTGTACTCGGCTCTTCTCGGCTCCGCTCACAGTCACGCCCAGTCCCGCCCTATGATGGCCATAACACAGGTCCAATGGCGGGACTAGGCGTGACTGTGAGCGGAGCCGAGAAGAGCCGAGTACTCTCGGCTATGTGTATCTCTGCTCCGCCCAGTCCCTGTGATCTCGGCGGTGCTATGTTGGCGCAATCGCAAACAATCAGCGGAAATCGGCGGGGATCGGCGTATAACACGCACCCACGATTTTCCCGATTTTAAGGGGAAAAAAGTGCCTGTTATACGCCGATAAATACGGTAAGTGTTTATGGGGACTGTATCAAATGCTTTTGCAAAATCCAGACATAATGAGATTTTTTTTAAACGAGCACAAGCAAAATAAAACCTAAGAAACTGCTGATGCCCATCCCAAAAGCGAATATTGTATACAAGAAGAAAGTGCAAAGGTTGGCCCTGCATGATTATCTTAAGTGTCTTTGGGTCTCACCACCACCCTCCCCTATAGTACCAGTACTAGGCTACCCGGAATTCCCACCTGGCCTCCAGAATCCCCACTTTCGGCGTTTGGTCACAAGTAGACGACTTCGTCTCTGTGACTTTGTGGGCCCTGATGCACGACTTTCCCCCTCTGCCGGGGCATCTGCCGCAGACCCTCCACTGGATTTTTTGAGTGGTATTCAGTTACGCAACTTTCTGCGCAGGTGTCTACAGACATCGGGTGGCATCTCGCCATCCCACGTAACTGGAACACTTTTTTTTATCGTCGGGGGGAAGGCGGTCCCGCCATGGCCTTTCATAATATATGCCTCCCTGACTCGACCAGCGAAGGGCTATGTGCCATCCTTCCTATCCAAATGGGAGTCAGACCTAGGCACCCAGTTGACTGACTTTCAAAAAGAGAAAATCCTCCATTTTGCCCAAAAGTCCTCTATAGCTACCAGACTCAAGAAGACGGGTTACAAGGTCTTGACCAAATGGTACAGAGTCCCTACCACCTTGCATAGTTTCTTCCCTCAGGTTTCCAGTGTATGCTGGCGGTGCGGAAACGCTGAGGGAACGATGCTCCATATTTTTTGGAGTTGTCCTCAACTTGGGCCCTTTTGGCGTGAGGTGGTCCGCACAAACACCCGACAAATGTTGATCTGGAAGGGAACCCTGCGGCCTGTCTACTTCACCTCCCTGGCTGGTGACTGATCTGTGTTAGTGACCTTTATATCTTTAGCACTGAGGTTAAGGAGGATCAGGATGATCGCAGTCAGCAGCAAATCCAAGGCCGAAAACAGTAATAGGTCTCTGATAGGCATTATCCAGACACTTAGCTCCTTCATTTAACACTATCAATGCAACACAGACATGCCAAGCTGAACTTCATGGTAACGTACTTATTACTATAAGCTTTCATGCTTCCTTTCTTTTTGGGAGGTGGGGGTGACTCCTCTTTAACCGCTTGCCGACCAGCCGCCGTCATTATACTGCGGCAGGTCAGCATGATCCAGCGAGCCGTTGTAGCTGTACGTCGGCTCCTTTAAGCAGGACAGCAGGCGTGTGCAGAATAGGGACATGTGTGTGTGTAAACACATAAATCCCTGTTCTGTGAGGAGAGACAGATCACGAGTTTCTAATAGCTAGGAATCACGATCTGTCATCTCCTATAGTCAGTCCCCTCCCCCTACAGTTAGAAACACGCACAGGGAACACATTTAACCCCTTGATCGCCTTTAGTGTTAACCCCTTCCCTGCCAGTGACATTTTTACAGTAATCAGTGCATTTTTATAGCACTGATATTGTATAAATGCCAATGGTCCCAAAAAAGTGTTGAAAGTGTCCGATGTGTCCTCCATAATGTCACAGTCCCGATAAAAATCGCAGATCACCGCCATTACTAGTAAAAACAAAATAATAATGCTATAAATCTATCCCCTATTTTGTAGACGCTATAACTTTTGCGCAAACCAATCAATATACGCTTATTGCGATTTTTTTACCAAAAATATGTAGAAGAATACATATCAGCCTAAACTGAGAAAAAAATAGCTTTTTTTTTAAAAAAAATGGGGATATTTATTATAGCAAAAAGTACAAAATATTGTGTTTTTTTTTTAAATTGTCGCTGCAGAGATGATCAAATACCACCAAAAGAAAGCTCTATTTGTGGGAAAAAAAAAGGAAAAAAAGGACGTCAGTTTTGTTTGGGTGCAGCGCTGCACCACTGCGCACTTGTCAGTTAAAGCGACGCAGTGCCGAATCGCAAAAAATGGCCTGGACATTCAGCAGCCAAATCTTCCGAGACTGAAGCAGTTAAGAAAACTAACTTTTTTAGGCTGCATGCACATGGCCACAACATGTCCTAGAGCTGTGTACAGCCACCCATAGACATGAATGGGTGAAGGCAGCTGTATGCAGCTGCTTCTGTCCATTAGGTCTGTGTGTTACTTTACACAAATAGGTGAGCACAGCCGCATTCACCCCTTCATGTCTATGAGCGGCTCCAGGACATCTGGCACACCAGTGTCTTTACGCTGAAGGAAATGTGCCCATATGCATGCAGCCTTACTCAGGATCTTACATAAACATCAGTAAATGATTACATCTGCGTGCAAATGGTTTTAAGATAATGCTCCCTCTTTTTAGTCATCTAGATACAACTACATTACATACGTGAATAATTAAAACATAAAAGGGGATCAGCGCTAAAGAAAATAAATGGGCAGCTTGCAATAGGCAAATATACAGTATCCAAACAAACCAACAAAGAAAATAATGCAACGCCTCCAAATATAGAATGTTATAAAAACTTAAAGCATGTGCTATTAACACAGCATTCGTAAAGTGCAAAAAGCCTCCACAATATAGAAAATTGATAATAAAAAGAAACAATCGGTGTGAATAAAGTCCATTGCAAAAAAGTCCAAAATATGTGATAAATATCACCGCAAAGAAAGTGTCTTTCACCAGCTAATGAAAATCCTCTCCACCACACGTGAGCAACAGAACTAAAATGCACTCGCCCACATTAAAGCTGCCAGAAGAAAGCAGCAACATGTGCGTTTGTGTCAACAGGATCCTTCTCACGCGGTCAACCCGCTAAATTCTCGCAAATGGGGACACCCCGCAATACCGCTTCTCACCACTGGGGACAGTCAGACGGTTTGCTCAAACTGGTCTGGGGAAAAAACACTCACCACAAGCAGAGGACCAGTGTAGTATATTTATTAAAAAGTATAGATTTTAAATAAAGTAAAAGGCTTCATCCAAATGCCAGGAAAACGATTGTCATGACAAATAAAACAGTGCACTTACAAAGAGAACCACCAGTTCCAAGCATGGAAGTTGCGGCGAGGCGTCAGCGTGTAGCTCCCGGGGCATTGTAGTTCTGCTGCTCACCCGTGGTGGAGAGGATTTTCATTAGCTGGTGGGAGACACTTTCTTTGCGATTTTATTTACAGTGCCTTGAAAATGTATTCATACCCCTTGACATTTTACACATGTTGTCATGTTACAACCAAAAAACGTAAATGTATTTTATTGGTATTTTATGTGATAGACCAACACAAAGTGACACATAATTGTGAAGTGGAAGAAAAATGATAAATGGTTCTCAAAATCTTTCACAAATAAATATGTGAAAAGTGTTGCGTGCATTTGTATTCAGCCCCCCTGAATCAATACTTTGTAGAACCCCCTTTCACTGCAATTACAGCTGCAAGTCTTTTTGGGGATGTCTCTACCAGCTCTGCACATCTAGAGGGACATTTTTGCCCATTCTTCTTTGCAAAATAGCTCAAGATCTGTCAGATTGGATGGAGAGCGTCTGTGAACAGCAATTCAAGTCTTGCCACAGATTCTTAGCTGGATTCAGGTCTGGACTTTGACTGGGCCATTCTAACACATGAATATGCTTTGATCTAAACCATTCCATTGTAGCTCTGGCTGTATGTTTAGGGTCGTTGTCCTGCCCCAGTCTCCTGCCTAAGCCTCAAATCTTTAGCAGACTCCTAAGACTTCTTCTAAGACTGTCCTGTATTTGGCTTCATCCATCTTCCCATCAACTCTTCCCTGTCCCTGCTGAAGAAAAGCATCCCTACAACATGATGCTGCCACCACCATGTTTCACAGTGGGGATGGTGTGTTCAGGGTGACGTGCAGTGTTAGTTTTCCACTACACAAAGCATTTTGCTTTTAGAAAAAAAGTAAAATTTTGGTCTCATCTGACCAGAGCACCTTCTTCCACATGTTTGCTGTATCCCCCACATGGCTTATTGCAAACTGGACTTCTTATGGCTTTCTTTCAACAATGGCTTTCTTTATGCCACTCTTCCATAAAGGCCAAATTTGTTGAGTGCACGAATAGTTGTCCTGTGGACAGATTCTCCCACCTGAGCTGTGGATCTCTGCAGCTCCTCCAGAGTTACCATGGGCCTCTTGGCTGCTTCTCTGTTGAATGCTCTCTTTGCCTGGCCTGTCAATTTAGGTGGACGGGCATGTCTTAGTAGGTTTGCAGTTGTGCCATACTCTTTCCATTTTCTGACGATGGATAGAACAGTGCTCTGAGAGAAGCTTGGAATATTTTTTTTTTTAATAACCTAACCCTGCTTTAAATTTTTCCAGAACTTTATCCCTTTATCCCTGACCTGTCTGGTGCGTTCCGTGGCCTTCATGACGCTGTTTGTTCACTAAGGTTCTCCAACAAACCTCTGAGGGCTTCACAGAACAGCTGTATTTATACTGAGATTAAATTACACACAGGTGGAGTCTATTTACTAATTAGGTGACTTCTGAAGGCAATTGGTTCCACTAGATTTTAGTTAGGGGTATCAGAGTAAAGGGGGCTGAATACAAATGCACCCCACACTTTTCACATATTTGTAAAAGATTTGGAAAACCATTTATCATTTTCCTTCCAGTTCACAATTATGTGCCACTTTGTGTTGCTCTATCACATAAAATCCCAATGAAATACATTTACGTTTTTGGTTGTAACATGACAAAATGCGGAAAATGTCAAGGGGTATGAACACTTTTTCAAGGCACTGATTCACATATTTTGGACTTTTTTTTTGCATTGGACTTTATTCACACAGATTTATTTTTATCATATTTTTTGAATATTGTGGATGCTTTTTGCACATTATGAATGCTGTGTTAATAGCACACGCTTTAAGTTTGTAATATTCTAAATGTGGAGGTGCTGTATTATTTTCTTTGTTACATTACATACTTGGATGACTTGATTTAGCCATGGTATGTGCTATTGGCTGAAACCCCTTAGACACGTCTCATAAACCCGCTATGTAATAATACATGGCTAAGAATAACCCCGCGGAGCGCAGAGTAAGATCTTGATGTCCAGCACACTATGATTCACTTGTTGTAAAGGTCAGGCGGAATAAAGAAAGGTCACTTTAAAAAATGCTGCAGAACACAGTGGGAAGACCCCGTCCCGGCTTCATACAGTGGTAGAGGATTAGAATTAGAGCGCAGTACAATGCTGGACATCAAAGTCTTCCTGCAGCGATAAGCTCAATTCATTTAGTTCCGCTATGAAATAGAGGTCTGCGTTCTTCATCACTCCATTACCCCCTACAGAAGCCACTTTCACTCAGTACTGAAGTAGATGGGAGGACGAGGCTACAATCATGTTTACGGGGCTTCTCATCTGTGAAAAAGCAAAGAAGTCTGGGGAATTTATAGCGAGGGTCCACAATGTTCTTTAGAATTCTGTTGTGCCTCCGCCACGGCAAAGGTCAGCGTCCGCGACAAATTCACTTACCTGTCAGAGATGGTTCATAAATTTATTGACGGCATGGTAGGGGTGGTGATGGAGAAATTACATTTTCCTTATTATGGCTCACGAATACATAAGAATGCATCCCAAGCCTGGTATAGGAATGGTGTTACCTTGACTGACCTAATGCTACAGGAACGTCGTTACAACCAACTGAAGGAATGTGTGCGATCTTACTTAAAGTGTTACTAATAGACGTGCACTGCCAAAAAATGTGTTTGTTTTCGTTCATTTTTTTTTTTTTTTTTTTTTTTCGGAAATCCAAAAATTCGAAAGAAGGAAAATCCAAAAGAAGGGAAATCCAAAAGAAGGGAAATCCAAAAGAACCAAAATCCAAAAGAATGAAAATATAAAAGAACCAAAATCCAAAAGAACCAAAATCCAAAAGAATGAAAATATAAAAGAACCAAAATCCAAAAGAACAAAAATTCAAAAGAACCAAAATCCAAAAGAATGAAAATATAAAAGAACCAAAATCCAAAAGAACCAAAATCCAAAAGAATGAAAATATAAAAGAACCAAAATCCAAAAGAACAAAAATTCAAAAGAACCAAAATCCAAAAGAACGAAAATTCAAAAGAACCAAAATTCAAAAGAATGAAAATTCAAAACAACGAATATTCAAAAGAACTAGTAATAATTAACTATTAAATTATAGGTATTGGAATTTCCTTTTAAATTTGGCTGTTAGTGAACGTAACGAATACGAATTTATCCGAAATTACAGATTATCTGAAATAACGAATGCCGCATCTAAACAAATGGAACGAAACTAAATAATAATATGTTTCTATTAATGTTCTTTATTATTAATAATTTGTTACGTTCCATTCCTTTAGATACGGCATTGGTTATTCACTAACAGCTAAATTTGAAAGGAAATTCCAATACCTATAATTTAATAGTTAGTAATAATTAAGTTATTCGTTAGCTATTTCAGATTTTCAAATTTTTGGGTTTTTGAATTTTCGGATTTTCATTCTTTGGATTTCCAAAAATTTAGAATGTCCAAATTTTCAAATTTTTCACTTTTACCACTACCATAGGGTCATACGGATGTGCGGCACAAGGGATCACCTCTCCCCTCTTCCTTGAGCTACAGCAAGGAGCCAGGACAAGCTATATCCCTTGCCAGCACTCCAATCGGAGGGTGCAAAAGAATCTACATATACATATCCCATATCAGTTGAGCCTGAGTGGCAGTCAAAGAAACACTATGGGTCACAGGAACTGTGTTACTGGTAAGATCACCATATGGAAATAAAAAAAAAAAAAATCCTGAAAACGAATGCAGCCACCACATTCAAAGACTAGTAAGCTGCAATATATCACATTTTTATTCTAGGTTTCAGACACACTTTAAACTGCTCATTATCACACCAAAGATTTTTCAACTTCTTGGAAACTCCATATGGAAGGGTCAACTACTACATTTTTCTTACTAATTAAAAAAGTCCATGGTTTCAGGTCCTAGCAAGTTGGAGGAAAGTGTAGAGGTCACATGGTGGGTGGTAAAGCACAGAGCTCTCTCACAGACAGAGGAAACCAGATACAATCAGAGGGCACGGCATACACTTGAATAAACAGCATGTACAGTATTTATGTCAACGGTAATTGCCAAATAATGCAAATGCAGTATTGCTTAGCACAGCGGCACAAATTGGCACCTGCAAGGACTTGCATTCCTGTTTATACTAAAATAGGAGTTTCTGCATGTGCCCGATAACAAGGAATGTGCTCCAACCTATAAAAGGTAGGGTTGCTTCATTCAGGCAGCAGAGGAAGCAGCATTACCATTTATATAGAAAGAAAAAATACCAGTAAAATCATTTTTTTTGGAGTACAGTACACAAGATCTTAAGCGCTGCACAAACTGTTGGCGCTTTATAAATCCTGTATAATAATAATAACCTCAAAGTGGCCATACATTGATCAAAATGTTGCTAGTTCAGCAGGGGCCGGCTGAATTCCAATACATGTATCGGCAGGCTGGTTGTACAGAAGTTTATCTCCTGATCAACTTCTATACAACCAGCCTGTTAGGCTTTTCCTGAATGATCAGTGCTGCCGGCTATAGCCAGAAAAACTGATCAATTTTTTTGATGAGGGGGGAGTCTTCATTTCTAGAGAACACAATAGCACAGCAGGAGCGATTCCCCCATCCACCTCACTTGTGTGGATGGGGAAATCGGATCAAAAAATGATTACAGTAGGGCCAGGCCTAGTCTTAACCAGCGGTCTCCAAACTGTGGCCCTTTGCTTGTTTTTATACTGCCCTTGGGGCACTATTTCATCCACTGATACCAACAATGGGGCATAATTTCAGCCATCGATACCAATGGGGCATAACTCCCCCCACTGGCACCAACAAAAGGGCAAAATTTCGCCCAATAATGCCAACAATGGGGCACAATTCTGCCCCAATGACAAAAATGATGGAGCACAATTCCTCCCATTGATGCCAATGATGGGGCACAACTACTTCCACTGAAACAAAGGATGGGGCATTTTTTTTTCTCCCACTGTCTGGACCTTTTCTACTCACAATAGCCACAGTCCAGGCCCCCTTAAAGTCTGAAGGACAGTAAACTTGGCCCTGTGATTAGAAAGTTTGGAGACGCCTGGTCTTAACCATAGGTTATATGCAACTACCTGCAGGTGACTGGACACTAGCAAAAAAAAAAACAAAAAAAAAAACTGCTGGGGCATGCCTATATAACCGCTCTCAGCAATCCTCAGTTTTATAGCAAGCAATAGGAGAATCATATGGGACAGAGAGGAAGGACTGGTGTCCTGTAGTGTACGCCAGGAAAAATTTTTTACTGATAAATCAAAAATCCTGTTTCCTATGTTTCAGAACATAAGAAGGAAACACCCTTGGGGAGAAAAGAGGCTTTAGGCTTCAGAATAATCTTGTCCTTTTGTAACACTAGGGAAGGTTTTCTACAAGATAATGTTGCCAATTCAAAGACCCTCCTCACTGAGATGATAGCAATGAGAAAAGTCAACTTGAAAGTGAGGTCAAAGAAATATCCCCAATGGCAACCTCTGGAGCTGAAAGAAAACAGGTTAAGGTCCCACAGAGTCACAGGGTAATATACAGTACAAGGGGAGAAATGTGTGCGACACTCTGCACAAAAGGCCTTCATTATGGAATGAGAGGCTAACCAAAAAGCCAGGGTTGAGATTTGCCCATTGATTGTACATAAGGCTAGATGCTCATACAAAGATTGGAGAAAGGGCAGGATGTCTCACTCGTTACTTTCTAGGATGTAATTTCCTAGTCTTGCACCATGCAAAGAATGCTATCCAGGTGCAATGGCAGATTTTTCAAGAAGTCAACTTCTTAAGCTTCAGGAGTCTAGGGATCTCTGATAGGTCCCTGAACTTCAAGAACTGGGGTTCAACAGACATGTGGGTAAAGCCATCGACTGAGAAGCTGGATGGTGGACCATCCCTTAGGTAAGAAGGGCCAAACAATCCAGTAAGGTTCACGGAGAGTCTCCCAAAAGTCTGAGTATGTCCAAGTACCACACCCTCCTAGGCCAGTTTGGTGCAATGAGAATGACTGAAATACCCACCATCTCAATCCAATAGAGCGATCATTAGCGGCTTTTGAATGCAAAAGGTTAAATTTGCCAGACACGAGAGTGAATGGCAACAGCATTTGGTGAGCTTTACTCCTAAGGGAGTTGAATCAGCACAGATCACTCTGATGGAGGACATATGGTGTTTTATTTTTGAATTTCAGCTACACCCATTTTACTACCCTTGGTTGGACTTGAGTTTGCACTTTTTATTATTATTACTTATTACTTATTATTACTTTTTATACTATTTTTTTTTTCTTTTTAGATATTTTGGACACTTTTGAAGTTTTGTTCATTTCCTTTCTTTCATTAGATTTTGATTTGTTCATTCACAATAGGGTGCTACTGTGAAATGTATGGGTTTTTTTATGCATTGGATTTCACCTATTTTGTTTGGAATTTTTTTATTTGAAGTAGCAGCATTGATTTAGTATATGTTCAGTCATCTATGAGCTCAGTGCACACATTTGCAGTTTACCTTTTATAACTCAACATTATCAGACTCTTATAATTCTACTCAACTGCATGAAATTTGCATTTTCTGTGTTAAGGTGTCCAATCATCTGCTGGGCCACACATGAGTGCATATGGCCCTCAAAGTGTGCAAGGGAGGTAGAAAATGCTTGTGTCGCTTTGAGGTACAAAGTCCTCCTCTGGACCACACTGTATTAAGAGCAGTAACTTTCATCTTCAATACCAGTCAAAATATGCCTAGTTGGATGGGATTCCCAATTCAGTTTAGACTTCCAGGGTGATGCATTGGATCCAATAAGGATATACAGCTTATACGGAGCATGCACATCTAGTACCAAAGTGGAATTATACATGTCAAAATGGATATATAATGTTTACAACTAATGCTTCATTATCAAGTGAAGCACGATGAAGGTGAATTTTATTTTATGTTTATACAGTGGGGCAAAAAAGTATTTAGTCAGCCACCAATTGTGCAAGTTCTCCCACTTAAAAAGATGAGAGAGGCCTGTAATTGTCATCATAGGTATACCTCAACTATGAGAGACAAAATGTGGAAACAAATCCAGACAATCACATTGTCGGATTTGAAAATAATTTATTTGCAAATTATGGTGGAAAATAAGTATTTTGTCAATATCAAAAGTTCATCTTAATACTTTGTTATATATCCTTTGTTGGCAATGACAGAGGTCAAACGTTTTCTGTAATGCCCCGTAAACACGGTCGGATTTTCCGATGGAAAATGTCCGATCGGAGCGTGTTGTCGGAAATTCCGACCGTGTGTGGGCTCCATCGGACATTTTCCATCGGATTTTCCGACACACAAAGTTGGAGAGCAGGAGATAAAATTTTCCGACAACAAAATCCGTTGTCGGAAATTCCGATCGTGTGTACACAAATCCGACGGACAAAGTGCCACGCATGCTCAGAATAAATAAAGAGATGAAAGCTATTGGCCACTGCCCCGTTTATAGTCCCGACGTACATGTTTTACGTCACCGCGTTTAAAACGATCGGATTTTCCGACAACTTTGTGTGACCGTGTGTATGCAAGACAAGTTTGAGCCAACATCCGTCGGAAAAAATCCTAGGATTTTGCTGTCGGAATGTCCGAACAATGTCCGACCATGTGTACGGGGCATAAGTCTTCACAAGATTGTCACACACTGTTGCTGGTATGTTGGCCCATTCCTCCATGCAGATCTCCTCTAGAGTAGTGATGTTTTGGGGCTGTCGCTGGGCAACACGGACTTTCAACTCCCTCCAAAGGTTTTCTATGGGGTTGAGATCTGGAGACTGGCTAGGCCACTCCAGGACCTTGAAATGCTTCTTACGAAGCCACTCCTTCGTTGCCCGGGAGGGGTGTTTGGGATCATTGTCATGCTGAAAGACCCAGCCACGTTTCATCTTCAATGCCCTTGCTGATGGGAGGAGGTTTGCACTCAAAATCTCACGATACATGGCCCCACTCATTCTTTCATGTACACGGATCAGTCTTCCTGTTCCCTTTGCAGAGAAACAGCCCCAAAGCATGATGTTGCCACCACCATGCTTCACAGTAGGTATGGTGTTCTTTGGTTGCAACTCAGCATTCTCTCTTCTCCAAACACGACGAGTTTCTACCAAATAGTTCTACTTTGCTTTCATCTGACATTCTCCCAATCCTCTTCTGGATCATCCAAATGCTCTCTAGCAAACCTCAGACGAGCCCGGACATGTACTGGCTTAAGCAGGGGGACACGTCTGGCACTGCAGGATCTGATTCCCTGGCGGTGTAGTGTGTTACTGATGGTAGCCTTTGTTACGTTGGTCCCAGATCTCTGCAGGTCATTCACTAGGTCCCCCCCGTGTGGTTCTGGGATTTTTGCTCACTGTTCTTGTGATCATTTTGACCCCACGGGGTGAGATCTTGCGTGGAGCCCCAGATAGAGGGAGATTATCAGTGGTCTTGTATGTCTTCCATTTTCTAATTCTATTGCTCCCATAGTTGATTTCTTGACACCAAGCTGCTTGCCTATTGCAGATTCAGTCTTCCCAGCCTGGTGCAGGTCTACAATTTTGTTTCTGGTGTCCTTCAACAGCTCTTTGGTCTTCACCATAGTGGAGTTTGGAGTGTGTTCAACCAGGTGCCATTAATACAGGTAATGAGTGGAGGACAGAGGAGCCTCTTAAATAAGAAGATACAGGTCTGTGAGAGCCAGAAATCTTGCTTGTTTGTAGGTGACCAACTACTTATTTTCCACCATAATTTGCGAATAAATTCTATCAAAAATCAGAAAGACAATGTGATTGTCTGGATTTGTTTCCACATTTTGTCTCTCATAGTTGAGGTATACCTATGATGACAATTACAGGCCTCTCTCATCTTTTTAAGTGGGAGAACTTGCACAATTGGTAGCTGACTAAATACTTTTTTGCCCCACTGTATCTTTTGTGTATAATAAAGTGGATTTATTCAGTGCTTTGGCTATACATATATTTTTGTTCCACATGTATATGTAGATTTAGGACCCATCCCAGTTATAACTAGTAATTCAATGTTTGTTTTTTCACGTCGGTCTGATTAGGGACTCTCAGTCTACTTTGGTGAGTTTTTGAGGGGGGCCTTGAGGTTTTTTTAGTGTTGTTGGAACTTATGGTGCCTCCTTGATGTTGGTTGATGTAGGACACTGATGTGGCATTGTCCACTGAATTCTAGTTGGGGGACCTCACAGCTAAGAGATCCTGCATTCAGAGGACAACCAAATTGCCCTGAATTCCAGGATGTTGATGGGAAGATGCATCTTCTCCAAAGACCCGAGGTGCCCTGCACTGACAAGACATTCAGGACTCTTCTCCAGCCCGAGAGGCTGGCATTCATTATAATAACTTTCCACATCTTTAGGGAAAAGGATTTCCTTGACTCCAGGACCAGGCTGGAAATCCACTTGGCCAGCAGGTCTTGCCTTGCAGGTCAGATGTATGAAGCGGTCCAAGGGCTGAGTCTGTTTGTTCCATGCTGCCAAAATGTTGAGTTGTAATTGTATGGGGTGAAACCGGACACATAGCACTGCTTTAAAAGGAGGTTACCACCAAGCCCAAGATCCTCATGCAGACATGAGCTGAGGACCAAACCTGAGACTAAAGAGCATGGGCACGCGAGCGAAGACGCAAACTTCTGAGGCAGGAAGATCCTAGATAGCAGCAGCTTCTTCCTAAGATTAAGTATGCAACCAAATTTCTTCTGGACATTGGTTGACAGGATAATACTGGTTTTATGCAACCATCTATTCGGCTTTTCTGGCACCTTCCCACCTCCAGGTCCACGAGTACCTGTTGGGTGACTTAGAGATAGGAGTTTGAACTTGGATGCAAACTGTGAGGTGGTCCCTGGCAGAACATCAGCTCCCTCTTAGATTCTAATCTTGGGAAAAGTGGTCATACCAAGGCTAGGGTCTATTTGCTTGTTGTATTTCAGCTCAAAGTGACCAATCATGTAAGTGACAGAATCAGTGGTTCTCAAATATTTTCTGTCATGTCCCCCTTTGGAGGCAGTTGAACTTTTTACCCCTACCCCATCTGTACACATTTTAACTCCATGTCACAACACAGCCATAAATCCTTACATTGCAGACTTTTCTGCATGGCAGCCCTTCTACGGCTTAAAGGAGAAGTACAGCCAAAGCTCGTTTGGCTGTACTTCTCCTGTGGATCACAGGAGTGCAGCTCGTTCTGAGCTCAGTGCTAAAACTATACACTGTCACTGTACTGACACTGGCTGGGAAGGGGTTAAACATTTAGGCTACTTTCAGACTGTGGTGGGCGTCGGCGGTAAAGCGGCGCTATATTTAGCGCCGCTTTACTGTCGTTTTAGTGGCGCTATTCTGCCCCAAGCGGGGTGGTTTTATCCCCCGCTAGCGGTCGAAAAAGGGTTAAAACTGCCCGCAAAGCGCCGCTGCAGTGGCGCTTTGCCGGCGGGTTTGCAGCGCTGCCCCATTGTTTTCAATGGGAAGGGGCGATTTAGGAACGATAAAGCAGTGAAGATGCGGCTTGCAGGACTTTTTTTCCCATCCTGCAAGCGCACCGCTCCAGTGTCAAAGCCCACAGGAGAGGCGCTTTACAGGCGCTATTTTTAAATACACAGACATCTCAAGTCTCCCGCATTTTTGCTGCGGCTCCCGGACACCCCGAAGTGCCTCCCGATATCCCAGCTGCTTTTTAGCCGACAGCCACTTCACCCTCTCTCTATCGGCTAAAAAGCTATACAGGGAGATAGGTATTCACAGCTTTCCCTGCAGCCGGACTGATCAATCCCTGGCTGTTCCCTGTGTCCTCCTCCTCTGGCCCCCTGTCCTTCTCCCCCCCGTCCTCCCCCCGTCCTTCTCCTCCCCCGCAGCCCGCTTCCCTCCTCTCCTGCCGGATGCTGAAGGGGAAGGGGGGGGGGGGGATGTGTCAGGATGGAGAGCGGAGGAAGGGACCGGTAAATATCATTTACTGGCCCCTTCCTTTTCTGAATTGCACAGTGAACAGCGCTCGCTCCTGTGGCCTGTGAAAACTGAGCATATTAAACTGTGTTTACTTTGCTTCAGTTTATGAATGGACAGGAGCCGCCGTCTCCTGTCCATTCATCTTCAATGCTGAGAAAAAAAGACTGGGGAATCTGTGTCCTCAGTCCCTTTTGCTATCTGAAAGGGGAGATGTCAGGGGTCTCTTAAGGCCCCTGATATCTCACCAAACCTTGTTTAACCAACAAGGCTGATTAAAAAAAAATATGCAAAAAATATTAAAAACTTAAATTGTAAAAAAAAAATTAAAAAAATGAAAAATGTTTGCTTATAAAGCTTAAGGTTTGTAACCACAAACCCCCAACACCCCAGCCCCCCCCCCCCCACAAACTTACTTTTCTGGAGAAATGCAACATATCTTCGGGATCTAGATATAAAAGTTTTCACACAACTTACACCCAGTAATTCAAATAAATTGACTAGAATTAGAAAATGTGTATATCGTGTGTAAAATGATTTAGAAAAAGACCTCCAGTGTCCAGAACTGAATATTACCAGTGTTTCCACTAACTGTAGTTCTATAAAAAATCCACAAGATGGAGACATTTCACCTACAGAAGTATAACTACTGGACTGAAAAGCAGCAAGGATTGCCTGCTTCAGGGTAAAGTATTACTTAAGGCAAACTTTTCTTATTTTTACTTTTGGATAGAGTAGAGAGGGATTTGACCCCCTGTCAGGTTTTTATTGCTGTCTGTGTCCCTTTTCACACTATTTGTCCTGTTTACCACTGAAAGTAAAATAAAATCCCACATTATTATTATACAGGATTTATATAGCGCCAACATTTGCACAGCTCTTTACAAAATGAAGGCAGACATTACAGTTCCATTACAATTTGGTACAGGAGGAATCAGAGAGCTTGCAATCTAAAAGGGAGGTCAATTGATACAAAAGGTAATAGCTGTGGGGGATGAGCTGATGGAGAAAATAAAACAGTGCATTAGTTAGAAGCAGGAGAGGCTTCTTTAAAGAGAAGGGTTTTCAGGGATCGTCTAAAGATGGATAGATTAGGGGACAGTCGGACAGATTAAGGGTAGGGAGTTCCAAAGGATGGGAGAAGCTCTGGAGAAATCCTGGAGGTGACAAGGGAGATAGAGAGCAGAGGAGGTCTTGGGAGGACCGAAGAGAGCGGCCTGGTTGGTATTTTGAGACTAGGTTTGAGACTACATTTTGTGCTGTCCCCAGAAAAGTAATAGAGGGGGGATCTTTTAATGGGGACACTAGTTCTGCTGACCTGGTGCCCCCCCCCCCCCCCCCCGCCAAGAGATTCCCTTGATTTTCAGGGTTTTCCTCTCACTTTGTTTTGTCTAGGGGACAGGAAGTGGAGGTAAATCTCCCAAATGGGACACAGGTGGCAAAAAAAAAATAAATAATCTGCCAGGTGTTATAAACCTTTCTATCAAATATAGGTATTTGATAGAAATGTGATAAGTACTCTATCACATAGGTAGAAAAAAAAAAAAAAAAAGTTTTCTACTAGTATAGTTCTAGTTAAAAGGCAAAAAAATAAAAAAAATACTTTGTCTTTTTTTGTCCAGATTACTCCTGCTCTTATTCTGTATATAGTAAATAGGACAACTGTACTTGCTGTATAATAGAATAGCTATTATAATGCTTCTTCATTCCAAGGCCATTTTTTGCGATACAGCACCAAATTAATTTAATATACAATTGTGCAGTCATGCAACGCTGTACTCAAATTTTGTGATATTTGATCACCTCTGCATTTTTATTTTTTGCACTATAAACAAAAAAAAAAAAAAAATGTGAAAAAACAAAACAAAAAACAAAACCATATTTTTTACTTGCTGCTTTACTGTGCTATAAAACATATCCAATAAAACAATAGAAAAAAAAAATCAAATTTCTTCATCAATTTAAGCCAATATATATTCTGCTACATATTTTTGGTAAAAAAAAAAATCCCAATAAGCGTATATTGATTGGTTTGCGCAAAAGTTATAGCGTCTACAAACTATGGTATATATACACTTTTTATACCATTAATGGTGGCGACCAGCGACTTATAGCAGGACTGCGATATTGCACCAGATAGTTGGACACTAAGGCTTAATGTATACGGGACGTTTTTACAACCTCTCCTGAGCGATTTAACTTGACAGATAGTAACCCATGTTAAAAATGTCCGTTTTTTTTTTTTTAAATAGCCAAAAATGAAAAACGTCTGTAAACGAAACGCGTGTAAACGCGAGTTACCGCGTTTAGCCGCGCTTAGCGCTTGAAATGCCTCTAAACTCAGTGTCTGAACCCATTTTTTTTGCTTTCCAAAAAAGGCCTCTAAACGCAACTGCCTAAAAACGACATTAAACAAACCCGTGTACATGTACACATAAGATAATATTGGATGAGTTCAGGGCAGCTGAAAAAAGCAGCCAACTGCCTCTGAACGTCCGTTTACCAGCAGCAGTGTACATGAGGCCTAACTGACACTTTTTGTGGATCAGTGACACCAATACAGTGATCAGTGCTAAAAAGATGCACGGTCACTGTACTAATGACACTGGCTGGGAAGGGGTTAACATCAGGGGCGATCAAAGGGTTAAATGTGTGCCTAGCCCTGGTTTTACTATACTGTGTGAAGTGTTTTTACTCAAGGAAGAGATGGACATAAAATCTATCATTTTCCCCCCTGTCACAACGGAGATCTGCCTGGTTTACATAGGGAGAGCACCGTTCTTCGTCTCTGCCTGATGATCGTCATCCAGTGGCCGGCACCCGCAGATCGCATTCTGCTGTGAGAAATCAGTTCAGGTCTCGGTGTATGTCCCGTAATGAGGTCCCTTACTCTGGTGGTCGGTGTGGGAAGAAAGATCCTCTTACAATGGTAGCCAAAATGCCACCCATATAGATAACTAAAAAGACCATTGGTGTCATCATGCTACTGGCTACTATGGAGTCATCATCAAATGGGAGGTCAATCAGCCACAAATCAAAGGAAATCCCTCATCAACCTATGGAGGAATCCTAGGGTTCTAATATATTCAAATAAAACCACCGCACAATTGTGGTGAACAATCAAAGTGCAATAGAGTGCAGTTAAGGTATAAATAAAAACAGTAGTGATCCTGCGCTACAGCAATAACATGTTAAAAAGTGATTAACATAAACAAATCAATTAATAAATAAATCTAGGTCCCTGATGAAGTCATGTGATGACGTAACGCGTAGGGAGTGGCCGGATGTGGATTAGATACCGGAAGCGACGTGAGAACGGCGGTCAAACGCCACACTGTTTTAAAGTTCAATTTTAAAGCCTTTTTTCTTATTATTGATGTAAGGGTCCAACTTGTTATACTTAATAAAACTAGCTGTTGTTTTCTGACATACTACACTATTGGAGTTCTTCTTTCTCCCCCCGCCCCCCCCCCTTCTTTGGGAATGTGAGATCATATGAAGATGTAGATCTGGAATATCCACATAGATACAACATATGCTGAAACGGAGGACCCCCTGGTGGTAGCCATCGGAATAGCGGAAAGAATCCATTAATAGAGATACACGCTGATGATCCAAGCAATTGAGGTGAGAGTTCTGTGAGCTCGTTTTCCAGGATTGTGTATATCTCTCACTCATAAGGATTTGGAGAAAACCCAGCCCTTTTAGGAGAGCATTTTTGAAAAAAACTATTAACTAGAAGAGGATTTTTTAATACTGCATGGACTTCTTTATTTATTTTTCATGATTTTTATTTATTCCAAGTGTCCCTAGATTAATTAATCGATTTGTTTATATTTATCACTTTTTAACATTTTATTGCTGTAGCGCGGGATAATTACTGTTTTTATTTAATTTGCCAATCTTTGCTATTTTCAGTAGAAACGACCATCAGTTAAGATTATCTCCCTCTTCCTCTGTGCTACAAAAAATGAAGCCTCTGCTCAGTGTCTCCTCTCCCACATGATGTGTGATCACACAGGAAGTGGCTTAACTTGCTGTAAGATCTCGGTGGACAATTCTTCCTCTGCCACAGAAAAATAAGAAGTCTGAAACATGCTCAACTGTCATCGCCGGCTTAGTATCACAGGGGGCCAGACACTTTAAGTCAGGATGACAACCTCCTGCCCATCAGTGCTGTGAACATGGCAGACAGCCTATGGGCATCCTTACCTCTCTTAACCACTTCCCGCCGGCCATGCGCATGTTAGTTCTAGTTCTAGTTAGGTAGGTGCTGGAGGTTAGATTTTTCTTTAGAGTAAGGACATTTAGGTAGGCCTAGCTGGTGGCTAGGCCTGTTTGTTTTCATTCTGGGCTGGGAGTGGCTCAGGGTAGGGCGACTTACAGGTAGCATCACTGTCACCTCCCTCTTTATTCTAGAAGGTGCTAGAAAGAGAGGAGAGGTGGAGCTGCCTGGAGTATTCTGAGGAGCCTTGACCAATCCCCAACTTTGAGTGGCAGGGGGCAGGCCTCCTTAAATATCCTGGGTCAGCCCAGCTGTGAAGGAGTTGTTGGGTGGAAGAGCTGGAGTGAGAGAGTGGGTGGAGGCTGTCAGGGCCCATAGGGAGCTCCCCAGTCTGGGGGGTGACCTTGGGCCTGGGCTTGGGTGCAGCCAGGAGAAGAGATCCTGGAGGAGAAGCACATGAGAGAGCAAAGAGGACGGCAAGAGAGAACATTGCTAAGAGACTCCAGAGAGGACAACTGGTTGCAGCCAGAAGGGCTGGTGAGTGAAGCACAGTCGGGAGTACCGGGGAGGCACGCCTGAGAGAACTGGGAGTCTGCAGTTTGAGAGATGGGTACAGAACCAGAAGAGTGGACTGTGAGAAGGGCAATGGAAAGAGGCAGCTGCAGCCAAGAGGGCTGACAGGACCTGAAGAGGGTTTACTGGGATCAGTAGCCGAGTTGAGGACAGTTTGCACCGGAAGTATTTCTACATCATAGGGGAACCAAGGCCCCTGCCTACAAAAGGCAATTCACTGAGGCCTGGCTGAGTTAATGTCAGGCCTAACCATGTGGTGCTAGCTGGTCTGGGAATCTGCAGCAAGTGAAGGGCTGGAGGAGCAAAGGTCTGCAGCAAGTGAAGTGCTGGAGTAATTAAGGGAAAAGAGGTCTTAAGCAAGTGTTTGTGCTGGAGAAAAGACTGGAGTGTATATACTGGAGTGTATATAGAAGTTCCAAGCAAGTTGTGCTGAATCATCCTGGGCATCCTATATCTACCCTTTACCCATCCAAGTTCAATCCCCTTAATAAAAAAAAAAAAAACAAACAAAAACAAAACAAAATTTTATGGACTGTTCTATGTATCAGTGATTGAGAAATGGATGTCTGTCTGGGCAGGGTGTCAGGTGAACCACAGTAATCAGCAACCCCTATGGAAGCATGGTTACACATACAGTATATGCGGCCTCTCAGCGGGTGGGATTTACCGCAGAACGGCCCCATATATGCATCCCTATGTAAACACTTTACTTTGATGACAGTGTGCTCCCAGCATGAGTGGGTACCGGAAAACTCCCAATGCATACTTACGATCTTAAGCTTTCTGATCATGTGACCACTGTGACTGCCAATCACATGATTGCAATGCCCACCTCTGCCTCCTCCTGCTAAGGGGTCTGCGAGGCAGCGGCAGCAAGGGGTTAAGATCTGACAGGTCTGAAGAAGTGAATACAATGGGAAACTAAAAGGAAACCTGACTTCTCTATTGTGTGACCGCTGTGATGACCGGGAGCCTGTCCGGCTGCTTTCTGATCAGAAGCTATGACAAAGTCAAATCTACTGCAAGGCAAACAGACCGTTTGCCTTGGATGGCATTATTCAGGGAGGGCGGTGCCGCCCCAGGCAGATGGGACACTACGAGCCGTGGCGTCGCTATGAGGGTGCGGACCGCCAGAGGGGTGACAGGGGAGCAAAGCGGAGGCAGCAGCCTCCGATCCCAGAAGTAGCACACTTGGCAGAGCAGATCGGAGTCCCAGGGCTGTAATCGTGCCTCGGCAGCAGGGGTCGACCAATACTGTTTTTCAGGCCAATATCAGGTGCTGATATTCCGTACATCACAGTCACTTGCCACTGTCTCCTGCCACCCATATGCAGCACTTGCCACAGCGGTGATGTGAGGTGGACAGTGAGAGATGATGTCATCCCTCTGCTGCCCGACGCCCCGTTGACAGAGATTGGCAGAGACTGCAGCAAGTGCCGCACGGGGACGGGGAGGAGGTCTGACCAGTATCGGCACGTTTCTGACCGATACCGATAATTTGAAAATTGTGAATATTGGCCGATCCGATAATCAGTCGACCCCACACTCGGCAGCCTCACTACACACAGCTGGTAAAAAGGAGGCGGCGGGCTGTGGGAAGGTGAGAATCCAGTGTAGTATCTTTTTTTTTGGGGGGGGGGGGGGGGTGGAGAACCTCCTGGTGTAGTATTTTGGGGGATAGGGGAGCCCCCTCTCTCAACCCCCCCTCTTTTTCCCCTCCCTTTCTCTCTAACCCCCCTCTGTCACCCCCCTCTCTCACCTCCCTTTTCTCAACCTCTTTCTCTCTAACCCCTCTCTCTCTCACCAACCCTTTCTAACCCCCCTCTCTCACCCCCCCCCTTTCTCTCTATCCCCCCCTCTCTCTCACCAACCCTTTCTAACCCCCCTCTCGCTCACCCCCCCTTTCTCTCTATCCCCCCCCTCTCAGCCCCCTTTCTCTCTATCCCCCCTCTCTCAGCCCCCTTTCTCTCTAACCCCCCTCTCTCTCACCAACCCTTTCTCTCTAACCCCCCTCTCTCTCACCAACCCTTTCTCTCTAACCCCCCTCTCTCTCACCAACCTTTTCTCTCTAACCCCCCTCTCCCTCACCAACCCTTTCTAACCCCCCTCTCTCACCCCCCCCCCTTTCTCTCTATCCCCCCCTCTCTCTCACCAACCCTTTCTAACCCCCCTCTCGCTCACCCCCCCTTTCTCTCTATCCCCCCTCTCTCAGCCCCCTTTCTCTCTATCCCCCCTCTCTCAGCCCCCTTTCTCTCTAACCCCCCTCTCCCTCACCAACCCTTTCCCTCTAACCCCCCTTTCTCTCTCACCACCCCATTCTCTCACCGCCCCATTCTCTCACCGCCCCATTCTCTCTCACCGCCCCATTCTCTCTAACCCCCCTCTCTCTCACCGCCCCATTCTCTCTAACCCCCCTCTCTCTCACCGCCCCATTCTCTCTAACCCCCCTCTCTCTCACCGCCCCATTCTCTCTAACCCCCCCTCTCTCTCACCGCCCCATTTCCCCCCCTCTCACCCCCAACCACTGAAGAGGTGAAGCCTAAAGAGGAATGGGTGGAGTTTACAGGTAAAGGGGTGGATCCTAAACAGAAAGGGGTGGGACACATTTAGATGTGGGGGGGGGCGATTTTAGTCTTGCCTAGGGCAGCACAAAACCAAAATACACCACCGACGGCCGAGCGCTGTTTATGACAGCACACCACTGAAGGGCTGCCATGGATTCATATGTTTTGCAGCTGGGCGTTACAGCCCATCATCTTTGTCACTGCGTATATGCGTTACAGGTTCAGGAAGAGTTTAAAGGGGGTCCAAGTAGATGACAGGCTCAGCAATGACACACAATGCCAAGCTAGCAAATTATTAGCATGCATTAACCACTTAAGCTCCGGAAGTTTTTACCCACTTCATGACCAGCCTGAGTCATTTCAGATTTTCGGGTTTTGGGATTTTCGAATTTCCGGAAAAATTTGTTAAACGGAGGTTCGTTAATTCAGATATTTCCGAATTAACAAATTTGTCAAAATTCGTTAAAAAAAATGAATTTGGACTGAAAAGGATTTGCACATGTCTATTATGCGGCTGGCAAGTGGTTAAAAATAAAAAAGAAATCAGGAGATATCCATTACCATTTACCACCAAATGAAAGCCCAATTTGTCCTGAAAAAAACGCGGCATAATCCACCTGGATGCACAAAGTAGTTGTGATGATATGTACAGTTTTACTAACACATGTCAAAGTTGAAAAATTGTGCTTAGGCATTAACATTTGTTTTACCCCTAGGTGGGAAGGGGCCTAATAAATACATAATTACTATGATGGTCGGCTCCGGGAATGTAGTAGGTCTGTAAATATTGTGTTTTTATATGGGTCTACATTCCTAAAGCCTCCGAGACAGAAGTGAGAAAAATCCTCCTCTTTATAGAGGTTTAACCCTTTCATGCCATATAAAAATACAGCCATATGGACCATAGAAGGATAACATTATAGAGTGATTATTACCGGAGCGATCCCTGATGACCAGATTGCGGCCCTCTCTCAGATGGATGGTCAGTAGGTAGGACATCAGGCTTTGAAGACTCAAGCTGTCAAAACTTTCCAGGCCCTAAAAAAACAAAAAATGTAACATGAATAATTCTGAGCAATACTACTTTCACCTAGGAGGCCAGCGCCAATTTTTTTTTTTACCATTATCTCTGAAATGACTCATGAAATAGAGGAAACTGCAAATGCTAATCAGTCACACTCTTTGCTACAATCGTTTGCCAATGCCAATCAGAAGATTTGTTTTAAAGAAGTAACCCAAAAATGTAATCTATTGCTGTTTACTGATTATTAGATGCAGCGGCTGCATTAGTTTCCTTTTTTGGCTTTTTTTTCCCCGTTTTCAGCTAGTGATCTGGCTGGCTAGTAAATATTTGGGGGGGCGGCAAACTAACACCAGACCCCCGACCCTCAACCCCACCCCCCCCAGCGGGTGGTGACTGACAGGAAGCCGGTGATCATTACAAGCACACCCCCGCCCCGGTGCTAGACAGACGAGAAGGCGGCGGCGATCCACCACCACCCACCACCCACCCGGACCTTACCCTAGGATGCAGGGGAAAGGAAGAGTCGGGGCCGTTGCTTCCCCTCCCAGCTGAACAGGAAGTGTGTCCTGAGACCCGATTGGTCAGGGTGTCCTATGACTCCTCGGACAATCGGGTCTCAGGACCTGCTTCCTGATTGGCCAGGAGAAGAATCAGGAAGACAATAGCGAATATTAATTTGCTATTGTCACACAACTGGGTGGGCTCAGGGCGTAGTGCTCTGTGCCCCCGACCCACCCTTTTATGAAGCCAAACAGAGCCTCAGGCTCTAATCACGTGCTTCAAAAAGAAAAAAAAAAGCCTAATTGGAACCCATGCGTCGGCGCCCCACATGTAGATTAGGGGCCAGGTGCATGGATTAGGGGGGGCAGCGCCCCTGCGCCCCTTATGGACGGGCTTCCACTGCTCTGGATGAAGGAGCACAGGACAGCAGCACTGTCAATCTGGGGGGATGGGAACGTTCGATGGACTAGCAGATTTAGATACACTAACAAACTGAAGCTGAACTCCAGCTAATACTTTATAAACAGTTACAGCAAACTTTTTTTTTTTTTCTTTTGGGATAGAGCTGTGCAAATGACTGCACCTAACATGCACTACACGCTGAAAACAAACAAACGTGAGGGGGGGGAATGAGAGGTCCGGGAGCTCACAGAGAACCTGTGAGGCAGAAAAACACAGTAACGGCCAATTCACACCATGGATTGCACATACTTTTTTCCCCTCACTGTAGGTGCAGTGCGATTTCAGCCCATTCATTTGAATAGGAGGACATTGTACCAGACCGCAGCAAAAGTAGTAGGGTTGCACTGATACCGGTATCAATACTGAGCATTTGCACTTGTACTCGTGTAAATGCTCTGATACCTAAACTGATACCTTTGTGATGTGTTTTAAGCCCATACAACATGAAGGGGCAGCACAGTGGTGTAGTGGGTAGCACTCTCGCCTAGCAGTGAACTGGGTCGCTGGTTCGAATCCCAACCACGACACTACCTGCCTGGAGTTTGCATGTTCTCCCTGTGCCTGCGTGGGTTTCCTCCAGGTACTCCGGTTTCCTCCCACACTCCAAAGACATGCTGGTAGGTTAATTGGCTTCTGTCCAAAATTGTCCCTAGTATATGAATGTGAGTTGGGGACCTTAGATTGTGGGCTCCTTGAGGGTAGGGACCGATGTGAGTGTGCGATATATGTGTGGAGCGCTGCGTAAATTGACGGCACTATAAATAAATAGGGATGATTGTAGACACGCACCCACACTCACTCAGGTTGAACTGGATGGACTGGTGTCTTTATTCGATCTTACTAACTATGTAACTATGAACTCCAATAACCCTGACCCAATTATAGACTCACACTTACAGCATGAGTCAGGATATGGTTTGCCTACTCTACTGTTACTCTACTGTTAGCAAACACTAGAGGGTGCTACACTCAACCCCCCCCCCCCCCCTAAAAATCAGCTATGTCGCCATTGGCTGAAAAAAAAACTAATAGCAGCTTCCTGCTCCCAGGAGCAAAAATTAAAGGGCATCCCATAGGCAAAAAAAGTAAAAAAGCAGGCAAACTATAAGGCCTACATTTTAGCCAGCAAAGAACCACCTGCAATTTGAACAGGATTGCAGTGTGATTCCTTTCTGAATCGCATGCGCCCCCCCCAATCGCTCCTGTGTGAATCCAGGCTAGTCCTAGTGATGTTACTTAAAGTGGCAGCCAAGAAGAAATCAGAGTGTCCGTCTAGCCATGCCCCTGACGTCAATTTATGACGAAACGACGTAGAGAGGAGTCGGCAACGTGAAGCTGTTATATGCTGGTGGGGACTGCTGGATGCTTTTACAAACAAACGTGTTTTTATCTTGGAGCATGCGAGTTTATCTCCTTTTTTACTTGCAATAAACAATATTTGCTACAGCTTTATTCCTGCCTGCTGTCCCTGACCTGGACGTATAGAGATTGAAGGATTTCCTTTGTAATCCAAATGCTTATGTGGCCTTTGTAATGAGAGTCCACTAAGGAGGGTAAGTGGCCGTGTGATCGGGTGGCCAGTGATGGTTTCCTCCTTTATTCACCTTCTGCTAACCATCTTATGAAGCATGTTGGACTGTCTTGTGGAATTTTATCCTGTGGACTTATTATACAAGCGCTGCACCTTACCTACATAACTTCATAGTGACTTTAGCCTGGGAGCAGTGCAGGAATTGCACCACATTCCTGTTCAAATCACATGCGATTCTTTGCAGTGCGATTTGAGCCCATTCATTTTGTATGGGCTCAAATCGCACCGCAAAAGGTATCGGTACTCGCCGATAAAAGAAAAAAACAGTATCGGTGCAACCCTAAAAAGTAGTCCATGCACTACTTTAACCACTTCCTGCCCGGCCTATAGCAGAATGACAGCCGGGAGGTGGTTCTGTTATCCTGACCAGGAGTAATATGACGTCCAGCCAGAAAACATGCTGGCGCGTGCAGTGCGGCGATCAGTGGTGGTGTGTGTCATTCTGACACACCGCATCTCCGTCAGAGGCTCCTTACCATGTGATCAGATGTGACCAATCACAGCTGATCATCGCGTGAACCAGGAAGTGTCGGTAAACGGCATTCCTCGGTTCGCGCTGACAGGGAGAACCGATCGGCGGCTCTACCTGTCAGGGGGGGGGGGTCTGCGCTGATAATCAGCACATTGATTATCAGCACAGCCCCCATCAGATGTGCCCAGCAGCTGCCAATCAGTGTCCCATCAATAAAGTATGTCAGTGCCAATCAAAGTGACAATCAGTGCCCACCACAGTGCCAATCATAGCCCAGCAGTAACACCTGTCAGTACCTCATCAGTGCAGCCCATCAGTGCCGCACATCACTGCCCATCAGTGCCGCACATCACTGCCCATCAGTGCCGCACATCACTGCCCATCAGTGCCGCACATCACTGCCCATCAGTGCCGCACATCACTGCCCATCAGTGCCGCACATCACTGCCCATCAGCGCCGCACATCACTGCCCATTAGCGCCGCACATCACTGCCCATCAGCGCCGCACATCACTGCCCATCAGCGCCGCACATCACTGCCCATCAGCGCCGCACATCACTGCCCATCAGCGCCGCACATCACTGCCCATCAGCGCCGCACATCACTGCCCATCAGCGCCGCACATCACTGCCCATCAGCGCCGCACATCACTGCCCATCAGCGCCGCACATCACTGCCCATCAGCGCCGCACATCACTGCCCATCAGCGCCGCACATCACTGCCCATCAGTGCCGCACATCACTGCCCATCAGCGCCGCACATCACTGCCCATCAGCGCCGCACATCACTGCCCATCAGCGCCGCACATCACTGCCCATCAGCGCCGCACATCACTGCCCATCAGCGCCGCACATCACTGCCCATCAGCGCCGCACATCACTGCCCATCAGCGCCGCACATCACTACCCATCAGTGCTGCATAGCAGTGCCGCCCGATGCACACCGTGGGAGCGCATGAGTCTGGCGGATTCAATGTCCGCCAGCCACCCGCGATTACTCCACAGAGAGGCAGAACGGGGACCTGCCTATCAGTCCCCTTCAATTCTACATATCAGTGCCGCCTCATGAGTGAAGGTGAAAACAAATTTTTATGACAGAAACTAAGAAAAAAACATTTTTTTTTTCAAAAATGTCGGTCTTTAGTTTGTTTAGTAAAAAATAAAAACCGCAGTGGTGATCAAATACCACCAAAAGAAAGCTCTATTTGTGGGAAGAAAATGATAAAAATTTAGTACGGATGTAGTGTTGCATGACCGCGCAATTGTCATTCAAAGTACAACAGCACTAAAAGCTGAAAATTGTCCTGGGCAGGAAGGGGACAAAGGTGCCCGATATAGAAGTGGTTAGAAAACACAGAGCAACTGAATCGCATGGTACCTCTGTACCATGCAAACCGGAGCTGGGAAAACACGCTGCATTTTAGGGTGTCTTTAGCAATGAACTGATATCACAAGTGCAGTGTGTTTTAAACACAATGCGTAGAACGCGGGTTTCCTGCACCATGTTCTGATGTGAACTGGCAGCAGATTGAGGGACTAATTAAGTAGTGAATGTGTACGGATCACTTTTGTAGAATTTGTGACGTTGCGATTTTGTCTCTAAAATCAGACCCTGGTATGGCACAGAAATCCATAGCACCTGTTCTTTCAGTAATAGCAGGAATAAAAAAAAAAAAAAAAATTGTGCTCTGAGCAGCTCCAACAAAAAAGTGGTATAGAGAAGCTTTTATTTTCTGGGCAGAACCCTTGTATTTGCCACTTATAACCACAAGGTGGGGCTGATATGCAAATAATGGTGGACAGAAAACTAAAAGCAGAAGAGCCGAAATCGCAGCCAGATTCTTTCCTTGTAGCTGTTCCCGGTTGGATAGATCATCCCTATTAATGCTCATGTGTAAATTTCTATACCATCATAAAAAAATTTCCAAAAAGCATCCATGTTGCCAAATGCAAAACTGTTGCAGCTAGCAAAAAAATTCCGTACAGTAGCTGCACATAACACGTTCTGTCCATTCACACCCGGACGACTCCTGTAACGTTGGTGCAACTTTGGATGGGTGCGACTCTGGCTTTAACCAATGATAATGGACAACTGTTGCACAACTGCCGCATGTATACCATTCAGGTGTGACTTTCATGTGACTTTTGAGGGTTTACATTGCAGTCTACGGCACTCAAGTCGCATGAAAGTCAGACCAAATTTGTCACAATGACAAATCGCACAAGTGTGAATGGAGCCGATGTTCTATCAGAATACTGCTACCCATCAGAAAATGCAACCGAAGGGATAATCCGTTGCGGCCAGCTTGGTACACCCCACACTCGTCCGCAGTGAGCCTACAGTCAGAGGGGGGCAAGCAGACATTTTACACCCACTTATTTTTACCAGTAAACTGAGCATATATCATGAAATACAGTATTTAGAAGTCCGTGACACTGTTTTGATGTTGAATTTTAAAAGCATCGACAAGCCTGCTGATCTCACAGGTTTGCTAATCTGACAGAACACCGCTGATTTTAACCCCCTCCCGCCCGCGCTATAGCCAAATGACCGCTACAGCGCGGAACTTAATTGCCGGGAGGCCGTCATATGATGTCCTCCTGTGCATGAGCTGCCTGCTTGCGGCACGCTCTGCGATCACCGAGTCTATGAGACTCGGCTGATCGGAGTAAGGGCCGATCCCGGCCCCTTACTACGTGATCAGCTGTCAGCGTCGCCTACCAGTGCCGCCCATCAGCGTCGCCTACCAGTGCCGCCCATCAGCGCCACCCACCAGCGTCGCCTCTCAGTGCCACCTATCAGTGCATCCTCATCAGCGCACATCAACGAAAGAGAAAAATTACTGTTTTTTTTTTTTTTTTTTTTTTTTAACTTGTGCAAAAAATAAAAAACCCAGCAGTGATTAAATACCACCAAAAGAAAGCTCTATTTGTGTGAATAAAATGATAAAAAAATGATTTAAACAAAGTGTAATTGTCATTCAAAGTGTGACAGCGCTGAAAGCTGAAAATTGGTCTGGACAGGAAGGGGGTTTCCATGCTCATTAAGCAAGTGGTTAAAATTCAGCATCAAATCCGTGTCACAGACTTCCAAATACTATAGATCACTATATAAGCTGAGTTTACTGGTAAAAAGTGTGAAATGCCAGACTTCGGTGGGTGCAAAGAGATGTCCGCTTGCCGCCTTCTGACTGTAGGCTTACTGCTGACGAGTGCGGGGTGTACCAAGATGGCCGAAATTGGACGTCACTTCCGTTGCATTTTCTGATGGGTAGCGACATTCTGATAAGACATCGGAACTCCTACCCTACTATTCAGGTCCTCTACAATTTTTAATCCTGGCTTTACACTTGTGCAGTGCAAGACACCGCATGTGATTCGCACAGGAAGCTCACTATATTCCTGTGCAAATCATATAGGATGCCTGCGCGGTGCGATTTGCGCCATTTATCTGTATGGCTCAAATCGCATTGCATCCGTACCAAAATCTTGCAGGACCCTTTTTTTTTTTTTTTGCCGCACCTGAATTGCAAGGCATGGGTATCCACACCCACGCAATATAATTTGGGCAATTTCACTGCATTTTGCGAGCGGTTTCGGGTTGGTGTTAATTTACCATTGACACCCGCAGATCGCATTGGACGCTGTGCAATTTCAATGTGGTGCAGGAAACACACAGGATTCGCTGAGTTTCCCGTATCGCATCAGTGTGAACCTAGGTTCAAGGTGCCATAAAAAAAAAGAACAGCTTGCCATTAGACTGCACGTTTCCTAAACGCATGACAACACACAGAAAAATGTGAGCTTTGATTGGCAAGGGCACCCCAAGCGTAGATAGCAGGTGCGCGACTTTGCCCCGCATTAGTCGTGGTCCAAAATGCGCACCAGAAAAAAAAAAACACAAGATGCTCCATAACCAAAAAGGTTCTGGGGCTACTTTGGGGCACTTGTTGACGGTAGGGCAGCCTATTCAAGTGAATGGGATGCCCTAGGGCAGTGATGGCGAACCTTGGCACCCCAGATGTTTTGGAACTACATTTCCCATAATGCTCAAGTACTCCGCAGAGTGCATGAGCATTATGGGAAATGTAGTTCCAAAACATCTGGGGTGCCAAGGTTCGCCATCACTGCCCTACGGGGTGATGTATATTAACACGTGAAAAACACACAGAAAACGCAAACACCACTACACTGAGCTCCCCCCCCCCCAAAATCTGACAGCTAGCGGGGATCTTCTCCCTCCCCCGCTGTCACTATTTAAGGCCCCCTTGCACACAGCTCTGTAACTGTAGACAGAGAATTGCCAGAATGTGATTCTCGCCTCCGAAAAACACCTACAGACAAATAAGACAAAGATCGCGTTTCAGGTTTCCTCGTTCTCCGCCGCAACCTCTAATTATTTGATCTTACTTCATAAGTAATGACATTTATGAGAACGGGAAATTCCAACTCATTGTTCTTCACAAAAATGTTAATGCTTCCAAATTAACCCCTTCCCCTCTTCACCTGTTCTCCCGCTATGGAGCAATTTTCACATTTCTCCTATGGATCGGTCTATTCGGCAAGAACTTTGTAATTGCTGGTGATAACAAGCTAATACATTTCATTTGTTTTTTATTTGGAAATTCTAAAGTCGAAAATTCGGAAATACGAAAATTCAGAAATTCGGATTTTCACATTTTCGAATTTCCAAATTCCGAATTTTCGGAATTCGAAAATTTGGAAACTCAGAAATTTTGAAATCCGAAAATCTGAAAAAAGAAAGGAAATCAGTAAAATTCAAAAAATAATAACTATCTATTAAATTATAGGTATTGGAATTTTCTTTCAAATTTGGCTGTTTGTGAACGTAACGAATACAAATTTATCTGAAGTTACAAATTATCCAAAATAACGAATGCCGCATCTAAACAAATAGAATAAATAATAATAATAATAAAAATGTTTTATTATTATTCTTATTTATTATTATTAGATCGTTAAGATCCATTCGTTTAGATACGGCATTCGTTATTTCAGATAATAAACAGCCAAATTTGACAGGAAATTCCAATACCTATAATTTAATATTTATTATTAGTTATTTCTTTTGAATGTTCAGATTTTCATTCTTAATTTTTGGATTTTTTAAATTTCCAAATTTTGGAATTTCGAATCTCCGATACTCCGAATTTCCAAAATTTTGAATTTTCAAAAATTCGGAAATTTGAAATAAGGAAATTGAAAAATTCGGGAATGCGGAAATTAACGAATTGCACATGTCTAATATATTGGTTTTTTTTTAACCACTTGCCGGCCAACCACAGTACATATACTGCGGCATGTCGGCTCTATTGTGCAAAATGACGTACCTGTACGTTGTTTCATGCGATACTGTGGGTGCACGTGCGCCCGATGCACACCATGGGAGCGCACGAGTCTGGCGCACTCTATGTCCGCCGACCACCCGCGATCGCTCCACAGAGAGGCAGAACGGGGATCTGCCTATGTAAACAAGGCAGATCCACGTTCTGACAGGGGACAACATGGAAATCTGCTGTTCCCAGTGATCAGGAACAGTGTTCTCGGTGTTGTCCCAGTGAGCCCATCCCCCACACAGTTATGTAGCGCTGGCCCTGACCCCTAGAAGCCTAATAGTGACCTCCAGAATCAGGGAGAGTCGAAGTCCTTCCTTGTAGAGTGGGTTACTAGGCATGGTGGGTGTAATGCAAGATGGGCGCCAGTTACTTTTTGGATGCGAACAGAAGAGATTTATTGTCTCTTAACAAGACCTGGGGGAGAGAGGGTTAGGGCCAGGATACTCTTAGGCAGATGCAATAGTAGTTGTCAGACTCCGGGACAAAATAATAGGCAGACAGCAATACAGGTTGAGGGCCTTCAGTCGGATACAACCTCTGTATTTGTAAAACTGCTGTCTCCTATGGCAACTGAACTTGCAACAGTCAACATAGGCAACTGCTTCCCTTTTACCTGTGTCCTTGATCCGCGATTGCCGCTGGCAACCAGAATGATCGTTCCCGATAGCAACAACTTGGTTCCCCGTCTGGCTGAACCTCAGCAACTTGGTTGGACTCCAGGCCTGAAGTCCCAACCCGGCGCTGCTTCTCCTACTCCTGGATAGGCCTCAGGCAGCCTAGCAGCCAAGTACTCCCAGGATAGGCCTCAGGCTTCTGGCCTAGCAACCCGGAGCATTTTAACAAACGTCCACCCAGACAGCCGTCCAGATAGCACAGAACAGCGATCACCTGATTCCGCCCGAATAAATAGGCTCTCCCAGCAGGCCAAGGGGTCAAAGACCCTTGCCTACTGGCCGAGACAACCCATCCACTCATAGTCTGGCTTCGCTATGCCCTTGTCACAATGTCACCTGCAACAGTGCCACCCAGTGACAAAAGAGAGAAGTGCAGCAAACCCAGATTTAGGGAAAAGTCAGTGGATCTTCTAACAATTTGCCAGGACACTTACTACCTGGCAGACTAAATTTGTGAGCAACCCTGCCTAAACACCAAGGTGCTACAGTTAGAACACACCCAGGGAACAAAGTTTACCCTTTCCCTGCCAGTGTAATTTATACATTAATCAGTGCATTTTTTTATCACTGATCACTGTATTGGTGTCTCTGGTGACCAAAAAGTGTCGCTTGGGGTCAGATTTGTCCGCCGCAATGTTGCAGTCCCGCTAAAAATTGCAGATTGCCGCCATTACCAGTGAAAACTTTAAAAAAATAAATACAAGTCCATAAATCTATCTCATGGTTTGTAGAAGCTATAAGTTTTGCGCAAACCAATCATATAAAATCACGGTCAGAATTGCGGCGATTCCACCCATGTTTCAAATTCGTCTAGGTGGGAATGGAACGTGTCAGTATTTTGGAGTGTCCGGGCCCCCCAAGGGGAAGCCCACTCCCACAATGTATGAGGAGTCAAGGATAACTTCAGATTTATTACACCTATTTTTACTGGGCAAACGACTCGAATTTCTCATATTCTTCTCTAAGTACAGGATGGAGAATCTATTCATAACACTTAGATATGAAGGGAGGAACAAAAGATACTTACATTAAACTCATCCGAATGTTGCGATGATATTGAAGAATTCAAGTCAATGCTTCCTGAGCCATCCTGCAGAAAGAATACAAGGAAGATGAACACAGCCCATGAACCAATACTAACTGAAGCAACAGAATACAGCCTTAAAGTGGTTGTAAACCCTTCCGTATACCCAGTGAAGTGACTGGCCTCAGGCGATACACAGAGATGAAACAAATCCTCCTATATAAGTTGTACCTGTTTATCTGCAGTCTTCTCTTCTCTACAGCATTTTAAAGTACAGCTTGTCTGAGGATTTAGAAACAGGGGGCAGGAAGCTGAAATTACACTCTGCAGAGCTCAGTGAGAGCTGATTGGAGGGAAAGGACACACCTCCCTTCACACAGCAACAGAGCTGAGGCTGTCAGTCACAGGCTGTGTGCTGGAGCTCCCCTGACACCTTTTTTCTCATGGTGTCAGGAAAACCTGTGAAAAGTGACTCACGATGACAGCAGAAGAACAAAGCAGCGGACAGAAATGACACTTAAAAGCCCTGGCTTGAGACAAGTACACACTATAGAGGGACATGCTTTGTTCATATTTCATGTCTGAGATTTACAACCACTTTAACATAACAGAGCATGAAAATGCTTAAACGGAGTAACCACCCCTTCTGCCCACCCCTTATTCCGGCCCTGCCCGTTTTATCAGCCGAATATCAGAGATGGTGGCGGCTGGAAGCTGTACCAGATCGATAGGGCTCTTTCACATGGACGATCCGTATGTCCGTTTTTCATCCTTCCGTTTTCGGATGAAAAACGGACATACATGTATCCCTATGGAGCGTCGGATGTCAGCGGTGACATGTCCGCTGACATCCGACCCGCTCCGATTCGAAAAGTGTAACGGAGGAAAGCCCTACTTTTCCGTCCGTTTTCGGATCGGGTGACGACGGACTCTACGGTCCATCATCATCCGATCCCCCATAGGGGAGAGCGGCGCTCTGACAGGTCCGTCACTGCATAGTGTGCAGCAACGGACCTGTCATCTTCCTGCTCGGCGGAGCGATCCCCGCTGAGCAAGCGGGTGTTCACGGGGCGAATAATCACTGATCCGCCCCGTGTGAAAGAGCCCTTACTCCTATATAGAGCCGTATGCATTCAGGGACATAAACCCTGAATGTAGGAATTCTGTGTTTGGGGGTGTAAGTCCCTGAACGTATACAGCCCTAAACTTGAGTACCACTCGGGTATCCAGGATCCAGCTGCTATGTATTTTAGTCTGCAATGAAGAGAAAACCAGGACAAGGAGGAGAAGTAGATTCTGAAGCAGGATTTACTGTAGTCCCATATCAGGTAAAAGCCTACAGCAATGTTTCCAGACCCAAGTGGCCTTCCTTTTCTGCTTGAGAGGCTGTTGGCAGTAGGACTAGGCCCAGCATCTGTGCCCCTTGGGCACTCAAACACGGAGATTTGACATGGGCAGGCCAAACTGTTCATGTGAATGTAGTCTTAATTGGCCAAAGCTTTCTTGGCCATACTTGAGAGTCACAGAGGTGCACATACTTTTGCACTCTTGTGACCCCGATTCAGTTGACAGCAGGTTAATGTCCCCCATTAGCTGACGTCACAGAGCCGCTCCAGACTCTGGAGGGAACCCAACAATGTTGGGATCCGCCCAGGTTTCTGACTTGTCACTGGCTCAGGCTCTCAGTACGCTGGGCATCAGCCAGAGTTTATGGTGAACCCTGTGTCACTCAAACCCTATCCCTACTTGTAACAGTTAAAAGCTGCCAAGTGAATTGAATATTCCACCATACCATACTTTTATTTTAGGTTTCAGCTTCCAGCCAATGGTAATCTAGATCAGCGGTCTTCAAACTTTCTAAACATAAGACCAGTCTACTGTCCTTCAGACTTTAGGTGGGGGGTGGAGCGGACTAGGGCCAAAGGGAGTAAACTGTGCCCCACCCTTGGCCTCAACGGAAAGGCACTGTGCCCCACCCTTGGCCTCAACGGGAAGGCACTGTGCCCCACCCTTGGCCTCAACGGGAAGGCACTGTGCCCCACCCTTGGCCTCAACGGGAAGGCACTGTGCCCCACCCTTGGCCTCAACGGGAAGGCACTGTGCCCCACCCTTGGCCTCAACGGGAAGGCACTGTGCCCCACCCTTGGCCTCAACGGGAAGGCACTGTGCCCCACCCTTGGCCTCAACGGGAAGGCACAGTGCCCCACCCTTGGCCTCAACGGGAAGGCACAGTGCCCCACCCTTGGCCTCAACGGGAAGGCACAGTGCCCCACCCTTGGCCTCAACGGGAAGGCACAGTGCCCCACCCTTGGCCTCAACGGAAGGCACAGTGCCCCACCCTCGGCCTCAACGGAAGGCACTGTGCCCCACCCTCGGCCTCAACGGAAGGCACTGTGCCCCACCCTCGGCTTCAACGGAAGGCACTGTGCCTCACCCTTGGCTTCAACGGAAGGCACTGTGCCCCACCCTTGGCCTCAACGGAAAGCACTGTGCCCCACCCTTGGCCTCAACGGAAAGCACTGTGCCCCACCCTTGGCCTCAACGGAAGGCACTGTGCCCCACCCATGGCCTCAACGGAAGGCACTGTGCCCCACCCATGGCCTCAACGGAAGGCACTGTGCCCCACCCTTGGCTTCAACCGAAGGCATTGTGCCCCATCCTTGGCTTCAACCAAAGGCATTGTGCCCCATCCTTGGCTTCAACGAAAGGCATTGTGCCCCAAGTGTCGGATAAAGGCAAAGGGCCACAGTCTGAAGGCCGCTGATCTAGCATATTGCTAAGTGCAACAGATTCTCTTCTGTGCATATTATAATCCTGGCTGCATTCTTTACAATTTGTGAATGTTTTACCTCCACAGAAGGCACAAGAAAATGTCACTGAAGCACTACATTGAAAAGTATTGTCTATATAAAGGTATAAAGGATAAAAAGAAAAAAAACAACATTCCAAAAGATCAAGTACAATGTAAATGATCACAGAAGGGAATGAAGTTTGCTAAACTTGTATAACAACGCCTACAGAGATCAAGTAGAACTAGTTAAAGCAGTAATAAACCAAAAAGCAAACATCATATGGCAGTTTACCAATTCTTAGATTTCTTTTATTTTTTTACCTGGAAATCTGAAAAGGAAGTCTGTTTTTCACCAGAAAAATCTGTCCTGCGGATGTAGCAGTAGGCCCTTAAAGTGGAACTGCAGTACATCTAAGCACCACAAACTAAAAACGCTATTTAATTTGTTTTTAATATTCAAAGCAAATTCACCCATCCATCCATATCTCCATGCTTTATTTTGTTGAGAAATCACTTTGAAAAACACCTCCCTAGCATTTCTAGCCAGGGACCATCTTGAGTAAGGGCAGATGATTTATGAAGCATTTACTTCCTGGTGTCCATCTGCCCCAGGCGTGCAGGCAGGAGAGTATGCCTAGCTGAGAGTAGCCCACCTGAAAGACCTCTAGTATGGATGACATTTCCCTAGGCCAAAAACCAGGAAGTAACTAAAGAAATGTAAAAAAAAAAAAGTTTAAAAAAGACAAGTAAATTTGATATACTTTTTTTAAATTTACGAATGCTAGCAGTATAGGGATTAAAAATAGTCAATGTTAATTGAGAGAGTGAAGTGATCCTTTAAGACACAACAGCTGGGCTAGTTCCCCAGCACCTAACCTGCGGGGATCTGCACAGAGCCAGGAAAATTGGTAAGCTGATCCTCGCTGTGAATCTGGCAGTCAGGACATGTCATGGACTGAGGAGGGAAAGCTACTGCCAATGCCAGCCTCAGTTTAACTCATTCAGCAACAGCTGGAGAGACAATAGAGGAGTCATGCTGAGCATCAGAAGGTCTACACCAAGGTGCATCACCCTATGATAAATACTTGGCCCGTCTCAGACAATAAATGCGCACACGTGAACCCGTCTACAATTTATCACATCAACCGCCCAAGGCTAAAAAGCTACATATGCTTATAGAGCACAATGGTTTACATATTTGCTTCCACCCACTTTTAAGGCCACAGATTGATCTTCTGGGCTGGGTAACGATGTGTCTACATTAACACTTGGTAGAACAAGTTTAATATAAGCCATGCAACACCATGAGCACACATTCCCCGCCCCGTCCCATTTTACAGGTGCTTAGGTCAGGCGCACCCACATAGCCAAAGCTTGGATATTACTTACAGCCTTCATTGGCCTGGTCTTCTAGAGTCTCTACACATTAGTGTGCCAGCCAATACTCATATCTGCATGGTACTGCAAGAGCTGCCTGAGTGGTAAATCATTAAGTGCACAGTGCTTTATATGTATTGTATGTATTTTACAATTATTCTCGGGCCAAAAAAAAAAATTTCAGTTTTAGAAATCGATGAATAACAATTCAGATTCAGAAAAAAGAGCTTCTGTAAAACAAGGCAAAAGCCCACCCTACATCAGAGTTCCCCTTAGAAATTCCACCCTAACATCAGGGTACCCATCAGAGCCCCCCCCCAATAGGTCAGGGTTCCCATCAGAGCCCCCTTACATTAGGGTCCCCCATAAGAGCCCCCTTACATTAGGGTCCCCATCCTAGGCCCTTCACATTAGGGTCCCCATCCTAGGCACTTTACATTAGGGTCCTCATCCTAGGCCCTTTACATTAGGGTCCTCATCCTAGGCCCTTTACATTAGGGTCCTCATCCTAGGCCCTTTACATTAGGGTCCTCATCCTAGGCCCTTTACATTAGGGTCCTCATCCTAGGCCCTTTACAACAGGGTTCCCATCAGAGCCCCCTTACATTAGGCTCCTCATCCCAGGCCCTTTACATTAGGGTCCCCATCAGAGCCCCCGTACATTAGGGTCCTCATCCCTGGCCCTTTACATCAGGGTCCCCATCAGAGCACCCCCATATGTCAGGGTACCCACAAGAGACGCCCTTACATCAGGGTCCCCATCAGAGTCCCCGTACATTAGGGTCCTCATCCCTGGCCCTTTACATCAGGGTCCCCATCAGGACCTCTCTTACATCAGGGTCCCTATCGGTACCTCCCTTACATGAACGTCTCTATCAGAGCCTTCCTTACATCAGGGTCGACATCAGAGCCCCCTTACATTAGGTTCCCCATCAGAGCCCCCTTACATTAGGGTCCCCATCAGAACCTCCCATACATCAGTGTCCTAATTAGGAGTTCCACCCTAACATCAGGGTATCCATCAAAGCCCCTTTTTAGAGCATCTCTTACATCGGGGGACCCAGCAGAGCTTTCCTTACATCGGATTTCCCATCAGAGCCCCCCTTAGCTTGGGGTCCCCATCAGAGTCTCCCCTCACATCGGAGTACCCATCAGAATTCCCCCCCTTACATCAGAGTCCCACATAGAATTTTAATTTTAATCCGGGCACCCCCCATCAGAGCCCCCTTACATTGGGGTATCCATCAGAGCCCCCTTACATCAGCCATAATGGGCACTGATAGGCTGCACTGATGAGGCGGCACTGATGGGTGACACTGTTGGACACTTATTAGCAGCACTGATAATCAGGACACTGATATCAGCTCTCTTCTCCTCTCCCCATGCTGTCAGCATGAGGAAAGAAGTGCTGATAACTGGCTTCTAATTACATCTGTGATCAGCTGTGATTGGGCACAGCTGATCACCTCTTTACCTCAATCTGTGCTCAGCGGGCACGGTCACGGCAGGTCGTCATATGACAGCCTCCCAGAACTAGCCATCTATGCTGTAGCCCTCATTCAGCTAAAGCGCGGTTGGCATGTGGTTAATATTGCTTTTAGGCCTGGTTCATACTAGTGCAATTTCAGATGTGACCTGAGTCACACAGAATCACATGACAATGGAATTCACTTTTTTTTTTTTTTGAAAAAGTGTTCTTTGCTATTTTGGCATACCACCCAACTTTTGAACTTCAGAATGAGGGACACTTAAGGAAGTAACCTTGCATAGCGCGGTGCAGCAAATGTGGGCGTGGTCAAACTTCTGACAGTGGGAGGAGCTTACGGGGCATCATTAAACAAAACTTGGGCTTCCTTGTACCCATAAAATACGCTTTTATTATTGTTCCACAAGCAAAAGTCTCATGGATACATACAAACCCCAGCACATTCATTAAAAAAAAAAAAAAAAAAAAAAGATAAAAGCATGCAGTATTTGGAATGCATTACGTACAGGGTTCTGGGATGAGCTATGTACAGAGCGCAGGGTTCTGGGATGAGCTATGTACAGAGCGCAGGGTTCTGGGATGAGCTATGTGCAGGGTTCTGGGATGAGCTATGTGCAGGGTTCTGGGATGAGCTATGTGCAGGATTCTGGGATGAGCTATGTGCAGGATTCTGGGATGAGCTATGTGCAGGATTCTGGGATGAGCTGCGTGCAGAGTGCAGGGTTCTGGGACGAGCCATGTACAGAGTGCAGGGTTCTGAGAAGAGCCATGTACAGAGTGCAGGGTTCTGAGAAGAGCCATGTACAGAGTGCAGGGTTCTGAGAAGAGCCATGTACAGAGTGCAGGGTTCTGAGAAGAGCCATGTACAGAGTGCAGGGTTCTGAGAAGAGCCATGTACAGAGTGCAGGGTTCTGAGAAGAGCCATGTACAGAGTGCAGGGTTCTGAGAAGAGCCATGTACAGAGTGCAGGGTTCTGAGAAGAGCCATGTACAGAGTGCAGGGTTCTGAGAAGAGCCATGTACAGAGTGCAGGGTTCTGAGAAGAGCCATGTACAGAGTGCAGGGTTCTGAGAAGAGCCATGTACAGAGTGCAGGGTTCTGAGAAGAGCCATGTACAGAGTGCAGGGTTCTGAGAAGAGCCATGTACAGAGTGCAGGGTTCTGAGAAGAGCCATGTACAGAGTGCAGGGTTCTGAGAAGAGCCATGTACAGAGTGCAGGGTTCTGAGAAGAGCCATGTACAGAGTGCAGGGTTCTGAGAAGAGCCATGTACAGAGTGCAGGGTTCTGAGAAGAGCCATGTACGGAGTTCAGGGTTCTGAGAAGAGCCATGTACGGAGTGCAGGGTTCTGAGAAGAGCCATGTACGGAGTGCAGGGTTCTGGGACGAGCCATGTACGGAGTGCAGGGTTCTGGGACGAGCCATGTACAGAGTGCAGGTATCTGGGACGAGCCATGTACAGAGTGCAGGTATCTGGGACGAGCCATGTACAGAGTGCAGGATTCTGGGACGAGCCATGTACAGAGTGCAGGTATCTGGGACGAGCCATGTACAGAGCGCAGGATTCTGGGACGAGCTATGTACAGAGCGCAGGATTCTGGGACGAGCTATGTACAGAGCGCAGGATTCTGGGACGAGCTATGTACAGAGCGCAGGATTCTGGGACGAGCCATGTACAGAGTGCAGGATTCTGGGACGAGCTATGTACAGAGCGCAGGATTCTGGGACGAGCTATGTACAGAGTGCAGGGTTCTGGAATGAGCTATGCTTTGGTGCAAATCCATCATGGTTTAGGCCCCACAGAACATGCAAACCAAATACAAAATGCAATCAAGTTGCACTGTAGTGTGAACCAAGCCTAATGCTGAACTCCAGCTATGATCTGTATTGCATAATTACATTGGTCCAGCTTGGCACAGTGTAAGTATGCATATTTTATACCTGATGGACTGATGTGGAAGAAAACAATCACTGTAGTAGTCAGCGCTACTACAGTTATCACAACAATCTTTCAAGTCCTGTGCCAAGTGGCTTCCCATCTACATAGTGCCCACTGGGGGTCGCTCTTTCAGCACAGCCACCATTCACAAACAAAAACAAAAACAAAAAAAAAAACACCTTGCATTTTTTAAATGGATGCAAGGCATTGTCTGATTGGACAAGACAGAGAGGCAGGGTGGTGTTCTCCACCTTGTCCAATCAGAGGATACCTTATATACAATGAATAAGATATCATGTGAATGGCGGCAGCGCTGAGCGAGCATATATGGTCTCCCATATCAGTGACACCAATAAGAACATTTCATTCTGCTGCAGACCGTCGCCCTATTTGCAGCCATTTCTCTAGCCTGAGCCGAGTGTAAATAGCAAATGACTTCATTCAGAAGACTTTGCAGATTGAAGGGGATCAGACGATTTGTTCAGAAGATTAAGTGACTTCAGTGTTGTATTCATCAAGCTGCAGGATAGTTTACATTGCTGGTAATGCAGAGGATCCCTGACTGTCCTACACTAGTCATCACCAGCCCAGTACCGCACTCCTGTCCCTGAAGCTCCCTTGGTGTCATCGTGTACAATGCAGGGCTGCTACTGTGGAACTAAACTCTCTCAATCAACAAATATTTTCAATCCTTATATTGTTAGCATTAGTAAAAAAATAGGAAGGTATATTGCATTTACTTGTTTTAACCACTTCAATACTGGACACTTTCACCGCTTTTGTTACTAGTCCAATTTTCAGCTTTCAACGCTGTCACACTTTGAACGACAATTGCGCGGTCATGCAACACTGTACCCATATGGAATTTTTATCATTTGTTTTGAGACAGATAGAGCTTTCTTTTGGTGGTTAATCACCACTGGGTTTTTTATTTTTTGCTATATAAAAATGGAAAAAAAGGTTTTTCTTAGTTTGTTATAAAACTTTTGCAAATAAGTAATTTTTTTTTCTTTAAGTGGTTGTAAACCCTTTACAGCCACTTCATACTAGAGGCAAGCCTATAATTAGAATAAGGCTTACCTGTAGCTACACTGGATATCTCCTAAACCTGCATGGTTTAGGAGACATCCCTGTATGTGCCGACGTCATCGGCACATGCGCACTCAAGCAAACTGTACTGTACAGTTGTACTGTGCCGCTACCGATGGCTCCCGCCTGCTGCTGGGGCTTCGATCTCAGGTAGGTCATTCATAATGAGCTAGTATAGCTTGTTATGACTTTGTCTTGCAGGTTTTTTTTTGGGGGGGGGGTTTAATAGGGTTTACAACCACTTTAACTGATGGGCACAGCACTGATGGACACCGATGAGCGGGAACTGATGGACACTGATGAGGCGGCACGCTGTCTCTGTGAGCGGAAAGGAGCGCCAATAACCGGCCGTTGCTTCAGTTGTACTGTTTTTTTTTTTTTTTGCGGTTTTTGTTAATAAGGTGAAGGCATTGAAGAGTTGGCCCAGGCCCACTTGCTCCTATTATATACAATCCTGACTTCACAGCCGACCTTTCCACCCAATTGCATTGGGAAGGATGGCCATACAAACAGATGAAAAATGAACAATTTTTTTCAAAGTGGCTCCCTGATTTCATATGAAACTCTCCAAGCTAAAATGCTCAACTCTACCTTCCCATTCCGGACATATGTGAAGTTAAGGTGGTTGTGTACCCCAATTTGTCATTTTTACCTACAGGTAAGCCTATAATAAGGCCTATAATAAGACTTACCTGTAGGTAAAATTAATATCTCCTAAAAACTGACATCAGCGGCGCATGCGTTCTGAATGCCCGGCTGAAGGTCCGGCAGACGCTTGCCGGGAAGGAGACTCAGTGCGCATGCACGGGAGTGACGTCATCATGGCTCCGGCCACTCATGGCGCCAGTGCTGCGAACCTGGAAGAGACGCTGAGGGCAAGATGTCAGCTCCCTCGGCATGGACCGAGCTGCAATATGGGGGCTTCGATCTAAGGTAATTATTTCTTGATTGGACTAGGCCTTTTTTTTTTTTTTTTTTTTTTTTTTTTAAGATGTGCGGGTATACAACCGCTTTAAGACAATTTTTCAAACACCAAAACATCCATCCAGACTGGCATAGAAAAACACACGCCATTCAAAACCTTCTGTATTAAACCTTCCCCACAATCACATATAGTGTCCTTCATGTATGCTTTACTATTTTCCAACCAAGAGGTGTAAACTAGCGGACCATGTCTAAAATGGGAACAAAATCTTAACAATCTTACAGAAGAACACTGGGATGCAGTGGCAGCTGGTGCTCAAAATTTTTTGGGGGGGCGCAAACAAACTGAAAAATTCTGAAAAAAAACCCCATCAATTGCCGCCACTGTGCCCATCAATCGCAGCCACTGTACCATCAAGCATCCACTGTGGCCATATCAAACGCTCCCACTGTGCCCCATCAAACGCTCCCACTGTGCCCCTATCAAACGCTCCCACTGTGCCCCTATCAAACGCTCCCACTGTGCCCCTATCAAACGCTCCCACTGTACCCCTATCAAACGCTCCCACTGTGCCCCTATCAAACGCTCCCACTGTGCCCCATCAAACGCTCCCACTGTGCCCCTATCAAACGCTCCCACTGTGCCCCTATCAAACGCTCCCACCGTGCCCCATCAAACGCTCCCACTGTGCCCCTATCAAACGCTCCCACTGTGCCCCATCAAACGCTCCCACTGTGCCCCTATCAAACGCTCCCACTGTGCCCCTATCAAACGCTCCCACCGTGCCCCATCAAACGCTCCCACTGTGCCCCTATCAAACGCTCCCACTGTGCCCCATCAAACGCTCCCACTGTGCCCCTATCAAACGCTCCCACTGTGCCCCATCAAACGCTCCCACTGTGCCCCATCAAACGCTCCCACTGTGCCCCTATCAAACGCTCCCACTGTGCCCCTATCAAACGCTCCCACTGTGCCCCTATCAAACGCTCCCACTGTGCCCCTATCAAACGCTCCCACTGTGCCCCATCAAATGCTCCCACTGTGCCCCATCAAACGCTCCCACTGTGCCCCATCAAACACTCCCATTGTGCCCCATCAAACGCTCCCACTGTGCCCTATCAAACGCTTCCACTGTTCCCCCATCAAACACAGCCACTGTGCCATATCAAATGCTGCCAGTGTGCCTCCCGCCCGCACTTACCCTGTCTCGGTAGGACAGCTCATTGATGTCTTCTCCCATCCTCTCTTCCTGTCCTCTGCTATGATTGGAAGCCCGATAGGCATCCAATTACAGCCCCTGTCCTTTCAGCCAATCAGGTGACGGGTAACAGATCCGAGCACCTGAATGGCAGAGAGGCGGTTTAGTGTTAGGAAAGTGGATATTCATTCGCTTTTCTAACACAGCTGAGTGACCGGCGAGCGCCCAGCATGGTGCTCACTGGTCACCTTTTGTGATGCCTATTAGAGCCTATGGCTCTAATCAGGCGTTTAAAAAAAAAAACAAATTGCCACTGTAATTCAGGCGAGGGCCCCGGGCCACTAGGGGGCCCCATTAGGGTTGCCAGCCTCAGTAAAACCAGGGACAGTATGTAAAAATCTGTGTTTTTTATACATCTGTCTCTGAAATGTCCCTTACCGACGTCCTTTTCGTCTAAAAATCCCAAGATTATAGCTGCCCCACCTCTCCAGTACCTTCTCAGCCAATAGAAACATGTCTGTGTATACTGTGTGATTGTATACTGTGTGTGTGTGGGTTTGTGTATACTGTGTGATTGTATACTGTGTGTGTGTGGGTTTGTGTATACTGTGTGATTGTATACTGTGTGTGTGTGGGTTTGTGTATACTGTGTGATTGTATACTGTGTGTGTGTGGGTTTGTGTATACTGTGTGGCCTCATAATCTCCGATTGCCCGGGGGCCCCACGAGTTGTCAGTCCGCCCCTGCCTTCCACAATCCTTATACCACAAATCCCTACATCTTGTAAACACAGCTAAAAGATGCACCCCACTGAAATGGAACTTTTCTACCCCACTATCAATTTCAGATTGGATACGTTATGTTCATCAAACAGCTGAAATGGAAGAGCTGATACATATAATGATAGACGACCCCTCCAAATTCAGTAAAACATGGGCATGTTGGATCCACTACTCAAACTCTTTACACAAAGACCACACTCCTTGAATAATTAAACAAGATTTATTGGATATAACTTGCTCTTTTTCATGACCCATCTGCACCTCACTAATAGGAACCTCAAACCACTAGGTTGTGGAAAACACAAATATGAATAGACCACTTGATCTAGAAACATCCTTCAAAGACGATTTGTTTACAGAGTCAACATTCTAATGATCTTTTTGTACAATTCTCCTTTAAGGGGGCGTGACAGAGTATGTCTCTCCTATGCCTACATACTTTTGCTAATAGGTGCCCCACGTTCTCATCTCAAAAAGTTCGGAGGTATGAAAAAAAAAGTCCAGTAAATATGACAATTTACCAGCCTGTTCCTTTCCTGAATGAACACAATGAGTGATCGGTACAGATCACTCACTGTGTTCATTCATAACTGAAGCATTGGCTGTATGGGGCCCCATGGTTTATAACAGCAGCCAGCGGCATTGCTAGGTCTACAAAAGATCTGGGGCTAGAGCCCATAGCAGCATAGTAATGAAAGTCATACGCTTGGGCGGGCATACACATGTATATAGGTGTGTATATATATATATCCCCAGAGAACCCCTTTTACATCAGGGTCCCCAGAAAGTGCCCCCCCTTACATCAGGGTCCCCAGAGAGCCCCCTCCTTACATCAGATTCCCCAGAGAGCTCCCCCCTTACATCAGGGTCCCCATAGAGCCCCCCCCCCTTACATCAGGGTCCCCATAGAGCCACCCCCCTTACATCAGGGTCCCCATAGAGCCTCCCCTCTTACATCAGGGTCCCCAGAGAGCCTAACCCCTTACATCAGGGTCCCCAGAGAGACTCCCCCTTGCATCAGGGTCCCCAGAGATCCCCCACTTACATCAGGGTTCCCAGAGAGCCCCTTTCATATTAGGGTCCCCAGAGAGACTCCCACTTACATCAGGGTTCCCAGAGAGCCCCTTTCATATTAGGGTCCCCAGAAAGCCCCCCCTTAAAATCAGGGTCCCCAGAGTCCCCCACTTACATCAGGGTCCCCAGAGAGCCTCCCCTCCCCTTGGTGACCCCTATAGAGACTCGGAGCCATGGGCCCCAGATTCGGGGCTATAGCCCCAAAAGCCACTCCCTAGCAACGCCACTGACAGCATCCCTGCTTACAAGACTTTACATATGATACACAATTGTTGAGATTTACTAAAACAAGTGCAGCTGTGCATAGTAACCAATCAGTTTTAGGTTTTATTCTTAAGCTTAATTTAACAAACTGACGTTAGAAGCTGATTGGTTACTATGCACATCTGCCCCAATTTTAGTAAATCCCCCCCAATTGTTTTAGCTGGTTACTTTATGCACATATGGATGCCTAGCCCCTAAAGATCACAAAATAATGACTACTCTCCACTTCAAGTAGCCAAAACTGAGCCTCACTACAGTGTTGGGAATGAATATGGTATATATGGGGAAGATCAATGCTTCCGTTATAAAAAGCAAAACAAAAATGGTGTTGATTTGTACACAAAGCCGGCTCTTGGCCCGGGCTCCGTATCGTCGGGTTTCAGTTGGACCAAAGTCTGCATTTTACAGTTTGCTCAGAACCCTTTCAAATGGTTTGCAAACAGCCAAACCCAACAGACCTAAGGCATGTGACTGAAGAACAATACACATCCTGTTCACCCGATTGCTTAACGGATGGCTTCCTGGTGTACCAAGAGCCTCGCCTATTGATTGTATCTGTAGTCATATAATCAACCAAGCCGGTTCTGTCGATGTATCAACACCGGGGTCACTAATTTAAAGCCATTGTCTCCATTTCTATTGAAGGTAAACAAACAAAATTCAAAAGATCGGGCTATGCAGTCTATTTGGCAATATTCACACATAATGTAAATCAAGCCCAACCTAATGGAGACTAAAAATCCTCCATTGCAATTTGGCTGCCCCCCCCCCGCACTGCAAGGGTTAAACTGATTGTAAACGATCACCTTGTAAAACCACCCATTCAGTTTAAAATAGAAATGAAAGGCAAAACATTTTTGTACAGATAAAAAAAAAAAAATTATAAATACCTTTTTTCCATTTTTCTTTATAAGCGATTACATTTCCTCGGGTCTTTGCTGCATATGAGTTGGGGGAGGAGAAGCAACAGTACACTGAGCTTCCCAGTGACAAGCTGTGCAGGGAGAGGGGGTGTTTGGACAAGTCTGATCATTGGAGGAGAGCAGCCTGAGTTCCCAGCACAGCTAGAGAACTGACCACGGTGAGCTCCCCTGCTTAGTGTGGTCAGTTTTTAATAGGAAAGCAGAGGGACTGGCAGGAAGACCAGGAATTTCACATAAAAGGAAGCAATACAAAGAGAACAGGATACTTTCTCATACAAGTATATGGTACAGCAGGCACATAACTTGAAATGCTGGGGTAACAAACACTTTAAATGCTCATTTAGATCCAGGGGACGTGCAAAGCAGTGTAACTTATCCTATTCCCCGCTCCCCTATGCTCCATCGGTGGACTGTTCCTTGGCATCTTCACACCCAATGGAGGGCCAAGGACTCTGCATTGGACTTGTTTATGTAAGAGGACCTGCTACTGCGGTTGTTGTTCTGTTTTAAATGTCGCTTTATCCATTGACGTACCTCCTTAGACCCGGTCTGTCTGGCCAGTATCATGGACAGTCACCGACTTAGCACCAAGAAGAGTTGCAGCTGTTATAGCGGCAAAGGGTGGGCCAACTCAATGTTGAACCCTACAGACTAAGAAGGCATTAAAGTTCACGTGGGTATAACGGCAGGCGTCCTAATACTTTTGACAATATAGTTTATGTATATTTCTTTTTTAACCTGGACATATTTTAAAGTGTATGTAAAGCCAAGACTTTGAGTTTTGGTGTTTTGAGGAGTTAGAACCTCTGTTTTTTTTACTGCCTACAGAGGAAGTCCTTTGAAGCAGACGTAACATGTAAGGGGGGAGGGGGGCTGAGCTACAACCTGTGACATCATCACGTGGCCATGTTGTTTTGGGTACTGTGGAGTGGTGTGACAGAAATGGAACTTTAGCTTTTGTTTATCTGGCTTTCAGAGCACTCGGAGTGCTCTGAAGATGTGAGCGTTTCTAATCCTTTAGTACAATTACATGTTATATACAGAGAGCATTATTGGTCCTAGTCTTTGTTTTCACATGCTAATATATATATATATATATATATATATATATATATATATATATATATATATATATATATATATATATATATATATATATATATATATATATATCTCTATATCTATATCTATCTATTTGTGGGGTGAATGCAGTCAAGATGAGCAGCACGCTTGATATTCGGTACTAATGATTGCCCTGGGGGTGGCAGAAAGCTCATTTTGACCTCATAATATATCTAGGGGGTGAGCAGTTAATCTCAGCACTAGGTGGATGCACACATGGCACAATAGATGCATGACCTTTGGAGGATAATAGTACATTACATACACGCAGGTGGCTGGAGGCACAGACTTTTTATGGGCTATATTTCAGTGGCGGTCCGTCCATTAGGGGCGCACGGGCGCCGCTCCCCCCCTATCCATGCATCTGGCCCCTTTAATCTACATGCAGGGAGCCGGACGCATGGATTACAGCAGGGTTTTTTTTTTTTTTTGAAGCATGTGATTAGAGCCAGAGGCTCTAACAGGCTTAAAAAAAAGGGTGGGCTCGGGGCGCCTTGCACTGCGCCCTGAGCCCCCCCCAGTTGTGCGATAATAGCGAATGAATATTCGCTATTGTCACATTGATCCTTCTCCTGGCCAGTAAGCCTGAAAGGACAGGCGATCCTATTGGATGTCTAGGAGGAGGAGGAGGAGGAGGGAGGAGATGCGCGGCCACCTTGACAAGATGCACGAAAAGCCGCTGTTCATCGCCCACGGGGAAAGCGCTGCTTGCTTGATGGGGTAAGTGCGGGGCCAACCCAGGGGAGGGCGGGCTGTAGGTGTATTGTTTGCCACCACCAGCTGCCACTGCTATATTATGCTATGGATAGTGAGTGTTTTAAAGTAGAACTATAGGCAAAACTTTTTTTTTTTTCCAATTGACTAGAGTAAGGGAGGGTTATAACCCATCAGATTTTTTTTTTTCGCCATCTGTGTCCCATTGTGAAGTTTTCCCTTCACTTTCTGTCCCATAGCTGTAAACAGGAAGTGAGAGGCAATCCCTGCAAATTAAGAAAATTTCTTGGGGACCCCTGGTCACTAAAATGAATTCTTCCATTGGAAGGTTTCCCCTCTATTACTTTTCTGGGGACAACCCAAAATTTGGGATTTTCTTTTACTTTCACTTTCAATGATAATGGTAAACAGGAGGACAAATAGAGAGGGGGAAACCCCCTAAGGGGGGGCACAGACAGCAATAAATACTTTTTCGTTTGAGTTTTGAGGAGTTAGAACTTCTTTTTTTTTATTGCTGTCTGTGTCCTGGCTGGAGAGATTAACCTCTTCTCTATTCTTCCTCTGGCTGTTGTCACCAGAATTAAAAAAAGGGGGCAAAAGTGGTTACCAAAACAAATATAGCCAAAATCTTCAAACTCAAACCACTTGTTTTGGTGACATCCAAGAGAGGATTTCCTTTACTTTCTTTAGGGGTTAAAAGTGATGGGGATTTTCCCCAAACCTAAGGTTTTAACCATTGTTTCATTTTGGATGGAGTAGGCAAACAAGAAAAAGTTTTGGTTTTAGGTAAACTTAAAGTGCTCCGTTACCCCATTACCTCAAATCTCTTATCACTCAAGCTGTCAGACATGACTTCCCTCTGGAGCAATTCCAATATATTCTTATCTTCGTATTTGTCGTCATCCTCCAGCTCGTCCTCTTTGGTCTCTGAGTCTGTATTTTTTAGATCAGTATCTGTAACTGTAATTTCCATATGGACTCTGTTTTCGTGCACCCAGGTACTGCTTTCTTTTGAATGTTTAATGTACTCCCTCTGTCTGTGGGACATTACCGGAGATGAATGGCTGTTTGAAATGGAGGTAGATTCGATGGTGCAGTCTGTATAATCCGTCTCCTCCTCGATGGTACATCCAATCTCCATCATATTTGGCACGGAGACGCTCATCCGATCAGTAAGGTGCCTTTTTTGAATGTCTAAGATCTTACGTGAGCTCCTCTTGGTACGCTTGACTGATAAGTTCTGAAATAAAGGACGAGTCTTTTGTTTCAGAGACCCCCAAACTGATGGCTTATCCCACTCCATGGCTGCCAAAACTGACACAACTCAACCGCACCTTCTGGATTTTATTTTCACCTGTAAGATCATAAAAACAAATGAGATATATGGCAGTGTACAAGGAGGAACATATAAAATAGCTGTATATTAGACTGATGGAAATCACAAGAGCACCATCTTGTAGACCAGTGGCAACAAGAACACCATCATGTAGACCAGTGGCAACAAGAACACCATCATGTAGACCAGTGGCAACAAGAGCACTATCATGTAGACCAGTGGTTCCCAACCTCAGTCCTCAAGTAAAGGTCATGTTTTCAGGATTTTACTCACCTTGCATGGGTGCTTTAAATCCATGTCAATGGCTTGGTATATATATATATATATATATATATATATATATATATATATATATATATATATACACACATACATACACACACACACACACACACACACACACACACACACACACACACACACACAGAGATTTACAAACCATGGCTTGTTGGGATGGGAACCACTGATGCAGACCATGTGCTCATGCACTGATAGGACATGTATCTTTCTGGGAGTCCTTACGAGAATGGGGGGAGGTGTCCATGTCACTCAAATCTGTTGAAGGGTTTCCTAGGAAAACTGATAAGTTTGCACACTGATCAAGGCTTACTATTGAACAGCATCAGAGCTGGTGCAGGTGTCAACCTGAAGACCCGGAATGTGCCCAGAAATAATACATGCAGGCCCCAGATATCACTCTGAAGTGGGGGTGCATGTTGATTGGTTGTGTTCTTATGTTGGGTCACGATTTAATCAGTGGTACATGGATGGTAAGAAGGTTCTTATGAAATGGGGTTTTGCCAGAAATGCCTTTTTTAGCATCAACTATTGACAAGTTGGTGGCTCATTTTTCCTGTTATGGTTTGGTGATCATGATAGGTCTATTTTATTTTATATTTTAATATCATTCAGATTTTTATTCAAACATAAGATACTAATAACATTATATAACTTCACAAGGCCAGTTTCATTTGTTTAAGGCCTGTGTCAATCAGCTTTTTTTGCCTTTCAAAAAAAAATCTACAAGAATGCAAAACCCACTTGAAGCAGCTTAAATGCAGTTCTGATGAGATAGTCAACTGTAGGTCAAAATGAACCCTGAAGGATCTCAGTAGCATCTCAAACAGATGGCAGTGACTCAAGTTCAAAGTGGGTCATAACAGACCCTTTAAATAACAAACATCTTCTATACTAACACACAAACGCTGTTCCCAGGTTGAGTATGGCCTCATATTAAAGTCAGTTACTCAAAGTATTAAAGCCACAAAATTGGCAGCCTACAGCAATCTCTCAGCACCATCTTCCTCAAATTGGAAAACACAACAGAACATTTGGAATTTGATGTCCACCCTATTATGCCAACCTTTCTTGCTGCCTTTGCAATGATCAGTTCTACATACAGCTATCAGTCAAATAAAATAGAAGAAAAATAAAAAAACTATTACGTTTTATAAATAAGAAAATAATATGGAATCAATCTTTCCTAAGAAAAAACTAAAATCCAAATATCAACTTTGACCTTAAAAGCCAAATATCAACGCTTGGCATGACCTTTGGACTGCAAGAAACTTTAGGGTGACACTTTTCCATGGCCTATGACCCAAGAACATGTCATTTATTTATTTTTTTTTATTTATTTTTTTTAAATTAGAACCATGCTACACAAACCAACACATTGTTGCCCAACAAATAAAAGAAAGTGATATAAAAAAACAGATCATTGTTTGAATAAATTATTCTATTTGACGATTTTGACAGCCATTGCTGTGTTGTTTTTAGAGCTGCACGATTCTGGATAAAATGAGAATCACAATTTTTTTGCTTGGAATAAAGGTCACGATTCTTGGCGTCACATCATCTTTTACATTATACAAAACATTGGGCTAACTTTACTGTTTATTGTTTTTTTTTTTTAATTCATTGAAGGCTATTGTTTCCCAAAAAATTGCGCTTGAAAGACCACTGTGCAAATAAATGGTGATATAAAATATTGCAACGACCACCATTTTATTCTCTGCAAAAAAAAAATAAATTATATATATATATATTTATATTTATATTTATAAGGCATGTGCAATTCGTTTCGTTCCGAATTCGTTTAACAAATTTCGACAAATTCGTTAATTTGGGAATATCCGAATGAATGAAAACCCGTTTAACGAATTTTTTCCGAACATTCGTAAATTCGATAAAATTGGACATTCGTAAATTCGGGCATTCGTACATTCGTAAATTTGTAAATTCGGAAATCTGAAATAATAGTTAAGTAATAACTTAACTATTAGTAATTACTAGTAACTTTTAAATTATAGGTATTGTAATTTCCTTTCAAATTTGGCTGTTAGTGAACGTAACACATACAAATTTATCCGAAGTTATGAATGATCCGAAAAAACGGAATGGAACATAATGAATTAATAATAAATAACAATAATAATAATGTTTTATTATTATTATTAATATGTTCCGTTCCATTTGTTTAGATGCAGCATTCATTTTGGATAATTCGTAACTTCGGATACATTCATATTTGTTACGTTCACTGACAGTCAAATTTGAAAGGGAATTACAATACCTATAATTTAATAGTTAGTTACTATTTCAGATTTTTGAATTTTCAGGTTTTTGGATTTTCAAACTTCGAATTTACAAATTTCCGAATTTACAAATGTACGATTTAACGAATGTACGAATTTACAAATGTACAAATGTAAAAATGTACGAATGAACGAATTTACGAATCACGATCATAACGAATGACCCGAAAAACTAAAAAAAAAATAATAATAAACGAATGGAACGAAAACGAACAAATTTTTTGGCTGTGCACATGTCTAATATATATATATATATATATATATATATATATATATATATATATATATATATATATATATATATATATATATAAAATGTTTGGGGGTTCTAAGTAATTTTCAAGCAAAAAATACTGACTTTAACTTTTAAGCAATAAGTGTCAAAAAAAAAAAAAAAACACGTAGTCTTTAAAGGGGTTGTAAACCTTCACGTTTTTTCCCCTTCGTGCATTCTATGCAGCCCCCCCAAAGCCTCCCTTTTACTTACCTGATCCCAGTCGTTCCAGCGACGGGGACAAGCACAGCAGCTCCAGCCACTGTCTCCGGCCCTCATTGGATAGATTGATGGCAGCAGGAGCCATTGACTTCTGCTGCTGTCAATCAAATCCAGTGACGCGGGAGCCGGGGGCAGGGCCGAGTCCTGTCGTCTGTGTCAATGGACGCAGCAGCAGGCCTCGGGAGCGTGCCTGCACGAGTGCCCAGAGGGAGAGCATCTCTCCGAGAGGACACTCGAGAAGAGGAGGAGCCAGGAGTGCCACGGGGGAACCCCAGAAAAGGATGATCGGGGCGCCACTCTGTGCAAAATCACTGCACAGAGGTGGAAAAGTATAGACACGATTGTCATTTATTTTTTTTTTTTTAAAACAAAGCTTTAAAATCACTTTAAGTGGTAAAACTGATCTCATTTACAGACCGCAGTGCATCCCTTTGATACAACATTTATTTTTATCTGTCAGCGTTGAGCAATGTTGTGATAAACTTTTCCGTATGCCTTTTTTTTTTTTTTTTTTTTTTTTTACAGCCCCAAGCAGAGAACTGCTCTGCACTTGTTACATGAATGTTGGAAATGTCGGATTAAGATCGTGAGGGGTGTTGGAGCGAGATTGCTCTTTTTTTTTTTTTTTTAACAATTAATCAGGCTGCTTTAGCCGTTTGTTTAGCTAACCCTTAGTGCTCTGGGAATCTCTTGTCCCTAGCCTCCAAAAAGTAATTGTGTCCAATAGCCCATCTGTCTCAAAATAACAACTATTTAGACTGTGCAAGCATATATACCCGCATACCAAGGCTGCCATCACATGGTGGATGGAGGAGGGTGGTATATGTGGGTAGATACAGTATGTTTGTACAGTGTGTATAGTTGTTGACTGAGGGCTGTCATATACAAATATATACACACACATAAATATATATATATACATACATATATATATATATATATATATATATATATATATATATATATATATATATATATATATATATACACATATACATATACATACACACAAAAACACATATACACACATTATATATATATATATATATATATATATATATATATATATATATATATATATACATACACACATACATACATACACACATAATACATACACACACATACATACATACACAAAATATCTCACAAAAGTGAGTACACCCCTCACATTTTTGTAAATACTTTATTATATCTTTTCATGTGACAACACTGAAGAAATGAAATGAATTTTTGCTCTACATACAGATGACCTAGGCTATAAGAAGATCCCCAAGACCATAAAATTGAGCTGCAGCACAGTGGCCAAGACCATACAGCAGTTTAACAGGACAGGTTCCACTCAGAACAGGCCTCGCCATGGTCCACCAAAGAAGTTGAGTGCACATGCTCAGCGTCATATCCAGAAGTTGTGTTTGGGAAATAGACGTATGAGTGCTGCAGAGGTTGAAGGGGTGTCAGTGACCAGACCATACGCCGCACACTGCATCAAATTGGTCTGCATTGCAGTTGTCCCAGAAGGAAGCCTCTTTTAAGGACGATGCACAAGAAATCCTGCAAACAGTTTGCTGAAGACAAGCAGACTAAGGACATGGATTACTGGAACCATGTCCTGTGGTCTGATGAGACCAAGATAATCTTATTTGGTTCAGATGGTGTCAAGCATGTGTGGTGACAACCAGGTGAGGAGTACAAAGACAAGTGTGTCTTGCCTACAGTCAAGCATGGTGGTGGGAGTGTCATGGTCTGGGGCTGCATGAGTGCTGCCAGCACTGGGGAGCTCATTCAGGGAACCATGAATGCCAATATGTACTGCGACATACTGAAGCAGAGCATGATCCCCTCCCTTACACTGTTATACAAGCTGTACACTCACTACTTTACATTGTATCAAAGTGTCATTTCTTCAGTGTTGTCACATGAAAAGATAGAATAAAATATCTACAAAAATGTGAGGTGTGTACTCACTTTTGTGAAATATTGTATATTTTAAACCACATATAATAAAATAGGCAAATTATTCACGTGTCCTTATCAGATATTCAGGAGGCACAAATATGTACACATTACAGGAGTGCTGATAACAAGTCCATTCACTCAAATGGCATATTGTAAATTTCAATCCATCTGATAAGTATTGTAAATAAGTAGTAAAACTTACGGAAAATATATCAGATGTACTAGATAACCAGTTCAATGGTGCATGCTAATTTAGGATACCGACCCACCGAGTCACACAGTACAGCTGCAGCTCCAGAATATCCTGATAAGGACGAGTCAATATTATAACTATATTTTCATGTTACTTTATTCAAAACTAGAGGTGAGTACTAAGGCCTCATATACACGGCTGCTGGTAAACGGACGTTCAGAGGCATTTGGCTGCTTTTCTTAGCTGCCCCTGAACTCATCCAATGTTATCTTATGTGTACGTTTACACAGGATTGTTTAATGTCATTTTTAGGCAGTTGCATTTATAGGCTTTTCTTTGAAGGCAAAAAAATGAGTTCAGATGCCGAAGTTTCTGACGTTTCAGACGCAAAACGCCGCTAAACGCGGTACCGGCGTTTAGCCGCGTTTTCGTTTAGAAGCGTATTTACAGGTGCCCTATTTTCTTACATTACAAAAAAACTTAAAAATGATGGCAAATGATGAAAAACCACCAACAATTTTTTTTAAAAACGAAATGAGCCCATGATCCAACCCAATACACCACTAGCATTGCTATTAGCCAAAGTATAATTGGAATTTGACCTATACGTTGTTAGATTTCAACCAGATGACCCCACCATTGAGCTTCACCCCCCGACTTGTTCAAACATGCATGAAATTTAGGGTTAGGGGTTAAGGTTTCCTATTAGGGTCAGGGGGTTGTGGTTAGGGTTAGGGTTTTCTCCTTGAAGAACAAGTTTAGTGTTATGGTAAAGGTTATGGTTTCCCGTTAGGGTTTCCGGTTAGGGTTTTCCCCTTGAAGAACAAGTTTAGGGTTATGGTAAGGATTATGGTTTCAGGTTAGAGTTAGTGTTTCCCATGAGGGTTAGGGTTTCTGGTTAGGGTTTACCATTAGGATTAGGGGGTTATGGTTAAGGTTAGGGTTTTCCCCTTGAAAAATAAGTTTAGGGTAATGGTAAGGGTTATGGTTTCCCGTTAGGGTTTCTGGTTAGGGTTTACCATTGGGTTTAGAGGGTTAGGGTTTTCCCCTTGAAGAACAAGTTTAGGGTTATGGTAAGGGTTATGGTTTCCCGTTAGGGTTTCCGGTTATGGCTAGGGCTTCCGGTTAGGGTGTTATGGTTAGGGTTTTCCCCTTGAAGAACAAGTTAGGGTTTCCGGTTAGGGTGTTATGGTTAGGTTTAGGGTTTTCCCCTTGAAGAACAAGTTAGGGTTTCCAGTTAGGGTTAATTGAAAATATTTTAAAAATTGCAATGAAAATTTGCATTAAAAAAGGCAAAATAAATAAAATGAAATTACATATACAGCTTATAATAAAAAATAAACAAAAAATATACTAATCAATTGCAATTTAAAAATTAAATATATTTAAAAAAATTGCACTTTTTCCTCACATATGCTCATTATGGGATCCATAGTAAAAGCACCGAAATTAAGGTAGATACAAGTACACTGCTGCTCTCTCAGCTGCTGCTACTCACTCTGGTCTCACAGAATGGCTGAAATAGTTAAATAATACTGTTTTTTGGGCATTGGGAGGGTCCTATGATGTTAACTTAAATAAACGCTCCTAGACGCAAACGTAGCTAAACGCGGCATGCAAACGCAGCTAAACGCGGCATGCAAACGCAGCAAATTGGGTGTTTTTAAACGCCAGTTTCAAGCTGTCAAAAAATGCTTTCAGAGGAGGTTACCTCAGCGTTCCGTGTACATTAAACCTAAAAAGATAATTTTATATGCCATTTAAGTTTCTCGTACCTTCCTATTTATGTGCTGAAGAAAAATATACACTGAGGCTCCATTCATACTTGTGATTTCCATTGCAACTTTACATTGCAACTTTGGATGGTGATGACTTGGATGCAGCTTTGGCTGTTGATTTTGGCTTTGACCGTTGCATTGATAACATTCAGATTAAGACTTTCATGCAACTTTTGAGAGTTTACATTGCAGTTGCATAAAAGCAGTGCAGAAACCTTTTTAAAGTCGCTGTGACTTTAAGATGCATAGATTAAAACGGCTTCCATTGAGTTACATGGGCTGCAACTTATCATGTGACGTTATGTGTCCAAGGTCACATGAAAAGTCACATGAATGGAGCCTTACCGTTTACTTCCAAACCTCTGGGAATCTGCATAGCTGGGAAATTGCTGGAATTGACCCGGAACGTTCGTAATTTAGCTCCGGTTGCCGGATCATTGCCGGATTGCTTACATCTTTGGAATTTCTATTCTGGACATGTAAACAAAGCACAGTAAGTGCAACATTTCTCTGAGTCACGCATGCTGTGCCCTGCTAGTACCGGCTGTCTGGGGAGGACTCAGAAGAGGGGGAGAGAGGAGTGGGAGGAGGAGCTGTGCCTGCCAAATATACTGGAATTTAGCGCCATTTGCTGGGTCCAGGGCTGAGACAAGGGGTGGGCAGGAGGGACGGCTGCCCTGGGTGCAGTGGGAATTTGGGGGATTTTGATAGAAGAGGCGATATGGGGGGGGGGGGTTGGATTTTTACTGGGAGGGTGAAAAGGGGGGTAGATTTGTGCTAGTAGGGTTCATTGGGGGATTTGTGCTAGGAGGGGAAATTTGGAAGGGGGGGGGGGGTGCGAGACTTTATGCTTGAAGGGAAATTTTGAGGTGTTGAAGATTTGTGCTACGAGGGTGGATTTGGGGAGGGAGATGATTTGAGCTGGGAGGGAAATTAGTTCTTGATTTTTTTTTCTGGGGAGGGAATTTTTGCTGACACATAATGCTCATGCATTTTGAGGGGGGGGGGGGCACTAAATGACCTTGTCCTGGCACTGGCTAGGTCATTACCAAACTGCTTACATTTCTGGAATTTTTATTCCACATATGTAAAGTGCTGCCCTACTAAATAGAAGAAGGTGGGGGTGAAAAGGGGGGGGGGGGCTGTGTACTTGGCTGTATAGAATTCAGACTCCTAAAATACACTATATTGTCAAAAGTATTGGGACGCCTGCCTTCAACAAATACTGCAGCTGCTGACTTTTAATACATGGACACTTAACTGTCCAGGGTGCCCGCGATGTTGGCAGCCGAAGCCAATCCGTTGTTCGGCTCTCGGCTGCTGCCGCCGCCATCCTCGGTAAGAGAATAAGGAAGTGAAGCCGTGTGGCTTCACTTCCTGGTTCCCTACTGCGCATGCGCGAGTCACGCTGCGCGTCCTCTCAGGTCCCTGCTGTGTTCTGTGTCTCACAGAATACAGCAGGGGAGGACGGGGTAGGCGCCGGAAGTGGCATAGGTCACCGCAAGCGCCACGGTGATCTATGCCAGGAAGTGGGAGCAAATACCTGTATTAGACAGGTATCTGCTCTCTCCTCCCCCTGAAAGGTGCCAAATGTGACACCGGAGGGGGGGAGGAATCCAAAAAGTGGAAGTTCAATTTTTGGGTGGAAGTCCACTTGAACTTTAATGGCATCCCAGTCTTCGTCCGTAGGGTTCAATATTGAGTTGGCCCACCCTTTGCAGCTATAACAGCTTCAACTCTTCTGGGAAGGCTGTCCACAAGGTTTAGGAGTGTGTCTATGGGGATGTTTGCTTTGTGCACTGGTCTGCAGTCATGTTGGAACCTGAAGGGTTCTGTTCCCACAAAGTTAGCAGCATGAAATTGTCCAAAATGTCTTGGTTTGCTGACGCCTTTAAAGTTCCCTTCACTGAAACTAAGGGGCCAAGCCCAAACCCTGAAAAAAGAACCCCACACCATATGATTTGGACGAGTGCACAAAGCAAGGTCCATGGATGACATGGATGAGTGAGTTTGAGGTGGAGGAACTTGACTGGCCTGCACAAAGTCCTGACCTCAACCCCATAGAACACCTTTTTGATGAATTAGAGCGGAGACTGCGAGCCAGGCCTTTTCGTCCATCAGTGTCACAAATGCTCTTCTGGAAGAAGAGTCACACATTCCCATAGAGCAGTGGTTCTCAACTCCTGTTCTCAGGACCCATTAACAGGCCAGATTTGCAAGATAACTGAAATACATCACAGGTGATATCATTTGCTGCTCAGTGATTGCAGTATTCTAGTCTGCATCTCCCCAGGGTAATACTTAAAATCTGTCCTGTTAGTGGGTCCTGAGGGCAGGAGTTGAGAACCACTGCCATAGACACACTCCTAAACCTTGTGGACAGCCATCCCAGAAGAGTTGAAGCTGTTATAGCTCCAAAGGGTGGGCCAACTCAATATTGAACCCTACGGACTAAGACTGGGATGCTTTTAACCACTTCAGCCCCGGTTGGATTTGCCCACTTAATGACCAGACCATTTTTTGCGATATGGCACTGCCCTCAACCCAAAAGACATGAATTGGACGGCTACATGGGAAGGCACGGAATAAATACCTGTGCACTCCATGTGGGCAAACACAGCCCTCGCATGGGTGTATGCTGTAGTACTCCTCATGCGAATGAGACCTTAGTTCACACATAATACTCAACTTTCTTTTTCTCTACAAATGCATTCATGCGGCTACAACCACCATGCCAATGAAAGCGAACCCAACCTAAAGGCTGACCTTACTTTTCTAACACAGGGTAAAATGTTATAGGACAAATACATTATACAAGATCTAGGATATGTGGAAAGAACCTGCACTCTGGAATCCGTCCAAAATTCTTTATTCGATAATCACCAAGTACAAAGTAACCGCTAACATGTTTTGGCAAAGAGCCTTGTTCACAGCATACAGGATCAGATTGTACACACAACTGGTCACAAAACCGAGGCTGGGAAAGTCTACTCACAACAACGCTTAATATATTATTATGCAGAGTACACAAATAATCTAAATTGCTCTTGCATGCTTTCTGCATTAGCTGTAAATGCCAAAAAGCCTTTGGAAGCACGTGCCCAATAAAACATAAAACATCCGTTACTCTTCCTCTCTATTACATACACATAGCAAACCACGCCGCTTGCTCAAACTACCACACGATGTAAACAAGTCCTTGACTCACCAGTGCTAGTCGAATACTGGCCCCGGACAAAAGGGAACAATATGAACAACATGCTGATTTGTAGAACAGTTGATCTCGGCTAGGTTTAGTGCCAAAGGAAAGTGGTCAGAGTTCTACAGCCAGCATGCCAGATGCGGGTCAGGGCTGGCATTTCAGGATTTCTCTTATTTGGGACTCGAAGAACAGTAATTCGGGTTAAAGGGCCTCACTATCTAAAAATGGAAAGAATACCAGTGGCAAAAAATCAATACAAGAACGGTTACATCAACGTGAAAAAGTCTTCAGAACGAGACCAGAAGACTTCAGCCGTTCTTACTATGGAAATGATTAAACCTGTCCATTGTCCTGCTGTGTGTCAAGTACCATCAGCATTTATAAACTGTGCTAATTCAGCTTAAAAAACTGTTAAATGGACCAGGCCTATTTTTCAGACTTACAGTATTTCACAAAAGTGAGTACACCCCTCACATTTATGTAAATATTTTCTTCTATCTTTTCATGTGACAACACTGAAGAAATGACACTTTGCTACAATGTAAAGTAGTGAGTGTACAGCTTGTATAACAGTGTAAATTTGCTGTCCCCTCAAAATTACTCAACACACAGCCATTAATGTCTAAACCGCTGGAGTACACCCCTAAGTGAAAATGTCTAATTGACAGGTAAATGAAGTCCTGGCAATTGGAACTGTCAAAAAAAAAGAAAAAAGCAGCCAGGCAATGCAAGGTTGCTCAGCCACTGAAACAGAGAGGAAAAGAAAAATTGTTTCTTTTTGTATCCGTTTCGTCATCTATGGATCAAAGGGATGAACTTCCCTCTGCAGATGGATTTTAAAGCAACCTTTGTTTTAACCCTTATTTACACTAAATTATCCTTAATTAACTCCATATTCTCCTCCTCAATAATTATATACAACTTTTTGTTGTTTGCTTTGTTAGTTTTTGCACCTTTAAGATATTTTTACATGTTTCACTTTAATAAAAAAAAGGGCAAAAAAAAAAATGTATTTCATTTGTAAAATAACTTTTCAATGCTTTGTACCATTGCTGACAGCTGAAGTGTAAACAAAACAGTTGCAGTAGGTATCGGCAATTGGTATTGAGGAGTACACAAAAAGTATCGGTACTCGTACTTGTATAAAAAAAAAAATGGAATCAGTGCATCCCTAGTACAAAGCATTGAGAAGTTATTTACACATTACATTTTTTTTTTTTACATTTTGTGCTTTCTTTTATAGTGAAACATGTAAATCTATCTTAAAGGTGTAAAAATATTAACAAACAAAGCAAACAAAAAAGAGTTTTCGTTATTAATAGTTTATGAAATAGAAGTGAACAAAAAAAATCATCAGGAAATGATTAATTAAATGGAGGAGAATAAGGCATTAATTAAGGCTGATTACAGTTAATTCATGTTTAGTAAGGGGTTTAACAGAGAAACATTTAATAAACAAAAAAAAATGTTTTTTTACCGGATAGGTTGCTTTAAAACTGACTTCATCTGCAGATCGCAGTTTATCCCTTTGATCTGTAGCTGAACAGAAAGATACAAAAAGAAACAATGTTTCTTTTTATCTTTCTGTTTCAGCAGCTGAGCAATGTTGTTGATAAACAATGCCTGGCTGCTTTTTTTTTTTTTTTTGACAGCTCCAACTGCCAGGATTTTATTTACACTTCAACTGTCATCAGGGGAATCCCACTGACAGATGAATAAGTCATCAGTTAAGGACGCGGCGGCCCCGCTCATTAAAGCGGGATTCCACCCATTTAAAAGTCAGCAGCTACAAAAAGTGTAGCTGCCCCTCCTCTCCGAAGCGCCGGCATTTTAACTATGGGCGCTCGGCTGTGGCTTCACAGCCGGGAGCGCAAGCCGCGCTGCGTGCTATGAATGGCTGGGCAATCTTCTGGGACCTGTGAGATGTCCCAGAAGATTGCAGGGAGGGAGGGGGAAGAGGTGAAATTCCTTCCGGCGCCACGGAGCCCTGGGAGGAAGTGGGAGCTGCATGAGAGCCGTAAAAACAGTGTACCCGCTCCCGCCCCCCAAAAAAAATTACGTGCCAAATGTGGCATGTCAGGGGGTTACCTGTACTTAAAGCGGAAGTTCCATTTTTGGGTGGAACTCCGCTTTAACAACTGATAATTGCCGGCTTTTTTTAATATTTCAGCTGTCAGTGGAGGAATCCTGCTGACGGCTGAAAGTATCAGTTTTAGGTATCGGAGCATTTGCACGAGTACCGATACTCATACAAATGCTTAGTATCAGCTCAGTGATCAGACATGCTGGGTGTCAATTTACTTGGCATAACATATTTCACAATATAGAAAAAAAATTGGGTTGTTTTCTCATTTTTTTAATTCAACAAAGTATTTTTCCCCCACAAAAGGATCGCACCGGAGCAGCCGCTCTAAGATTCACCAGGTAAAATAAAGAAAATTGTGAAAATGGAAGCTAGTTCCACCCGCCACGTAGAAATGCAACTCATGTATTATGTCATCTTATCTTGATTATTTAAAACATTTTTTTAAAACATTTTAATTACTTTTTAAAATACTGAAAATACCAGTAAAAAAGTAAAAAAAAAAAAAAAAAAAGAAGAGCAAACACTATACAAACCACAAAACTTTCCACTACCAAATCAGCACAAAAGTACCTTGAGACCTCGTTCACACCGGTGTGATTCGTCATGCGATATGTTCAAATTGCTGCGACTCATGTCGCTTTGACTTTGAAAAAGGTTCCTGCACTAATTTTTTTATTTCATTGCGACTTGCATTGACCTCTGTTTGGAATACATTTACGTTTAAAAAAAAGGAAAGAAAAACATCCCAAACCCTTATTTCTGCCATGCTGCAGGAAATTACTTAGTATGTAATAAAGAATGCTAAACAAAAGATGAAAGCTCCATAACACCTTATGAAATATGGTACATGGTTCCGAGCCAAGCTGTCCATGAGCTCAATTTTGGTAGGGAGCACAAGACTCAAACAATTAACAAAGCACAAATTCATCAAATAATAATTATCGTACACAAAGAATGCAAATAAATGGCATCACAGTTACACGTGTTCTTTTAAACAATTTCCTAAGCGTGTGGAAAAAGAAAAGATGGTATAAAATGGTTTTTGGGTTATTTTTCAACATTTTTGAACAGTTTTTTTGACACAATAGGGGAGATTTACTACAACTGGAGCACACAGAATCTGGTGCAGCTGTGCATGGCAGCCAATCAGCTTCTAACTTCAGCTTGTTCAATTAACCACTTGACCTCCAGACCGATAGCGATACAGCACCGCGTTGCTTTAACGGACAACTGCGTGGTCTTGCAACAAAGTACCCAAATAAAATGTATGATCTTCTTTTCTCACAAATAGAGCTTTCTTTTGGTGGTATTTGATCACCTCTGTGTTTATTTTTTGCGCCTACAAACTATGGGAAGTTTTTATTAATTCATTTGTTACCAGTAATGGCGGCGATCTGCGACTTATAGCGGGACTGCGATATTGCAGCAGACATATCGGACACGAAAAGACTTTTGAAACTTTCTGGGGACCAGTGACAGTAAGACCCCTTTCACACTGCAGCGCTGTGCCGTTACCGCTAAAGCGCCAGTTGTTTTTTGCAGCACTTAAGCAGTGTTTTGGCGGTGCTTTTGGGGCCGGTTATTTTAAAATCACGTTATAACGTGACCTAAAAAAAAGAAAAAAGACCCGTTTTGCAGCGCTTTCAGAGCGCTGCCCGTTAATTATAGGGGGGTTTTGGGACCGCCATTAATAGTGCTCCCAACCCGCCTCAAAGATGCTGCTTGCAGGACTTTCTCTAATGTCCCGCAAGCACACCGCCCCAGTGTGAAAGCACCCCTTGCAGAGAATGTGAGGCAGTTTTCAGGCGCTTTATGGGCGCGATTTCTAGCGCTAAAATGCCTGAAAACTGCCTCAGTGTGAAAGGGGTCTAATATCGTAATCGGCGCTAAAAAATATGCACTGTCACTGTACTACACTGGCTGGGATGGGGTTAAACATCAGGGGTGATCACGGGGTTAACTGTGTGCCTAGCCAGTGTTTCAGTGTAGTGGGGAGGGGCCTGTACTAGGGGAGGGCACAGAACAGGGATATGCAATTAGCGGACCTCCAGCTGTTGCAGAACTACAAGTCCCATGAGGCATAGCAAGACTCTGACAGCCACAAGCATGACACCCAGAGGCAGAGGCATGTTGGGACTTGTAGTTTTGCAACAGCTGGAGGTCCGCTAATTACATATCCCTGGCATAGAAGGTATTTCAGTGTGGTGGGGAGGGGCTTGTACTAGGGGAGGGGCCTGTACTAGGGGAGGGCATAGAAGGTGGTTCAGTGTAGTGGGGGAGGGGCTTGCACTAGGGGAGGGTTCTGTACTAGGGGAGGGCATAGAAGGTGGTTCAGTGTAGTGGGGGAGGGGCTTGTACTAGGGGAGGGGCTTGTACTAGGGGAGGGCAAAGAAGGTGGTTCAGTGTAGTGGGGGGAGGGTCCTGTACTAGGGGAGGGTCCTGTACTAGGGGAGGGTCCTATACTAGGGGAGGGTCCTATACTAGGGGAGGGTCCTATACTAGGGGAGGGTCCTGTACTAGGGGAGGGTCCTGTACTAGGGGAGGGGCCTGTACTAGGGGAGGGGCCTGTACTAGGGAAGGGCATAGAAGGTGGTTCAGTGTAGTGGGGAGAGGGTCCTGTACTAGGGGAGGGTCCTGTACTAGGGGAGGGTCCTGTACTAGGGGAGGGTCCTGTACTAGGGGAGGGTCCTGTACTAGGGGAGGGTCCTGTACTAGGGGAGGGTCCTGTACTAGGGGAGGGCATAGAAGGTGGTTCACTGTAGTGGGGGAGGGGCTTGTACTAGGGGAGGGGCCTGTACTAGGGGAGGCATAGAAGGTGCCCCCGATTTGCAGGAACACAGGATCCATGCCTTCTGTACTGACAGAATGGCAATCTGACTTGTTTACAGAGGCAGACCGCCATTCTGCCTCTGTACCAAAGCATTGGTGGGTGCCAGCAGACATCGAGTCCCTTGTACCCTGCCAATTAGTTCCCACTGTGATCAGGACGGTGTTGGCGTGCGCACCCAAGACCCGAAAGTGTGGGATCATGTGATAGGTATGTGATCCAGCGCAGCAGAGCCGCCTTATCACCGTATATATGCAAGTTATACGGTCGGCAAACGGTTAAATGATTGAAAAGGTACAATTTCTTGTGTTCTGTTTGAGAAGATCATGTCAAATAAAACCAAAGAATTTCCAAGCTCAACTTACCAACCGGCCTGCGGCCAACTGAATTAACATGCCTAACAGTATGCGTTAAAAACAGGGCTTTAGTTGCACACATTTGCAGATGACTCCAGTCACCTGCCCTTCATCTATCCATCAGAATACATGTGCTCCCACTGTGGAGACTCTTCAAAGTTAGAGTTAGGGTCTGCAGGATACAGGGTGCCTTGCCGGGTCCTGCAGCTTACACATGTATTTGCAAATGTGTGCAACTAAACCCCTGTTTAACGCATACTGATAGACAGGTTAATCCGGTTGGTTGCAGGCTGGTTGGTAAGTTGAGCTTGGAAACTCTTTGGTTTTATTTGACATGCGTTTTGCCCTTCCAGTGCTCCTTGCTGTGAAGACCGGTTATAGGTGGGGGAAGTGACCTTTCTTTGTATTCGAGAAGATCACACCTTCACATGTCGGCAGTTTGAATAAAAATCCAATATTTGCCATTCAAAAAATGTTGACAAAGTCCAAGTCATTTTTTATCCCTCAATAAAAAGGACTTCCTGTGATAGGAGGAGCCCAACATTCCGCACATTGCTGATGACTACTGTAGAATTCCAAAGAATTTAGGAGGATAGCCACCGGCACGTTCCTGGATATTGCAGCAGGAGCTCAGCTCTTAAATAGCTTCTATATACCGTCAACCTAAACGTCTGCAAAAAAATGACTAACATCACAGCAATGACTGTCACTGTGAGAACATACCTGGAACTTACATGATGCCAGGCTCACATGGGTGACAACTTCCAACACACTAGACCAGCCGTTCCCAACCAGGGTTCTGTGGAACCAGTGGTTGCTGCTGCTGTCAATCAAATCCTGTGAGCAGAGAGCGGGGGGGTGGGGCCTAACCGCTCTGTGTATGTCTATAGATGCACACAGCCCACCTCGGAGGCAAGCTCGCAGGTCTGCTCCCATAGCAAGCACTTGCTTTGGGGGTCAGACAGTGGCACAGCTGGTGCGGGGGGGGGGGGGGCGTCGGTCCCTCACCGGCATACCTCCCAACTGTCCCTGATTTTGAGGGACTGTCCCCGATTTGGAGCAATGGATGTCCCTCTGTCCCTCATTCCTCCTCATTTGTCCCTCATTTTGGTCTGATCCATATAGTTGTATATAAAATGCACTTTTTAGCTTTCAAAAAGTGTTTCCCAGTGCTAAAACCTTTCATCCAATTTCTAAATTGCTGCATTTGTACATTTTTAAAAGCCAATGTAAAGGAATAGTAGTGGTTAAAAAAAGCACTTGTGGATTTAATTAACCTTTTTTTGGGTTAATACTCCTTTAAGGGGGTGTGACAGGGGGCGTGTCCTATGCCTACATACATTTGCTAGTAGGTGTCCCTCATTCCCATCTCAAAATGTTGGGAGGTATGCGCACCAGCACTTACCCCATCTATGGCGGGCAATGCTTCCCGATGGGCAATGGCTTCCCCTTCCCCTGCTCTCCTCCTCAGCATCAATGTGGCTTCTCCTTTTCCCTCTATAGGGGCTTCCTGACTTGCGGCGTCTTCACCTTCCCCTGCTTCCTTCTTGGTAGCACGGTGACTTCCGCTGTGCATCTCCTCCTGCCTCCTCCTAGGCCAATTGAAATGCTTCTCCTTTCAGCCAATCGGGAAAAGTGTCTCAGACCCACGTTTCTTGATTGGCGGAGAGGCCATTCAGTGTGAGAATAGTGAATATTCATTTGCTATTCTAACACACCTGGGTGGGCTCCGAGTGCAATGCTCTGTGTCAAGAGTCCACCCTATTCTGAAGCGTATTAGAGCCTCTGGCTCCAATCGGTGCTTCAAAAAAAACAAAACAAAAAAAACCCACCCCCGATGCTGCAATTCATGCGCCCGGCATCCTGAAAGGGGCCGGACGCATAGATAGGGGGTGGCGACAGCAAGGATAGGAGAGGCGGCGCCCGTGCGCCCTTAATGGACGGGGCGCCCCTGGACACAGGAGGAGGAGGAGCAGAGAGCGCCAGCAGTGGACCCCAAAAGAGGTTCGGGCTGCTCCTTGGAATACCATTGCACAGAGCAGGTTATAACATGTATAACATGTTTGTTATTTTAATTTAAAACAAATCATCATTTACGACCACTTTAATAAAATGTTGCACTTGATAACCATTGCGCAAATACGGTGTGACTTAAAAAATTGGAACGACTACCATTTTATTCTCCAGGGTCTCTGCGTTAAGAAAATATATAATGTTTGGGGGTTTTAAAGTGGTTGTAAACCTCAGACATGAAATATGAACAAAGAATATCCTTCTATTGTGTGTACTTGTCTCAATTAAGAGCACTAAGGGGGTTATTTACTAAAGCTGGAGGGTGCAAAATCTGGTGCAGCTCTGCATAGAAACCAATCAACTTCCAGGATTCATTGCCAAAGCTTAATTGAACAAGCTGAAGTTAGAAACTGATTTGCCTGCCATGCACAGCTGCACCAGATTCTGAGTGCTCCAGTTTTAGTACTTACTTACCTGAGCCCCCTCTCCATCCAGCGACATTCAACAGAGCCTTGCCTCTCTGATGACTCGCACTCCTGATTGGCTTTTGGCAGCAGCGGGAGCCAGTTGCTGCCGTTCGTGGTTTCACCACTTGCCGACCAGCCGCCCCCTATATATCCGGCGGTAGGTTGCCTCTATTGCGTGAATCGCCGTACCGGTACGGTGCTTCGTGTAATAGATACAGCGGTAGGTGTTGTAAACTATAAGATCCCCGTTCTGACAGGAGAGTACAGAGAGATCGTTTGTTCCTAGTAATTAGAAACAGCGATCTCTCTACTCCCCGTCAGTCCCCTCCCCACACAGTTAGAAACACCTCCCAAGGAACACATTTAACCCCTTGATCGCCCCCTAGTGTTAACCCCTTCCCTGCGAGTGTCATTTATACATTAATCCGTGCATTTTTATAGCACTGATTGCTGTATAAATGTCACTGGTCGCAAAAAAAAAAAAAAAAAAAAAAAAAAAAAAAGTCCAATCTGTTCCACCGCAATCCCGCCAAAAAAACGCTGATCGCTGCCTAACTAGTAAAAAAAATAAAATACAAATGCCATAAATCTTTACTCTATTTTGTAGACGCTATAAAACTTTTGTGCAAACCAATCAATATATGATTATTGCGATTTTTTTTTACCGAAAAAAAGAAGAATACATATCGGCCTAAACTGATGAAGAAGTTTGGTTTTTTTTCTTTTTTTGGATAGCAAAAAGTAAAAAAAACTCTCAAAACTGTTGTTCATTTTTCTGTTTATAACGCAAAAAATAAAAACTGCAGAGGTGATCAAATACCACCAAAAAAATAAATTTGTAGGGAAAAAAAAAGGACATAAATTTTGTCTGGGTACAGCGTCGCACGAACGCGCAGCTGTCAGTTAAAGCGACGCAGCGCCGCATCGCAAAAAATGGCCTGGCCATTAAGGGGGCAAATCCTTCTGGGGCTGAAGTGGTTAAAAAAATATATATATACACACACTTTATTATTGCTTTAACTTCAGGCCTAAATTTTTTTTTTTTTGAAACGTGTGCAAAAAAGGAAAAGCAGCTTTTGCAGTAAAAGGGTTAAAAGCTTCACACTGACTATCGCAGGACAGAAAACAGGACAAGACAAAAACAACTAAAATTCATCGAATTCCGAAAGAATTTTCTTTCGAAAATCTTATCTAAGAATTTTCGCTAATATTTCGCACCATTAGTGGGCTGAAGCAACAGCCGATTTTCATGCAGCAATCAAATTTGAGTAATCGGACATGTTGGAATTTTTTTTTGAAAAACAAACTATTTTCGATTAAAAAAAATGCGCATGTTCAAGAAAAGAAAATTCCCGAAAAGAAAATTCCCGGCCACGAAAATTTTTTACTGTAGCAACATGAGGCGAAATTGAAGGCTTGGTTGGCCGAATTTCGAAATCAATGGTGGCGCCATCGGATCGCAAACCGCATAAATTTTCTTTTTTTCAAAAGAAAATTCTTTCGAAATTCGACCATGTATGGCCAAGCCTAATAGTTGTTTTTGTCTTGTCCTGTTTTTTGTCCTGCGATAGTCAGTGTGAAGCTTTTAACCCTTTTACTGCAAAAGCCGCTTTTCCTTCCTCATCCTCAAATAGATAAAAAAAATAAACCAGATATTATGTAGGATTACAGAATTAAATCAAGCTAAGCTTGCAACTTGCAAAAAGTCATAGCCTCACGATGGGGGTGGGGTAGAAGGATTGCAACTCTTTATATTACAAAGTTTTAACATAAATAAAAGTAAGAGACCAATTTCCTTTTCGTCAGGAAGCGCCGCCGAAGTAATTTAGTTTTGCCGGCACAATACCCCAGGAACGTCAGGCTACTTCAGAAGAACTGAAAATGCGAATCTTGCATCAAGCTGAAGGAAGAAGTGGTTCCAGGGAAACAATTTGGCTGCCATTCAAGATTCATAGGAAAGAAATCTGCGTGCCTGGAGCCCAGACTCTGCTCCGAACAAGAAAACCAAAAGGTGAAAAAAAAAAAAAAAAAAAAAACTACATTTACATGAAACACACCTCCATGTCTTCTCAGTCATATCCTTCATTGACTTAACAAGGCGTCACACCCTCATTGCTTCCCCTAGAGAACACTTAAAGGTTGCTGTAAACACGAAGAGTCGGTGGAACTGTTACGGCTTCTAACAAACACAACAGGTCATTATAGAATATGGTGACACGCTAGAAATAGACTCAACTGGATAAAAAAAAAAAAAAAAAAGCGTGGCGTCCAGACAAAATCGGATGTCGGGGATCCTGAACTACAAGACAGGAATAATATTCCGGTGTGTCTCTCAGCGTAATCGGATACGACCATTATAAATGGAATACTGATAAGCCGCAGTTTAAAAATAAGTGAAGTGTTATTTTAAAATGTTTATAAACCGTAAACTGGCCAATTACTCCCAAATGGCTCACAACCAGTTCTGGAGAATTAGAGATTACATCGCACACGGAGAGGAGATTCATGAAGACATGGAAGGCTCCTTCAAACCAGCGGCTTTGGCCTCCATTGTTCAAAGCAATCCCAACGCAATAACAAAGTCACTCCTTCCAACATACTCTATCTCAGCGCTCGCCAACCAGTGGTCTGTGGACATTCCAGGAGAACCCTTTGGTGGTCCCCAGGGGTTCTGCTACAAATCAACATTGTGGCAAAGCTGTTTTCAGTGTTGTTCTCAATGCGTGCTGAAAGACCCGACAGATGATACTGTCAGTGCGTATGGATCCCCCTATGCTCCCTCTGTCATGATATACGGATATGGATTCACATAAGCAGCCTGGCTAATATGTGGTTTTCAAAGACGAACCAAAGGGTCTTTAAAAGCCCACAACACAATCATGAAAGCACAAAATTATACACGGGATGTTTTTTTTTGTATTATTAATGAGTACGCATAGTTAAATGTAGGGTTTTTTTTCTCGGAGAATAGGTGCAGGTTCTCCCCCCGTCTGAGTCACCCCTTGTCTCTGCCCCCTACCCACCTCTGACCACCGTCCCTTGATTCCACCCCCTACCCACCTCTGACCACCGTCCCTGGATTCCAACCCCTACCCACCTCTGACCACCGTCCCTTGATACCACCCCCTACCCACCTCTGACCACCGTCCTTCGATTCCACCCCCTACCCAGCTCTGACCACCGTCCCTCGATTCCACCCCCTACCCACCTCTGACCACCGTCGCTCGATTCCACCCCCTACCCACTTCTGACCACCGTCCCTTGATTCCACCCCCTACCCACCTCTGACCACCGTCCCTGGATTCCACCCCCTACCCACCTCTGACCACCGTCCCTCGAATCCACCCCCTACCCACCTCTGACCAACGTCCCTCGATTCCACCTCCTACCCACCTCTGACCACCGTCCCTCGATTCCACCCCCTACCCACCTCTGACCACTGTCCCTCGATTCCACCCCCTACCCACCTCTGACCACCGTCCCTCGATTCCACCCCCTACCCACCGCTGACCACCGTCCCTCGATTCCACCCCCTACCCACCTCTGACCACCGTCCCTCGATTCCACCCCCTACCCACCTCTGACCACCGTCCCTCGATTCCACCCCCTACCCACCTCTGACCACCGTCACTCGATTCCACCCCCTACCCACCTCTGACCACCGTCCCTTGATTCCACCCCCTACCCACCTACCAGTACCGCCCCTTTTGGAGAATACAGAACCAAGTATCATTTTGTGGTGCTAAATCATTTGTAAAGAACATGTTAATGATAAAAAGAAAAGCAGTAAAATAGATCCCCTGCAGCCAGCAACAATAGAATCCCAGCAATAGATCTCCACACAATAGACTCCCCCAGCAAGAATGGACTTCACCCCAACAACAATAGATTCCCTGCAGCAACAGTGAACCACTCACAACAAAATATCACACCCAGTAACAAAATATCCACCCAAGCAACATGAGACCCCCCAGCAGCATTAATAGATCCTCCAGCAGCCAGTAAAAATAGACCTCTCCCTTAACAGTAGATCCCTTCCAGCAACATAAGACCCCCCCAGCGACAATAGATTCCCCATCAGCAACAATAGACCCTCACACAAAATCAGATCCCCACCAGTGACAATAGACCCCCCAGCATCCAACATCAATAGACCCTTCAGCATACCCCACACCCCATGCTATTACATACATTCAGTGCTGGAGGTGCCGGAACTGCCTTCCCCCGCGTTCCCGCTGAAAAAAAGCCCTGGTTAAATCTACCTACAGGCATTAGATGACTGCTATTTGAAACAAATATATACAGTGGATATAAAAAGTCTACACACCCCTGTTAAAAATGTTGGGTTTCTGTGATGTAAAAAAATGAGACAAAGATAAATATTTTTTTAAGAACCTTTTCCACCTTTAATGTGACCTATAAACTGTACAAACTCAGTTGAACAACCAACTTAAATCTTTTAGGTGAAGGGAAGTAAAAATAAAAAAATAAAATAATATGGTTGCATAAGTGTGCACACCCTTATACTAATACCCTGTTGAAGCACCTTTTGATTTTATTCCAGCACACAGTGTTTTTGGGTATGGATCTATCAGCATGGCACATCTTGACTTGGTAATATTTGCCCACTCTTCTTTGCAAAAACACTCCAAATCTGTCAGATTGTGAGGATATCTCCTGTGCACAGCCCTCTTCAGATCAACCCACAGATTTTGAAATCGGATTCAGGACTGGGCTCTGGCTGGGCTATTCCAAAACTTTAAAGTGCGTGTCAAGCCCATTTCTTAAAAACTGCCAGCCGCTCTATTAGAGGCTGGCATACCACACTGTAAATTCTTAATAAAAACGAGCGCTGTAAAATAGCTTTTTAGAGCTGTCTAAAGGCCGGCCACGTGACACGCGGCCACTTTTCAGCTCCGATACATGGCTACGGCTACTGCAGGAGGGACCTTGATCTTCCTCCGACGTTAGCCAGGGAGATCACGTGGCCGCTGGGCTTCTTCCGCAGAAGCCATGTCTCGGAGTTGTAAAGCGGCTGTGGGTCACGTGACCAGCCTGAAGACAGCTCTAAATAGCTATTTAGAATGCTCGTTTTTAGAAAGGATTTAAAAGTGTGGTATGCCAGCCTCTAATAGAGGGGCTGGCAGTGACCATTGTATTTTTTTAATAGTAGCGGGGGGGGGGTGGCTGAGCAGACACAGACAGGGCACTGACATGCAGTCAGTGCCAGAAGGAGGGGGTGAAGGGGGAGAGAGGAGAGCAGAGCAGGGCAGCGTACAATGGAGGGTTGCACTCTGACCACGGTGGTTAGGGCTGAGTAGCCCTGATTATCGTGGTCAGTATAGAGAGGGCATACAGGATGTGGCAGGTTTAGGGAGGGTTTTTTACAGTTTAGAGGGGGGCAGATTACATAGCACAAGCACTGTGCTGTTTAATCTGCTTTTAAGGACCAGGATGTGTATTTTTTTTTTTTTTGGGCGGGTAACAAACACTTTAATCTTCTTCTGGTGAAGCCATTCCTTTGATGATTTGGATGTATGCTTTGATTTGATTTGGATGTATGCCTCTACCTTGACTAAGGCCCCTGTTCCAGTTGAAGAAAAACAGCCCCAGAGCATGATGCTGCTACCACCATGCTTCACGGTGGGCATGGTGTCCTTTTGGTGATGTGCAGTGTTGTTTTTACGCCAAACATCTCTTTTGGAATTATGGCCGAAAAGTTCCTTCCAGGCCAGCTTTCCTGAGCACTTGGCCTGACCCCTATTTGAAATGGCACGATGCGCCCTTTCTAAAGTGCGCATGCGCCGATGACATTGGTGCATGCGCCGTAGTCATCGGCGTTTGGCTTTTTCGTAAAGATCTCCTAAACCGTGGATATTTCAAGCACCTACAGCTAAGCCTTAATATAAGCTTACCTGTAGGTAAAAGTGGTTGTACAGGGTGTACAACCACTTTAAGTAGTAGCAGTAGAGCCAGTAGAATTTAGTGCCTTTAAACAGCAAAGGATCTGGACACTCGCCGGTGTCCCCTTTTATAGACCCACAGCTGACTATAACTGTGCTGCAATCTGCATATCTCCACACCAATCATCCAGAAACTTCTCAAGCTGCCTTGATACAGCGGGACCTATCAGGCAGACTGGCAGCAGCAGAGCACACAGATCAGGCCTAACTAAACTATTGCAGCACACCGAGTACAGTGAGCCAAACTATGATTTTACTTTAACCAACATTACAGCCACACTGACTACAGTGTGGCAACTAAATTTACCAATCAATTTACCAAATAAAAACAAACACTAACACTTATCCAACTATCCGAGCACCTACCTAGGAGGGTGCTACAGATGAAACCCATAGGGTTGAACACTGTGAAGCCAGAGAGAAGCTGAATGCTGTAGAGTGCAGTTAAAATGAGACTGGTGTTGGCCGGAGTTTGAAGGAGCAAAGGAACACAAGAGGTGACAACAAGCATGCACATTGGACTAAGACAATTAGACCCATTAGATCTAATAGGCTTCTGATGAGTGTTTATGCACGGTTTCAGTGGAGGAAAAGGAAAAAAAAAAAAAAAAGGAGGAGGAGATTGGCAAGCGTCTATAGTTTTGGATTACATTTTTTTTTATTTGTTGGGACATTTGGATCGCTTTCAAACTTGGATCCTGTGCTGTTTTTGATTGACTTAGTTTTAGGATTTCAGGTGGTTTAGAGGGACTCTAAAAAAAAACGTCTTTAATAGTTTTGTTTTTGAGAGATCTACACAAATTCTGTTCTCGTTTTACTAAACAGAATTGCTATAAAAGGGGAACTACAAAAGGATAAAGTTAAAGATATGGTTGAGTAAAGAAGACCCTTTTATATTGCAGGTACCTGCCAATGGTGTAGGTAGGTGCAGCATGCAAATATTGAGTTCAGTTCTAATTCAGAGCTCTGGCACAACATTATCCATTTCCCAGATTTCAGCTTGATCCCGTGGATGCCCACAATGCTCTGTGGAATTTTTTTTGGGGGGTTGCGGGGGCATGCCAGTGACCAGACGTGGTCAATTGAGATTTGTATACTACAGAGTTCAGAGGTCTGGCATCTCAGTTTTGGCAACTCTTATCCCTTGCAAAGACACGTTCACAATGTTTTGCATGAATAAGGCTTCAAGAATATTTCACAAGATAAATTCCCAAATAAATTAAACATATTTTGAACAATAACCATGAACTGACTTGCAATAAATTACTCTGACACATTCTAATGGATTGCAAGAGATTCTCTGCAGGTACAACCTCTTGAAGAACATCTGCTTGTATGGTTTATATTACAGCCTCATACTTCAGAATCAATATAATGATAAATAGCCATGCCCAGGGCTTTTTTCCTCAGACAACAGGTACAGGAACTCCCCTTTTCCCCACCCCTACCCACCTCCGAGCACCGTCCCTTGGTTCCATCCCCTACCCACCTCCGAGCACTGTCCCTTGGTTCCATACCCTACCCACCTCCCAGTGCCGCCCCTTTTAGACAATACAGAACCAAGTATCATTTTGTGGTGCTAAGTAATTTGTATGGAATTTGGTAACGATATCAAGAAAAGCAGTAAAATAGATCTCCTTCAGCCAGCAACAATAGATCCCCCTAACAATAATGTACCACCCACAACAAAATCCCCCCCCCCAGCAACAATAGACTCCCAGATCTCTGCACAGCCAGCATTAATGGACTCTCTGGCAGCCATCAACAATAGACCGCTCACCCAACAGTAGTTCACCTTCAGCAACAACTGACCCCCCAGCAACATAAGACCCACCACTAGCAACAATAGGTCCCCCACCAGCAATAGACCTCCTCAGCAACAATAGACCCCCCTGCAAAAATAGATCCTCCTCCAGCTAGAATAGATCCCCAGCAGTGAGCATCAATACCCTGCAGCACACCCCAGCACCCCTTACCATTACATACAGTCAGTCCTGGAGGTGCCGGAACTGCGTTCCCGCTGAAGAAAAAAGCCCTGGCCATGGCCATGCCCTACCCGTAGGGTACGCTCTCATTTTACCGATGCCTCCTCAAAATAAAACACACCCCAAAAACAACATTGGTAAGTGTTTGAAGAAGGGTAGAGGTAAAGCGCATATTATCTCAGCCATCTCTGTGGACTACAAAGCATCTGGTAAAATAAAGGAAGAGGAAAGTGTTGTGTAGTCCTGCCCTAGAGTGAGAACCCCGCTCCTCCATAAGTACAGTACAGTTCATGAGCATTGTCAGTGAGTGAGCTGTGCATTACATTTTTGCTTGTGGGCTTAGATATGATTTAACTCCTAGATAATGCATTATGCGAGGCAAAAAAAATATGAATACTACTTCACTTTAAAGCTGAACTCAAGGAAAAAGAAAAATCCATCCTTGCAGTGGGCTTCTCTAATGCCTTGCTTCTGCAGGCTCCCTCCATGCTATGCTACGGGCATCTGCAGCCTCTTCCTGAAGGTGCTCCGTTGAGTCACAGGCACTCTAACATCAAGTACAATGTAAGACCAATAGTCCTGCATTGTATGTGAGGACAGCAAAAGACAGCCACAAGCCAGGGCATTAGTGAGAAGGGGAGCCGCCAAGGGAGCATTAGATGAGGCAAGTAAACTGAGCATTAAACCCTTGCAGTCTGGCGAGGGGCCATTGCAAGGAAGAATTTTTCCTTCCCTTTTAATAAAAGGAGGGTAAAAAATATGAAGTAGTAAAACTCTAGGGTCCTAATGAATTAGAAAACAAAATGATAACTCTCTTTAGCACAAACTTTCTCAACCAGGGATCAGCAGAACTCTAAGGTTCCTGTAGCGGTCGCTAGGGGGGGTTCCTTGAGCAATGTCTGCCTCCCAGACAAGCAACCACTGACAATTATCTTTTTATTTAGCTGTAAGGAAGAGGGAATTCTTCCAATTAACCACAAATGCAAGGACCATTCTTCTCACTGACCACCAATGTAAGGACCATTCTTCTCACTGACCACCAATGTAAGGACCATTCTCCCCACTGACCACCAATGTAAGGACCATTCTTCCCAATATCCACCAATGGAAGGATCATTCTTCCCACCGTCCACCAATGTAAGGACCGTTATTCAACTACCCAATAATGTTACATAGTTAGTCAGGTTGAAAAAAGACACAAGTCCATCCAGTTCAACCATAAAAAAAAAAAAAAAAAAAAAATCGTACAATCAATCAAATATACCCAATTCTATACCCATAGTTGATCCAGAAGAAGGTAAAAAAAAATCGGATTTTCCCTGGATCAACTTTACCTATAAATGCTAGTACCCAGTTATATTCTGTACATTTAGGAAAGTATCCAGGTCTTTCTTAAAGCAATCTACTGAGCTGGCCAGAACCACCTCTGGTGGGAGTCTATTCAAAATTTTCACAGCTCTTACTGTGAAGAAACCTTTCCGTATTTGGAAATTAAATCTCTTTTCCTCCAGTCGTAAGGAGTGCCCCCCTGTCCTCTGTGTTGACCGTAAAGTGAATAACTCAATACCAAGTTCACTATATGGACCCCTTATATAATTGAACATGATCATATCCCTCCTTAATCTCCTCTTCTCAAGAGAGAATAAATTCAGTTCCTCTAATCTTTCCTCATAGCTGAGCTCCTCCATGCCTCTTATCAGTTTGGTTGCCCTTCTCTGCACTTTCTCCAGTTCCCCGATATCCTTTTTGAGAACTGGTGCTCAAAACTGAACTGCATATTCCAGATGAGGTCTTACTAATGATTTGAACAGGGGCAAAATGATATCTCTCTCTCTGGAGTCCATACCTCTCTTAATACAAGAATGGAATTTGCTCGCTTTGGAAACCGCAGCTTGGCATTGCATGTTATTATCGGGCTTATGATCTACCAAAACCCCCAGATCCTTCTCCACTACGGATTCACTATGGATGTAAGGACCATTCCTCCCACTGACTATGAATGTAAGGACCATTCTACCCAAGGACCACCAATGTAAGGGCCATTCTCATAACAGGCCATCCCACTAATACATTAGCTGTAAATTTAGTGATTTTTAGCAGAGGTTCTCTGAGGCTGAAAAGTGCTTCCATGTTAAAAAAAAAAAAGTTAAGAAAAGCTACTTTCGAATAGCCATGTCAGCAGCTGAGGTTCAAGTTCTTCTACAAGGCCACAAACAGCCTTTACCTAACCATTTACCAGCAAATAATACTTTGGATCCAAAAGAGATAAAATGAAAACCTACCAGCCATTGATGCTAATCTCCACAGCAAACTATTAATCCAGCCAGTAGCCAGCAAAGCAGCTAGTAAGATAAGGCTGTGCGTTTTCAGAAAAGCAGCCTTTACGCAGGATATCCACCTCATCACATCCTCCACAAAGGTTCCAGTGGAAAAAGAAACCATTCTCAAGCAATCCACGTGTATTTATTCTCCAAGAACAAATAATGTAAACCATATATTTGTCTAGCTAGCCTTTGAGGAATTACAGTTGCAAGTGCTGCATACTTTTCAGAAAAAAAAAAAAAAGTATACTTTGTTATAGAAGGTAATGCATACGCTTTTCTTTTTCAATTTTGTGGTTTTCCATTTTTATTTCAATTACTTCTTTTAATTATATATATTTATTATCACACACACACACACAAAAGTATTGGGACGCCTGCCTTTACCTGCACATGAACTTTAAAGGCATCCCAGTCTTAGTCCGTAGGGTTCAATATTGAGTTGGCCCACCCTTTGCAGCTATAAAAGCTTCAACTCTTCTGGGAAGGCTGTCCACATGGTTTAGGAGTGTGTCTATGGGAATGCTTGACCGTTCTTCCAGAAGCGCATTTGTGAGGTCAGGCACCGATAATGAATGAGAAGGCCTGGCTCGCAGTCTCCGCTCTAATTCATCCCAAAGGTGTTCTATCGGATTGAGGTCAGGACTCTGTGCAGGCCAGTCAAGTTCCTTCACCCCAAACTGGCTCGTCCATGTCTTTATGGACCTTGCTTTGTGCACTGGTCCAAATCATTTGGTGGAGGGGGGATTATGGTGTGGGGTTGTTTTTCAGGGGTTGGACTTGATCCCTTAGTTCCAGTGAAGGGAACTCTTAAGGCATCAACATACCAAGACATTTTTGACAATTTTATGCTCTCAACTTTGCGGGAACAGTTTGGGGAGGTTCCTTCCTGTTCCAACATGACTGCTCACCAGTGCACCAAGCATGGTCTATAAAAGACATGGATGTTCAAGTTTGGGGTGGAAGAACTTGACTGACCTGCACAGAGTCCTGACCTCAACCTGATAGAACACCTTTGGTATGAATTAGAGCGGAGACTGTGAGCCAGGCCTTCTCGTCCAACATCAGTGTCTGACCTCACAAATGTGCTTCTGGAAGAATGGTCAAACATTCCCATAGGCACACTCCTAAACCTTGTGGACAGCCTTCCTAGAACTGCTGAAGCTGTTATAGCTGCAAAGGGCGGGCCAACTCAATATTGACCCCCTACGGACCAAGACTGGGATGCCATTAAAGTTCATGTGTGTGTAAAGGCAGGCATCCCAATACTTGAAAATATTGTGTATATTCCACACAGTAACCGCTGGACTCAGTCACAGCTGTACTGACTAAAAAGGATGTTTAATGGTGGTTTCATGTCCAAAGAATTTATTTTTTATTTTTCTAACTTTACTGGGGACCCCTGGATCTGTCCTCTCGTGAAAGTGCTCATCTATTCCTGGCATCCCATTGATAATCATAGCAGTGCACATTACATATACATGAAACCAATCCCTAAAACAGCAAACCTCCCAACATTTTGAGATGGGAATGAGGGACACCTACTAGCAAATGTATGTAGGCACAGGACACGCCCCCCTGCCACACCCCCTTAAAGGAGAATCTACCCAAAAAAAGGTTAATCAAATCCACAAGTGTTTATTTTTACCACTACTAGTCCTTTATATTGGCTTTTAAAATTTACAAATGCAGCAATTTAGAAATTGGATGAAAGGTTTAGCACTGGGAAACACTTTTTGAAAGATAAAAAGTGCATTTTATATACAACTATATAGATCAGACCAAAATGAGGGACAAATGAGGAGGAATGAGGGACAGAGGGACATTGCTTCAAATAAAGGAGAGTCCCTCAAAATCAGGGACAGTTGGGAGGTATGATAACAGGCCTGCTGTAGACTGCAGAACACATGCATTTGATATACACAAGGATTGCCTCAAAAGCCCGTTCATGCCAATGTGATTTTCAATGTGATCTAACCAAGAAACCGCAGATGAACGCTGTGTGCACCGTACAGTCATTTATATAAACATTTACATCTCTGATCGTGATACTTTTTTTTTTTTCACTTCCTGGAAATCTAGCAAATCTTTTACTTCTTTCACTTCCCTGAAATCAACCAAATGCTCTGCTTCTATAGTGCTGACTACTGAGCCGAAGATCAACAATCAGAGGCTACAAAGAGATAAAGTAGGTGTTGGAGACACAGTGCAAACATTCTCCATGCCGGCCGGTGTACGTTGGCCTTGATATTAGCACTGAGCTCCGGAGATTTGCAATCTATTGGTGGTTTATTAGACTGAAAAAAAACCTTCCAAACATGGAGGTGCCGTGGTTCACCGATACTGCAAGGCAGCTTTATATAGATCACTGTGCATCAGTCCAACACGCAACAGGCGAGTGGCAATTATCAGCGACATGTCATACCCCCCAACTTTTTGAGATGGGAATAAGGGAAACCTATAAGCAAAAAAGGTATCTAGGCATAGGACACGCCCCCTGTCACACCTCCTTAAAGGAGAATTAAACAAAAAGAGGATTAGTAAAAACCACAAGCGTTTTTTTTGTTTTTTTTTACCACTACGATTTCTTTATACAGTAAAACCTTGGATTGCGAGTATAATTCGTTCCAGAAACATGCTTGTAAGACAAAGCGCTTGTATATCAAAGCAAAGACATCATGGAAACTCAAATGATTCGTTCCACAACCATTTATTCATAAATCCTTCAGTTTATAGTCCATACAAAAAGATTATAACAATGTAATAGATTGTGTAACCATAAAATGTCCATCCACAAATGGAAGCCTCCACAAGGGGATTAGAAGCAAAATCCAGCAGGAGCTACAGAGTGTAAAAGAGAAGAGAGGAGCCTCTAAGTGTAGCAATATGTTGCTAAATGTTGTACCTTCATTAAATGTAACCATATTGCTACACTAATGCCTCGTACACACGGTCGGACTTTCCGACAACAAAACTCTGGATCTTTTTCCAACAGATGTTGGCTCAAACTTGTCATGCATACACACGGTCGCACAAATCTTGTTGGAGATTCCAATCGCCAAGAACGCGGTGACTTACAACACGTACGACGAGCCAAGAAAAATTAAGTTCAAATAGCCAGTGCAGCTCTTCTGCTTGATTCCGAGCATGCGTGGAATTTTGTGCGTGGGAATTGTGTACACACGCTCGGAATTTACGAGAACGGATTTTGTTGTCGGAAAATTTGAGGTCCAGCTGTCAAAGCTTTGTTGGTCGGAAATTCCGACAGCAAATGTCCGATGGAGCCTACACAGTGTCGGGATTTCCGACAACAAGCTCACATCGAACATTTGTTGTCGGAAATTCCAACCACGCGGCATTAGAGGCGCCTTTCTTCTCTTTTATACTCAGTTGTACTTGATTTGTTGTAGCCGTATTAGTGCAATTGTGACAGAGAAAATTGAGTACTGTCCGTGATACTTTTTTTATTTGCACTAACATACAATTGAACCATACTGCTTGGACCTTGAAGAAGGGGACATAACCCGAAAGCTTGTCCTGAAAAATTGTATGTTAGTGCAAATAAAAAAAGTATCACGGACAGTACTCAATTTTCTCTGTCATACTCAGTTGTAAAAGAGAAGAAAGAAATTTAAATACAATTTGATTTGATATACAAGCGATGTCTTGATATACAAGTAGCGTCATATCGCTCATGAAGCTACTTGTATATCAAGACATCGCTTGTATATCAAATTGTATTTAAAAATTTTGCTTGTCTTGCAAAACGCTCTCAAACCACGTTACTCTCAAACCAAGGTTTTACTGTACTGGATTTTGAAATTTGCAAATGCAACAATTTAGAAATTGGATGAAAGGTTTAGCACTGGGAAACACTTTCTGAAAGCTAAAATGTGCATTTTATATACAACTATATAGATCAGACCAAAATGAGGGACAAATGTGCAGGAAAGAGGGACAGAAGGACATTGCTCCAAATCAGGGACAGTTGGGAGCTGTGGACATGTACAATTTAGCATGTTATTCTAACTTCTCGGTTTAACAGCATAAGCTCTCATGTAGTTCACCTCCAGGGCACCTGGTATGGCATCAGATACTTAGTGCTATGCCTGGTATATTGGTAACAAAAGAGATGTCCTCACCTGTTACACCCATAAGTAATCTAAAAAGCAATTTCAGCATATGCTCACTATTACACAAGAAACTGGTGAGAAGCCAAACAGATTCCTGTGACTCATATTGTATGTGAACAATCATTTAACCCCCACCGTCATTTTGTTGTAGATACACTGCTTGGCAAAGAGGACATCATGACCACATTTGGCAACTTTCCTAAATCTTGACTAATGATATTCCATTTACCGACCACATCTGTGGTCACATCCATACAGTTGAGTATTTAAAAAAAATACAACCTAAAAAGTAGCTTGACATATTTTAGGAAAGCTACAACATGCTAATCGGTGCCCAGGAGTCACTCTGCAGGGTCAACTCTGAAGTAAATGTATCAAAAATTTAATATTTCACCCCCCCCCACGCTTTGCCTTAAAGTGAAGTTCCACCCACTTTTACAACTCTTCAGCATCCCTCACTAAACTGTGCACTGTAAATGAATTGGATATTTTTTTATTTTTTTTTCTCAGCACCTCCTGTATATCTGCTGTATTCATTTTTCACTTCCTCCTCCCTGGCCGTGGCCCATCGCATCATTTCCTGTTTGCAATGTGGGAAGGGGCGGCAACTTCCTCTGACACTGCCGTTGCTATGGAAACCTGACCTGAAACCTATTACACTGCTTGGGCTGCACTGAGCATGTGCGAGATCTGCAGGGATGAGATCCAGGAAGAAATACAGTCTGGCTTCAGATGCCCACGGCCTGCTGTAAGTTTATAAAAATAACAAACTACTGCTATAAACTAACAAAACAGACCTTAGTTTACAGACTAACTTTACTAGAATACATTAAGCTTGTGTATTATAGGGGTGTTTTTATTTAAAAATTATCATTTCGGCCGGAACACCACTTTAAGGCCCTTTTCACACTGGGGCGGTTTGCAGGCGCCATTGCGCTAATAATAGCGCCTGCAACCCGACCTGAAACTGCCGCTGCTGTGTCTCCAGTGTGAAAGCCCTTGGGCTTTCACACTGGAGTGGTGTGCTGGCAGGAGGGAAAAAAAAAAAAAACAACTGCAAACAGAATCTTTGGAGAGGTGTATACACCGCTCCTGCCCATTGAAATCAATGGGGCAGCGCGGCTATACCGCCAGCATAGCACTGCTGTAGAGGCGCTTTGCGGGCGGCTTTAAACCTTTTTCGGCCACTAGCGGGGGTTAAAACCACCCCGCTAGCAGCAGAATATCGCCGCTAAAGCGCCGATATAAATAGCGGCGTTTTACCGCCAATTCCCCTGCCGCCCCAGTGTGAAAGGGGCCTAACTGGCACAGGAAGAACCTTTTTAATTCTTTGTTTTCTATAAAACATAACATACTGTGCAAAAAAAGGAGACTTATTAGGGTACATGCCAGGGCTTTTTTTCCCTAGCAGGAATGCAGCACCTCCAGCACTGAACTTATGCAATGGCAAGGGGTGCCGAGGGTCTGTTGATGCCGGATGCTTGGGATCTATTGTCACTACTGGGTATCTATTGTTGTAGTGGGGTCTATTGTTGCTTGGGGGGGGGTCTAATGTTGCTGGAAGAAAGGGGTCTACCGTTTCTGGCTGGGGTCTGTTAAAAGCGTCCCGCTAGCGGCCGAAAAGCGCCACTTAAACAGCGGTAAAGCGCCATTAAAACTATCAGCGCTTTACCGCTAACGGACCCGCCGTCCCAGTGTGAAAGCAGTCTAAAAGTGGCCGTAGTCAGTAGGCTGTCCCTGGATTTCATTTTGAAAATCTGGTCATCTTATTTCAGGAGGCAGCAGTATCACCTCCTGAATGCCTGGCAGCCTCTGCTCTACTACCCTCTCCACCGCAGATCGCTGTTCACAGGGGCACTCCAGGAGGAGTGACACTTGCCACAAATTTGCGGCTGTGTTGAATTGCAATTCTGTTAGCTTGCTGCACATTTTCATTGGCAAGTTGTACACTTGCAGAGCACACGAAGCACAAAGTTCTTGTAGATACTTTTCAAAATTTGTTGCAAATTTGCGTGACAAGTCTCTAGCAAAATCAAAGTTGCAGTGGTGAGTCTACAGCAAGAGCTCTGCAAGTCTACAGCATGAAAGTTCAGCCACAGTGCCCCCCTGTGGTGGGAGGACTACTGCACAACATAACTGAACCAGAACTTGCAGCAGGCTTGCAGAATGTTTGCAAAGAAAGTTGATCTGGAGTCATGCAACGCAGACTTGCTGCAATTGTGCAACAAACTTGTGAAGCCTGGCAAGTCTAGCAATAGGTTAGAAAGTCATTTTCAAAAGTGCAGCTCAATTGCTTGCTATCAGAGGGTGCTGACCTGCCAGGGAACACCTTGGGCGTTATTTGACTCTCGTTAATTCAAGGAGTCAATCTCTGGTGAGTGTGGTGTGGATTGGGGAATCACCAACTGGAATGGTGTGGACGCACTTAACTGGATCACATACACACTAATGCATTATTTAATAATGCAGCATTACAGTTACAGCACAGATTCACTGAGCATGGCTATCAATTTGCACTTTAGAATGTATGCTTGGACTTGGATTTCACTGAGTTTTTGTTCATTTTGGTTGGAGTGTATAGCGCTGTGCCTACTTTGTATATTCCTCCTCTTCCCTATGCTCCTGCAGTTCCAGGTCCTCTCACATCAAGTCCAATGCAAAACCTGTAGCCCTGCATTGGACATGGAAACGTCAAGGGACAGCTCCCTGTAGGGGAGTAGAGAAAAAGCCGTGACTTTCACCCTCACCTGATGATTCAGCAAGTTAAACACGTCCTGTATTAGGATGTCTCTACACTGGATGGAGGAGCAATGGAGACACCTTTAGTTAAACTTTACTAACAAATTAAAGCTGAACTCCAGCTAACCAATTTTTGAAGGGTACGGCAACAGTTTTTTTTTTTTCCCCCTTTTGGGATAAAATATTTACATAAATAAAAGCTGATCATTGTAAGCCCCCCCACCAGTTATAAATGCTTTGTCGTAACCATCTAACTGCCACTTTCGAGGTAGCGATGCTGCTCCAAGCGTGTTGGTGTCTCTAATAGCCGCCCTTCCCACTCACAACTTCAGGCGCAGGCTCTGTAATCGTGTAGAAAATAGAAGAAAACAGCTGAACGGCCGCACTCCGAATAACACCTTTTATTCGTTGCAAAACAGTGTAGAAGATCCAAAATCTTACATCATGGTGATGAAAGGTCCGCTGCTTAAGTCCTGCCCCCTGGGACATAACGTGTACGGAACCACATGACTAGCGTGACGTCACCCGTGTCTTATCGTTGATCCTCGTGGAATGTTTTTATTGCTTATCACCTTGCACTGAGATAGTGATTTTTATGCAAGTGCAAATGTATATATATTAGAAGAGACCCTAAAGAATAAAATGGCGGTTGTTGCAATATTTTATCTCACACTGTATTTGCGCAGCGGTTATTCAAAACGCAATTTTTTGGGGGAAAAAAAGAAACTTTCATGAATTAAAAAAAAAATGAAACAGTAAAGTTAGCCCAATTATTTTGTACAATGTGAAAGATGATATATTACTGCAAGTAAAGAGATACCCAACGTGTCATGCTTTGAAATTGAATGGCGACAAACTACGGTACCTAAAAATTTCCATAGGCGACGCTTTAAAAAAAATTAACAGTTACCAGGTTAGAGTTACAAAGGAGGTCTTTTGCTAGAATTATTGCTCTCATTCTGGCGATCGCAGCGATACCTCACATGTGTGATTTGAGCAACGTTTACCTTTGCGGGCGCACCTTACATATGCGTTTTCTTTGCTGCGTTAGCACACGGGGATGGGGGCACTTTAAAAAAAAAGTTTATTTTCTTATTTTATTTATTTTTTAATTGCCCCTTTAAAAAAAACAAAAAAAGCAGGCACACCCCAGTACATGTAATGAAATATGAGTGGTGTATCCGGAACAGAAAATTAAAAAAGTGGAGAAAATGGAAAAAAAATGGAAACAATGGAAGAAATCGCATAAAGGACTGCTGCCTCCACAGATGTGATTTCCACCTAGGTGGAAAAAACAGAAGGTAAGTGAAGGGTTAGTGTGTGGGTGTGGCGCTGTCCTAATTTATAAAAATACTTGGTAAATTGTGTGTAGCCAAATCCCATATGTAAAGTCGCATAAACCAAAATTGCAAATAAAAAATTCAACGAAAATAAAACCAAACATAAAACAGCATAGTGACCCCCTTAGGAGTGTGTAGGTGTAACGTTGTCCTAGTGGAGAAAAAAGTGGAGAAAATGGAAAAAAAATGGAAACAATGGAAGAAATCGCATAAAGGACTGCTGCCTCCACAGATGTGATTTCCACCAAGGTGGAAAAAACAGAAGGTAAGTGAAGGGTGTGGCCCAGTCCTAATTCATAGAAATACTTGGTAAATCGTGTGTAGCCAAATCCCATATGTAAAGTCGCATATAAAGTATAAACCAAAATTGCAAATAAAAAATTCAACGAAAATAAAACCAAACATAAAACAGCAAAGTGACCCCCTTTGGAGTGTGTAGGTGTATCGTTGTCCTAGTTTAAAAAATACTTTGTAAATCGTGTGTAGCCAAATCCCACATGTAAAGTCGCATGTAAATTATAAACAAAATATAAACAAAATCGCATATAGCAAATTTAACGGCTAGGTTGGCCCCCTTTGAATTGGGGGAGGGGGAAGGGGAACAGGGGATGAAATCAAAAAATGACTTTAGCCAAAGCTATTCCATCCACATAAAAACCCCATATAGTGATTGACAAACATAACATTGCTGAATAATTACATAGGTTAAATCGTGACTAGTGCTCAGTGCAATTTAAGTGAAAAACTTGACATCTTTGTAAAACAAGGCAGGTATTTGTATTAATCTTGGTGACCAGGTGCTCGTGTCTTGTGATCATGTCCGCTGACATCCGACCCAGTCCGATCCGCAAAAAGCAGACGGATGGCCCTACGTCCAGATCCGTTGCTGGCGGATTGGATGAGATCTGATGAAAACGGACATGATGTCCGTTTTCATCCGATCCCTCCATAGGCAGCAGTGGTGCCTGACAAGCCCCTCCCTGCTCAGTGAGCAGAGAGGGACCTGTCATCCGCCGGCTCAGCGGAGATCAACGGACAGATCTCCCGCTGAGCCGATGGACCGGTGGAACGAGTCCGCCTCGTGTGAATGAGGGTTTAGGTAGTCCTGATGGCTTTTTTGGAACTATGCCCATTTGTCGTGGCCGCTCTTTCCTGTTCTCTTTTCACCTGAGACTGACAGGTTATTTTTCGCACAGGTTATTATGCAGGTAGACTGGAGATGGAAGCTCGGACAATTCAAGCAGGGATTAGGCTGTGGGATCACTGCCAAAACCCCCTTACATGCGGTAATAACAGATATTTACCTGGACGGGTTGGAACTCCGCACCTCTATCTTTACCCTCACAGAGGGTCCCACGGCACAGCGCCCTTCTTCATATTGCTGATCGCCACCTCTGCATGCAGTTGCAGTATGTGGGCAGCTCACATGAACATGATCTGGAAACCAGCTTCCTTGGGGCTCCTCTCACAGAAGGCACTGGCACTGTAATTAGGAGTGTTGGGGCTCTCTATCTCACCCATCTCCTTGAACTGCCTTTAGAATGTATGATAACATGTTGTTATCCTGGTTTATGCATTTTATTTTTACAGTTACACACTTAACTGGTAAAGGGTAAGTCCGTGTGGCCGAGTTTAAATGTTTTGATTGTTTAAACCCCCTTAGGGGGGTCACGGTTGCCGTTAACAATAAGCAATATACAACTTAGATTTTTTTTTCTGTAGGAGCCAGGGGTTGGGCAGTGGCTCTTGTCATTGGTTGGTTGACTTCGATTTTTTCGGTCCTTGTTACTGACCGGTAGCGGTGGTACCTCTGCTCACGCCTCCCACCTTCCCCAAAGTGGACACTGACACTAGCGCTTCAATAACATTCCTCCTGCGAGGTGTTCTTGTTGACACGCTGTATCACAGTTCCAACTTATTCATACACCTCTAGGTGTCACTACTTATGGGCTAATTACCAAATACCCCGACCCCACTTCCTTTGTGTTGGATAGTGGGATCGTCTTCCTTTTACTTTCCTCATTTTCATTGCTTAACCCCCCCCCTTTTTTTTTGTTTTGTTTTGTGATAGCACCTCTGATCGCTCATTCACCATGATCTATTCCTCATTGGGCAACAGCCCAACTGTGATATCACATAATGTTAGCGGTCTCAATGTGCCCCAAAAGAGAATGCAGCTGTTACATCACCTTGGGAAGGGGAAGCCGGCCTTTGTGTTTCTACAGGAAACGCACTTTAGAGCAAATTCCATTCCTAAACTAACTGATGGTTATTTTACCAAAGCCTACCATGCCACTAGTCCGTAGACTAGGACTAAAGGCATCTCCATATTGATAGGGAAGAACTCGGAATTCGAGCTTACTGAACAATTGGCAGATCTGGGGGGCCGATTTCTCCTTCTCAAGGGGAACATTGGGAAATTCCCTATTACCTTAGCTAGTGTGTATTTCCCCAATACAGCACATGTTTTTCTGTCAAAAACTGATTGATGAGCTTTCGTGGTTTACCTCTGGATGTATAGTCCTTGGCGGGGACTTCAATATCCTGTTGGACCCCCTCTAATGGCAGATCGATGATAACGTTTCACATACTCAAAGGAATCGGAACAATGTTGAACTCATTGACTTTGACGGACTCTTGGCGGGTGACTCATCCACAGGTGAGAGACTATACTTGCTATTCCATGGTCCACAACAAGTACTCCCTTATAGACTACATCTTTGTATCACAGAGGGACCTAAAAATCTTGTATAAGTAATAATACTTCTGTCTAAAATTATAGCAACGAGATTATGCAGACTCTTACCAGACATTATCGGCCCGGAACAAGTGGGTTTCATGCCGGGAAGGGAGGCACGCGATGTCACTAAAGCCATAAATCTTATACACGTTCAGAAGACATACAGAAGAAGGCCTTCTCCTGTCCACAGATGTGGAGAAAGCCTTCGATAGGGTAGCGTGGGACTTTAGGTTTGCGGTATGCAAGCATATTGGGCTTCGGCCCAACCTGCTGGCATGGATTTCAGGGTTATACCGAAATCCGTCAGCTAGACTGAAGATTAACGGGGCACACTCTCAGAGCCAGCGCAGATACATAATGGCACCATACAGGGCTACCCCCTGTCCCCGATTTTATTCGTACTCATGCTAGAACCATGCATACGCACCATAAAATGGGAACTTGACGGTCAAGGGCTTGTCACTAGGGTCTACACATTGTAAATTAGCCGCTTACGCGGACGACCTTCTATTTGTTCTCACACAACCTCATATCGATCCCCAACCTCTTAAAAGAATTTGAATTGTATGGATACATTTCCAATTTTAAGATCAAATACGACAAGTCGGAAGCACTTAATATCTCTCTGAACCCCAGACTCTTACAAGAGGCCAAATCCAATTGCCACTTTAAATGGGTGGACTCCTCGCTCAAATACTTAGGGATATGGCTTACACCTGACCTGGCCAGTCTTTACACACAAAACTTTCACCCTATCTTGCACAAACTACAACAGGACGTGCGGCATTGGAATCTCAAAACGCTTTCCTGGTTTGGGAGGGCAGCTGTAGTGAAGATGACAGTATTGCCCAGGGTATTGTACCGATTCCATAATTTGCCCATTCCTCTACCTAAAAAGGTTCTTCTCCCAGTTGAACACCACATTGAGAGACTTCATTTGGGTGGGGAAGAAGTCACGCATCAGCATGCTGACTTTGACTAAACCAAAAACAGAGGGAGATATTAACTTACCAAACTTTAAACATTATTACTACACGACACACTTGACACGAATCCTGAACTGGAATTGCCACGCCTCCTCCAAAGACTGGGTGGGAATAGAAGGCCTACAGACCAAGACACCCCTGAGGTTTTTGCCATGGGTCTCTAAGGAAGCACGTCCTACCACCCTAACGCTACACCCCACAATTGGACCGACATTAAAGTGGATGTAAACCCAATGTCATCCTTTCTAAACTCCTGCCATAGGGGTTATCTATAAGGATATACATGCCTCCTGCATGTATCTTTACCTGTTAAATGTCTCCCCTCTGTCTGTTATGAGACCCGAAAAACTGCAGATTCTGTGGGCGGGTCTGTTGTCTGGAGCTCGGTGGGTGGAGTCGTGATGTCAGTAGACTCCCCGCCCACCTCTACACTCCCCTTGTCTATATGCATTTTCTCCTGTGTATTTCTAACACTGAACTTCTGCTATGATCTCTAACATCCAGTGAAAAGACAGGAAAGTAACCACATGACTTCAGCATGCCAAATCATGCTGAGGTGTGGAACAGCCAATCCTTGCAGAGCTGCTGAAGAAAGGAGTGGGGGTGGGAATTAAAAAATACTGCATGTCTCTTAGGCTAGTGCACCAGATATGTAAATCACCTGTCACTCACAGCAAGGGGGAGGATTTGACAAAGTTTTTCTCTGTTTGTCAAGTTTTATCTCACTGAACAATAAGAGAGGATTGCTCAGAGATGGATTAACTCTTTGTGGCAAGACTGGGCTCAAATGATAGGAAATCGTATACTCTACAGTATGATATAAAAAAAATAAATTTCAGGTTTACATCCACTTTAAGAGTCTTCCAAACAGTTTCGCAACAGTACAATATAGCCACCACCCCCGGTCCACTGACGCCACTGATCGACAACGTAGAGTTTGCGCAGGGCCACACCACCATGTCATTCCCCCACAGAGCAGATTTGACTCCCATGACTGTTTCCCACTGTGTGGAAAATGGCAAGCTTAAAACTTTTGACCGACTGCGGACAGAACTGCAAACTAAGCATTTCACTTATTGGCAGTATAGACAGCTACAGGATTAGGTCCTCTGCACCGCCAACAGGCAACATTTTTTACAGGAGACAACTTGGTTTGAACAACTACTATGCATTACAGGAACCCCAGTTGGAAAAGCAACCTCCATGATGTACAATTGGTTACAATACAACAATAGCGGGTCACAATGTAGGCATAAGAAAGAGTGGGAAATAGCCCTTAGATAGAACTTTACAGGCGAACAATGGCTTAACGCCTGTATTCTCGCACACAAATGCTCCATCAGCTCCAGTACTCAAGAAACATCATATAAAAGTATTGATGAATTGGTATTTCACCCTGGCCAGGCTGCACGCATCGTACCCAGAAACAACAGACGTATGTTGGCGCTGTGGTATTGATAAAGATACCATGCTGCACATCTGGTGGGACTAGCCGCTTTTGCGCAGTTTCTGGGATGAGGTCTGCACTCAGATCTACTCCATAACAGAGACCAAACTGAAACTCACACCAGAATGCTGCCTATTGCATATCTCCAATTACTCAGTAAGCAAATATAAAAAATCTGTTGTGCGCCGTATGTTAAATGCGGCAAAAACAATTATCCCCGGGCACTGGAAAACAACACATGTACCCACGGTAACAGAATGGCTATCTGCCGTAGACTCCCTTTACAAAATGGAGGAGACAGTGGCCATGGCTTCGGAAAATACTTAAAAAATTCCACAAACTATGGAAATCGTGGAAATCATGTTTCCTTTTTAAGTACCAAGATGCAAAATGGCTGACTTAGTGAGATGTGATCATTGATACTTCACTTATGTACCCAGTTCTTGAATAATGAAGGTCCTTAGGGCTGGAACCCCATGGACTAACATGAATCACAGCGGTGAAATAACCTAAACCCCCCCCCCCTTTTTTTGCCTCCCCCTACTGCCATTTCATTTCTTAGTTCTTCTCTGTCTCCTTTATGTTCTAATACCAATCTTTACGACACTCACGAAAAAACAACACTCAACTATTGAATCTATTGGTACACAAAACGCAAAGGGTTATAAATAGTCTGAATTGTTCTATGCGATGTCTGCACAAACAGAAACTGTTTTATTGTCGGAGAACAAAGCCAAAATAGCACACGCTGGATGTATTGTGTGACACCCTGAAAAGCTGTTTTTGTATACTATATACACTTTATGACTACGTGTTTACTAAATAAAAAATTTTTATTGGGAAAAAAAAAGTCAATGGACACAGCAGCGGGACTCGGGAGCTTGCCCGCACAGGTGCCCACAGGGAAAGCGGCTTTCCGTGAGGGCACCTGATGAAGAGGAGGGGCCTGGAGCGCCGGCAAGGGACAAAGAAGAAGAGGATCGGGGCTGCTCCATGCAAAACTATTGCACAGAGCAGGTAAGAATGCAGTGTTTACTATTTTTATCAACAAAAAAAACCCTGAGGGTTTACAACCACTCTAATGCCCCGTACACACGGTCGGATTTTCCGACGGAAAATGTGTGATAGGACCTTGTTGTCGGAAATTCCGACCGCGTGTAGGCTCCATCACACATTTTCCATCGGATTTTCCGACACACAAAGTTTGAGAGCTTGCTATAAAATTTTCCGACGACAAAATCCGTTGTCGTAAATTCCGATCGTGTGTACACAAATCCGACGGACAAAGTGCCACGCATGCTCAGAATAAATAAAGAGATGAAAGCATTTGGCCACTGCCCCGTTTATAGTCCCGACGTACGTGTTTTACGTCACCGCGTTCAGAATGATCGGATTTTCCGCCAACTTTGTGTGACCGTGTGTATGCAAGACAAGTTTGAGCCAACATCCATCGGAAAAAATCCTAGGATTTTGTTGTCAGAATGTCCGAACAAAGTCCGACCGTCATAACTCTTTCTTGTGAAGACCAGAACTCCAAGGAAGTAGCACTGGGAGAGCAGAAGCCAGCAGCTTCAAAAAGTTGGGTACTTGGGGCAATAATAAAGTTTTCGAGGAATGTTTTTTTTTATTGTGCTCAATGTGTTAAGCTAAAAAATTCTGAGGGTTTAATACTACTTTAAGTATATATTGGATAACATTTGCCGTTCAGTGACTGGTCATGTTGTATCTCCCGTCAGGTGAGGTTGTTTACACCATTCATTTCTCTCCCACTGCTTTGCTCATGACTACAGCGCACTAATCTCAGACGCTTCTTAGCAGTTAAACCAGCATGACAGCTGCAGCTCAGATAAGACCAGGCTATGACAGGTGGAGTCACCCAATGTATTGAAAAAAAAATAAAATAAAAAATACGTACATGTAAAAATCCTACAAGTCACAGAAATCGGCTCTTTCCCTTCCGCCTCTCACATGGACTTCCATGCGCTGACGTTCTAACAATCCAAATTTAGAGAACACAATGCACTGGTTAGAAGGGAATAAAACATGCCCTTAATCCCACCGTTTATCTTCAAACAAATGCCTCTCCCTGCTCCCCGTGGCTGAGTCATATCCCCCGACATCTGGTCCACTAATACGCTTTATTATCACTTTACAGGTGCTACACAATTCCCTTTTACTGCAAAAAGGTAATGACTTCAATAAAGGGTGACTAAATCCACAGAATGGTTTTATGGAATGGAAACTGATACGAAAAAGATTCAGAAATGTATCGGCGATAATAATACAAAGTACGGCTAAGTGTCCTTTATGTTAATCCATCATTCACCGAAAGTAGGAGACAAGGTAGAAAAACAACGTTTAATGGTTCACAAGATTACCTTGTTACGGATAGATATGAAATCATGGCATCTACTGTTCAAGGTTGTTTCTATAAAAAAAATAAAATAAAAAAAAAAAAACAGCTTTTTTTTTTTTTTTTTTTTTAGTGTAATCCAGTGGAGCAGCCAGGGCTGAGACAAGGGGTGAGCAGAAGGGAAGCCACCCAGGGCGCAGCAGTTTGGGAGGCCCCCTTACTACACTGAAGCTAAAGATCACTGTTTAGTAAACAGGGCCAGGACGTAGCTCCATGTCTGCTTTGACAGCTACTACCATAGAAATCAAGAAAACGGCCACAAAAGTGCAGTTCACACTTCATGCCAACCAGTGGCGGGATGCTCATAGGGGGCCCCCAATCTACATGCAGGGCACCGGACGCATAGATTTCAATGTTTTTTGTTTTTTTTTGAAGCACATGATTAGAGCCTGAGGCTCCAATTGGCTTCAAAAAGGGTGGGCTCTGGGCGCAGAGTGCTCTGCGTCCCGAGCCCACCCCAGTTGTGTGACATTAGCGAATTGATATTCACTAATGTCTTTCTGTTTCTCCTCCCGGCCAATCAGGAAGCAGGTCCTGGGACCGATTGGCCACCAGGCCTAGGACCCAATTGGCTGCAAGTCCTAAGTCCTAGAAAACACAAAGAAAGAATCCTGCAAGCCACCACTGACCAGATGCCTATTAAAATGTATAGAGAAAGAAAAAGCTGCTGGCGTTAAACACGTCTCACAATTCGTGCAAACATAAATGAGTAAATACTATGCCGCGCTATAAATAGGATCGCATCAAAAATATAAAAAATGTAAAAGGTAATAGGATCAATATAAGAAACAGCAGCTAATATCAGAACAAACTGTAAAATAAATAAATTGAAAAGGGCTGTGGTGTGTAATATGTACTATACACCCAATAATTGGATACCAAATGTATATATATCATAGAAACACACAAATATTGACTAAGGGTGAAGTGCTGGTAAATAATAAATAAAAAAATAAGGGAGTGGGACCTCAAATGCGCAGTAAGTATATAGTGCTCATATGAAAAAAAAACAGATTCGTAAAATTCATAAAGTACGTAGAAGTCCATAAAATATATGCGAGGGAAAAAAAAAAAAAAAATATATATATATATATATAGAGCAAGTAAAGTGCTCATGTGCAGACAGAGTGTCCTGCTGTGCTTTTAATATGCAGGGTAGTCCATGCAATCACAAAACAGCTTGGTAGGTGTTCAAATGTGCCAAGGTGTCCTCCCTCCAGTGATCCTCCAGGTAGTGAACGTTCACCTTAGAGCGTGCAACTTAGCGATTAAGCCAAGTCTAAACACGAACTTGAATCTCCTCTGGGCTCAGAAGGGAAAAACTGCATCCAGGGCTCCTCAGTGAAATACCTCAGTTTATGCAAAAATAAAAGCGCTTGATAGTGTAGTAGGTTTAAACAATTTAATGAACACAAGCAAACAAACCCTAATACAGGGCACTCACATTTATAAAGTGCGTCTAGTGCACTGCTCTATTGCCAGCAATAACCAATAAGATCAGATACTGGAAAGGTATGGGGGTGATGTGCGTTTCCTTCTATGGCAGGTAAACTGCTCCTTGTGCCATCCTGTCCCCTCCCCAATGCATATTTGATACAGGGAATTCATCCTGATTGGCATGGAGGAGCAGCGGACACAGGGAATTGGGAGGAAGCCACCAAAGTCGCAACCTGGATGGGGTAAGTGCGGGGCTGGCAAGGGGTCCTGACAGGCAAGCAAAGCAGCGATCAATTTAGGGCCAGGGTGGGGGGGTGGCGGATGGATGGGGGGGCCCCCCCAACGTCACCCACCCCACCCCCCCCCACAAAGAAAATTGAGCACCAGCCACCAACTATGGACAGCTGGTGCAAGAGGACAGTGAATGGGCACACGGCGGTACACCCATTCTAGAGCACTCACTAGGAGTGGGGGAGAGGGCACAGTTGTGCATCCGTGCCCAGAGCAGTAAATGTACCTGTCCCAGGTCCTGTGTCGCCATGTTGGTCTTCCTTAGTCATCAAAAGCTTGCAGCCTCTTCTGGGTTCGAGTGGGTGGCAGTGAGCAGGTGCGTGAACCCCATGGGAAGACCATGTGCATTCAGGGACATGCAGCCACGCAGATTTCAAAAGGGTTGCGGCAGCGGTGTCTGTGCGGCCGCTGCGCCCCAACTGACTGCCGGTACTTGGATGCACAAAACACCTGGGCATCCCCATACAGGCAAACATAACCCTCACATGGTTGTACGCTTTAGTTCACTTGTATGAATGGGCCTTAAAAAAATCCAGGTAAAGCGGACCCACTCTCTCCAGATAATCTAAGGCTCTGTACATGGCTGCTAACCCCCAGCAACATAAATAGGCCCTTTTTCTTTAGGTCGAGAGAGAATGAGGTGTTCCTGCTGCCTCAGCCTCCTGGGATTCCACGTCACATATCACAGGAGGTTGCAGGAGTAGGGGACTAACAGCCGCCAGTGGACAGAGCTGTAGTCATCATTGGAGACCAGCCGTTTAAACCCGGAACAGGCAGCTGGTCTCCAATGACTGAGCAGGACAAAAATGGCGGAGCGAGACCCAGGCTGCTGCACCTGATCAGAGGATCACGGCAGGACAACGATGGCTCTGCTGGGCAGGTGAGTATTTGAATCCAGGACAGTGCTGCATGACAGGTAAGTGGGGAAAAAAAAAAAAAGTGTGACTAAAGTTTCTCTTTGACAGGAGGAGTTGTTGAAATTACTGAATTAAAGTAGAACTGAAGGCAAAACTTGTTTTTCCCCATTGTGGAGAGAGTAAGATTTAAAACCCATCTTTTTTTTTCCTCATCTGACCCATTGGGGAGATTTCCCTTCAGTTCCTATCCCATAGCCACAACAGAAAGTGAGAGGAAATCCCTGGTAGCCACCAGAACTAGGGTCCATATTGGAAGAATTCCCCTCTGTAGTCTCTCCGGCCCACAGAGCTATCCTGCTGCAGTTGCACAGGTCCCAGGCTTACTCTCTTTTTGTTGGAATTACAGAAGCGCTGTAATCACATTGGGTCTTGGGCCCCAACGCCGGCCACCGGCAGGTAGACCATTGGCAAGTGGGAGGCTGGAACTGGGACGCAAAGCTACTATGTGTATTTATATCTTCTACACCTCTTTTAGTCAAAGCCTAGGTGGTATAGACTTTGCCCCCTTAACAACAAGTTTTAGGTACCCATAATAAGTGGTTTTGTTAATAACCTGTTTGTAAACTGTGTTTTGATGCAACCGTTATTTGCCTTCATTTGCCATGGTTTGTTATTGTTGCTCCGGTTATTTGATCTGCTGGGTGTGAAGCCCAAATAAACAGCCTGTCATTTGGCCTTGGGGTGTCAAGAGGGTGCAGTACTGCCTGAAGGGTAGTTATCACCAGGAACATGAAAACTCATAAGGCTTGCTTACACTCGCAATTGGAGGATGGTACAGCCCCATGGTTGAACAGATTTTACCTTCCCTCAACTGTTCACCCTTTAGCTTGGCATAGCAAGAAAAATACCACCTGTCGTGCTCAGTGGGCACTTCTGCCTCTGATACAGCTGGCATGACCAGCGAAACGGGTCAGGCATACCAGTACTGCCCTGGATTCCCCCCTTTCCACCCAAGCGGACATGAGACCACAGTGGACTTAGAATGGTTAAGGAGTACAAGGACCAGGAACACCTCCATAATTGCGTTGCATTGTTGAGATATAGCTGATGTCCCTTTGTTATGGCGCATTATGTCAAGTTGGAATATTGGACAAGATATACACTACTTTTGCATGATTGTGGATGGACTTCTGTGGCCATCCTAGAAGAGGTGCAACACCTTTGCTTGGTTGATCATTACTATATAATGTGTGCATTTTCCCCTGATATCAAATACCCGCATGGACAGTGAATGGTCCATTTCCGAGTCCACTTGAAGTCCTGTGATTTCAGCGAGGTCTCTGGTGCTTTGATAGTGGGACTTCTGCAATTACGGTAGTTCATTTTCATCTTTATCTTGTTCAGTGATTAGGAGCATAGGAGAGTGAATTCCTCTGTTGCTCCACATATTTCACATACCACAACTTGCATCTAAAAAAGGTACACGGGTAGATTTACTAAAACTGGAAAATCTGGTGCAGCTCTGCATAGAAACCAATCAGCTTCTAACTATTGGGACACCTGCCTTTACACACACATGTACTTTTAATGACATCCCAGTCTTAGTCGGTATGGTTCAATATTGAGTTGGTCCACCCTTTGCAGCTATAACAGCTTCAACTCTTCTGGGAAGGCTGTCCACAAGGTTTAGGAGTGTGTCTATGGGAATGTTTGACCATTCTTCCAGAAGCATATTTGTGAGGTCAGGCACTGGATGTGGACGAGAAGACCTTGCTGTGTGCACTGGTCCAAATCATTTGGTGGAGGGGGGATTATGGTGTGGAGTTTTTCAGGGGTTGGGTTTGGCCCCTTAGTTCCAGTAAAGGAAGTTCTTAAGGCAGCAGCATAACAAGACATTTTGGACAACTTTGTAGGAACAGTTTGGGGATGCCCCCTTCTGTTCCAAGATGACTGCCCAACAGTGCACAAAGCAAGGTCCATAAAGACATGGATCAGCGAGTTTGGGGTGGAGGAACTTGACTGGCCTGCATAGAGTCCTGACCTCAACCCAATAGAACACCTTTGGGATGAATTAGAGTGGAGACTGCGAGCCAGGCCTTCTAGTCAAACATCAGTGTCTGACCTCACAAATGCACTTCTGGAAGACTGGTCAAACATTCCCATAGACCAGTGTTTTTCAACTCCAGTCCTCAAGGCGCACCAATAAGTCATGTTTTCAGGATTTCCCTCAGATGAAACAGCTGTGGTAATTACTAAGGCAGTGAAAACTGATCAAATCACCAGTTCAAAATAGTGGAAATCCTGAAAACCTGACCTGTTGGTGCGCCTTGAGGACTGGAGTTGAGAAACACTGCCATAGACACACTCCTAAACCTTGTGGACAGCCTTCCTAGAAGAGTTGAAGCTGTTCTAGCTACAAAGGGTGGGCCAACTCAATATTGAACCCTACGGACTAAGACTGGGATGCCATTAAAATTAATGTGTGTGTAAAGGCAGGCGTCCCAATACTTTTGTTGATACAGTGTATGTTTGGACAATATAGTAGAGCCTTAGCCTGGCTTTTATTTTTTGGATTAAGTGCTACACCTCCATTCCGGTTCTGGAGACCACTCAACATCTGGGATTTTCTTTCACCTTCAATGTAAGCGATAATGGTTACCAGAACATATTAGAGAGGGTTCATTTCCCTTTTACAGGGACACAGACAGCAATAAAAACCTAAGAGGTGTTGTAATCCATCTCCACTCTATCCAATCAAAGGGACTTTGCATAAAAATGAGAGAAGGCCCAAGAGCATCACTTTAGCCCAGGCACAGGTACAAATGGCACACTACCCATCCAAATACAACCACAGCATTACACATCTATTATAGTATACTACATAATAGAGCAGGTGTACTGCAATATACAATACTCATGTGAATGAAGGGTTAATCTACATCGAAGAGGAAACTGGAATATTGGGTCTTAAGTAAACTAAAGCACAAAATAGGTTATACAAAGAGATCCCGTTCAATTAGAGCATAATTAACCTTCTGTATTATTTTGAAAAGCAGCATTAATATCTGCCAGCATGGCAGCCTTTTAGGATAATTAGAGTATAGTTTGCATAACCAGATTTGCAGCAAAAAGTCTACTGGAGACAAAGGCCGTTTCAGTTCATCTCCTCTCCATAAAGGTCACATGAGAATAACAGGAGGGATGAACCATGGGAGAAAAAAACTCTTTAGAATTAAAAAAAAAAAAAAAGCCATATCCACAGCAGGTGTAGACATTAGAACCTGCACTATTAAAGTACATGCAAAGCCAAAACTTTTCTTTTTCATTTTGGATAGAGTAGAGAAGGGTTAATACCTCTATCAGCTTTTTTTAATTTTTTTGCCGTGTGTCTCCTGTTAGGGAGATTTTCCTTCACTTCCTGTTTTGGAGATGCAATCTCCCTAAAGTAAAGGGAATTTCCATCTTAGACATTTGTTCCAAATGGAAGCATAGGTGTGCGCAGGGGGTGTGCCAGGTGTGCCTGGGCACACCCTAATGACCCCGTGCAGCATAGATTCCCCCTGCTGATATTTCACCAAAGCCCCCCAATGGGGCTCCTAAAAAACAGTTGTAAAAAAAAAAAATATGAAAATAAAATAATGAAAATAAAAAACTTCTGACACCAACCTCTGCCCTATTGACATGTCCACTGCCCTACTAACACTGTCAATGTGTCCATGTCACATTTTAAAATGTTTTTTACATTTATTTATAAGAGTGTGCGTGCGTGCGTGCGTGCGTGCGTGTGTGTGTGTGTATTACGCATACATACATACACGCACACACGTGTTTGAGCTTTGATTGGAAGGTTTTCCCTTACCTCTTGCTCTCAAGACTACTTTTAAATCCCACATTATTGCCCCATAGTTGGCATTAGTGGGAAGAATAGTGCCCTATAATTGGCATTAGTAGGAGAATAGTGCCCCATCATTGGTATTAGTTGGAGGAATAATGGCCCATCATTGGTATTAGTGGGAGGAATAGCGCACCATCATAGGTATTAGTGGAGGGAATTGTGCTCCATCGTTGGTGTCAGCGGGGAGAATAGTCCTTTATCGTTGGTATTGGTGGGGAGAATAGTACCCCATTGTTGGTATTAGTGGGGAGAATAGTACCCCATTGTTGGTGTCAATTGGAGGAATAGTGCCCCAAGAACCAGATAAAAGCAAGCAAGGGTCCGGCTCACGGGACCCAGTTTGGTGATCACCAATTTACAACATTCCCAGCAGCCCCAAGAATATCACATATAGTTTGCAAAAAAAAAAAAAAAAAAAAAAAAGATCATTCCTGGAGATTCACAATGCAAGTCTACAAGTTTGTCAAAATGCACCCCACATGTGGCTTATATCTTATGCTGATAGCTATTATTAGCAGAAATGCATTCACTTTCTTGATGCTAGCCAGGACTTCTAATTGTCAATATAGAATTCTTGGCATGCAATAACAATGTCCATGAAGAACATCCAGTAAAATGTAAGCGTCCCATCAAAAATGAATTTAAGGTTCTTACGTACTTCTTTAGGATGTTATCATGGGAAGGCTGTCCACAAGGTTTAGGAGTGTGTCTAAGGGAATGTTTGACCATTCTTCCAGAAGCGCATTTGTGAGGTCAGGCACTGATGTTGGACTAAAAGGCCTGGCTCGCAGTCTCCACTCTAATTCATCCAAAAGGTGTTCTATTGGGTGGAGGTCAGGACTCTGTGCAGGCCAGTCAAGTTCCTCCACCCCAAACTTGATCATCCATGTCTTTATGGACCTTGTTTTGTACACTGGTGAGCAGTCATGATGGAACAGGAAGGGGCCATCCCCAAACTGTTCCCAAAAAGTTGGGAGCATGAAATTGTCCAAAATGTCCTGATATGCTGACACCTTAAGAGTTCCCTTGATTGGAACTAAGGGGCCAACCCCTGAAAAACAACCCCACACCATAATCCCCCCTCCACCAAATGATTTGGACCAGTGCACAAAGCAAGGTCCATAAAGACATGGACGAGCGAGTTTGGGGTGGAGGAACTTGACTGGCCGGCACAGAGTCCTGACCTCAACCCGACAGAACACCTTTGGGATGAATTAGAGCGGAGACTGCGTGCCAGGCCTTCTCATCCACATCAGTGCCTGACCTCATGAATGCGCTTCTGGAAGAATGGTCAAACATTCCCATAGACACACTCCTAAACCTTGTGGACAGCCTTCCCAGGGAAGTTGAAGCTGCAAAGGGTGGGCCAACTCAATATTGAACCCTACGGACTAAGACTGGGATGTCATTAAAAGTTTATGTGTGTGTAAAGGCAGGTGTCCCAATACTTTTGGTAAATTATAGAGAGGGCGAGAGAGAGAGAGCGAGAGGGCGAGAGAGAGAGAGCGAGAGGGCGAGAGAGAGAGAGCGAGAGGGCGAGAGAGAGAGAGCGAGAGGGCGAGAGAGAGAGAGCGAGAGAGCGAGAGGGCGAGAGAGAGAGAGCGAGAGAGCGAGAGGGCGAGAGAGAGAGAGCGAGAGCGAGAGGGCGAGAGAGAGAGAGCGAGAGGGCGAGAGAGAGAGAGCGAGAGGGCGAGAGAGAGAGAGCGAGAGGGCGAGAGAGAGAGAGCGAGAGGGCGAGAGAGAGCGAGAGGGCGAGAGAGAGCGAGAGGGCGAGAGAGAGCGAGAGGGCGAGAGAGAGCGAGAGGGCGAGAGAGAGCGAGAGGGCGAGAGAGAGCGAGAGGGCGAGAGAGAGCGAGAGGGCGAGAGAGAGCGAGAGAGAGAGAGAGCGAGAGGGCGAGAGAGAGAGAGAGCGAGAGGGCGAGAGAGAGAGAGAGCGAGAGGGCGAGAGAGAGAGAGAGCGAGAGGGCGAGAGAGAGAGAGAGCGAGAGGGCGAGAGAGAGAGAGAGCGAGAGGGCGAGAGGGCGAGAGGGCGAGAGAGAGAGAGGGCGAGAGGACGAGAGAGAGAGAGAGCGAGAGAGCGAGAGGGCGAGAGAGAGAGAGAGCGAGAGGGCGAGAGAGAGAGAGCGAGAGGGCGAGAGAGAGAGAGCGAGAGGGCGAGAGAGAGAGCGAGAGGGCGAGAGAGAGAGCGAGAGGGCGAGAGAGAGAGCGAGAGGGCGAGAGAGAGAGCGAGAGGGCGAGAGAGAGCGAGAGGGCGAGAGAGAGAGAGAGAGAGAGCGAGAGGGCGTGAGAGAGAGAGAGCGAGAGGGCGTGAGAGAGAGAGAGAGCGAGAGGGCGTGAGAGAGAGAGAGAGTGAGAGGGCGTGAGAGAGAGAGAGAGCGAAAGGGCGTGAGAGAGAGAGAGCGAGAGGGCGTGAGAGAGCGAGAGGGCGTGAGAGAGAGAGCGAGAGGACGAGAGAGAGAGCGAGAGGGCGAGAGAGAGAGCGAGAGGGCGAGAGAGCGAGAGGGCGAGGGAGAGCGAGAGAGAGAGAGCGAGAGGGCGAGAGAGCGAGAGGGCGAGAGAGCGAGAGGGCGAGAGAGCGAGAGGGCGAGAGAGCGAGAGGGCGAGAGAGCGAGAGGGCGAGAGAGAGAGAGGGCGAGAGAGAGAGAGGGCGAGAGAGCGAGAGGGCGAGAGAGAGAGAGGGCGAGAGAGCGAGAGGGCGAGAGAGCGAGAGGGCGAGAGAGAGAGGGCGAGAGGGCGAGAGCGAGAGCGAGAGGGCGAGGGCGAGAGGGCGAGGGCGAGAGAGAGAGCGAGAGGGCGAGAGAGAGCGAGAGCGCGAGAGAGAGCGAGAGCGCGAGAGAGAGCGAGAGGGCGAGAGAGCAAGAGGGCGAGAGAGAGCGAGAGAGAGCAAGAGGGCGAGAGAGAGGGGAGAGAGAGAGAGAGAGGGGGGCGAGAGAGAGAGAGAGAGGGAGAGAGAGAGAGAGAGAGGGGGGCGAGAGGGGGCGAGAGAGAGAGAGAGAGGGGCGAGAGAGAGAGAGGGGCGAGAGAGAGAGAGGGGCGAGAGAGAGAGAGGGGCGAGAGAGAGAGAGGGGCGAGAGAGGGGCGAGAGAGAGAGAGAGAGAGGGGCGAGAGAGAGAGAGAGAGAGGGGCGAGAGAGAGAGAGGGGCGAGAGAGAGAGAGGGGCGAGAGAGAGAGAGGGGCGAGAGAGAGAGAGAGAGAGAGAGGGGCGAGAGAGAGAGAGGAGAGAGAGAGAGGGGCGAGAGAGAGAGAGGGGCGAGAGAGAGAGAGGGGCGAGAGAGAGAGAGAGAGAGAGAGAGAGAGGGGCGAGAGAGAGAGAGGAGAGAGAGAGAGGGGCGAGAGAGAGAGGAGAGAGAGAGAGAGAGAGAGAGAGGGGCGAGAGAGAGAGAGAGGGGCGAGAGAGAGAGAGGGGCGAGAGAGAGAGAGAGAGAGAGAGGGGCGAGAGAGAGAGAGGGGCGAGAGAGAGAGAGGAGAGAGAGAGAGGGGCGAGAGAGAGAGAGGAGAGAGAGAGAGGGGCGAGAGAGAGAGAGAGGGGCGAGAGAGAGAGAGAGGGGCGAGAGAGAGCGCGAGGGCGAGAGAGCGAGGGCGAGAGAGCGAGGGCGAGAGAGCGAGGGCGCGAGAGAGAGGGCGCGAGAGAGAGGGCGCGAGAGAGAGGGCGCGAGAGAGAGGGCGCGAGAGAGAGGGCGCGAGAGAGAGGGCGCGAGAGAGAGGGCGCGAGAGAGAGGGCGCGAGAGAGAGGGCGCGAGAGAGAGGGCGCGAGAGAGAGGGCGCGAGAGAGAGGGCGCGAGAGAGTGAGAGAGAGAGATAAACACACAAACATATATACACACACGTGCTTTTTAAATCAATCATTCACTTGAAGCACACATTAGGTCCACTTTGAGATTGTGAAAAGGTTGATTACGTTGAATACTTGGCGGTCGTCTCCATGTGAGTCACTTCTCTACATTGCCGATAACGAGGATTGCACAAACCAGCAGAGAGGAATATCCCCAGTACAATGTAAATAAACATTTCCCTTTTCCCTGAAATCGATAAACATCCACAAAACGTGGTCTGTGGAGGATTGAAAATATCCATCTCGGTGTCACAGGCGAGATGATGTCACATGGATACCAGGACTAATCACAGAATGATTTACTGAAGGGGACATTGTCGTCGTGTTCCAAGAATCTGGACGGATGAGGAGGAAACTGCATGAAAATGTAGAATTCCTCATCTGTGGGCAGTTTCTGGTAAAATATTCCAAACATCTTCCTATTTTCTGTAATTATATCCAGAATTTCCACAAGGAGGGAATTCCAGAATTGGTGAACAATGAATGAATTGAGTTCAGCCAAGGAGATCTACGGGATGAGAAAAACTCAGGACAACAAGTTTCAGAAAAGAATAATAAATTCGGCTGGAGGCAACTTTTACCCTCAGCAGGTTTTTGCATGTTACATTTTGGGCAGCCCATTAATTTCAATGAGCTGCCTTACATGTAAAAACCGTACATGACCCTATAACTAAGCCCAGGTGGGAGGGGCGAAACGCATCAGTGGAGAAGTCATGAAGGTTGAGGCTGTTACTCACATTTATGTTGCACAGGCTGGTTGGGAGAGCAGCATTTCCTCAGTTAACCCTTTTTTTTTTTTTAAATTGTGCTGCACCAAAAAAAAAAAAACGCATGGCATATCGCTACTATGCGTTTTGGCACACAGTTTGGTGCACGTGTTAGAAAGGTGTTTTGGGGTACCTGCAAAAGGGATGTGCGGCTTTTGTGCACTGAGGGAACGCAGCCGATTTTGCACACATTGCCACAACGCACAAATGTGAACCTAGCCTTAAACCTTTGTGGAATAATACATTATTAGATCATTTAATATAAATGATGCCATTCGCTACAGCACAAGCCGATCAACAGGTCCCGGCCAATGAGTGAGCGAATGACAGAAGAGAGCCATGTGTAGGTAAACAACCCAGGGCTCTCCACTATCAGCAGAGATGTGTCCTCTTCTGTTTCTCCTTGCAAAGCTTCGCCTAGTACAAAGCAGCACACATTACACATTGTAAGGCACACATTTTAACATTGGTCACCCTGAATGTTTAACCCCCTCCCAGCCAGTGTCATTAGTACAGTGACAGTGCATAGTATTATTACTGATCACTGTATTGGTGTCACTGGTGATGTCAGTGGCAGTTAGTCAGCCCCCCCCCAATCAGTTAGTCTTAGATTGCCCTCTGCAATATCACAGTCCCATTCCGAGCTCCCGTTCCTATCAGCGCTATTTGATATGCGATTTGACAGGTCAAATTGTACCCTATTGCCTGCAATTGGAGCATCCCAATAGGTGCGACGCCGACTTTGCGGCGCCACACCAATTTCCAAGAGTAGTTCCCGCAATACTTTTGGCGACTTCAACAGACATCTGTGCATGAACCCGAACAGATGTCTTTAAAGTCGCCCCCAAAGTCAGACTGAAATGCGGCTTTGAAATCGTGTGAGGTCAGGTGAAGTCGCACGATTTCAAAGGCTTGTTCAGTGTGAACAAGGGCTAAAGCCTCGTACACGCGATCGGATTGTTGGCCAAAAAAACGTGGAATTTTGTCCGAAGGGCGTTGGCCCAAACTTGTCTTGCATACACACGGCCACACAATTCTTGGCCAACAATTACGAACGTAGTGACGTACTACGTGGTTTTTCAGCTCTTTAGCGCCACCCTTTGGGCTCCTTCTGCTGATTTCGTGTTAGTAAAAGTTTGGCGAGTGTTGATTCACACTTTTCATTTCGCACTTTTCATTTCGTTTCTGAACGGCTGTTAGTCAACCAGCCATGTTGCGGAATCGGAGGAGATAACGTGTTATTTATTATTGGCCTTGGAGTTATTGCTTTGACATTTTTTGGTTGAATAATGATTAGATTTGGTATATTTTCTATATATTTGGATGCATAGAACACTTTTTGGTTAAGTTCTATTGGCAGATAGCATGTCTAATTTTATTTGTTTTCTTTTTTTAATGCACAATAAAAAAAATGTGTAGAATAATACTTGGCGATGTGTTTTACTTCAAATGACAGTTTGGGAGTAGGCAGTTATATTTTTAAAAATATAATGTAAAATTGACAAGGAACACCAACATAGTTGTATCTTTGAATACACCAAGGGAGGAAAAGGTGGAGGCACATCTGAAAATAAAAGCAATTCCTTTAATAGGTACATCAAGACATACAGATAGCTCACACTGATCAACTGACGCATTTCACACTCCTGTGCACATGAGTGTGAAACGCGTCTACCGATCGGCTGTGAACTATGTGTATGTCTTGATGCACCTTTTAAAAGGATATTCAATAAAAGGAATTGCTTTTATTTTGAACGAATGTTCCTACTTGTAATTTTAAAAGCATGATGTACATGAGTCGCCGCTTGTCATGCATAGGGCAACCTATTCACTTCAATGGGCTGCCATATTACACGTTTGGTCGCCAAACATAAGCACCTCCTCCTTACTGGGCGACAAGCTTAGCGCATTTTTGTGCGATTGCGCAACAATCGTGGCAGAATCGCAACGCGTTTGTGGTGCAATTAGAAATGATGGCACTCAAAATACACACCATGCGTTTTGCCACGATTTGGAATTGCGTGGCGATTTTTTTCCTGCTATTCCAAAATGCTTAATGTGAACAGAGCCTAAGGAAGGATTATAACCCCTGCCAGCTTTATTTTTTGTTGTTGATCGTTTCCCTCTGAAGGAAACTTCTATTCACTTGCAACAGGAAGGGAGGGGGAAATGCCTCCAAATGATGGCAACCCTCCCTGGTAGTCACCAGAACTAGTGTCCCCATTCAAAAGTTTCAGCTGTATTCTTGTTCTGGTGACTACTAAAAATTCGTCGGGATTTTCTTGTACTTTCACAAAGAATGGTCACCAAGACAAACCGACAGCGTGAATCTTCAAAAAAAAAAAAAAAAAAAAGGGGGTTTTGCCAGCAGTTCAGCTCCGGAAGGTTTACTACCCCCACCGCCCCCCCTTCCTGACCAGGCCATCTTTTGCGATGCAGCACTGCATTACTTTGACAATTGTGCGGTCGTGCGACGCTGGACCCAAATTAAAAATTTGTGCCATTTTTTCCCTACAAATAGTTTTTTCTTTTGGTGGTATTTGATCACCTCTGCGCTATTTTTTTGTTTTGTTTTTTTGTTTTTTGCGCTTTACACAAAAAAAGGCTGACAATTTTGAAAAAAAGCAGTATTTTTTACTTTCTGCTATAAAACATACCCAATAAAAAAAAAAAATAATGTAAAAATCTAATTTCTTCATCAGTTTAGGCCAATATGTATTCTGCTACTTTTTTTGGTTACAAGAAAAAATCCCAATAAGCGTATATTGTTTGGTTTGCGCAAAAATTATAGCGTCTATAAAGCTGATTGGCTCCCGCTGTGTCCAATCACAGCGAGCGTGGGGCTCCAGCGGCACGCGCATGCACTCCAGAGCTAAGGTAAGAAATCACATACAGGTACGTGATTTTTCACTTAAAGGGCCGTCCTGCCGCAGTCTATGTACGTGGGGCGGTCCTTAGGTAGTTAAACGTACATTTCAGTAGTTTGTAGGGTCATGAGCAGTGCTGTATTTTAGCCTAGACCGACAAGGTCCAGGCCTATCCCGGCTCCCGCACGCTGGGCCGCCATCAGGGGAGTACATCTGAATCCAGTGGCATTGGTGTGGGGGTGGTGGGGGGTGGACCGCACCCGTGTGACACCAGGAAGCAGTAGTAGTGGGTGCCGTCGCCCTGCTCCTCCCACGGCAAAGCGGTGTAGACTTCCCCTGCTCGGTTTGCCAGCTGTGACAGGGAGAGGAGAGCTGCACAGCATCTGTGTATCTCCCCCCCCCCCCCCCCTCTGTCAGCTGAACAGGAGAAGAGATAGAGGCTACAATCGTTCCCAAATGTTCCCTGCGACCCCGCCCGGCTTCATGCCCACTCTGATTCCCTCCCCCATTGGCCACAGCAGAGGGCCAATCAGAAGACACTGGGGGGCATCATGGGAAATGTAGTCCCGGAAGATTGGCCTCCCCAGTGTATCTACAGACAGCAGGCTACAGTCCCCCAGCATGCATGCACTCTGGAGGGGGGAGAGAGAACCTGGAACCCGGCAAAAAGCAGAGTGCTAAAGGAGAAGAGAAAAAGAGAGGACAGTGCAGGGGAAGATAGGGAGAGAGAGCCACGCTGTACCCGCACCGCCAGAGAGCCACGCTGTACCCGCACCGCCAGAGAGCCACGCTGTACCCGCACCGCCAGAGAGCCACGCAGTGTTAATTTAGTCGACTAAAACATTTTAGTCGACTAAATGAATACTATTTTAGTCGACTAAAATACGACTAAAACAATTGAGATGACTAAAATGGGACTAAAACTAAAATGCCATTTTAGTCCTAAGACTAAAATTAACACTGGAGCCACGCTGTACCCGCACTACCAGAGAGCCATGCTGTACCCGCACCACCAGAGAGCCACGCTGTACCCGCACCACCAGAGAGCCACGCTGTACCCGCACCACCAGAGAGCCACGCTGTACCCGCACCACCAGAGAGCCACGCTGTACCCGCACCACCAGAGAGCCACGCTGTACCCGCACCACCAGAGAGCCACGCTGTACCCGCACCACCAGAGAGCCACGCTGTACCCGCACCACCAGAGAGCCACGCTGTACCCGCACCACCAGAGAGCCACGCTGTACCCGCACCACCAGAGAGCCACGCTGTACCCGCACCACCAGAGAGCCACGCTGTACCCGCACCACCAGAGAGCCACGCTGTACCCGCACCACCAGAGAGCCACGCTGTACCCGCACCACCAGAGAGCCACGCTGTACCCGCACCACCAGAGAGCCACGCTGTACCCGCACCACCAGAGAGCCACGCTGTACCCGCACCACCAGAGAGCCACGCTGTACCCGCACCACCAGAGAGCCACACTGTACCCGCACCACCAGAGAGCCACACTGTACCCGCACCACCAGAGAGCCACACTGTACCCGCACCACCAGAGAGCCACACTGTACCCGCACCACCAGAGAGCCACACTGTACCCCTGTACCCGCACCACCAGAGAGGGAGCCACGCTGTACCCGCACCACCAGAGAGGGAGCCACACTGTACCCGCACCACCAGAGAGGGAGCCACACTGTACCCGCACCACCAGAGAGGGAGCCACACTGTACCCGCACCACCAGAGAGGGAGCCACACTGTACCCGCACCACCAGAGAGGGAGCCACACTGTACCCGCACCACCAGAGAGGGAGCCACACTGTACCCGCACCACCAGAGAGGGAGCCACACTGTACCCGCACCACCAGAGAGGGAGCCACACTGTACCCGCACCACCAGAGAGGGAACCACACTGTACCCGCACCACCAAAGGGGTAGAAAGACAGAGCCACTGCCAGGGTACAGACATGCTACACCACTGACTAGAGTCAGCCTGGGTAACCCAGAGTGAGCTAAGATCCAGCCAGAGGGATCACTGTTGTGGTTTCGCTGGGTCTGGTAAGAGGGCCTTTTGGCCATTATCCATTACTTATCCTAGGGACTGAGCCATTAGGAAGTGTCTAACCTGCTATCCTCTAGGCCTTATTGACTGACCGCGACGTCCCTTCTCTGTCCTCCTCTCGCTCTATCCTCCTTCTGCGGCATCCCTCTTCCCACGGCAATTCTCTGTCCTCCTCCCAAGAAGATGACAGGGTGGGTCTTAAAAAGGAAGGGGTATGGCCTTGACAGGAAGGGGTGGGTCATATTTAAATTAGGGGGGGCGTGAGTTTAGTTAGGCCTATGGCAGCACAAAACCTAAATACACCACTGGTCATGAGCCACGCATGGCTGCATCCAGGCTCGGACTTCTGTCCTGAAAAGCAGCTAATCGCTATGTGTGAGGCTACATGCAATCAGCAGGGGTCGCTGTCAGCCCTCCATTAGTTTAAATGGGTTAAGCCAGGAGTCGTCAACCACCGGGCCGCAGCCCACTACTGGGCTGTGGCCTCTCTGCAGCTGGGCAGCGGCCCACTACCGGACTGTGGCCTTTCTGCAGCCGGCCCGAGAGAAGCCGGGGCGGGCGGCCCGAGAGAAGCCGGGGCGGGCGGCCCGAGAGAAGCCGGGGCGGGCGGCCCGAGAGAAGCCGGGGCGGGCGGCCCGAGAGAAGCCGGGGCGGGCGGCCCGAGAGAAGCCGGGGCGGGCGGCCCGAGAGAAGCCGGGGCGGGCGGCCCGAGAGAAGCCGGGGCGGACGGCCCGAGAGAAGCCGGGGCGGACGGCCCGAGAGAAGCCGGGGCAGATGGCATGAGAGAGCCAGGCAGACGGCATGAGAGAGCCAGGTGCATGAGAGAAGTGAGAGTGAACAAGCAGAGATGACATCTCTCTCCGCATCGGTCAGCCTCAATGTCGGAGGTGTGACAGGGGGGAAGAGAGATGACATCTCTCACCACCTGCCCCGCATCACTGCTCTCACTCGGAACCCACCACTGCAGAGAGGCCTGCCTCTGTGCTAAATGGACCAGTGCTGCCACCAATGCAGTGACAATTGACATCTGGTGGCAGGCAGCGTGGCAAGTGACACGCTCAGGGCTCTCACTGATTCTACATTATGGTGAGCTGAACCATTTCATTGATTACTACAATGTAATAATAGAAATAATGCGCTTCAATCACCCTGACACCATAACAAGCATGGTGCCGTTATGATTGAAGCGCTAACACCAGCCATTGCCCTGACAAATTGCCCACGAAAAACTGCCCCCCCAGGCCAAGTGGCTGCTGCTGACCGCATAACCCACTCATTCTAGAGAATCCGCAGATTCTTGCTGCAGGAATCTGGGGGCCTCAACAAACCAGCCATGTGAAAGGTAAAAAAAATAATAATAATGTCGTCGAACCACTTTAATGCTAAGAATGCAAAAAACAGTGTACTTAGACGCACTTTAGGCTTTAAATAGCCCAAAGGGTACATTACAGTTACAGTATGCGCTCGTCTTGTGTAGATTTACACCTCGGGGTGTTTTTTACAGCAAAATTTGTACAATTTGTACAGCGTGTGTGAACTATGGCCATAAATTAGGCTGTGAACATCAACAGATAGAAGAGTGGCAGCAACAATGCTGCAATTGGAACGTTTCCAGAGATGGAGGAGTACAAAGAAAATAAAAGAAACTTCTACATGGAAAAACAAACACTAAAGCGATATTAAACGCAAGAGCAATCAATTATTATATTGCAGTTTACCAATTCCTTTCCTTTTTCATTGGTGATCAAGCCAGAAAGTCTGTTTTTCAAAGAACAAGCTGTTCCGCAGATGTAGCAATTAAGAATGTTGAGAAAAACCATTTAGGCTTCATGCAACTCCCAAAGTCACATGATTTCCAGTGCGACTTTGATGAGACTTTACATTCTCTGGCACTATCATAGCTTCCAACCAGGGTGGATAAAAATCAATGATTACAAAAAGTTAAAAAAAAAAAAAAAAAAGGAAGAAAATCTGATTTTTTTTTTATTTCAATTGGGTTTTTTTGATTTTTATCAATTTTAATAAAATGCTTTTGGAGCAAAAATCTATCTAAAGATAGTTTTCTATTTAAGATAAATGTAATAATTTAATTTATTCAGCATAAAATGGAGCTTAGTTATGTAGCATAAGGCTGTATATATTCTGCAATATTTACATTTTTATTAAACTCATTCAATGAATCCAAGCTTTGCAAGCTGAGATAACATGCACTGTATGCGATTTCACAGAAACCATGAGGTAAAACAGAGTTCAGGAATATTCCTTTATTCCATTGTTTTGCAAACCTGTGTACACTACAAACTGTATGACTGAATCGGTTCCGATATCTGATATCGCTGTTTTACTAACCTGGCAGCTTATTAGTTTAAATAGGAAACCTTCATTTTGTTTGCAAGATTCTAACTACCAGCAAGAATAAGTCCTTACATTTAAAGAGCGCCTGTCATTTCAGATCCATCATGGCAGCGCCTGTTAGTGGGCATCCACTCACCTGCTGCCGACAGCCCTATTAAAGTAAATAGGACTGTCGGTAAGTCAAGGGGAGGAGCCGCTGTGGGACAGAGATGACAGTTGCTCTTTAAAAATTATTATTTAAATTGACTTGATTTAAATTAAATTCGCCCTGCTCCCAACTGTCCCTGATTTCGAGGGACTGTCCCTGATTTGGAGCAATGTCCCTCTGTCCCTCATTCCTCCTCAGTTGTCCCTCATTTTGGTCTGATCTATATAGTTGTATATAAAATTTACTTTTTATCTTTCAAAAAGTGTTTTCCAGCGCTAAACCTTTCATCCAAATTCTAAATTGCTGCATATGTAAATTCCAAAAGCCAATATAAAGGAATACTAGTAAATAAAAGCACTTGTGGGTTTAACCAATCATTTTTTTGTAGAATTCTCCTTTAGGGGGTGTGTCCTGAGCCTACGAACTATTGCTAATAGGTGTCCCTCTTTCCCATTTCAAAAAGTTGGGGAGGTGTGCACTAAGTCGCATCAAAAGTCGCATCAAAGTAGCGCAGGCACGTTATCGAAGGCACACCGATCTGAATGAGTGCCATTGGGCTGCGACTTGTCATGCAACTTTATGTATCCAAGTGCACTAAGGGTCTATTCTGTCTGCAGCCCCCTTCCTCTGCCATGTGCATGGATCACTTCCGAGAGGTTTTCCTGACACCAAGAGAAAAAAGCTGGCAGGAGAGGGAGCTCCAGCACACAGCTGGTGATTGACAGCCTCAGTTCTGTTCCTGTGAGCTGTGTGAAGGGGAGTGTGTTCATTCCCTCCAATCCGTTCCTGAGCTCTGCAGGGTGTAACTTCAGCTCCCCAACAGTGTTAATTTCGTCGACTAAAATATGAATAAAACTAAAACAATTCAGAAGACGAAAATGCAACTAAGCTGCTGAAAATAAAAAAAAATAAAAAAAAAAAAAATAGGAAAAAGGCTTTTCTTATTTATTTTCTTACCACTTGTCGCCCGCGCTATAGCTGAAAGATGGCTACAGGGTGGGCTTAAAATGCCAGGATGGCGTCTATGGACTGCCTCCCGTGTTCGCGTTGCCCAATTGTCTTTCGGACTTGGCTGATCACAGATTGGGGTAAAGGCCAAATCACGGCCCTTTACCACATGATCAGCTGTCAGCCAATGACAGCTGATCAGGGAAGTAAACAGAAGCCCGTTATCGTCTTTTTTTACCCTCAATCTGACATCATGAGGAGAAAAGAATAAGGTACATCACTCCCAACATTTGCCCACCAGTGTTGCTAATCAGCACCTCCTACCAGTGCCCAGTGTCACCTACCAGTGCCCATCAGTGCCTCATCATCAGTTTCATCAGTGCTGTACATCACTGCTACCTACCAGTGCCCATCAGTGCCGCCTATCACTGCCCATCAGTGCCGCCTATCACTGCCCATCAGTGCCGCCTATCACTGCCCATCAGTGCCGCCTATCACTGCCCATCAGTGCCGCCTATCACTGTCCATCAGTGCCGCCTATCAGCGCCCATCAGTGCCGCCTATCACTGCCCATCAGTGCCGCCTATCACTGCCCATCAGTGCCGCCTATCACTGCCCATCAGTGCCGCCTATCACTGCCCATCAGTGCCGCCTATCACTGCCCATCAGTGCCGCCTATCACTGCCCATCAGTGCCGCCTATCAGCGCCCATCAGTGCCGCCTATCAGCGCCCATCAGTGCCGCCTATCAGCGCCCATCAGTGCCGCCTATCAGCGCCCATCAGTGCCGCCTATCAGCGCCCATCAGTGCCGCCTATCAGCGCCCATCAGTGCCGCCTATCAGCGCCCATCAGTGCCGCCTATCAGCGCCCATCAGTGCCACCCATCTGTGCTGCCCATCACTGCTACCTACCAGTGCCGCCTCTCAATGCCCATCAGTTCTGCCTACCAGTGCCCATCAGTACCACCTCTCAGTGCCACCTATAAGTGCCGCCTATCAATGTTCATCAGGGCCACCCATCAGTGCAGCCTCATCAGCGCCCATCAGGGTCACCTATCAGCGCCCATCAGGGTCACCTATCAGCGCCCATCAGGGTCACCTATCAGCGCCCATCAGGGTCACCTATCAGCGCCCATCAGGGTCACCTATCAGCGCCCATCAGGGTCACCTATCAGCGCCCATCAGGGTCACCTATCAGCGCCCATCAGGGTCACCTATCAGCTCCCATCAGGGTCACCTATCAGCGCCCATCAGGGTCACCTATCAGCGCCCATCAGGGTCACCTATCAGCGCCCATCAGGGTCACCTATCAGCGCCCATCAGGGTCACCTATCAGCGCCCATCAGTTAGATAACGCATTAAAATTTAACTGGAAACATTAGATTTTAGTAAGCTAAAATACGACTAAAACAATTTAGATGACTAAAATACGAGTAAAACTAAAATGGTATTTTATTCAAAAAAGACTGACTAAAACAAAATCAAAATTTGACGTAAAAATGAACAATGCTCCCTGCCCCGTTTTCTGAAAGCTCAGACAGGCTTTATAAATTCTGGACTGTGAATGAATGTAGAGAAGAGAAGACTGCAGATAAACAGGTACAATTTACGTAGGATGATTTGTTTCATCTCTGTGTATCACCCGAGGCCAGTCACTGCACTGGGTATATGTAATGGTTTACAACCACTTTAAACAGTGGCTAGATTTTTATTTAAAGGAAATCTTTACTAACCACTCAAAATCTCAAAATGTATTTAAATCCAAGAGGCTTATTGGATGAGATGAATTGTTGCAGAAGAACATTTGTGCTGCTTAATCACTTCTTATCCCTTGCAGTATATTCAGAGGGCAGTCACCAGCATCTTGTTCATACATTAGAAACTTTACTTTAAACCATGAGCAGCCATGCCAGACCATCCTGAGAATTAATTGAAGCAATTAACCCGACAATCCACACCCAATAGACTCCGCGAGAGCTTAGCTACAAACACTTGGCAATCAGTTGCTATGTTAAATGACGTGCTATGGCTGAAAAAAAAAAAATCAATATGTATAATTTTTTCATTACAGAAAAACACCGACTGATGACCAGCTGTGGTTTTCATGGAGCACTCAGAAAAAGGTGAAGATTCCCCAGAGATATTTTCTTTTTATTATTGCTTTCTTTTTCTTTTTTTTCTTTTTAATGCATACTGTTTTGCATGTACTTTTTTTTTTTTTTTTTTTTTTTTTTTTTGAGTATACTAATGAATGTCAGTGTTGGCACCGAGCCCTATAACACCTCTGCAAGTCATGTCACAACCAGAGGAAAGCCAGAGGACTTTTGAAACCAAACGGTGATTAACCGATCGTTCCTCATTTCTCATTATATGAAGGACTCATTTCCTCTAAAAGTGCTCATTAAGATACTGTGTGAAATGGAAGTGAGGAAAAACCTCCCAACGGGGATACGGAACACAATCAAGACCTGACAGGAGGTTCTAAATTCTGTCCAAGGCTAAAGTTAGAGTTAGGCTTTAAACCTCCGAACCTCAACCATTAATAAAGACAGATTGCACCTTTTTAGAAAAAAAATTATTATTAAATGCGCCCATAGTGAAAAAAAAAAAGAACAAATTTGAGTTTATTCCTTTTTTTTTTTGCATTTGAGCCTTCAAAACATTGCAACCGCTGGGGAGCAATGCACAGGCTCCTTCAGATTCTTCCTCCAGCTCCAGGAATTTCTCATTTAAAGTAATTGTAAAGTCTCTTTTAAAAAATAAAAGTAAAAAAATAACAAACATGTTATACTTACCTGCTCTGTTGTAGTGGATTTGCACAAAGCAGCCCCGACCCTCCTCTTCTCAAGTCCCTCTTTGGCCCTCCTGGCCCCTCCTTCCTGTCGAGTGCCCCCCACAGCAAGCAGCTTGCAATGGGGGCACCCAAGCCGAGCTGCAGCTCCCTGTATCCATTCAGACACAGAGCTGGAGTTCGGCACCGTCCCCTCTCTTTCCCGATTGGCTAACTGACTAATTGAAAGCAGCAGGAGCCAATGGCGCTGCTACTGTGTCTAAGCCAATTGGGAGGGAGAGTCCCGGAAGGCCAAGGGACTCGTGGACATCGCTGGATAGAGATGGGGCTAGAGAAAGAATTAGGGGGTGCTGGGGCGGCTGCTGCACACAGAAGGCTTTTTATCTTAATGCATAGAATGCATTAGGATAAAAAAAATCTTCCGCCTTTACAACCATTTAACGCCCCTGGCGGTATGTCGTCAGATTCTTGCATCTCAAAGCTTTACATTGTTTCGCATGGAAATTTTATATTGTAGGCCTGTAATTCTTAGGAATAACACTACAAGCTGTCCAAACAAGAGATAATAATATAATAAATAACTATAAATAATTATAACAAATAATATAATAATAAATTGTATTCAATAATGTTATCAAATCAAAAACACTGAAAAAAAAAAAAAACACTGAAATTTGCTCAGTTGCAAAATTGTCGCTGTCGTTACTTTCAGTGTCTGATAATGAATTTCCCCCACGAATCACTATCGCTCAATTCTGCAAGTGTTCTCATTTACGATCGCTGTTTTCTAACTGGTCTAAAACTGCTTTTGACGTAAAAGGGACACTTTTTGGTTGCCATGGACAATCTCAAGTTTCCAGGCAGAAAGAACTATTTGAGATATAGAGATAGATTATATATATATATATATATATATATTTAGATTATATATATTTAGATTATATATATATATATATATATATATATATATATATATATATATATAATCTCAAATCTCAATCATACTGGACAAAGCATTAGGGACAAAGAGGATGTGAAATAATTTGATGCAGAGTACAGATTACGTTACTGTGTTTTGTTTTTTCACTTTTTGCATTTGGCGCCGGGCTCCGCCCCCATGCGTTGCGTCATTCACAGAGAAGGAGCCTGGCACACAGTACATCGGGCGGAGGACACAGCCAGCGGACAGTGGGAGGACATCGCAGGATCCCAAGGACAAGGTAAGTAACTTTCCCAGGATACTGCGATGCAATCCCGAGTGTGGCTTGGGGGTTACCGCTTTTGATAATGAAAATTCACCCCAAGACACACTCGGAAATACCGCCAGGGAGGTTAAAGACCGAGCTCATATCTAGGATTTTTTTATACTTTAGGGTTACAACCACTTCAGCCCCGGAAGGTTTACCCCCCTTCATGCCCAGACCATTTTTTGAGATACAGCACTGCGTTAAACTTACAATTGCGCGGTCGTGTGACTCTGTACACAAATAAAATTGATGTCCTTTTTTCCACACAAATAGAGTTTTCCTTTGGTAGTATTTGATCACCTCTGCGGTTTTTATTTTTTGCGCTATAAACAAAAAAAGAGCGACCATTTAAAAAAAAAAAAAAAAAAAAATCTAATTTCTTCATCAATTTAAACCAATATGTATTCTGCTACATATTTTTGGTAGAAAAAAAAATCCCAATAAGTGTCTATTGATTGGTATGCGCAAAAGTTATATCCTACAGTTTGTAGAAGCTATATTAATGGAATGATATTTATGGAATCTTTCTTTCTTTTTTTTACTAGTAATGGCGGCGATCAGCAACTTACTGTGACATTGCATCGGACAAATTGGACACCAAGTGAGACTTTTGACACTTTTTTGGGTACCAGTGACACCAATACAGTGATCATTGCTAAATAATATGCACTGTAACTGTACTAATGACACTGGCAGGAAACTGGCACTGGCAGGAAAATAGTGCCCATTGATGGCGTCAGCGGGAGGAATAGTGCCCATTGATGGCGTCAGCGGGAGGAATAGTGCCCATTGATGGCGTCAGCGGGAGGAATAGTGCCCATTGATGGTGTCAGCGGGAGGAATAGTGCCCATTGATGGCGTCAGCGGGAGGAATAGTGCCCATTGATGGTGTCAGCGGGAGGAATAGTGCCCATTGATGGCGTCAGCGGGAGGAATAGTGCCCATTGATGGTGTCAGCGGGAGGAATAGTGCCCATTGATGGTGTCAGCGGGAGGAATAGTGCCCCGTTGATGGTGTCAGTGGGAGGAATAGTGCCCCGTTGATGGTGTCAGTGGGAGGAATAGTGCCTCATCATTGGTTTAAGTGGAGGCATAGTGCCCTATTATTGGTGTCAGTGGAAGTAGTAGTGCCCCATCTAGGACATCAGTGGGAGGAATAGTGCTCCATCATTGGTGTCAGTGGGAGGAAGAGGGCCAGGAACAAGGCAAGGAAAAGGGTCACAATTTGGAGACCCCTGCTCTAAATAATTACATTGGTGAATTTAATTATAAAGGAAGGCAGTGCTGAAAAAAAAAAAAAGCACTTATGGGTTTAATCAATTCTTGCATATTACTTTATCATGGTATGCTTAACTGGAGGTGGGGTGGGGGTTTGTCTTTTACATTTCTAATTCTCCTAGAAAGTATGATACAATCCACAGCCGGTTTAGTAAACGATTTAACAACCTCAACCACATCTGGTTTGACTTACAACACTGGCTTTGTGGTTTGGTCCTTGTCTAGAATGAAGGGGGCCCAGCTTCATATACTGGCTTAGTTCCCTAATGGATAGGATGGCCTCCCTTATACACAGCCCTGCACACCACTGTAGGATGTCTTGGTGTAGTCAGGACCTTAATGGCAGTCCCACACATACATCATAAGCATGTTTACCAAATGCAGCTTCAAGTAGTTTACACAACGAAATCAGAAATCAAATATTTATACAGTAGACAAAGTCCTCACCATTACATGGCTTTATTTACTCAGTTCTTTGCATACATTTCCAGAAGAATAGAGGTGGATGGAAACTAATACTCCCCGATCTGCAGAACAGTCATCTGTGATCTAAATCCTGCGTGACTCTGTATAGTGCATGAGCCGGCCTGAGATCCATGGAGAAGAATGGGCAACTATAGCACAGGGCAAGCCAGCATGTCATAAGTTACACAGCAAAGCTAATGCATTACTAAATGTAGCAAGGTCCCAGGCCTCCTTCAGCCTAATGAGAAACTCCAGGGCCAGAGATAACGACCCTGGATGTGGTGGGTTGTGAGGCATAGTAGGTGCAAAGATGGTTAAAGTCTTTGGGTGCCAGACACTTCTTGGATGCAAAAGAGGTTTTATTTCTTTTAACAGTCTTTTTGAAATTTGGGGGAAGAGAGGGTTATAGCCAGAACATCCTTAGGTAGTTGCAAATTCAATTGGCAGACTTCGAGACTTCAATAGGAGGACAGCCATGCAGAGAAAAGCCTCCACAGCAAGAAGCCCCATCTGCACGTACAGGAATGCTGTCTCCTATGGCAACAGTCTTTAACAGTTCCTAACACAAAGCGTAACAGTTCTTTCAGCTTCACTACAACTTCTCCTTGTAGTTCTTCCATACACCAAGCTCCTGGTCTCTCACTAGACCCTCTGATTCACTGCCACTGAATCCATTGAGCCCCTCCAATCTTCACAGTGGTATCTTCCTCAAGCGTCACCCCCGCTTCTCTGCTGGGTCCCTAGAGCTTGGCACTCTAGATACTTCTCACGCTGGCCTGTTCGGTCTCTGGCTTGACACACAAAGCTGCTCTGCAAGCATCACCTCCACTGGCTGGTCCCTGGCTTGATTCCCACTGAAGTTTCCCGATTCTTCACCGTCCCCCGTTGGTGAGAATACTGCTCTGGCACTTGCTTCAACTACTCACTGTGGTCCCTGGTAAAGGTGGTTGGTCCCTTAGTGGTGACAGCTTCCCCTCTACCTCCGACCACAACAGGTTCTCCGGCCAGCAGAACCATCTCTTCTGGTTGGACTGCAAGCCGCAGTCCCAACCCTGAGCTCCTCTCTTGCTTCTGGATAGGCCCTCAGACAGCCTAGCAGCCAGATGTGCCCTGCATAGGCCTCATCTCTGGCCATTACGACACACGTCTACACAGACAGCTGTCCAGGTGGCACAGAACATAGGTCACCTGACTCCACCCAAATATATAGCTTCTCCCAGAAGGCCAAGGGATCCAATAAAACCCCTGCCCAGTGGCTGAGATACCCCATATACCCATAACCCGACCTTGGGTTGCCCTGCTTGTATCTAGTACCACCAACTGCCCAGCCACCTAGTGGTAGAAGAGAAAAGTGCAACAAGGCCAAACTTAAGAAGAAATCAATAGATCTCCATCAATCAACCAGGATAACTACTTCTCGCAAGTAAATTTGTGAGGAGCTCCCTGCCTAAACTACAGGGTGCTTCATGAAGATTAGTTGTGCTGCCCTTCATTCAATTATGTTCAGATATATTATTATACAGGATTTATATAGCGCCAACAGTTTACGCAGCGCTTTACAACATGAGGACAGGCAGTACACTTACAATACAAATCAATACAGGAGGGATCAGAGGGCCCTGCTCGTTAGAGCTTACAATCTAGAAGGGAGGGTCAGGTAGAAACAAAAAGGTAATAACTGTGGGGGATGAGCTGATGGAAAAAATGAAAATACAGTTGTTAGGTGTGGGTAGGGTAAGATATATACATTAAATGTTAACCACTTCAGCCCCGGAAGGTTTACCCCCTTCATGACCAGGCCATTTTTTTGCGATACGGCACTGCGCTAGTTTAACTGACAATTGCACAATTGTGCGGCGCTGTACCCAAAAAAAAATTAATATCCCTTTTTCCCCACAAATAGAGCTTTCTTTTGGTGGTATTTGATCACCTCTGCAGTTTTTTTATTGTTTGTGCTATCAACAAAAAAAGACCCACAATTAATTTAAATTTTTTTAAAAACAATATTTTTTACTTCATGCTATAAAACAGATCCAATAAAAAAAAAAAAAAGAAAATATCAAATTTCTTCATCAATTTATGCCAATATGTATTCTGCTATATGTCATTGGTAAAAAAAAATCCCAATAAGCGTATATTGATTGGTTTACACAAAAGTTATAGCGTCTACATGGGATATTTTCATGGAATTTTTTATTTTTTATTAGTAATGGCGCTGATCAGCAAATTATAGCGCGACTGCAACATTGCGGCGGACAAATCGGCCATCTGACACTTTTGACACTTTTTGGGGACCAGTAACACTAATGCCCCGTACACACGGTCGGACTTTGTTCGGACATTCCGACAACAAAATCCTAGGATTTTTTCAGACGGATGTTGGCTCAAACTTGTCTTGCATACACACGGTCACACAAAGTTTCGGAAAATCCGATCGTTCTAAACGCGGTGACGTAAAACACGTACGTCGGGACTATAAACGGGGCAGTGGCCAAAAAGCTTTCATCTCTTTATTTATTCTGAGCATGCGTGGCACTTTGTCCGTTGGATTTGTGTACACGCGATCGGAATTTCCGACAACGGATTTTGTTGTCGGAAAATTTTATATCCTGCTCTCAAACTTTGTGTGTCGGAAAATCCGATGGAAAATGTCCGATGGAGCGCACACACGGTCGGAATTTCCGACAACACGCTCCAATCGGACATTTTCCATCGGAAAATCCGACCGTGTGTACGGGGCATAACAGTGATCAGTGCTAAATAATATGCACTGTAACTACTGACACTGGCTGGGAAGGGGTTAACATCAGGGGCGATCAAAGTGTGCTCCTAGGGAGTGCTTTCTAACTGGGGGGGGGGGGGGGGAATGCTGTGACTGGATGAAGACAGAGATCCGAGTTTCTGCCTAGCACATTATGACTTAATTCTCACAGAACGGCGGTCTGCCTCTCCTGTGAATGATCGGCGGGTTCCCGGCAGCCATCGCGGCCGCTGGACCCATAGCTCCTGCTGTGTCCAATTACAGCGGGAGCGGGTCACCGGTGGCCCAGACCCACTGCATGAAATCACGTACCTGTATATCTGCGTGGGGCAGTCCTTAAGTGGTTAAAGTGGAATTAAACTCCACTTTTGAACTTTTACCTACAGATAAGCCTATGATGAGGCTTACCTATACGTACAGTGAATATCTCCTAAACTTCCACTGTTTGGGAGATATTTAAACAACATGCAGCCGGTGACGTCACCGGTGCACACGCTCTGAAGGGATGGCATACCATGCCGGACCTTCAGAGCTCCGTACCAGAGCCGAGGGCTCCCATGCACATGCATGGCAGTGATGTCATCGAAGCCCCGCCCACTCATACAGCCAGAGCCCAGAAGGAAGACCGGGTGAAGATGGCAAAGTCAGGGAGCAGTGACAGCACTGCGCTTGAGGGCTCCGTGTACAAGTAAATCTGTCATAATGTGCTAGTATGCGGTGTATACTAGTACATTATGACTTAATTCTGCAGGGGGGGGTCCCATTGCTTTTTATTTTTCTGGCAGTTTACTACCACTTTAAAACCCAACTCCGGACACAAGAAGAAGAAAAAAAAAAAACCTATCCTCAAGAGACACCCCAGCCCCCCTGCCTACACGCACGCACATGGGTGCAGAAATATGATTATTATAGAGGATTTATATAGCGCCAACAGTTTGCACAGCACTTTACAATATAAAGGGAGACATTACAATTACAATACAGTTGGATTAGGAGGGCCCTGCTCTCATGGAGCTTACAATCCAAATGGGGAGGGGGGGGGTGGAATGAAAGTTAATAGCTGCAGGGTATCATCTGATGGAGGTGGCCGAAGTACAGTTTTGAGGTGGAGGTAGGGTAGACTTCCATGAATAAATACGTTTTCAGGGATCGCCTAAAAAAGGTGGACAGACAGAATAGGAGATAGGCTGGCTGATTAGGGTAAGGAGTTCCAAGTGATGGGAGAGGTCCTGGAGGCAAGCATGGGAGGAAGTAATGAGGAAGCAAGAGAGCAGGAGATCTTGGGAGGAGTGGAGTGGACAATTTGGGCGATATGTTGACATGAGGTCGGTGATGTAGCTGGGAGCGAAGGTGTAATACTTTATTCTGAGCTTCTACGAGGTCCCTCCAGAAGTGTTACTGGTCCCAGAAAGCCTCCTCTCCCAGGCCATGGTTGAACTCCTGCCTCCTCCATGTGCATTGCCACATCAGGTTGGATATTTATGAAGCAAATTGGCAACACAGTTAGGCCTCATTAACAAATGCTGTCAGTATGACGGTAACAATAGGCAGTTAAGGCACAGGTATACATCCCCCTAACTGCTCTTCTTAACCTAACAGACCTTTCGAAGGGAGTTGTACACATGCCGCAGCAAAAATGATAACACGTTGCTTTTGGCAGGTAGAACCACCACCAAACCTGACCTATTCAATTGAATGGGTCATATTTACTTTATTAATCCAGAAGGGAATTTATTAAGAAACAATTATACTCAGAAGAACAAGAACAAAAGCAAAAACACAACAAAAAAAACAAAACAAAACACTAACCACAATACCAGACATAACAAATCACCACTAACAAATGAGTGTATACAAGAACATGAACTGAAATAAAACAAATGAAAAACTAAATTAAATACTATAAAAAAAAAAAACACCATGCTATTAAAACTCTGCATTGAATAAATAACACTGGTTAAAAAAACAAAAAACAAAACAAAAACAAAACCAAAAAGCAAATATTGCATCACTTCCCCTAAATATAAAACTAAAGATTGTTACACATAACTTACTTTATAAGCAACATAATACAAATAAACGTATTAAATTTGGATCAATTGTCCAGTAGACACGTGCGATTCATTTTGTTACGAATCAAAATTCAGATGAAATTTTCATTATTCAGATGTATCCAAATCTCTGATAGTAATGAATTTCAACTAATCCAAAATCAATTATAATGAAATGTTTTTGTATTCATTTGTTTCATTCGGATTTTATGTTAATGTTTGAAGCATCTGAAATACGCAGCGATAAAACGAATGTTCCAAATTGATTCGGATACATTTTGTTTTTTTGTTGCTTTACAATTTTTCATTATTATAAAAAAAATGCACTACATATGAAATGGAAACCTATTGCAATACTTACAGTAATGTATAAAAGTGAAATAAGACGATCCCTATTTATTGTGTTTGGGTTGGATGGAGGTGGATCCATCAAAATCTCCGAATCATAACAACGAATAAATCTGAAATTAATTTTGTTAAATTTTTTTATGTTACGATTCAGAGATTCTGATGGATTCACCTCCATCCAAGCCAGAGTGCATAAGTAACCTCCCGAAATAATGAATTATGTTAAAATTATTAATGCCAATCTTCCAAAATAGCTTTCAAAACACAAATCGATTTGGAAAAATATACAAAATGAATTCCGAAAAGTAATCATTCTAATATAACGAATATGACTAAACAAAATGATTAACTTAACAAAACAAAAAAAATTTCCGTCCTGCACATCTCTAAAGTCCATGTTAAAATTTTCACATCTAGCTCTCAAAAGAGAAGAATTACATAATTTGATGGCCACAGGCAAAAACGATTTCTTGTGTTGCTCTGTGGGGCATTGTGGTTGTAACATTCTTTCACTGAAGACAAACTCCCCACACTGACCAGTGTATTGTGGGGTGGCTGGGAGAAATTGTCCAAGACTGAACATACCTTGGACAACAATCTACTCTCTGACACTGTTGTTAACAAGTCCAACTTCAATCCAACAGCAACACTGGCCTTGCAAATCAGTTTCTTGAGTCTGTTGGTGTCGGCCACCTTAAGCCTGCTTTCCTAGCATGCCACCGCATACAGGAGAGCACTGACCAGCATAGACTCCAAATCATCTTTAGCATTGCCCGGCAGATGTAAAAAGACCTGAAAAATAGAGGTGGCCCCAGTCCTTCCTATAGAGCACTCGAGTGTTCTTACTCAAGACCAGTTTTGTTATCGATGTGCACCACCAGATACATGAAATTCTCTACTACATCCACACCCACTCTCCAGATGGAGACAGTGGTCACCAGTATCTTCCTAGTTCTCAGATCCACAACCAGCTCCTTTGTCCCTTTTAGATACAGATAATTATCCCCACCAATATCCTAACAAATTTAGTAATAAATCAACTTCAGCTTGTTCAATTAAGTTTTGACAAAATAATCTGGAAGCTGATTGGTTACTATGAACATCTACACCAGATTCTGTGTACACCAGTTTTAGTAAATCTCCCCCCCATTGTGACAAAGTTCTCCACCACAGTTCTAAACTCGGTCTATTCCCCATCCCTGATACATCCTACTACTGCAGAGTCATCGGAGAACTTCTGAAGATGTCAACACAGAGGAACCCTTGAAATAACATTCCGGTCTCAGGAAACCCTTACTAAAAATTACTATATTTACAACCCATGATACATTAGCGTGATGGTTACTGGGAAGAATTAGCCTCTTACAGATAGCTAAAAAGATCAATGGGGTCAGTGGGAACTTATCTGAGAGGCAGAAATCGCTAATTGCTCAGGGAACCCCTAACAATCTCTGGAGGAACCCTGGTTGAGAAACCCTGCTCTATCTGGCATCTAAAGTCAGTGGTATAGACAGTGAAAAGAAAGGGAGAGAGAGCTGTCCCCTGTGGAACTCCAGTATTGCTGACCACCTTATCCAACACACATTCCTTCTAGTCAGGTAGTCAACAATCCACAACACAAGGAAGACATCAACTGGCATCGCCGTTTGCTTCTCATTCAGAAGAACCGGCCTGATGGTACCAAAAGCAATGGAAAAAAAATCAAAAACATGCCACTCACTGTGCTTGCTGGCTTGTCCAGGTGTGCATACATACGATTTAGCAGGAAGATGATAGCATCCTCAACTCCCAATCTAGGTAGGTGGACAAACTGCAGTTGGTCTAAATATTTACCAGCCATGATGTAAAACGAGTCTCTCCAAGGTCTTAATATTGGGAGAACAGAGCCACCGGTCTGTAATCCTTACAGCACCCAGGACACAGTATCTTCGGCACAGGAACAAGGCAAAACGTCTTCCACAACTCAAGGACCTTTTAGAGACTCGGGCTTAGTTCAAGTACACTTTGAAGGATACCCCCAGCTGATGTGCACACGCCCTAAACTCCCTGGAGCTGACGCCACCAAGACAGGCCAATTATCATGCCTTAAGTTCCCTCAAATGTCTATTCACCTGCTGTAAAATACATCGCTGTACTTTCCCCGCAAAGTAGTAGTAGAAGAATAGCTGCTGATGGTATCTGATAGGAGAAGCAGAACCCACATCAAATGAGGGAGAACATCCAATATGAGGAGTGGATGGTCCACACACTGCATATCTACAGCTCTGTGTTAAATCTGAGGGAGCCGAGGCAAGGACCACTAAATGAAACCTGTAAAAAAAACAGGTTTAGTTATTTTGCCCTCTCCTCACCGCCCCCAGTCACTCCACCAACCGGTTTAAAGCCTGTAATTGTTCTCATGCCACTCCTGACGTCTCTCACACTGTTTTGCTGGAGCTTTCACACCAGCTTTCTCTTATATTTTGCCTTCGCCTCCCCAGTCTTTTTTTTTTTTTAATTCTAATTTTGTTAATTTTCAAAATATGAAAATATAAAACAGAGCCTTTTGGGTATTCCCAGTCTTGACTCAACAAACAGTTGCTCTAATTGCCTCTAAACAAGCGGTACACTAAAACCACCATTGAAGAAAATCCCAATGATAATACACTTAAGACCCGAGGTCATAGTTATGAACAATCAAGACTGAAGAAACACTCTGTAGCACATACTCCACATCCTAAAAAAAAAAATGGCTACACATTTAGAATCACAGAGATCACCTCCAAACATAAACATCTGTACAAACAGATCAAATCCGCATTAATGGATAGAGACTCTACCCAGATATCCCACACTTTATGAAATTTTGTGGGACATCACCTGGATAAATAGGTGGCCTTGTACAATAAAATAGCAATATTGACCAACCATTTTCAAAAGTTTAGAGCGGTGGGGGGTTTCCATTTGAGAACAATCGTTTTCCTGGCATAAAATAATAAATATAACCAGGAGAGTCTTGGAGGCCCTATGGAACGCTAGTGGGTCCACCAGCCTCAGACACACATACACTGCCAGTGGCACTTGTAGTGCGGTCACAGAGGTAATAAAGGCCGTCACAGCTAACCAAAAAGATTGGATATGTGGACACCTCCAAAAAACGTGGATCAAGTCCACTGAGGTTTTTGAATTGTATTAACCAGTCTCTGGCAGACAGCAGCTGTAGAAAGGAACATTCCCATATTTCCTCTCAATCCAATGCAGGGAAATCATCCATTTACCACAAAGGGTCTCAAGCCCAGTATGAATAGAGTTGACTAATTATTTATAGATTGTAGATGGTTGCACCAATGCAAGCCTCTCCAATCTTGATCTTTAGGTCCCTCCGAATCATTTGTAGCTCCTCCCTGTTATCTACCCTAAAAGCCATCTTCTTGGATTAAGAATATCCTTAAAGTGTTACTAAACTTAGGACCCTGCATGCACTATCTGGTCTCCTACAGTACACAGAACGTGGAAATACCTTTCCTCGTCAGCAGTTTATAGCAGTCTTGTGACTTCTATTAGTATCTGGTTAAAGCTTATAGGACTGATTTTACTGTTGTTGGTTTAAGAACTTCAATATCCCTTGTTACCCATGCTTTATTATTTAAACAACAATGATCAATTCTTGTTGAACAACAGAATCTAAACAAAAATGAATATAATACGCCATGCATACCATGCAACCACCCTGCCAATGTGTGCAAGGCATGCAGCTGGAGCACCGTGGTACAGACTAAGGATGTGCATGACACAAAAATTTGTTTAATTTTTCATTAATTCGTTTTCTTTTGTCATATTCATTATGTTAGAATGATTTGTTTTCGGAATTAGTTTTGTATATTTGGATTCGTTTCAAATATTCGTTGTTCTGAATCGATTGGATTTTTGAAAGTTAATTTGGAAGATTCGGATTCATTGGTTATGTTTCCAATGTGACTTTGCATTGCAACTTGCTTGCCAATTCAATGTTTTGCGACTTTGGTCAATCACAACAATACAGAGTGTTGTTCTGCTCTTTTGCTGGGTCTTCTCCCACTGCTCCTCTTCCGATGTTGACTCAACGCAATCTCCCGATGTAATGCTGGGACCGCCGTGTGCAATGACTAACGGGGCCACCCGATGATGTAAGTTAGAGGCCACGCCCTTGTGATGTCATCACCCGGGCATGATGGGGTGATGACATCACAATGGGTGTGGCCACTAACTTGCGTCATCGGGTGGCCCCGCCTCATGTCAGTATAAGTCATTGCACACGGCAGACCCAGCATTACAACGGGAGATCGCATTGAGTCAACATCAGAAGAAGAGCAGTGAGAGAAGACCCAGCAGAAGATAGCGGTGAGAGAGGGGACAAGGACCTGGAGAGGGGACGAGGACCGGAGAGGGGAGAACACATCGCCAGAAGAGGGAGAAGAGCCTTTAAAAAAACCTTAGTTAGACTTACCGGTGACGGTATTTCTACGAGCCTTTCAGGACAGCACCTTGGAGAGAGCGTAGCTCCACCTCTTAGACAGGAAACACTGCGTGACAACGCCCCTTTAAAAAGCAGCTGCTTCCACCCTGCCATCAGTTGTTACCGAGAAATCCTCCGACATGCTGGAAAATATAATCAGACAATTACCAGGTCCTATAATTATACTTTACATATGATAACCAAGGGAGGGAAGTAGGCTGCTGTCCTGAAAGGCTCGTAGAAATACCGTCACCGGTAAGTCTAACTAAGGTTTTCTCCCTTCGCCTTTCAGGACAGCACCTTGGAGAGGATAACCGAGAAACTTACTTCAGGGTGGGACTACTGCCTGCAAAACCTTCCTACCAAATGATTGGTCCGAGGCTGATAGTAGATCCAAGCGGTAGTGCCTTATGAAGGTCGAAAAACTGGACCATGTGGCAGCCTTGCAGATTTGCTCAGGAGATGCCCCAGCCCTTTCTGCCCATGATGCCGCCACTGCTCGAGTAGAATGAGGTAATACCCCTTCCGGAGGTTCCAGACCCAAAGATATGTATGCCTCTTTGATGGCCTGCTTTAACCATCTTCCAAGGGTGCTTTTGGAAGCTTTACCTCCTTTGTGAGTACCTTCCATTAAAACAAAGAGTGAGGATGACTTTCTGATTTCCTTTGTTCTTTCCAGATATTTAAGCAGGCACCTCCTGACATCAAGGGTATGGAAAGCTTCTTCTCCTGCTCCCGAAGGTAAAGGACAAAAAGTAGGGAGAATGATTTCCTGTGTACGGTGAAAAACTGAAGCCACCTTTGGTAGAAATGCTGGATCCGTCCTTAAGACTACCCTATCCTGTAGACATCTCATGAAGGGCTCTTTAATTGAAAGGGCTTGTAACTCACTAATTCTACGTGCGGAAGTTACTGCTACCAACAAAATAGTCTTTAACGTCAAGAAACGTAATGATGCTTCTTCTATGGGTTCAAACGGTGCCATAGTTAGACCCTGAAGAACTAAAGATAAATCCCATTTGGGAAAACTAACAACAGGTCTAGGCTTTACTTTTGCCATTGCCCTAAAAAATCTGATTATTAAAAAGGTTCCCCTGACAGGGTTCTTTCCAAAAAAACTGATAAAGCAGCTACCTGCGTCTTGAGCGTACTTGCTGCTAACCCCTTCTCCAATCCCTCTTGAAGAAATTCCAAAACTGAAAATGTGGTACGAAAATCAAAGTTTTTACTGGAACACCAAGAATTATAGATCTTCCAGACTTTAAAGTAAATGTCTCTCGTCACTTTTTTTCTACTTGCAAGAAGGGTAGAAATAAGCCTCTCTGATAAACCCTTCCGTCTTAAGATTTGTTCTTCAGAAACCAAGCTGTTAGTTTGAGGTAAGCTGGATCTGGATGGAGAATTCGGCCCTGACTCAACAGGTCTGTCCTGATTGGTAATCTCCAAGCAGGTTTCACTGAGAGGTTCATCAAGGTTGAAAACCAGGGTCTTTTTGGCCAATAAGGAGCTATTAATATTAGCTCCGTGGACTCCAATCTGAATTTGGCTAACACCTTTGGTATCAGTTGGAACGGGGGAAAAGCGTAGGACAGATGGAAGTCCCATTTGTGAGCTAACGCATCTACTCCGAGAGCTTGATCCTGTCTCTGAAGAGAGAAGAAGACTGGTATTTTTGCATTTTCCTCTTTTGCAAAGAGGTCCACTTGGGGATGACCCCAACTCTTGGAAATCTTTTCGAATAATTCCTGATTGAGAGACCACTCTGCTTCCCTTATTTCTTTCCTGCTGAGGAGATCTGCTAAGGTGTTTTCCGTCCCCTTTAGATGGACTGCTGATAGAGAGGCCACATTGTTCTCTGCCCATCTTAGGATCTGATGCGCTAGACCCATTAGGGTTTTGCTTTTTGTGCCCCCTTGCTTTGTTAAATATAATACTGTCGTCATATTGTCTGACAATATTTGGACATGTTGATTCACTAGAAATTCCTGGAGGGAGAGGAGGCTTAAGTGAACAGCCTTTAACTCTCTCCAATTTGAAGATCTTCTTGCTTCTGGTTTGGTCCAAACTCCCTGAACCGTTTTTTCTTCCAGGTGAGCTCCCCATCCCCAGGCGCTGGCATCTGTAGTCAGCCTTCTGGTTACCGGAAAGACCCAAGGAAGCCCTTTTGAAATGTTTCCTAGGTTCCTCCACCACCAGAGAGACCTTTTTGCTCTTGCCCCCAAGTTGAATTTCTTCTCCAGAGGTTCCTGGTATGACCAATTCATCAGGATATCCGATTGCAGAGGACGGGAATGCAACCTGGCCCACTGTACCGAAGGAATTGCTGCTGTCAACAGACCCAGAGCAGACATGGCTTGTCTTACAGAGATCTCTGCGTTGGATTGAAGTGTTATCAGGGTCAACTGTATCTTCTCTATTTTCTCCTGGGGTAGAAAAATTTTCTGTTCTATCGAGTCTATTTCGTACCCCAGAAACCTTACCCTTTGAGATGGAATTAAGTTTGACTTCTGAAGATTGAGAAGCCATCCCAAACCTCTTAAATGTGTTTGAACTGTCTGTAGATTGACCTCTACTTGACCCCTTGAGTCTGCAAACAGTAGCAGATCGTCCAAATAGGGTACTATTGAAATCCCCTTCAGTCTCAGGGGCTCCAAAGATTCCGCCATCACTTTTGTGAATACCCTGGGAGAAGAGGAAAGACCGAAAGGCAGAGCCTGAAACTGCAGGTGCCAAATCTCCCCTCCCCCCAGATTGACTGCAAGACGCAGGAACCTTTGTGATGGGGGCGCTATTGGTATATGGAGATAGGCATCTCTCAAATCGATGGAAGCCATATGACATTTGGGGGTTAGCAAATTCCTTACTGAGAAAATCGTATCCATCCTGAATTTTTTGTATTTTATGGATCGATTTAGAACCTTTAAATTGAGAATCAGGCGGAACTTTCCTGATGGCTTTTTGACCATGAAAATGTGGGAGTAAAACCCCTTCCCCTCTTGATCTTTCGGAACCTGGGAAATGACCTTCTGTTGCATCAGTTCCTGTAACAGAGACTTCATGGCCAGAGCCTTTTCTCGATCCTTTGGCAGGTTTGTGATGTAAAACCGACTTGGGGGGCTTTGTGAGAATTCCAATTGATAACCCTTTTTGATTAACCCCAGAACAAAAGGACTCTTTGTTGTTTTTTCCCAGATTGGTAAGAAGTCCTGTAGTCTCCCCCCTACTAGATGGTCATTGTTTTTTAGGGGTTTGTTCTGGGTTTCTAAAGAGTACCCCACCTCTACCTCTTCCTCTCTGAGAAGACCAGGGTCTCTTCTGTGTGTGGTCCTTTTCCTTATCGGTTTGTCGAAAAGGACGAAAATTTTTCCTCTGCTGTACCGTTTTCTTCTTCTGTGGGAAAGCTTTCTTCTTGTCTGCTGTCCTGTCAAGGACAGTCTCTAGTTCTGGCCCAAACATCAGGTCTCCTGAAAAGGGAATTCCGCACAGTTTTACTTTAGAAGCTGAATCCCCTGACCAGGTCTTTAGCCAGAGTGCTCTTCTTGCTGAGTTAACAAGCGCAGAGGACCTGGCTGACATCCTGATAGATTCTGCAGAGGCATCTGCCATATATTTTACTGCCTTAAGCAGGGTAGGGAAGGACTCCAATAAGTCCTTTCTGGAGGTACCTGCCACAACATGATTTTTAAGTTGCTCTAACCAGCACTTCAGATTCCTAGCCACAACCGTAGCCGCCATTGCTGGCTTAAGATTAGCTAGAGATGAGTCCCAGGCTTTCTTCAGTAGCCCATCTGCCCTCTTATCCATAGCATCTTTGAGAATACCCATGTCCTCAAAAGCTAAATCAGTCTTCCTAGATACTTGAGAAAAGGCAGCGTCTATTTTTGGTTTTTTATTCCACAATAGTTCCTCATTCTCCTCAAAAGGAAACCTCCTTTTGAGGGTTTTAGAAAAAAACTGTCCTCTCTCTGGGTTCTTCCATTCCTTTTTAATAGTGTCTGTTAACACTTTATGCACAGGGAACACCCTGTGTTTAATTTCCTCCAGCCCCAGGTACATCTTATCATGCACAGACAGCTGAGCCTTTTCTTCCTGGATCTCCAGGGTAGTATAAATTGCCTTGAGTAATTCATCCACCTCCTCAAGTGACAGCTTATATCTAGATGATCTTGACTCTTCTTCCACCTCCTCCTCCTCAGAATCAATGGTTGAGGGTGGAATGCTTTCCCTTTCCTCCTCCGACTCACTTTCCACCTGTCTGGAAGTGGACTGAGGGAAACTGGAGTGAGAACTCTGCTCTTGGCTGGAACTCTGGCCGTGCTTTACAAGGGAACGCACTGTCCCTAGGGCCTCTGCTAACTCCTTCCTCACAGAAGATAAGAGCTCTTTGCACTCTTGTGAGGATTCTTCTTTTACTAAATCCACAATGCAGGATTTGCACAGTGGTTTGGGCCAAGAGTCCCTTAAAGGATTTTTGCATGAGGGGCACTTTCTCCCTGTTCTCTCTGATTTGGCAGTAGCTTTCTGAAACAGAGAAACAAGAAAAAACCCAGGTCCTTTAGAACTAAGGCTTCAGAGAAAAGTAGTACCTCCAGCCAACACCCTAAGTGCCCAGAGTCTCACTCCTTTGCTGAACTGCTAATGGAAACTGTTACCCCATAGCAGACAGCAGCAGGTTTTGAATAACCACATCAAAGATAAAACACCCAGTGATATAAAAGGAAAGAGGTGCCACCGCACCTCTCCTACCTGGGCCTGGCCGGGAACCTGGGCGCCTGCATCCGCCATTGCTGCTGACGATTCCGCTGTCTCCATAGTGCAATCCGCAGCTGCTGCACTGTGTACTAGGCTCCATGTGCCAAACAAAAGGAAGTCCCGGCCAGAGGACCCGCCCCTTCCTCCTGCGTTCCAGCAGCAGGAACCAATCGCTGCTACGCCCCGCCGGAAGTATCCGCCCACCGGAACTGACATCACCTGCTGTCCGGGATTCGGCGCCGCCATGCAGAGGCCTGGCATGGACGCTCTTACTGAGCACAACCGCGGCCCCCCGAACACCCCGGGTGGAAAACTTCCGGCAGACCATTACTCCTGTGAGCCGGAGAAGGAAGGGACACCGGAGCACCCTCCTCACGTAAGGGAAGGAGCTGGGTTGGTCTGAGTACCCAAACGTGGAGGTCCTGCCAAAACCCTCTCCTTGGAGAGAGCGCAGCCCCTCTGGTTCCCCAATTAGTGCTTCCACCATGGCGGAGGAAACACTAAAACTGATGGCAGGGTGGAAGCAGCTGCTTTTTAAAGGGGCGTTGTCACGCAGTGTTTCCTGTCTAAGAGGTGGAGCTACGCTCTCTCCAAGGTGCTGTCCTGAAAGGCGAAGGGAGAAAATCCTTTAAAAACCAGTGTAGTGTGTTTATTTTTGACTTTTTTTTTTTTTTTAGGTGAATGGGTAGGGGTACGATGTATCCCATACTCATTCACCTAAGGTAGTGGGCCGTGATCTGGGGGGGCCCCCTTTAACAAGGGGGCTTCTAGATCACGATAAGTCCCCGCCCGCAGACCCCGACAACCACCGGGCAAGGGTTGTCGGGAAACGACCCTTGTCCTCATCAACATGGGGACAAGGTGCTTTGGGGTGGGGGGGGTGCAGGGGCCCCCATGTTGAGGGCATGTAGCCTGGTATGCTCGCTAGTCCCCCCCCTTTCCTGACCTGCCGGGCTGCGTGCTCGGATAAAGGTCTGGTATGGATCTTGGGGAGAACCTCACGCAGAATGTTGTCAGGGTTCCCCTTCAAGATAATCAGTACGCAAGTAGCACCGCAAGTCGGATCATCTTGATCCGACTTCTGGTGCGACTTCTATTCAAATCAATGGGCTCCCATAGGGAACCAATGATTTTTGAATAGACAGAGAAACGCGGCTGAAAGCTAGTGTGGCTAAACGGGCATTGACGCCAATGCAAAAAAAAAATATTGAATTTTTAACGCCGCTTTTTTCCTGGCGTTAGTACTAGCTTTGCAGCTCGTTTTTTAAAACATCTGTGGGCATGTAGCCTTAAAATAAGGACACTTACCTGTCCAGAGATTCCGCAATGTCGGCCTCCCGAAGCCGATTAGTCTATCGGACCAGATGCAGGCGCCGGCATTGCAACTAAGGGAAACCGGCAGTGAAGCCTTTAGGCTTCACAGTCGGTTTCCTACTGCACATGCGCAAGTGGCGCTGCGCTTTCTGAATGGCCCCGTCGCCTCCTGGGACACACACAGGTCCCAGAAGGCAGCGGGGGGCTGGAGGAGAGGAGGGGCCGACCTAAATCAGGAGATGACCTCGCCACGGTGGTGTAGGACGCAAGCCCTGCTGGGAAAAGAAGAAGAAGAACATCCAAATACCGGGGGGGGGGGGGGGGGGGGGCTCGATTGGATTACACCTACTTTGATTTTATCCTGGAACTCCGCTTTAAGCCTAGGAAAGAAAACAAATGCAGCCATCACATCTAAGAAATGGCAAGCAGCAATATAATAAAGGTTTGCTTTTTAGTTTAGTACTGCTTTAACCACTTCATGCAAAATCACATACCTGTACGTCCTTTTGTTGAAATGGTTGTACCGGTGTGATGCCTGCAGCCAGAGGTATCAGCCCGGTACCGTTTTTTAGAACTGGTGGGTAATGAGCCGCTTGGCTGTTATCACAAGCAGAGGGAGGGGACGTCCCCCCACCCCATCCCTCCAGAAGACCCAAGCAACCCAGAGTCCCGAACAAACCCGGAATCGGCTTTGATCAGGTTCCTTTGTAGTAACTCGGAAGCAACATCACTTCCAGTTCACTCAGCAGCCAATGGAACCGATTTAAAAAAAAAATCTAAAAAAGGTATTCAAAAAAGCAGATTTTGGTGCTTTGAATACTATGAAGTGCAGAGGAGGGGTTTGGGGTCTTTTAGATCTCAGATCCCTCCATAAAGAGTACCTGTCACCACTTATTACTGTCACAAGGGATGTTTACATCCCTTGTGACAGCAATAAAAGTGATCAGATTTTTTTTTTTTTTTTTTACAAAGGTAAAAATAATAAAAAATAAATAGATAAGAAAAAAAAAAAAGAAAGAAAAAAAAAATTTTAAAGCGCCCCCGTCTCCGCACCAAAGAAACCGTATGCGCAAGTCGCACCCGCAAATGTAAACAGTGTTCAAATCACACACGTGAGGCATTGGCGGATCGTCAGAGCGATGATTCTACGAAACGACCTCCTCTGCATCTCTAAACTGGTAAGCGTTAAAAATTTTTAAACGTCTCCTATGGAGATTTTTAAGTACCGTAGTTTGTCGCCATTCCACGAGTGCATGCAATTTTAAAGCATAACATGTTAGGTATCGATTTACTGGGTGTAACATCTTTCACAATATGCAAAAAAAAATAAAATAAATAAAAAAGGGCTAACTTAACTGTTTAGTTTTTTTTTTTTTTTTATTCAGTGAAGTGTATTTTTTCCAAAAAAATTGTGTTTGAAAGACCTCTGCGCAAATACCGTACAACATAAAATATTGCAACAATCTCTATTTTATTCTTATTCTTCTTATTATTCTTTAGTCTTTGCTAAAAAAATTAAATAAAATTATTATATATGATGTTTGGAGGTTTGTTTCTAGCGAAAAAATACTGATTTTAACTTAACTAAACAAGTGGCAGAAGTAGGCTTGGTCTTGAAGTGGTTAAATATTCCATCCTGACAGCACATTAAAAAGGCCAAGGTTAAAGCATTTGCCTTTTTAACTTGTATAGAGTGGGACGAATATCTACGTTACATAGATGAAATGTCAGCTTATAAAAAGGTAGAATAACATTTATAAATAGAAAGATTTGTATTCAACAAAATGATTAACTGCATAAAAACACAATAGTTGCAAAGCCTACAGGAGGTGGATAGGTCTGGCATTTTCAGAAAGCTAAGACAAAAAAAAAAAAAATAATAATAATAATAGCAAGGCTGCCATCGGGAAAGTCGCTAAACTGATTGCCAACAAACGTTTTCCATAAATGTTGACTAATTCTGATTATACAAAGACCATCGTGACTTTTATTTTTTTGTACATCTTACGTCAGCATGCAGTGCACAAAGATTCTACATCTATTCTGTATGTATTGCTGTAAAGAATGTATTCATTGGAAAGGATGAGTAGAACTTTTGTCTTACTGCAAATCACACCAGGGTCACACCTTGCGCATCCGTACCTGTACGCGATTTTTTTTTTCCTGTAGCTCTGGGGCTTGCGCGCCGCCGGAGCCCTACTCTTCTGCTGTGATTGGACACAGCAGCAGCCAATCAGGGGATCCGGCTGGCCCGGTGTCTGCGATCGTCCCGAGAGAGGCAGAACGGCAGTCTGCCTATGTAAACAAAGCAGATCGCCGTTCTGCTAGTAATGAAGACAGAGATCTTGTGTTTCTGCTAAGCAGGAACACAGATCTCTGTGTTCCACCCTCCCCCACACAGTAAGAAACCACTCCCAGGGAACACATTTAACCCTTTACTCGCCTCTGATGTTAACCCCTTCCCTGCCAGTGTCATTAGTACAGCGACAGTGCATTTTTTTTTTTTTTTTTTTAGCATTGATCAGTGCATTAGTGTTACTGGTCCCCAAAAAGTGTCACTTAGGGGGTTATTTACTAAAGGCAAATACACTGCAAGTACACTTGGAAGTGCAGCCGCTGTAGATCTGAGGGGGGACATGTAAGGGTCTTTTTGCTTGCACATGATTGGATGATAAAGACAGCAGAGCTTCCCCTAATTTCAGATCTTCCCCTCCAGATCTACAGCGACTGCACTTCCAAGTTCACTTGTAGCGCATTTGCCTTTAGTAAATCAACCCCTTCGTGTCCGATTTGTCCGCCGCAATGTCTCAGTCTCACTATAAATTGCTGATCGCCGCCATTACTAGTAAAAAATATAAAAAGTCCATAAATCTATCCCATAGTTTGTAGACGCTTTAACGTTTGCGCAAACCAATCAATATACACTTATTGGGATTTTTTACCAAAACCATGTAGCAGAATACATATTGGCCTAAAATGAAGAAGAAATTTGATTCTTTTAGTTTTTTTATTGGCTATGTTTTACAGCAGAAAGTAAAAAATAGTTTATTTACATGAAAATTGTCGCTCTTTTTTTGTTTATAGCGCAAAAAAATAAAAACTGCAGAGGTGATCAATTACCACCAAAAGAAAGCTCTATTTGTGGGAGGAAAAAAAAAGGACATCAATATTATTTGGGTACAACGTTGCACGGCCGCGCAATTGTCAGTTAAAGCGACGCAGTATTGCAAAAAATGGTGGTCAAGCAGATACTGATACAAGTCACAAGACTGCTATATAATATATAAGGTAAAGGTGGGCATGTGATCAGCACAGGGCCAATCGACACTGTCCAGACAGAGGGTCAGGGGTCCTGCAGTCTCATAGGACAGTCAGAGTAGAATGAAAACTCCTCTTACAAGCTTTAACCAGATACTAATAGAAGTCACAAGACTGCTATATACTTCTGATGAGAAAAGGTATTTAGCAGTTTATATTTACTAAAATAATTGCATTTCCAGGTTCCGTGTACTGTGGGAAACCAGATATAGTGAATGCCGGGTCCTGGGTTTAGTAACACGTTAAGGCCGCATGCAGACAGGGTGCTTGTCCAGCTCTCCTAAACACCTTTCCTCCTGGCAGCAGCGTTTGGCAGAAAAAAAACAAACAAACCTGGTTTTGTTCAAAGCGCGATAGGCGCGTCACGTGCTTGGGCATTAATTTATTTCCAGAATAATAATCTAATCTGCTGTCCACTTTATGTCCTACTGCCGCAGGGGCTGTTCTGAGAAGTAGCTGCAAAAGGGAAGAGAGTGTCCCCTCCCATTCTTGTTTAGTGTTCTGAAGTATTCCACAGCTTCCCTAAGCTCCATCCAAGATATCCATTCTATGCAAGGTAAGAAAAACCTTCTGTGTGCTGCCCCCCCCCACCACCACCACCACCACCACAGAATACTCACCTGAGCCCCCTCTCCATCCAGTGATGTGCACAAGAGACTCAGCTGTCCCGGGACTCCCTTTCCTCATTGGTTGACACAGCAGCGGGTGCCAAACGCAGCTAGTGAGTTAATGATGAGGAGAGAGCTGGGGGGGGGGGGGGTGGACCAAGCTGCGACTCTGTGGGTCTTATGAACGCATAGAGCAGGGTTGACAACCGCCAGTAAATTTACTGACAGTAATCATGCAAATTACTTTGTTATGGGTATTGTCAGTGTTTCCATATCACGTTTCTACTGTTCAAATATTCACTGTGTTAGTTTTCAATAGGAGTTCTGTAATTTTTCAGGTTAGCAGTAAAAAAAAAAAAAAAAAAAAAATCCGTCAGTAAATTTTTCATATTTTGTCAGTAAAAAAATGCTGTGGGTGGTATAGAGCCGGGGCTCAGGAGAGCACGCATCAGTGCCCCCATAGCAGGTAGCTTGCTATTGGTGGCACTGGTCAAGGGGGAGGAGCCAGGAGCGCCAGCGGGGATCGGTGCTGCTCTGTGCAAAACCATAGCACAGAGCAGGCAAGTATAACTTTTTTTTTTTTTTATAAATCCAAGCCTTCAATGTCACTTTAACCACTTACGGACCGCCCACTGTCGTTCTACTGCCATAACCTTGGTATCCTCTTCTTCAGTGAGCGGCCCAGTTTCAGATAAAAGTGGTCTCTGCGGCGGATTCGTGAGATCACTTTTATCAGCGGCGGGAGAGAGATCGGATCTTCGCCCTTGCTGGGCATGGAGACGAGTGAGGGGGAAGATGACCCCCACCCGTCTCCATAACAATGCAGGGCGGAAGCCACTTCAAAACGTCACTTCCGCCCATAGCTCTTAAGCCTCGGTTCACACCAGAGGCGGCACGACTTGCAGGTCGCCTCACCGAGGCGACCTGCACACGACTGCCTGGGCGACTTGCAAAACGACTTCTGTATAGAAGTCTATGCAAGTCACCCCAAGTCGCCCCCAAAGTCGTACAGGAACCTTTTTCTAAGTCGGAGCGACTTGCGTCGCTCCCCTTAGAACGGTTCCATTGCACAGAACGGGAGGCAACTTGTCAGGCGACTAGGTCGCCTGACAAGTCGCCTCCGTGTGAACCGAGCCTAAAGGGCCATTTATTTATTTATTTATTTTTTATGACAATTTTTTTTTTTTTTTTAATTGCATCTTAGTGTAAATATGAGATGTGAGGTCTTCTTGACCCCAGATCTCATATTTAAGTGCTCCTGTCATGCTTTTTTTCTATTACAAGGGGTGTTTACATTCCTTGTAATAGGAATAAAAGTGACATGATTTCTTTTTTTTTTTTTAAATAGTGTAAAAATAAAAAAATAAAAGATAAAATAAATAAGAAAAAAAAAATTTAAACACGCCCCATTCCGACAAGCTCACGTGCAGAAGCGCATGCATAAGTGAATAGCGCCCGCATATGAAAATGGTGTTCAAACCACACATGTGAGTTATCGCCGCGATCGTTAGAGCGAGAGCAATAATTCTAGCCCTAGACCTCCTCTGTAACTCTAAACATGCAACCTGTAGAATTTTTTAAACGTCGCCTATGGAGATTTTTAAGGGTAAAAGTTTGTCGCCCTTCCACGAGCGGACACAATTTTGAAGCGTAACATGTTGGGTATCAATTTACTCGGTGTAACATTATCTTTCACAATATAAAAAAAAAATTGGCCTAATTTTACTGGTGTCTTATTTTTTAATTCAAAAAGGTGTATTTTTTAAAAAACAAGTGCGCGTGTAAGACCGCTGCGCAAATACGGTGTGACAGAAAGTATTGCAATGACCTCCATTTTATCCTCTAGGGTGCTAGAAAAAAATATATAATGTTTGCGGGTTCTAAGTAATTTTCTAGCAAAAAAAAATGTTTTTAACATGTTAACAACAAATCTCAGAAAGAGGTTCGGTCCTTAAGTGGTAATATAACATAAATGATACTTTTACAAAACGAATACTGCAGTTTATGTCCACTAATCAGTGTCTCCCTAGAAGTACAGATCTGCAAAGAAGTTGTATACGGCACACCAAACAGGTCCTTCAACAGCTCTGTACAGTCTTGCCTCACCGCGAGTTTCCTGTGAAGCCGGGCACAGAAGACAGGAAGTTTGCTGGCCGTCTCTAAACTGTCTGCACGAAGGTTTTCACAGGGGAGTGCGTTGTTTCAAGTCATGCCACACTGTAAATTTACTAGGTATGTCAGCGTTGTACAATATCTGTCATATGAAATTAAGAAGGGATAACACATTCATAAAATTCAATGTAAATTTACTTTATCAAGTATGCTTTGAAAATTCACGTTCCTCCCAATACCATGTGGTCAATAAATACATGACGCATTTCACCAACGTCCACTCATTTTAAAATGTTATAAATATGTGCGGGGTTTTATTTCTTTCCGTTTTGTGCAGACTTGTGTAGCAAGGTCCCAGGCCTCCTTTGGTCTAATGAGAACCTCCAGGGCCAGAGATAGCGGACATCTTTCTGTATATGATGGGTTGCATGGCATAGTGGGTGTGATACAAAGTAGATTGATTGGGCACCACTTCTTGGATGCTAAGGAGATTTTATTTCTCTTAACAGAACTTTGGGAGAGAGGGTTAGGGCCAGGACACCCTTAGGTAGTAGCAAGATTAATTGGCAGACTCTGAGACTTCAACAGGAGGACAGCCATGCAGGGAAAGGCATCCAGCAAGACACCACATCTGCATGTGTAGCAATGCTGTCTCCTATGGCAACAGTCTTTAACCGTTCCTAACACAAAGCCTAATGCCCCGTACACACGGTCGGATTTTCTGACGGAAAATGTGTGATAGGACCTAGTTGTCGGAAATTCCGACCGTGTGTAGGCTCCATCACACATTTTCCATCGGATTTTCCGACACACAAAGTTTGAGAGCAGGATATAAAATTTTCCGACAACAAAATGCGTTGTCGGAATTTCCGATCGTGTGTACACAAATCCGACGCACAAAGTGCCACGCATGCTCAGAATAAATAAAGAGATGAAAGCTATTGGCTACTGCCCCGTTTATAGTCCCGACGTACGTGTTTTACGTAACCGCGTTCAGAACTATCGGATTTTCCAACAACTTTGTGTGACCGTGTGTATGCAAGACAAGTTTGATCCAACATCCGTAGGAAGAAATCCTAGGATTTTGTTGTCGGAATGTCCGATCAATGTCCGACCGTGTGTACGTGGCATTACAGTTTCCTCGCTTCCGCTACAAATCACTTCTTGTAGTTCTTCAGCCCACTGAGCTCACAGTCTCTCTCACTAGACTAGATGATTCACTGTCACTTAATCCTTTGAGCTCCTCCAAGCTTCATGGTGGTATCTTCCTCAAGCTTCACCCCCGCTTCTCTGCTGGGTCCCTAGCTTGGCACTCCACATACTTCTCAAGCTTCACCCCACTGGCCTGCTCGGTCCCTGGCTTGACACACAAGGCTGCTCTGCAAGCCTTACCTCCGCTGGCTGGGTCCCTGGCTAGATTCCCACTGAAGTTTCACGCTTCTTCACCGTCCCCGGTTGGTGAGAATACTGCTCCGGTACTTGCTTCAGTTACTCACTGTGGTCCCCGGTAATAAGGCGAATGGTCCCTTACTGGTGACAGCTTCCCCTCTACCTCCAACCACGACAGAACCGTCATTTCCGGTTGAACTACAAGCCACAATCTCAACCCTACACTGCTCTCTTGCTTCTGGAAAGGCCCTCAGACAGCCCAGCAGCCAGATGTGCCCAGGATAGGCCCCATCTCCGGCCTAGCAGCCCGGGCCATACAACAAACGTCCACCCAGACAGCCGTCCAGGTCCCCAATCACTTGAGTCCACCCAAATATATAGGCTCTCCCAGCAGGCCAAGGGATTCAAGAAAACCCCTGCCCATTGGCTGAGATACCCCATATACCCATAATCTGACCTTGCAATGCCCTTCTCATTTCTAATGCCACGAATTACCCGGCCACCTAGCGACAAAACAGAGAAGTGCAGCAATTAAAAACTTAGAGTGAAATTAATTGATCCTCAACAATCAGCCAAGGTAGCTAGCTATACCTGGCAGGTAAATTTAGGAGCAACCCTGCCTAAACACCAGGGTGCTACACTTGGAAAGTTTTAGTGGGAATTGGACTACATAGAAGAACCCTTTTTTTTTTTTTTTTTTTTTTTTTTAGACTGTTTTGTCCTGTATATAGTACTATGTCCCATCAAAATACAAAGTGGTCACTGCCCCACCTAAAAGATTAGAAATTGCACCTGTAAAGTGCCTGAAAACTGCCTCCCATGCCGCCGGAGTGTGAAAGCCCAAGCGCTCTCACACTGGAGCGGTGCGCTTGCAGGACGTCGTTAGAAAAAGTCCTGCAAGCAGCATCTTTGGGGCAGTTTGGAATGAATTGGCAGCAATTCCAAAGCACCTGAAAATCGATTTGGAAGCACAACACAGAGGTTTTTAACCCCTTTCTTTGGGGTTAAAAGTGCCCCGCTAGCGGACGAAAAGCGCAGCTTAAACAGCGATAAAGCACCGATAAAACAAGCGGCGCTTTACTGCTAATGCACGGGCGGCCCCAGTGTGAAAGGAGTCCAACTGGTCTATTTCAGCAAGGAGCTCTGGAAGGGTGAAGCATGTCAAATACAAGGAGATTTCCAAGCTCCAACTTACCAACCAGCCAGCAACCAAACCGAATTGACAATATGCGTTAACCCCTTGAACCTCTGTTCTTAACACATATTGTTAGACAGGTCGATTTGGTTGGTTGCTGGCTGGTTGGTAAGTTGGAGCTTGGAAATCTCCTTGTATTTGTTTGACATGTGTCCCCTTCCAGTGATCCTTGCTGCAATAGACCAGTTATAGGTGGGGGCAGTGGCCACTTGTTTGTATTTTGATGCACTGACATCTTTGCTGCCATAGTGCTATGTTCAGTGTGCCCCTGTACCTTTAAGGAGGGGTGGGGCTCCTTCCAGGCCACCCGTCCTCACTTATCCATAAAAATGAATGTGCTCTCATTGTGGAGACCCAGAAGTTAGGAACTACAGAAAACTGGTTGCCTTGGCGTGGCCTGTAATTTACAAATGTATTTGCAAATGTGTGCAGACTAAACCCCTTGTTCTAACGCATATTGTTACACAGGTCAATTCAGTTGGCAAGTTTGAGCTTGGAAATCTTGTATTTGTTTGACTTGGTCCCATGTTGATAGCTACTTCCTAACAGCAGCTATGAGATCTGAACCACATCCCCTCCCCTCCTGCAGCAGCCGATCCAACAAAAGCTAGGAAGGGGATGGACACTTTATAACATATCTTGGATTCAAGAATTTTTCTAAGACAAGCAATGGCAAGAGGAATGCAGAGGGACAGGGACTCTGTATTGCTCTTGCCGCTGCCTGTCTCAGGAAAGTGCTCTGTACCAACACAAGCTACCCTTATGATGTGTCCATCTCATTGCCAACTGTTGTCGGTTTAGCCAAGGCAGAAAGAAAGGAGACTCCGAGCACTTGTCCCAAGACAAGCAGTGGCAAGAGGAATGCAGAGATTGGCAAGTCCCCCTCCCTCTGCATTTCTCTTGTCGATGCTTGTCTCAGGAAAGTGCTCTGTACCAAGACAATCTGCCTTTATAGTGCTTCCATCTCCTTCCTAGCTGTTGTCGGATCAGCCAAGGCAAGAGGGAAGGGGATTTAGAGCACTTTCCTGAGACAAGCAATGGCAAGAGGAATGCAGCAACTCCCTCTGCATTTCTCTTGTCATTGCTTGTCTCAGGAAGGTGCTCTGAGCTGAGACGAGCTGCCTTATCAAGCATCCATCTCCTTCCTAGCTATTGTCAAATTAGCCAAGGCAGAAGGGGAGGGGGTGCAGTTTGGACCTCATAGCTAGTGTTAGGAGGCACCTAGGACATTGAACAAAGCACTATATGCCCTTTGTCCCATAGGGAATAGAACAGTAATAAAACAAAACAAAACCACACCTTCTTTAACCATTTCAATACCGGGCACTTTCACCCCTTTCTTGCCCAGGCCCAGGGTGCCTACAGCCGGGTGCTGATTGTCAGAGGCTGAGGGAACTCACTGGTGGGCAGAAAATTCCTGTACAGCCCAGAAATCACAGAGCACAGACCGGCTTTGGGGGGACACATCACACACAGGTCAATCACTCAACCGGGGCAGCTTCTCCTCCATCCTGAGACATGGTGCTCACCTCCTCCACCACCCCAGCTGTCCTCTGCCTGCTCCCCCCCCCCCCCCCCCATGAGCCAGCTCGGTGCCGTCCTCCTCACAGGCTGAACTGCTGCTGAGCTCTGCAGCCTCCTCCGCAGCCATGACGGATGTCCTCCACAGCTACTGCCTTCTCTCCCCTCGTGTTCCTTGGCCAGGCTAGTAGGGAAGTCAGCGGCCATGGCTGCGCCCCCTAGGCAGCAGTGCTCCCTACACAGCCGCCTAGTACGCCCTATATTGCCCTATAAGGTTATACACCTGCAATCTTTAGGACTTCCTTTCATTTTCTATTTTATGTGTTTTAGACAGTTATGAATAAAAGTGAAGCGTTAGGTCACAGTGTGTAGGTATAGGGCACCCCTGCCATTGTTTTTTTATGAATATTTCCCACATAAAGACCAATCATACAGTATCAGTATACATCAGGTCGTTTTTTGTCTATTTGAAATATTTTCTCTCGGGGTCGCATGTTCTTCATTCATAATAGCGTGAATAAGGGGAATATTGCATCATGACCATTAGATGGAGCTGACAATAATGGAAATACTTATTTTCTGTGATTGTCAGCTCCATACCATGGCCATAATGCAGCATTTTCCTGATTCAGGTTGCTCTTATGAATGAAGAACATCCGACCAGGTGAGAAAATAGCCCAGTAAGCTTAAATTTTTGCCTGAATTCACACTGAGCAAATCTACATGCAATTTCGCATGACAAAAATCCCTGCATATTTTTTATAAATACACCCCTAAATGTCCCAACACCTGATTTGCACATTCTTCTTAAAGTGTTACAAAACCTACAACAGTAAAATCAGATTGTATATGCAGTAAAGCATGCTTGTTATACTCACTGTGGAACCTAAGGGATAAATCTGCTGCATTGTGTAAAAAGGCGGTTTGATCTCGTATGCACAGATCCTCCCCTTCTTGCATTGCCCCCAAAAAATGTCCGGAAAGACCGAGTTAGTGGAGTCAGGTTGCACATGCTCAGTTTGGTGTGTATTGCTAGAGAGCTTTTCTTTTTCTTGGGACTCCGCATGTGATCAGCACAGGGCCAATCAGCACTGTTCAGACAGAGGGTCAGGAGTCATGCAGCCTCATAGGAAAGTCAGAAGAGATAGAAAACTCCTCCTACGAGCTTTAACCAGACACTGATAAAATTCAGAAGACTGCTATATACTGCTGATGCGAAAATATATTTAGCAGTTTATATGTACTAAAATTATTGCATTTTGATGTTCTGTGTACTGTGGGAGACCAGATATAGTGAATGCAGGGTCCTGGGTTGAGTAACACATTAAAGGTCAGTGACTCACTGAATGGTGAAGAAAGGATAAAAGATGGCAGCCCCGGACCAGGACCAGCAAAGGCCTTTTTCATATTTCTTTCTTGATAGCTTTGTATTAACCTTTCAGTGGGTTACAGATCCAGAATAAGCATGCAGCCACTCAAGTGCCAGGACACCTAAACTGCATATACTTCTTCCAGGCCAATGACGGGAACCTAAGGAGCTCTGGAGATTGCACCTTACACATTTTTTTCCAAGCAGCTTCCTAATAAAGTTGGTCATACATTGTAACATCTCTAGCATTGATGGAGAGAATTCTATTGATTACCCCTTCTTTGTTTAGTTTGTGGAGATGAATATGAGAATCTACTGACACCCCCTCGACCCCGACTATTGTATTCTGACAGCCAGTATCCGCAGCTGTCAGAACACCTGAACAGTGGCTGCATCTGACTGGATCAGGTGACAGTTTTCCTCCTGGCTCTATCAATTTTCAGATCGAAAGAAGTTGGGTGTAGGATACCAACAGGGCCACCCACAGCTCCAGGTATGGCCAGCTTAACTTAGTGAATCACTGATCTGGATCAAGTATGCGTCCACTGAAGTGTCAGGATACCCGATACGCACATACTCGTTTTAGGCCAATGACTCAATAATGACCGGAGAATAAGCGTGACAGCTCTGGAGCATAATGCTTGAAAAACAAAATCAGTAACACAGTAATAAAAAGGTTTCCTTTGCGGCAAGACTACATTGAAGTTGTTTTTGAAGCTTGGATAGAACGAGGAAAAATGTACAAACGATCGAGGTTCTTCAACCACTCGCAGACCGCCCGCCCACAATGTACCGCAGACGGGCTGCCCATACAGGCACAGTGACGTACTGGTTTGTTGTTGCCAGTTTCCGGGGTTTAGGGCATGCGCATGCTGACACCAGCTATGATTGTACATGGTGGGAGTTTGTCAGCAGATCCTGGCCAAGACCTGCTGGTCGGCTGTGTCCAATCACAGCCCAGAGCCAACACAGGGCTCTGTACAGAGGGAAAAAGCAGGGATCAGAAACAAAATTATATATAATTTGGTTGGAGCATACAACTTTTTTTTGTTTATACAGTACGTTTGGTGTAATGAATGGCTGGAACACCGCGTTTGCATATAGACATATAACCCAGGGGCACACAGCTCTGCACATACATGTGTTTACATAAGTAGAAGCCTAAGCCTGTATACAGCCTTTTATTACAATTTATGGTTGTACACATGGTTGTATCCTGGGTGTGAAATATGCCTGCAATTTATGGTGTATGCTCAAAAAGCGTGCACACACACACTTAAAGTGGTTGTAAAGCAAGGAGGTTTCTATCTAAAGCATTCTATGCATTAAGATAAAAGCCTTCTGTGTGCAGCAGCCCTCCTCAATCCATCTCGATCCAGCAATGTTGCAGGAGAGACTCGGCTGTCCTGGGACTCTCCTTCCTCATTTTGCTGAGACGGAAGCGAATGGCTATTGGCTCCCTCTGCTGTCAAAGTCAGTGAACCAATGAGGGGAGAGAGGGGGCGGAACCGGGCCCTGGCTCTGTGTCTGAAGGAACACAAGGAGCTGCGGCTCGGGTGCCCCCATAGCAAGCTGCTGTCTTTGGGGGCACTCAGCAGGAGGGAGGGGCCAGGAGCTCCGAAGAGGGACCCGAGTAGATTAGGATCGGGGCTGCTCTGTGCAAATCCACTACACAGAGCAGGTAAGTGTAACATGTTTTTTTTTTTTGTTAAAAAGAGACTTTAGTATCAAGGGTTGTAAAGGTTCGTGTTTTTTCACCTTAATGCATCATATGCATTAAGGTGAAAAAACACCTGGCAGTGACCGCCGCCCCCCCCTTCTCTCCACCGCGCTCCGGTGCCCTTCGACGCTTACTGAAGCTTGTCGGTAGTGGCGATCGGATCCTCTTCCTTGCTGGGTATGGAGACGAGTGATGGGAAGATGGCCCCACCCGTCTTCATACCATTGCAGGGCGGAAGCGACGTCAAAACGTCACTTCCGCCCCTTGCTCTTAAACGGCCATTTTTTTAAAAAATTTTATTTATTTATTTTTTTATTATTGCATTTTAGTATAAATATGAGATCTGAGGTTTTTTTTGACCCCAGATCTCATATTTAAGAGGTCCTGTCATGCTTTTTTTCTGTTACAAGGGATGTTTACATTCCTTTTAATAAGAATAAAAGTGACACATTTATAATAAAAAAAAAAAGGAAGAACAGTGTAAAAATAAAAAAGGTAAAATAAGAAAACATTTATTTATTTATTTTTTTAAACATGCCCCGTTTTTCTGAGCTCGCGTGCAGAAGCGAAGGCATACGCGAGCAGCGCCCGCATAAGAAAATGGTGTTCAAACCACACATGTGAGGTATCGCCGCGATCGGTAGAGCAAGAGCAATAATTCTAGCTCTAGACCTCCTTTGTAACGCAAACATTCAACCTGTAAAATTTTTTGAATGTCGCCTACGGAGATTTTTTTAAGGGTAAAAGTTGTCGCCATTCCACGAGCGGTAACATTATCTTTCACAGTATAAAAAAAAAAAATTGTCTATATCTATGCAAAATATATGCATAAACCGTCTATTTCTGTTCTACTTGACAACATACTGTTGCCATATTAATAGTAATGTTCTAATGCAAATCGTAATACATCATCATTGTACTATTGCTGCATCTATGACATTGTCTCATTGTTTTTGATTTTCTGTTCAATCAATAAAAATTATATGAAAAAAAAAAAAAATTGGGCTAACTTTACTGTTGTCTTATTTTTAAAAAAAAAGTGTATTTTTTTCCCCCAAAAAAGTGCGCTTGCAAGACCGCCGCGCAAATACAGTGTGACAGAAAGTATTGCAACGACCGCCATTTTAGGGTGAAAAAGGAAAAAGACTCTGGACGGCCGCACTCAATGAAGAAAGGCATCTTTATTGGACAAAATTGAATAAAATCCAAAATGCAGTCACATCAGAGGTGGTTGACAGTGGAAAAAAAATCCTTAACGCGTTTCATATCAACTGATGCTTGCTCATAAGCATCAGTTGATGTGAAACGTGTTAGGGATTTTTCACGTACTAGTGCAGAGCCAGCACCTGGAGGTTGAGTAGGGCGGGAGCATTTATCCAGGTGCGGCAGTCCTGGGAGCAGCATTTCTCTTCATGCCATTTTAGGGTGTTAGAAAACAAAAAATGTATGTTCGGGGGTTCTAAGTAATTTTCTAGCAAAAAAAAAAAAACAAAAACTTGTAACTTGTAAACAGCAAATCTCAAAAAGAGGCTCGGTCCTTAAGTAGTTAAAAAGGAGGCAAAATAAATAAATAAATAATAAAAAAGGTATTTATCGTCGCTTTTTTATATTTATACATAAATATTTTGCTTTTTATTTCTATTTTAAACTAAATGGGTTGTTTTACAAGGTGAGGGTTTATATTTACTTTAACAGGTTGTTTTGGGAGACTTGTTTTATCGGGTGACCTGTGATGATGAACACTGGAAGTATGAGAAGCAGCAGCTGGGCTGACAGTAGATCATGAATTTGCAGTTATCATATTATCCTAATACCTTGGGGTTTTTCCAAGGGGGGGAGGGAGGAGATTACCGGCTCATTCCTGACACATAAGACAGGCACTACCTTAGAAATGAGTGGAGTGCAGCGTGCCGGAGAAGTCTGATCCGTGTCACAATCACCGTGTCTTTCCCATCTGTCACACACACAGGCATGTCGATTGAAATAAAATGCATACGTCACAGTTTATTGCACGCTCATGTAAAAAGCATCATGTAAATCAGCAGAGAGGCCAGCGTGGGTTGTGTGTAAATCATTCAGAAGAAGAACGGTCACATTTTTAAAAACAGCGATTATACTGGGAGAAAAGTCAACAGCATGACGGATATAATCAGGTCTGCCACTTCCTTTCCTAAAATTTGTTAAAGACCCGGCTCTGGGCACAATCAATGCATTATTATTATTAGAAGCGCCATTATGTTTTTTATCTGAATTGTAATTTATGGTAATTTATGGTTTCAAGCTGCTGAAGAAGCCATCTAAGACCCCCATACACACTATTAGATTTTCTGCAGATTTTTGTCTTCAGATTTATCAAAACCATATAATATGGGGAGTCAAACCTTAAAGCTGGATACACACTATACAATTTTCTGTAGATTTTTGTTCCTTTAGATTTATCAAAACTATATAATAGGATGTCAAACCTAAACACTTTCAATTTGTATGCAATCAGGCAGCCCCTTGCACTACGATCTAAAGGAAATCATACAAATTTAAACTCTTAAAGTGATACTAAAAAGGTTCAATTTTTTTTTTTTTTTTAAATAACAAACATGTCATACTTACCTCCACTGTGCAGCTCGTTTTGCACAGAGTGGCCCCGAACCTCCTCTTCTGGGGTCCCTCTGCAGCTCTCTCGCCTCCTCCTCACATCAGATAACACCCTAGGAGAAGCGCTCTCCCGGGGAGGGGGGTTACCTTGCAGGCGCGCTCCCGAGTCCAGCATTTGCGCCCATAGACGCCGAATGCAGGACTCGGCTCCGCCCTCCGGTGGCCGCGCCACTGGATTTGATTGACAGCAGCGGGAGCCAATGGCTGCTAGCAATCTATCCAATCAACAGCCGAGAACCCCCTAGCCGAGAGACAGCCCAAGTTCGAGGGATCAGGTAAGTAAAACAGGGGCGCTGGGGGGGGCGGTCACTGTCAGGTGTTTTTTTCCCCTTAATGCATAGGATGCATTAAGGGGAAAAAAACACTTACCTTTACAACCCCTTTAAGGTTTGACCTCATATTATATGATTTTGGTAAATCTGAAGACAAAAATCTGCAGAAAATCTAATAGTGTGTATGGGGCTTAAGCCCTGGTTCACACCAGTGCGACTTGACAGTTCAGAGTCGCATGAAAAGTCGCAGTCCCATTTGCGGCAACGGAACCATTTCGATGTCCGCCGACACCCACTAATCGTCAGGCAAAGACTCAGAATGGAGCCCTGTCTATGTAAACAAGGCAGACCTCCATTCTGGCAAGGGGGGGCTTGGGGAGGGATAGATTTTGTGTCTAGTCAGGGGCTAGAATCAATCTCTTCCCTTAGTAATAGCAGCACACACAGTGCACAAAAAACACAGGCTTGGCAAATATTTAACCCTTTGATTGCCCTGGATGTTTAACCCCTTCCCAGCCAGTGTCATTAGTACAGTGACAGTGCAGATTTTTAGCACTGATCACTGTATTAGTCTCACTGGTTCTCGCAAAGTGTCAAAAGTTTTAGTAAGTGCCCAATTGTCCACCGCAATATCGCAGTCCTGCTATAAAGTTGCTGATCGCTGCCATTACTAGTATAAAAAAAAAAAAAAAAATTCTATACATATAACCATAGTTTGTAGACACAATAACTCTTGCGTAAACCAATCAATATACGCTTATTGGGATTTTTTTACCAAAAACTTAGCAGAATACATATTGGCCTAAATTTATGAAGAAATTACATTTTTTTTTTTTTAAATGTATTGGGTGTGTTTTAAAGCACAAAGTAAAAAATAGTTTTTTTTATTTTAAACATTGTCTGACTTTTTTGTTTATAGTGCAAAAAATAAAAACCGCAGAGGTGATCAAATACCAACAAAAGAAAGCTCTATTTGTGGGGAAAAAGGACATCAATTCCATTTGGATACAGTATTGCATGACTGCGCAATTATCAGTTAAAATAATGCAGTGCTGTATCACAAAAGCGGCCTGGTCATGAAGGGGGGCAAATCTTCCGGTGGTTAAATGAAGTTACACAGATGTCAGCAAGCCGCACATAAAATCGCACTGTTGATCAGTTTTGAAGTCGCACTGCAGTAGCGAGACTTCAAAGCCGCACTTGTGCGAACCAGGGCTTCATTTCCCCAGAATAGTTGTGCTTCTGGCCAGACTCCAGATAGGTGCGGGCTTCATAGACATCAATGCTGGGGTCATATCTTTACCACCTTCTCAGCGCTCAGGGCATACATCATTAAATGCACGCAACCCTAAGCCCTGGTTCACACCACTGCTACTTCAGGGCAAATTCAAAGCCGACTATCAGTGCAACTTCATGTGCAGCTTGCTGACATCTGTGCGACTTAATTTAACAGATGTCAATGCAAGTAGCACTGAAAATCGCACAGAAATAGTGCAGGAACCTTTTCCAAAGATTTGAATGGTTCCATTGCCGCCAATGTGATGTGACTTGCCATGTAACATTCAACTGTCAAGTCGCAGTGGGGTGAACCAGGGCTGAATGGAAGTACCACTTGATATAGTGACCAGCCGCTGCATATTTCAACCTGTCATAGACTTTGACAGGCTACAGACAGCGGGGCTGTATGCTATACCTGTGCCTCCTGGGTGCAACAAAAACACACCAGGATAGGATGCACAGGGGCTCAGTGAATAGTGTACCTAAGACACTGACCCTAAGAAATCCTGCATGAAAATTGCAGCTGAGATAAAGACACAATGGGGTTCATTTACTAAAGGCAAACAGATTGTGCACTTTGCAAAGTGCACAGTCTATTTGCCTTTAGTAAATCTACCCCAACAACTCCTCCATTGATATTAGAATAATTGTGCGCAGAATTGGGGCTCATTCACACCATGTCTGTTGAGCTGCGTTAATCTGCATAGATCATCTCAGGCTCAATGCAAGGGCACATAGAAGAGAATTGTTTTGCGTGTGCTCTGTTTAAATAATGCGACATTTAGAATAAAATTACACTCCCCCCACACCAAACCACACAACACTTTAATCAAGGGAAAAAAAAAAAAGTCATCAGCCATATATTATAACAATGCCTCTATATACAATGTACACCAGCATACGTGCGTTTTAGCGCTCGATCCATGCATGTGGTACTTGAGCGTCCCTTCCAACAGCTGGCACTAACTAAAGTTTACAGTACAAACGCTTCTGTCCATCACACTCGGCACTCATTGCTGCACACACAGATTCTGCACCTTGTTGTAGAGCTCAGCAGGTGCCGAGTGTTCTATGAAGGCGAGTGGAAAAATCGTATCAGTGTGTGTGGGCTGCTATCACAGCAAGGCCAAGGAGGAAAGGTGGAAATCCTGCAATGATGGGGTCCATACTCAGTCTAAAGGTCACCATACATGTTGCAATTATACTGTACAGTCTCTTCTAGGTGTACCTACACAATTATCCAATTTATTATCCAATCAAGTAGTCACTTGGATGACAGTTATTAGTAGATCTAAAAGGGATTGTACAGTCAGACTGCATATGTGTGGAGAGCTTTACGCAGCTATAGATACACACATACAGTATATAAAAAGATTGTTTAGATTAAAAGGTGCCCATGAAGTGTACAATAGGATTGACTGGCTAGACTCTTGACCAGCTTTTTACCACCCAATTATATGTTGGGTATCACCACCTTTATTCCTATGCGGCACAAAGGATACCACCTTGTTAATGCCTATGGGGCATGTTGGGTATGACCGTCTTAATATCTAATGGGCATGATGGGTGTCACCTCAATGTCTATAAGGCACGTTGGGTATCACCTCAGTAAAATGCCTATATGGCATGTTGGGTATCACCTCACCAAGTGCCTAAGGGGCATGTTGGCTATCACCTCACCAAGTGCCTAAGGGGCATGTTGGCTATCACCTCACCAAGTGCCTAAGGGGCATGTTGGCTATCACCTCACCAAGTGCCTAAGGGGCATGTTGGCTATCACCTCACCAAGTGCCTAAGGGGCATGTTGGCTATCACCTCACCAAGTGCCTAAGGGGCATGTTGGCTATCACCTCACCAAGTGCCTAAGGGGCATGTTGGCTATCACCTCACCAAGTGCCTAAGGGACATGTTGGCTATCACCTCACCAAGTGCCTAAGGGACATGTTGGCTATCACCTCACCAAGTGCCTAAGGGGCATGTTGGGTATCACCTCACCAAGTGCCTAAGGGGCATGTTGGGTATCACCTTACTGTCTATGGGGCATGTTGGGTATCCCCTCACTAAGTGTCTATGGGCCATGGTTAGGGTTGCCACCTCATCCCTTTAAACCCAAACATGAATTACACAGGTTCTGTGGCTGATTAAGGTGGTAATTAAACTCACTTGGTGCCTTATCTGCATTAAATTTGCCTCAAAACCTGTGTAATTCATATGTGTTTGGGTTTAAAGGGATGAGGTGGCAACCCTAGGCATGTTGGGTATCCCTTCACTAAACGCCTATGGGGCATGTTGGGTATCCCTTTACTAAACGCCTATGGGGCATGTTGGGTATCCCTTTACTAAACGCCTATGGGGCATGTTGGGTATCCCTTTACTAAACGCCTATGGGGCATGTTGGGTATCCCTTTACTAAACGCCTATGGGGCATGTTGGGTATCACCTCATTATTGGCAATGGGGGAATATTGACTAGCACCATGCTAATGTCTATCACCTCAACACCCAAGGGGCACGTTGGGTACCACCTCATTAATGTCTATGGGGTAGTAATCTAAAGAAAGGGGCTATCCTCAACTATAAACAATGTGACTTTCGTTCACCCAACCTTGCCATCTACTATTCATCACCATGGGGTGTCACCCAATTACTGCCTATACCTCCACTTTCCATCACTACAGCAAATGTGAACAGCATATGTAATAAAAAAAAATCCAAACAGCCTGATCACTAGTGATGGTGGTCACCCCAAGTTCCATAACACCCCACTTGTGACCCACACATGAAGATCTCAGTACATAAAACCCACATGTACAGTATTATCATGAGCTAGTTGTGTTCTGTGGAGATTTTTACAACAAAAATAAAGAGTTTGGGAACTTTCCTGGCACATAAACACAGCACTGTACACAGCAGACCCCACATCTCCTGGAGGGTGGACAATGATCTGACCCCAGCTGTGATCCACACCTGCCCCCACCACTCCTCTCGTGTCCCCCCCTCCTCACCTGTGCAGCTCTTCCCCTGTCCCCCCTCCTCACCTGTGCAGCTCTTCCCCTGTCCCCCCCTCCTCACCTGTGCAGCTCTTCCCCTGTCCCCCCCTCCTCACCTGTGCAGCTCTTCCCCTGTCCCCCCTCCTCACCTGTGCAGCTCTTCCCGTCCCCCCTCCTCACCTGTGCAGCTCTTCCCCTGTCCCCCCTCCTCACCTGTGCAGCTCTTCCCGTCCCCCCTCCTCACCTGTGCAGCTCTTCCCGTCCCCCCTCCTCACCTGTGCAGCTCTTCCCCTGTCCCCCCTCCTCACCTGTGCAGCTCTCCTGCGCTCATCTCCGCCCTGCGCTGCGCTCCCCGCACTCCTCTCCGTGTCCCTCCAGCGGGCTCAGCGCCTCCTCTCTGCTCCGACTTCCTTCTCTGCCATAACCAACCCCTAAAGGGGAGGAGGCCGACCTGTCATCGCTGCGATCCCCGGCCAGCCCAGGGAGGGGAGAGAACTCCGATCTCCCAGGTGTCCGATTGTCGGGAAATCGTCTGTCCAACGTATCGGGAATCATACAATGTATCGGGAATCATACAATGTATCGGGAATCATACAATGTATCGGGAATCATACAATGTATCAGGAATCATACAATGTATCGGAAATCATACAATGTATCAGGAATCATACAATGTATCGGGAATCATACAATGTATCGGGAATCATACAATGTATCGGGAATCATGCAATGTATCAGGAATCATACAATGTATCGGAAATCATGCAATGTAGCAAAACACGCTCTTATATTCTTCCTTCTGTGGAACTCCAAAGCTTGTCATTGAGATACAATGTAACATTTCCCCAATCAGCAATCCACATCGGATACATTTTTTATATTAAAACAAAACCCTCCTCTACAAATCACTTGTACCTTCGAGAACATTTTTATTTTTAGACGCTTTTAACGCTGAAGGCGCATTTTAGGAATTTTAGCGCTAAAAATAGCGCCTGAAAAGCGCCTGAAAAGCGTCTCTCAAAGCCACCCCAGTGTGAAAGTTAAAGTCAGGGGGGATCTAGAGTCTAGTCTCGGGAGGGGCACTGCCAGAAAATACGTTTTTTTTTTTTGCAATTTATCGGGGAATGGCTGGTGTTGATGCTTCAATCATCCCAGCACTATGGTTGTTATGGTGTCAGGATGATTGAAGCGCATTATTTCTATTATTACATTGTAATATAAAATGAAATAGTTCAACTCACCATAATGCAGAATCAGTGGGAGCCCCGAGCGTGTCACTTGCCACCGTAGCCTGCCACACGTTGCAGATTGTCACTCGCCACATCACCTGTCACAAGTTGCAGACTGTCACTTGCCCCATCACCTGCCACAAGTTGCGGATTGTCACTTGCCACATTACCTGCCACAAGTTGCGGATTGTCACTTGCCCCGTCACCTGCCACAAGTTGCGGACTTTCACTTGCCACGTCACCTGCCACAAATTGCGGACTGTCACTTGCCACGTCACCTGCCACAAGTTGTGGATTGTCACTTGCCACATCACCTGTCACAAGTTGCGGAGTGTCACTTGCCCCGTCACCTGCCACAAGTTGCGGACTGTCACTTACCACATCACCTGCCACAAGTTGCGGATTGTCACTTGCCACGTCACCTGTCACTCCTTGCCGATTGTCTCTCTCACCACCCGTGGAGCTGCCCGCTCTCTCACCCGCCCGCGGAGCCGCCCACTCTCTCATCCACCCGTGGAGCCGTCCGCTCGCTCACCCGCATCTAATTTCTCAGGGGGGGGGCAATGTGGCAATTGCCCCCCCCCCAGAAATCCGCCCCTGGTCTGAGTGCTTTCACACTGGGGCGGTGCGCTTGCGGGATGGGAAAAAAGTCCTGCAAGCACCATCTTTAGGGCAGTGTGGGAGCAGTGTATACAGCGCTACTCCACCACCCTGCCATTGAAATCAATAGGCAGCGCTTGCAAAGCACTTCGTCACCGGTGCTTTTTAGGTACTTTTAACCCCTTCTTTGGGGTTAAAAGCGGCCCGCGAGTGTGAAAGGGGTCTTACTAAACCCACAACAGTAACATCAGTCTGTATATGTAGTAAAGCATGCTTGTTCTACTCTCTGTGGAACCTAAGGGGTTAATCCTCTGCATTGTGTAAACAGGCTGTTTGATCCTGTTTTCTCTGATCCTCCCCTTCTTTTACTGTTCCCTGATAATTTCCTGATAACACAGTCTATTGAGTCGGGCTGCACATGCTCAATTTGGTGTGTATTGCTAGAGGGGTTTTTATTTTTTCTTGGAAGGGTGCATGTGATCAGCACAGGGCCAATCAGCACTGTCCAGACAGAGGGTCAGGGGTCTTGCAGTCTCATAGGACAGTCAGAAAACTCCTCCTACAAGCTTTACCCAGTACTTGGCTGGACAGTGATAGAAGTCACAAGACTGCTATATACTGCTGATGAGAAAAGGTATTTAGCAGTTTATATTTTCTAAAATAATTACATTTCCATGTTCTGTGTACTGCGGGAGACCAGATATAGTGAATGCAGACTGCTTGGTTTAGTAACACTTTAAGGGCTCATTCACACCAGAAACTGCACATAACTGCGCATTTGTAACTGCATATTTACATGTATTTGAAGCACGCTTGTAGCGCATTTGACACGCTCTTCAGTGCGTTTTACGCTGCATTGTTCTATACATTTTTGGGCTTGGCTTTCTTGGCTTAAAGCGGAGCGGGTACCTGGTTTTGACAAGTACCCACTCCCACTTCCGTGTAAGATCGCCGCACAGTGATCTATGTCATGTCTGGCCCCTCCTCCTCCCCCCACTGCCTTCTGGGACTTGTGTGTATCCATTCAGAAAGTGAAATGCATGCGCAGTAGTTTCCCTTACTTGCAATGCCGGCTCTTGCACCGGAAGTCAATGGACGAATCGGCTTGGGGTGCCGACATCGCGGGATCCCTGGACAGGTAAGTGTCCTTAGATTACCTGCTTAGCGACCGCCCCACACAGATTTAATGTAGCAGGGTGGCCGCTCTGTGCCAGATCACATGCCTAGTACGTGATCTAAAACTTTCGGGTCTGGGGCGCGCACCCCTGGCAACCCACTCCCGCTGTGATTGTACACAGTGGGAGCCAATCAGCGGGCCTGGCAGACGTGATGTCCTCCGGGAACCACCAATCGTTCAGGAGAGAGGCAGAACGGCGGGTTGTATAAACAAGGCAAACCGTGTTCTGTGAGAGGGAAATGTGCTGATTCTGAGTACCTGCTAAGCAGAAACACAGATCTTTACATTCAGTTAGTAATCACACCTGGGCATTTTCAATGTATTTCAATGGGAGGTGCGTTTTTGGTGCAGGTTTTTTTAGCTGACCAAAAATGCAGCAAGAAAGATTTTTAACCACTTCCTTTTTAAACGTTGCCTATGGAGATTTTTAAGGGTAAAAGTTTGTCGCCATTCCACAAGCGGGCGAAATTTTGAAACGTGACATATTGGGTATCAATTTACTCGGCGTAACATTATATTTCACAATATAAAAAAACATTGGGCTAACTTTACTGTTTTCTTATTTTTTTATTTAAAAAAAAGTGTTTTTTTTTTTTTAAAAAGTGTGCTTGTAAGACCGCTGCGCAATTATGATGTGACAGAAAGTATTGCAATGACCTCCATTTTATTCTCTAGGGTGTTAGAAAAAATATATATGTTTGGGAGTTCTAAGTAATTTTCTAGCAAAATAAAATGTTTTTAACTTGTAAACACCAAATCTCAGAAAAAGGCTCAGTCCTTCCTTGATCGCTCCTGATGTTAACCTCTTCCCTGCCAGTGTCATTAGTACAGTGACAGTGCATAATTTTAGCACTGATCACTGTACTAGTGTCACTGGTCCCCAAAAAGTGTCAGTTATTTGTCTGCCGCAATTTCACAATCTCACTAATCATCACCAATACTAGTAAAAAAATAAATAAATAAATAAATATACCATAGTTTGTAGACGCTATAACTTTTGCGCAAACCAATAAATATACGCCTATTGGGATTTTTTTTTACCAGAAATATGTAGGAGAATACACATTGGCCTAAATTGATGAAGAAATTAGATTTTTTTACAATTTTTTTATTGGGAATGTTTTATAGCAGAAAATAAAAAATATTGTATTTTTTTAAAAATTGATGGTCTTTTTTTGTATATAGTGCAAAAAATAAAATTCGTAGAGGTGATCGGATACCACCAAAATAAATCACTATTTGTGGGAAAAAAAAGGATATCAATTTTATTTGGTTACAGCGTCGCATGCCCGCGCAATTGTCAGTTAAATGAACGCAATGCCGTATCGCAAAAAAATGGCCTGGTCATGAAGGGGGGGGGGTAAAGGAGCTGAAGTGTTGGCAGCTACAATAATTTTTTTTTCCCCTCAGACTGGAATTCCACTTTAAAGGGGCGTGGTGTGTTTGTAGCGCGTTCTCTGCATTTTTGGTGCGGAAAATGCCGCAAGCTCTACTTTTTTTTAACTGCGCTGAACTGCACTGCAATGATGTGAGCTATGCCCATAGGATTACATTGATTTTTGGCTGTCTATGCAGTTGGAGTGCAGTTCAAAATGTATTCAACTACTGCAATCGGTGTGAAAGGGCCCTAAGGCCGGCCATAGAAGATTCGAATCTCAGCCAGTTCAGCAGGAATCGTCCAAGATTCGAACCATTAATGGGCAGGCTGAATTGATCTACCGTATCAACTTGGGTATAACCAGCCTGCTGGATTCGCTTGCGATTATTGCATGTGGCTGCTATAGCTGTAATCACTGTCTTCTCTATGGGTTGCAGGAAAGAAATTTGCACGATTCCCCCATCAACACAGACAGTGCTGATAGGGGAATCCCTCCTGCCCAGCAATTGTCTGCTTATAGCGGGGGGCGGGCGGGGGAAGCCATCCACGCAGAGAGCTGAAAATTGCTCAGCAGGAGGGATTCCCCTATCAGCACTGTCTGTGTTGATGGGGGAATCGTGCAAATTTATTTCCTGCAACTCGTGGTCGCAAGAAAGAAATTTGCACTGTCTATGGGCTGCCTGAGCCTCAGTTCTACTTTAACCACTTCAATACTTTCCCCCCTTCCTGCCCAGGACAATTTTTAGCTTCCAGCGCTGTCACACTTTGAATGACAATTACGCGGTCATACAACACTGTACCCAAACTACATTTTTATCATTTTCTTCGCTTAAATAGAGCTTTCTTTTGGTGGTATTTGATCACCTCTGGGGGTTTTATTTTTTGCTAAACAAACTAAAAAAGACCAAAATGTTTGAAAAAAAAAATGTTTCTGTTATAAAATTTTGTTTTCTCCTTCACTGATGGGCACTGATGAGGCTGCACTGATGAGACGGCACTGATGGGCACTGATGAGTTGGCACTGATAAGGTGGCACTGATGGGCACTGATGAGGAGGCACTAATATGTAGAATTGATGGACACTGATAGGAGGCACTGATATGCTGCCCTGATGGGCACCAATAGGCGGCAGTGATATGCAGCACTGATGGGCAGTGATAGGTGCCACTGATGGGCACTAATAGGCGGCACTGATATGCAGCACTGATGGGCACCGATAGGTGGCACTGATATAGAGCACTGATGGGCACTGATAGGTGGCACCGATGGGCACTAATAGGCAGCACTGATGGGCACTAATAGGCAGCACTGATGGGCACTAATAGGCAGCACTGATGGGCACTGACAGGCTGCACTGATGGGCACTGACAGTCGGCACTGATGGGCACTAATAGGCAGCACTGATGGGCACTAATAGGCGGCACTGATGAGGACTGACAGTCTGCGCTGATGGGCACTAATAGATTGCACTGATGATGAGGTACTGACAGGCGTTACTGATGGGTACTGATTGGCACTTTGATGGGCACCGACTGGCACTTTAGTGGGCACTGACTGGCAGCTGATGGGCAGTGATTGGCAGATGTGGTGGGCACCTCTGTTGGGGGCTGAGCTTATAATCAATGCACTGATTATTAGCGCAGACCCCCCCCCCTCTCACAGGAGAGCTGCCGATTGGCTCTCCTGTCAGCGCAAATTGAGGAAAGCTGTTTACCGGCACTTCCTGGTTACATGCTGTGATCAGCTGTGATTGGTCATAGGCTCCTTACCACGACTGGAGTTGGAGTGACACACCACACCACCGATCGTTGCGCTGCGCCCCCCCCCCCCCCCCCCGTGGGCGCACGATTGCGGCCTATAACTTAACCACTTTGCGGACGTCATTCTGTTATATGGCGGGCGAGGAGCGGTTAACGCTTAAGCCCCGGTTCACACTGATGAGGTGTGGAATCCGCAGTGACTTCTGTGGGGATTGCGCACCGCATGCAAATTGCACCCCGTTTATGCGAATCAATGCAGGTGTGCATGTTACGTTAACAACCCCCAAATTGGTTCGCAAAACCCAGTGCAATATTCAGAATCAGATCGCATGGGTGTAAATACCCATGGGATCCGATTCTGGTGCGGCCAAAATAAAGGGTCATGCATGTTTTTAGTGCAAATTCAGGGCGATTTGAGCTATGCAGAATAATTACTCAAACCACACTGCTGAAGATTCCCCTGTTCAAAATCACATGTGGTTCCCCGCACCGCATAACGTGAACCGGGGCTCAAGGGTGGGGGGTGCGCTAGGCCTTTTCACAGGAAAAACGCAGTTGGCTGCAGTTGGATGCATTTTGAACTGCACTCCAACTTCATAGACAGCCCAAAATCAAGGTCTTCCTATGGGCAGAGCTCACGGCATTGCAGTGCCATTCAGCGCTAGTTTAAAAAACAGTAGAGCTTACAGCATTTCTCCACACCACAAATACACGCTACAAATGAACTTGCACCACGCTCATTTAAGCCAAGAAAGCCTAACCCAAAAACGTACTGAAAAATGCACCGCAGCACAAAACACAGGGCAAAACGCATTCAAGCGCACGTCATAGTTACATAGTTACATAGTAGGTGAGGTTGAAAAAAGACACAAGTCCATCAAGTCCAACCTATGTGTGTGATTATGTGTGATTATATGTTGGGCGGCACAGTGGTGTAGTGGTTAGCACTCTCGCCTAGCAGTAAAAAGGGTTGCTGGTTCGAATCCCAACCACGACACTACCTGCCTGGAGTTTGCATGTTCTCCCTGTGCCTGCGTGGGTTTCCTCCGGGTACTCCTGTTTCCTCCCACACTCCAAAGACATGCTGGTAGGTTAATTGGCTTCTGTCCAAAATTGGCCCTAGTATATGAATGGGGACCTTTGATTGAGGGTAGGGACTGATGTGAGTGTGCGATGTACAGGGTTAGGAACAAGGGTCAGGGTTGTAGACACACACTCACTCAGGTTGAACTGGATGGACTGGTGTCTTTATTCAACCTTACTAACTATGTAACTATGTCAGTATTACATTACATATCCCTGTATGTTGCGGTCATTCAGGTGCTTATCTAATAGTTTCTTGAAGCTATCAATCCTCCCCGCTGAGACCACCGCCTGTGGAAGGGAATTCCACATCCTTGCCGCTCTTACAGTAAAGAACCCTCTACGTAGTTTAAGGTTAAACCTCTTTTCTTCTAATGCTTGAATGCATGTAAACATGCAGTCAAAAACGCGCAATTATGTGCAGTTTCTGGTGTGAATGGGCCCTAGGGAACATGTAGGAATTTAAAATTAAAGCAGTATTATGGCCCGTACACACGATCCGAATATCGTACGACAGATCATACAACCGTTATCGCTTAATAGTCGCAAGTAGAAATTGAATAGGTAGATAAAGTCACGAAAATTCTCGTACCACAGAAAAAAAAAAATCGAAGTGACGTCATGTGTTGTAATGTATTTGTATTGTATTTTCGGACGACAACTGTACTGACTAAACGAAAATCGTACGATCTGGAATCGTACAAGGAAAATTTTCGTGCATGTGATCGAATAATAACGCATGAACTGTCGTGATCGGATGTCGGAAGTAGTGTACACACGATCCGAAAATTGTACGATTCTTCATCGGACGACCGTTTTCGTCCGATATTTGGAGCGCGTGTACGGGCCATTAGCCCCGGTTCAAACTGATGCATTGCAAATTGGGTGCGGTACACGGTGCAAATTCACAGCGCAATTTTTTTACATCACAATGCGAATTCTGCTTAGCATGTGCGTTTTTTTATTCTCTGTTTTCTTCCTCCTTTTTTCTTTTTTCCTTTTTTTTTTTTTTTTTTGCATTGTATATGTTTCAAGATAATGTTTACATTTTTTTTTTTGAAATGGTAAAAAAATAATAATTAAAAAAAAAAAAAAGAATGCGCAGTTTCCATGCAAATTTAGTGCAGAATTGTGAGGGGAGTGGTCACATCTGCGATTTTATTTTGTATAAGATCTAGGCAAAAAAAGAAAAAAAGAAATTGCAGTGATGTGAACACCGGACTGCGAATTCAATCTAGTCCCATAGAAGTCTATGGAGCTGAAATTCGCACCGCGCTAAACTCGCACAGGACCATTTTTCGAAACCGGATCTAATTCGCACTGCATATATGTGAACAGCCCTCCCTGGGAATAATGCTTTTTTACATGACACGCGAATCTATGCTTTTCGGATCGCATCTGACCCGCATAGAATTTGCAGAGGGGCTTAAACCCAAAAGCAAATATTTAGCACATTGCAGCTTAACAGTTCTTAGATATTATGGCTGCATTTGTTTTACTTTTTAGGCTTTCTTTCCTTTATTTTCACCTGGTGATCTGGCCAGTAAGTCTGTTGTTTTTCACCAGATAAGCTGCTCTGCAGATGTAGCAGTTACAGGGATGAGACAAACCGTTTACCACTGACAGTGGTGCTTACAACAATCAACGTTTATTTATTCGTGTAAAACCTTTATGCCAAATGTGGAAAAAAAGTTTGCCGTGACTGATTATAAAGTGTTAGCTGGAGTTTGGTTTCAATTTGTTAGTGTATTTAAATCTGCTAGTATATCTAACACTCTCCTCCTCCCAGATAAACAATGCTGCTGTCCCCCTGTGCTCCTTCATCCAGAGTGGGGGCACTCTAATACAGGAGGTGTGTTGCTGGTCAGATCACCAGCTGAAAACCGAGGGAAACAAGCCAAAGAAAAGGAAACTAATGCAGCCACCACATTTAATGATTGGTAAGCTGCAATATATTACAGTTCTGGTTTTGGGTTTAATACAGCTTTTATGGACATGCATGCTGAGTAAGGTTGTCCACACACACACACACACACACTACAATCTGATTGTACAACCCTTGTACAATCCCCTTTACTTTTAAAGCTGGCTGTATACAGGTAGACTTCCATTCACATATTCTAACCATTAGTGGAATCCGTTTTCAATCGCGGTGATGAGAAAATTCAAAGGAGCGGGATGGAACATTTTTACTTGAGCAAAGTTCTTGCTCGCATGAGTGGCTGAGGGCCGGTAAAACCCTGCCATTGAACCATACTTTTAGCCCCCCCTCAACCGCTACCCCCTTTAACTGGGGGGGGGTACAGTGTATGTGGTTCATCCAGTCATCGAATGTACGGACCAATATTTGTTTGGAAACAGGACTGGATCTCATCTGGAGGTGCAGTAAAAAAAAAAATCAGTGGTCATAATGTCAACACTGTGTGTAAGTCTTTGACAGTTTGTCACACAGTGTGACAGAGATACAGGGAACCGGTATTCCCAGTTCACTCGAACACGCTTCTGTACCATGAGTCATGACCATAAGAATGTATTGGGCTGTCATTAGGATGATTAAACAGAACCTGTGCCCTTTAATATCGAGCGTCTCTATCAGAGTCCCCCCTTACATCAGGAGTCTTTATCAGGGTTTTTCCTTATACCAGGGTTTGCATCACAGTTACCCTTAGATCAGGGTCCCCATCAGAGTGCCACTTACAAGGATTGTCCTCATCAGAGTGCCCCCTTACATGTGTTGTCCTCATCAAAGTGCCCCCTTACATGTGTTGTCCTCATCAAAGTGCCCCCTTACATGTGTTGTCCTCATCAGAGTGCCCCCTTACATGTGTTGTCCTCATCAAAGTGCCCCCTTACATGTGTTGTCCTCATCAAAGTGCCCCCTTACATGTGTTGTCCTCATCAGAGTGCCCCCTTACATGTGTCATTCTCATCAGAGTGCCCCCTTAAATGCGTTGTCCTCATTAGAGTGCCTCCCTACATGTGTTGTCCTCATCAGAGTGCCCCCTTACATGTGTCGTTCTCATTAGCGTGCCCGCTTACATGTCTTGTCCTCATTAGAGTGCCCCCTTACATGTCTTGTCCTCATCTGAGTCCCCTCTTACATGTGTCGTCCTCATTAGAGTGCCCCCTTACATGTGTCATCCTCATCAGAGTGCTCCCTTACATGTGTCATCCTCATCAGAGTGCCCTCTTACATGTGTTGTCCTCATCAGCGTGCCCCCTTACATATGTCGTCCTCATCAGCGTGCCCCCTTACATGTGTCATCCTCATCAGAGCGCCCCCTTACATGTCTTGTCCTCATCTGAGTCCCTCCTTACATGTGTCGTCCTCATTAGAGTGCCCCCTACATGTGACATCCTCATCAGAGTGCCCCCTTACATGTGTCATCCTCATCAGAGTGCCCCCTTACATGTGTCATCCTCATCAGAATGCCCCCTTACATGTGTCGTCCTCATCAGCGTGACCCCTTACATATGTCGTCCTCATCAGCGTGCCCCCTTACTCATGTCATCCTCATCAGAGTGCCCCCTTACATGTGTTGTCCTCATCAGAGTGTCCCCTTACATGTAGAAAGATACCGCTGCTCACAGGTGAATCATACAAACCATAATCCACAAAGCATAATGCGAGTGATGGGGTGCGCGCCCTTCCACTGCTAGCAGAAATCAAGCGAAAAGAGAAAGGACAAATGGCTACACACCGATGCAATGAAATGTCGACTTTATTTATATAAAAAATGAGTAAAAACATCCAGGCACAGACAGGCAGGAGACAATGAGGTTGACACATTTCACAAGAAATTTCTTGCTTTATCCAAACCTTACACGTGTCGTTCTCATCAAAGTGTCCCCTTAAACCACTGTCCCCATCAAATTGGCTAATAGATCAGTGGGTACCTCCTCAGAGATGGGGGGGGGGGGGTTGGGGCACAGCCCTCTATTAGTGTATAGCCAGATTAATGGTGGCCATGTGCGATCTGATCAAAACATCACATCCTCAAACATTCGAATATCGATAACTTTCCTTTCAATCGATTTACAATTGGTTTAGATTTGGATTTGGTCAAACTGAGTCAGTCATCCACGGAATGTTATTGATTGCTCTGCATTGATCAGCAGCAGGGATGCTGTTATAAATCCTACCTGACAGGGCCCCCTCCCCTTTCCGAAATGTTCAAAACAATATTCTCACCAAAAAATACACTACAATCATTATAAGCGGACTCAAACATAACATATCTTACAAAATTCCTGCTAAGCCCTCCTTCACATTGACTGCGGCTTTGAAATTGTGTAACTTCACCTGAAATCGCACAATTTGGAAGACATCTGTGCGGCTTCATGCACAGATGTCTACGCAAGTCGCACCCGAAATCGCCAAAAGTAGTGCAGGAACGACTTTTTTAAATAGATGTGGCACTGCAAAGTCGGCATCACACCTATTTGAACAGTGCGATTGCCGGCAATAAGATGCGACTTGTCAAGCGATTTGACTTGTCAGATTGCATGACAAAGTCGCTCCAATGTGAACGAGGGCTGAATCTAAAAGATAAAACTGTGTTGAGTTAATAAAGTTCTGTGTGTAAATGAGGCCTTGGGGGTCCTTCACATAGGTGCTGTGGTCTGTACAGTGTGAATCTGCGTTTTTTTTTTTTTTTTTTTTTATGTGGCTATCGCTGTGTGCAGGCAGCCTATGTTACTCTATGGAAGTGATGGCGAACCTTGGCAGCCCAGATGTTTTGGAACTACATTTCCCATGCTGCTCAACTACACTGCAGAGTACATGAGCCTCATGGGAAATGTAGTTTCAAAACATCTGGGGTGCCAAGGTTCACTATCACTGCGTCTATGGGGACGTAGCAGCTGTAACAAACACAGCCGCAGGTCTTAATTTGACAGGAGTGCAGATGCAGGTACACAGCCTCAAACACAGACAGTATGCATTCAGGGTCACTCACCCACACCTGCACACCTATCAGATTAGTACCTGAGGCTGTGTTCATGCAAACACTGCATCTCCATAGAGTAACAGACGGTAAAACATTTGCTCAATCACACTACATGGGCCAGAAAACCCATGTGAATGAGCCCTTAATTTTTTTAACTATTCTTTACAATTTTTAAAAAAAAAACATTTTTGCAATTTGTAAAAAGTATTTTTTGCAATTTTTAAAATTAATTTTTACAATTTAAAAATGAGTTTTTGCAATTCTTCAAAAATTAGTTTTTTTTACAATTTTAAAAATTAGTTTTTTACCGTTTTCAAAAACTATCTTTTACCATTTTAAAAAAATTGTTTTTACAATTAAAAAAAAAAACTTTTTACAATTAAATTACTTTTTTTTTTTAGAAAATTATTTTTTATAATTTGTTATTTTTTAATTTTTTTTTTTAATTATTATTATTATTATTTTTTCAATGCTGTTGGGGGTGGGGCTTGGGTGAAATATCAGTGGTCTAAACAGACCTCCGACATCTCACCTTTGAAAGAGAGAAAGGAATTAAGGACACAGATGGGGTTATTTACGAAAGACAAATCTACTTTGCACTACAAGTGCAAAGTGCACTTGAAATTGCACTGAAAGTGCACTTGGAAGTGCAGTCTCTGTAAATCTGAGGGGTAGATCTGAAATGAGGGGAAGCTCTGCTGATTTTATCATCCAATCATATTCAAGCTAAAATGCTGTTTTTTATTTTCCTTGCATGTCCCCCTCAGATCTACAGAGACTGCACTTCTAAGTGCACTTTTAGTGCAATTTCAAGTGCACTTTGCACTTGTAGTTTGCACTTGTAGTGCAAAGTGGATTTGCCTTTCGTAAATAACCCCCAGATTCTTCAATTCCTTTCTCAGTAGCGTGGGGTTGATTTACTAAAGGTAAATAGACTTTGCACTCTGCAAGAGCAGTTGCTCCAGAGATTAGTAAATGAGCAGAAGCTCTGCGGACTTCCATCATCCAATCATGTGCAAGCAAAAATATTTTTTTAATTCTCCTTGCAGGTAAATTGGGTATTCTTTGCAAAGTGAAGATTTACCTAATTTACTAAGCTCTGGAGCAACTGCACTTGCACTTGCAACTTTGCAAAGTGCACAGCCTGTTTGCCTTTAGTAAATCCAACCCAGAGGCTTCTGTTCATTCATAAACTGAAGCATAGTAAACATAGTTTACTATGCTCAGTTTTCAATGGACACGGAGCGATCATTACCGATCGCTCACTGTGTTCATTCAGAAAAAGAAGAGACCGGGAAACGACATGTACTGGCCCATTCCCAGCTTTCAGTCCTGACAGCTGACAAATCCCCCCCCGTGTACCAGCAGCACCCAGTGGGAGGGGGGGACACAGGGGGGCACATGGGGGGGGATCAGATGTGCTGAGGACAGGGAGGAGGATCGGTGCAGTGGGACGCTGGGGAGAACTATGCACTGTGTGTCTCTCCCTCCAACAGCTGAATGCCAGCGGGAGGGAGAGGGGGAGAAACCTGCTTTCAGCTGCTGCAGGGAGAGCAGCACAGTGCATCGTTCCTGTAATCCCCCTCCCTGTCTGGGCCCACCGTGTGTCTGGGCCCCCTACAGGAGGATTGGTAGTGCCCCCCTATCGGCAGCCCTGATCAGCAGCACTAAGATACTTTGGTCATGAAAACGATCGCATTTCGATGAATCTGATTATGAGATTACATGGCAGAAACAGAGAAGCAATCCATCATTTACAATCGAAGTTACACTCATATCTTAACGACTGTTTGAAATTCACTTCCCCCTGTGTGACATATTGATTGAACAGGTTGCTGACTATAAATCGATTATTCCTACTGGAAGAGATTGATCGGAAAAGAAATCAATCATTTATCGAAGCTTGTATGGCCACCAGGGATGAGCTCAGGTAGGTTTGGACAATCATTTTAAGTGTCACTTTAAGGAACGTTTCACGTCATAAAGATGCTTCTGAGCACATGCATTTCTTGCACGCTCCCACACGGCATGTTGAGGGAGGCCCATTCATTTCAATGGGCTGTCTAACACGCCGGAACATGCAAAAAAGTACTGCTGGCTAATTTTTTTGGAATCGTGTTGCTTCAAACCAGATAGTACTGCGGTACCATGCATTTTGGTGGCTGCAAATGTATCTGTGTTTGCTAGATGCGTGGGGGTACCATTAACAAATAATGGCACCCAGGACAATGGGTGGGCAGGAGGGGAAGGGTGCACGGGGCCGCCCCCCCACTCTCTCCAGCCACTCCCATCTATGACTAATAGATAGATTCATGCATTGCATGAATCTATCCATGGCCGCCGCCACCCCCTATTCAGGCGTCTGGCCCCTTTTCGGACGCCGGGCACCTAAATTACAGCAGAGGGGGTGTATTTTTGAAGCACATGATTAGAGCTATAGGCTCGGAGTCCACCCAGGTGTGTTAGAAAAGCAACCCGTCACCTGATTGGCTGAAAGGACAGGCACTGCAATTGGACGCCTATCAGGAGGAGGGGAGGAGATGCATAGAAGACATAGCTCACCGCTGTCTGACCTGCTGCAAGGTCCCACAGCTCGCGGGTGGGGGTGGTCACAGTGGCAGCTATTGATGGGCACAGTGGGGGCATTTGATGGGGCACAGTGGCAGCATTTGATGGGGCACAATGGCTGCATTTGATGGGGCACAGTTTCAGCATTTGATGGTCACAGTGGCTGCAATTGAAGGGCACAGTGGCGTCATTTGATGGCACAGTAGCGTCATTTGATGGCACAATGGTGGCATTTGATGGGCACAGCAGCTGCATTTGATGGGCACAGTAGCAGCATTTGATGGGCACAGTGGCGTAATTTGATGGCACAGTGGTGTCATTTGATGGCACAGTGGCGTCATTTGATGGCACAATGGTGGCATTTGATGGGCACATCAGCTGCATTTGATGGGCAAAATGGTGGCATTTGATGGGCACAGCAGCTGCATTTGATGGGCACAGTGGCAGCATTTGATGGGCACAGTGGCGTAATTTGATGGCACAATGGTGGCATTTGATGGGCACAGCAGCTGCATTTGATGGGCACAGTAGCAGCATTTGATGGGCACAGTGGCGTAATTTGATGGCACAATGGCGGCATTTGATGGCACAGTGGCGTCATTTGATGGCACAGTGGCGTCATTTGATGGCACAATGGTGGCATTTGATGGGCACATCAGCTGCATTTGATGGGCACAATGGTGGCATTTGATGGGCACAGCAGCTGCATTTGATGGCCACAGTGGCAGCATTTGATGGGCACAGTGGCAGCATTTGATGGCACAATGGTGGCATTTGATGGGCACAGTGGCTGCGTTTGATGGCACAGTGGCTGCATTTGATGGGCACAGTGGCGTCATTTGATGGGCACAGTGGCGTCATTTGATGGGCACAGTGGCGTCATTTGATGGGCACAGTGGCATCATTTGATGGCACAATGGCTGCATTTGATGGGCACAGTGGCTGCGTTTGATGGGCACAGTGGCTGCGTTTGATGGCACAGTGGCTGCAATTGATGGGCACAGTGGCTGCAATTGATGGGCACAGTGGCTGCGTTTGATGGCACTGTGGCTGCAATTGATGGGGTTTTTTTCAGAATTTTTTAGTTTGCTTGTGCCCCCCAAAAATTTTAAGCACCAGCCGCCACTCCTAGGGGGTAAGTGTGGTAAGTGTGGGGATTTGTGTTGGGAGGAGGGATGGAGGGGGAGAAGACTTGTCTTAAGAGGGGAGATATGGAGTGGGGGGCATGTGTACTCGGAGGGGAAATTTTAGGGGTAGAGGTATTGTGCTAAGAGGGGTGATTTTTTTTTTTCTTAAAGCGGGGTTCCACCCAAATTTTGAACAATATCTGTATGTATTCTCTTCCTTGCCTAGATGCTGACATGCCGTTTAAAAAATTTAAATCGCCGTAATTACCTTTTATTTTTCTATTCTTCTTTGCACTTCCTGGTTCTCCTCCCGTGGGAGTAGGCGTGTTTCTAGCCTCTCCCGGACTCCTGGGAGCTAGTCTCAGGCTTCCCAGGATACCAATGAGCATGTGCGGGAACGAGCGGTGAATGCTGGGAGCACAGCATTCACCACATCCAGGAAATAAATGCTTGTGGGCTTCAAATGCCCACAATGAAGATGGAAACCGCCTGCAGTGAATAATATAAGTTATTCTTTCCGACAAAATCTGACACAGGCGGACATATTACACACAATATGTGAGTATATAATGCTGAGAAGAAAAGTTTGTGAATGAACTAAAAAAAAAAAAAACGATAGATAGGTGGACCCCGCGCTTTAAGGAGGGGGATTTGGTGATGGGGGGCAATCATTTGTACTGGGAGGAGGGGGGATTCATGCTTAGGGATTAAGCATGCAGATTAGAGCTCAGTTTTGTTTTTTGGGGGGGGATCTTTGCTGCCACATAATACTTATATGTCTGGGGGGGGGGTGCAGTTTGGCATGTTTGCCCTGGGCAGGACTGGAGGTAAGTTGTGTCCGGGTTCCAGGTGGACAGAAACCCGGGCACAAGTTGCAACACCCAGATTGTCTGGGTCAAACCTGTACAGGGAGCGAGCCCGCATGGGTGCCCCCAATGGAAAGCGGATTTCCATGGGGGCACCCGATGAAGATGTGGAGCCTGTGGGGGACCCCAGAAGAAGAGGATCGGGGCTGCTCTTTGCAAAACCATTACACAGAGCAGGTAAGCATTGGCACATTTGTTATTTAAAAAACAAAAACTAAACGTTTAAGGCCTGCAGAAGTGTGAATGATGCCCAGATCTGAGAGATATGTATAGACCATCAATACTGACCACCTTGTGAAATCTGGCTATAATATTTATGGAGCCAATGACCCAGAAGGAGGACGCAGGAAGTGAATTCTCAGCTCCTGATCTGTAGACTTGTTTAGAATCAGTTATTCAGAAAAGTATAGAAGATCTAAACGTTACTTTTTTCTTCTGTTTATACAAATGCGTGCAAATTCCTGTATGAAGAAGACACACCCTTCTCTATTTTAAGAAAACCTGTTTTTGAATCGATTTTTTTCAGTGAATCTATTCATCAGACTGAACTGATCCACATAAAACAGTTCACTATGGACACAATAGGAGAGCAAGTCTTGTAATATGATCCTTGAGTGAGAGCTCCGCCCCTCCCTGCAACCAATCAGCCGGCTCACAGCACACCGACTGTGACGGAACGTCCCTACACTCCGCTTAAGTGCTTTCGTCATATACTGCTTCCTCCCAGTCTGAATATAGATATCAGATATTCCAACCGCTCACAAGCACAAAACAAGACGAGACTTGTTTAGCTGCTCAACATGGACTCTTTATTAGAACCAAAATTACAAGTCTTATATACAGTAGAAGAGGAGGTCCCCCCCTCCTGCTCATATTACTCTAATAATACATCTGTAACCAGAAACAGAATTAACATGAGCTAACTAACTAATGCCTTAAAGCAGCCGATGTGACTCCGTGCCTTCCTGACCATTGTTATGATTAATCAGGATTTCACTACAGGTCAGACTTGTTGTCACTGAGCTTCACACATTAGTATAAACACAGGACACCTTCTCACAATAGCAGGAGCTAATTACAATTAACAATACAAACAGTGATCTCCCCCCTCCTCAGCCTAGTAGGCAACAAACTATAGTAGGAGTAGACTGTCTGGCTCCTACCCAGTTCTGGAGGCCAATGTGATCAGCTCTCTCAACGAACATGTTGAGTTCAGAAACAAACAAACCAGGAATAGTCTATACATATATCCTGGGAGATATTGTGGATAAATATTACTGTCCCATTTTAGGCAATCCAAGAGATACCCTCCCAGTCACCATTTCCAATGTGGCATACACAGGGTTCCCAGAGTCTGTGTGTCCTGGGGGACAAGGACCCGAATCCAAAGTAACACCACCTCAAGGGTCCCCAGGCATACAGCTCACAAAGCGCACCGTTCCCCCAAATGCCAGGGCCCATAATCGGTAGGCAAGAGGCTAGCATTCAGTCCCCTCCAAAAGCCTCTGTCCCGGGTGGGTCTGTTACACAGACAATCAAGAACTGGATACAAACTTACAGCTGCTTATTATTTATTATTTTTTATGTCACTTGGTCTAATTTATATATTTTTTATGTCACTGGGCACGTCAGTGGGATTTTTAAATGTGGATATTTTTTAGTGTCACTTACATCTATTTTTCATGTTTTATGGATTTTATGTTTATTTTCACCTTTTACCAATGGTGGTGATTTGCACAACCACATCTTATGTGATATACACACTGGAATAGGTTGTAGTATTTTTGCAGTACTTCTCACCAAGTTTGTTGTGGACTTTGGTGCACACATTTTATATATTGGTATTTTGCTTTTTTTCATTTTTCAGTTTTTACTTTTACATTCCAATTGTCTGTGAACAGCGCCATTCCCCGATTAGAACATATTGTAGTACGTGGATTTCACTTCGGTGTTTTCCTTTTGCTCAGGGGGCTGCAGTTCCTTGCTGATATTGATCCTAAGCGCGGAATATTTGATTTTCAGTTAGAATACAGTACACTAAAAGAATCAAAAAATCATGAGTCACCACCAGTAGTACAATACACTGACACTCACACCACATGCAGTCAGTCCAGTGCATTTTTTTTTGCATCAAAAACGCATGGATAGTAGGTTATATGGTTTTCAGTTTGCATAGTTCACACCAGTGTGGTCAGTTTTAGTGCGTTCCAGTAAAAAAAGTAAAAAAAGTAGAACATGCTACATTTTTTTCTGCACTGAACTGTACTGGAATGCAGTAAAACTCATCAGAAATGCACCAGAATACACCCAAACACACCAAAAACACACTGGAACACACATCCTTGTTTAAGGTGAAGAAAAAAAGAGGGAGAAAAAAAAGCACTGAAGCGCATAAAAACACGTAAAAACGCATAAAAAACGTGCATGCAGGAAAGCATCAAGAACGTATCCTGACTGCGTTTCTATGGTGTGAACAGGCAAGACAGCGAGGACTCTCAGTCTGGATTAGAGGAGATCCTCAGTCAAAGATGAATTCTTTAAGGCCCCTTTCACACTTGTGTAATCTTAAGGTCTATGGACCAGAGTCGCATCAAAGTCAGACCAAAGTAGTGCAGGGAATACTTTGAAGTCGCACAGATATGAACGGTACCCATTGGAAATCATGGGGTTATGACTTGTTATGCAGTTTTGCAGTCCCAAGTGTCAGGACAAGTCGCACAAGTGTGAAAAGGGCCTTACCCTTTGTTTTAACCACTTCAGCCCCCGAAGATTTGGCTGCTCAATGACCAGGCCATTTTTTGCAGTGCGGCACTGCGTCGCTTTAACTGATCATTGCGCAGTTGTGCGACGTTGTACTTAAACAAAATTTACGTCCTTTTTTTCCCCACAAATAGAGCTTTCTTTCGGTGGTATTTAATCACTTCTGCGATTTTTATTTTTTGCACTATAAACAAAAGAAGAGCGACAATAACACAATATCTTTTACTTTTTACTATAATAAACACCCCAAATTAAAAAAAAAAAACAAAACAAATTTTTTCCTCAGTTTAGGCCGATATATATTCTTCTACATATTTTTGGTAAAAAAAAAATCGCAATAAGTGTATATTGGTTGGTTTGCGTAAAAGTTATAGCGTCTACAAAAGAGGGGATAGTTTTATGGCATTTTTATTATTATTAATTTTTTTTACTAGTAACGCTGGGCACTCGCATCGGCTCCGGGCACACGCTGCGGGCGCGCGCACGCCTCCTGCAGCATCTTAAAGGGTCGATGTAGAGTTGTGCCGGAATTTCTGATAATAAATGTTCGATGTGAGCTTGTTGTCAGAAATTTCGACTGTGTGTAGGCTCCATCGGACATTTGCTGTCGGAATTTCCGACAACAAACATTTGAGAGCTGGTTCTCAAATTTTCCGACAACAATCGTAAATTCCGAGCGTGTGTAAACGCACAAAATTCCACGCATGCTCGGAATCAAGCAGAAGAGCAGCACTGGCTATTGAACTTCATTTTTCTCGGATCGTCGTACGTGTTGTATGTCACCGCGTTCTTGACGTTCGGAATTTCCGACAACATTTTGTGCGACTGTGTGAATGCAAGACAAGTTTGAGCCAACATCCGTCAGAAATATATCCAGGATGTCGTTGTCGGAATGTCCGATCGTGTGTACGAAGCATTATGGCGGCTCGCCCGGAGGAGCCAACCTGCCGCAGTACAACTGCAGCGTCCGGTCCGGAACTGGTTAAAAAAAAAAATTATAATTTTTTTTTTAAATTAAACAGTAAAGAAACCATTATGGGACACTTTGTAATAGTTAAAACACAGAACCGTTTGATCCGATTGATTATATCTCTGATCAAAGTTGTACAAAAAGGAAGGAAAGGGTTAAATACTCCAAAGGTGACGATTTAAAAGCCTGTACAGGACATCAGTTTAGATTCCACCATGAATTATGTTTCTAGAATTATTGCTCTCCTTCTGACGTTTGTGGTGACACCTAACGTGTGATGCAATCATCATTTATTTACACGTGCACGCCCTACACACGTTCATTCACATGCAGATGTCGGAGTCGGCGGGGATGGTTTTAGTTTTTATGTGATTTTTTCTTTATCACTTTTTTTTTTTTTTTCACCTAACAAGGATCTGCCAACCTTCTGTGAATCAGAGTCTTCTGATTCAGATCATTTAAAGGATAGCTAAAGGTTCGGTTTTTTAACCACTTCAATACCGGGCACTTTCCCCCCTTCCTGCCCAGGACAATTTTCAGTTTTCAGCGCTGTCACACTTTGAATGACAATTGCGCTATCATGCAACATTGTACCCCAAATTTTTTTTTTATCATTTTACTCCCACGAATAGAGCTTTCTTTCGGTGGTATTTGATCACCTCTGGGTTTTTTTTGTTTTTTTTTTGCCAAACAAACTAAAAAAGACTGAAATGTTTAAAAAGAAAAAAGTTTTTCTTTGTTTCAGTTATAAAATTTTGTTTTCTCCTTCACTGACGAGCACTGATGAGGCGGCACTGATGGGCACTGATGAGGCGGCACTGATGGGCACTGATATATAAAATTGATGGGCACTGATAGGCGCAGTTAATCAGAACCTTCACCAATAGAATGATTAAATAATCATGATAACGTTGTCATTACGTTTTAATCATTCTATTGGTGAAGGTTCTGATTAATTGTTCTGGCTAATTTTCCACCTGATATGTTTATATTTCAGATTTTTATATCAATAAAACTTTGTACCTATTCCGCATTGTGTGTGTTCCATTTGAAGCCCCTTATTAAACCTCTCTGGATTAATTTTCTCTGTATGCTTTCTATTAAGGCTTTAGGGACCCCAGTTATAATTAAGCTCAGTTGGTAATGTACTTAATATATTATTTTTATTTAAACTCTCAGCGTTGAATTTCCCCTTTCCATATCTGTTATTGCCACTGATAGGCGCCACTGATTTGCAGCACTGATGGGCACTGATATGTGGCACTGATGGGCACCGACAGGCGGCACTGATATGCAGCACTGATGGGCCCTGATATGTGGCACTGATGGGCACCGACAGGCGGCACTGATATGCAGCACTGATGGGCACTGATATGTGGCACTGATGGGCACCGACAGGCGGCACTGATATGCAGCACTGATGGGCCCTGATATGTGGCACTGATGGGCACTGACAGGCTGCACTGATTGGCACTGACAGGTGGCACTGATGGGCAGCACTGATGAGGTACTGACAGGTGTTACTGATGGGCACTGATTGGCACTGTTATGGGCACTGATTGGCACTGTGGTGGGCACTGACTGGCAGCTGATGGGCACGGATTTGCAGCTGTGGTGGGCACCTCTCACGGGGGCTGCGCTAATAATCAATGTGCTGATTATCAGCACAGACCCCCCACCACGCGCCGATCGGCTCTCCCTGTCAGCGGGAACCGAGGAAAGACTTTAACCGGCACTTCCTGGTTCACGCGATGATCAGCTTTGATTGGTCACACCTAATCACGTGGTAAGGAGCCGCTATCAGCGGTTCCTTACCATGACCGGAGATGTGGTGTGTCAGACTGACACACAGCACCTTAGATCGCCACGCTGCGCCCCCCCCCCCCCCAAGCGCACTGGCATGTTATCCTGAAAGATGTCATATGATGTCCGGTCAGGATAACAGAACCACCCCCGGCCGTCATTCGGCTATAGGCCGGGCAGGAAGTGGTTAAAAAAACAAAACAAAAACAAACATGACACAATTACCACCTCTGTAGACTTGGTTTTGCACAGAGTGGCCCCGATCCTCTTCTGGGGTCCCTCAGCGGCGCTCCTGGCTCCTGCTGTTCCCCAAGAGCCTTGTTGGAGAGCCGCTCTGTTATGGATGATATGTTTCTTTAAATGCAACTCTATGGTTCATCTCTGTTGTACTTCTTCCTGTGTGGTGTTTCCTGTTCCTACTGGGTCTTTCAGTAAACATGGCTCCTGTACAGGGGCGGACTGACCACTCGGGCACTGCCCAAGGGCCCCATGCCACTAAGGGGCCCCATCAAGGTTGCCAGCCTCAATAAAACCAGGGACAGTATGTAAAAATCTGTGTTTTTTTAAAAATCCCAAGATTATAGCTGCCCCGCCTCTCCAGTACCTTTTCAGAGTGTGTTTGTGTATTCTGTGTGTGTATTCTGTGTGTGTATATTGTGTGTCTGTGTGTGTATACTCATAGTTGCCAACATTGTAAAAAAAAAATGTGGGACACTTTTGTGGCTGTAGGCGGAGTTATACAATAATTAGGGGGCAGGGCATTCGTTTGTAGGCGTGGTTTAGGGCAAAAATACAAGTGCGGCGCACTTGTATTTTTTATGCGGCATAGTGGGCGTGGCTTAAATGGGCGTGGCTCAAGAGGGTGTGGTTAGAGTCTGAGATGAATGAGGGATGGAGAGGGAGAGGGATTAGAGGGATGAGAGGGATTAGAGGGGGAGAGGAAAATGACGGGACAGCAGCCCCAGACCCTACACAATAAAAATATGTGTATTCTAGAAAGTTTAACAATCAGCAGATAAAGATACTCCAAACGCCTGGTGTTAGCACTTCAATCATCCCGGCACCATGGTTGTTATGGTGTCAGGATGATTGAAGCGCATTATTTCTATTATTACATTGTAATATAAAATTAAATCATTCAACTCACCATAATGCAGAATCAGTGAGATCCCTGAGCGTGTCACTAGCCACGTCGCCTACCACCAGCCGTCCATCCTTGCGTCAGATGTCCCAGCAGAGTCCGTTCTTGCATCAGGTGCCCCCAGCGGAGCCCCCCTTACATCAGATGTCCCCGGGGGAGCCCCCCTCACATCAGGAGTCCCCGGCGGAGCCCCCCCTCACATCAGGAGTCCCCGGCGGAACCCCCCTCACATCAGGAGTCCCCGGCGGAGCCCCCCCTCACATCAGGAGTCCCCGGCGGAGCCCCCCCTCACATCAGGAGTCCCCGGCGGAGCCCCCCTCACACCAGGAGTCCCCGCCGGAGCCCCCCCTCACACCAGGAGTCCCCAGCGGAGCCCCCCTCACATCAGGTGTCCCCGGCGGAGCTCCCCCTCACACCAGGAGTCCCCGGCGGAGCCCCCCTCACATCAGGAGTCCCCGGCAGAGCCCCCCCTCACATCAGGTGTCCCCGGCGGAGCCCCCCTCACACCAGGAGTCCCCGGCGGAGCCCCCCCTCACATCAGGAGTCCCCGGCGGAGCCCCCCCTCACATCAGGAGTCCCCGGCGGAGCCCCCCCTCACATCAGGAGTCCCCGGCGGAGCCCCCCTCACACCAGGAGTCCCCGCCGGAGCCCCCACTCACACCAGGAGTCCCCAGCGGAGCCCCCCTCACATCAGGTGTCCCCGGCGGAGCTCCCCCTCACACCAGGAGTCCCCGGCGGAGCCCCCCTCACATCAGGAGTCCCCGGCAGAGCCCCCCCTCACATCAGGTGTCCCCGGCGGAGCCCCCCTCACACCAGGAGTCCCCGGCGGAGCCCCCCCTCACATCAGGAGTCCCCGGCAGAGCCCCCCCTCACATCAGGTGTCCCCGGCGGAGCCCCCCTCACACCAGGAGTCCCCGGCGGAGCCCCTCCTCACATCGGGAGTCCCCGGCGGAGCCCCCCCTCACACCAGGAGTCCCCGGCGGAGCCCCCCCTCACACCAGGAGTCCCCAGCGGAGCCCCCCCTCACATCAGGAGTCCCCGGCAGAGCCCCCCCTCACATCAGGTGTCCCCGGCGGAGCCCCCCTCACACCAGGAGTCCCCGGCGGAGCCCCCCCTCACATCAGGAGTCCCCGGCGGAGCCCCCCCTCACACCAGGAGTCCCCGGCAGAGCCCCCCCTCACATTAGGTGTCCCCAGTGGAGCCCCCCTTTCATCAGGTGTGTGTCCCCAAAGGAGCCCCCCTTCACATCAGGAGTCCCACAGCGGTGCGCCCCCCCCACCTCAGAGGTGTCCTGGTAGTCACGTGTCCGCAGCATGGCTAGCATCAGACAGGCTGGGGGGGGCTAGACGGAGCTCCTGCGTTGCCGCCCACCCTCTGCCTCACCCCGCCCCGCTGCCAGTCTGATATGGAAAGGGGCGGGGGGTAGGCGGGGTGAGGCGGAGCGGGTCGGCGACGCAGGAGCTCCGTCTAGCCCCCCCAACCGTCTTCCTGAACTTCATCAAAATGGCGGCCGCGGACCTCTAGCCGGAACCGGATTTCTCGGGACATTTCCCGGGACACCAGAAATTCGGGAATTGGGCCCAAGTCCAGGGAATGTCCCGGGAAATCCGGGACAGTTGGCAAGTATGTATACTGTGTGTGTGTGTGTACTGTATGTGTGGTGTATACTGTGTGGCCCCATAATCTATTGCCTGGGGGCCCCATAATCTCCTATTGCCCGGGGGCCCCATGAGTTGTCAGTCCGCCCCTGCTTCTGTACAGTAATGGCCTGTGCTGTTTCTTTACATATATCACTTCAAACATGGTGTCAGAAGATTTCTGGATCCATGCTCTTTCTACACACTTGATGCTGAGAGCCTGCTAGCCTTGATGTGAGTGTTCTTGGAACTGATTGTGCCTCCTGACAATTGCAGTCCTGTCCTGAATGCTGAGTATTTGCAGCAAGGAAAACAGCATCATGGCAGCTAACAGCATTCCACTGCCTGAGGCAATGAGGGTGAGTGGAGATGTCAGCAGTAACTGGGACAATTTCAGGGCAGAGTTTGAGGACTACTCCCTAGCCACAGGGTAAATGAGAAGCCTGCAGCAGTGCAAGCAGCCACACTGAGAAGGGTGATGGGCAGTGAATGCCTCCATGTTTACAAGCATAATCTGAACCTCACAGAGGAGCAAAAGAGTGACACCAAAACCATTCTGGATGCATTAGAAGCTTTCTTCAGACCCTTGTAGCAATAACTCATGGTGGAGCTGCTGGTTTAAAGCGGGCTGTTATCGTCACCTTCGTTACTTCAATTTTACCAGAACCGGGTCTAGGGTCTAGGGTCCCGTTAAGCTTAATACCAGACAATGTAGGCACCTTTTCTTAGTGTAGTATTAGGAATTGGAATCTTGTAGATGAATGTACTTTCCTTTTAGAGTTAAATCTTTGCCCGCCCAGATAGGTTTCTCTCACTAACCTAGCAGCCAGTACGTAGCACGAACAAAAGTCTCTGCCACAGACTTGAATGAAATAGAAACCTGTACGATCCTCTGCCACAGGATGTAATGGTTTACGATGGATAGCAAACACAGCACTAGAACCTTTAAGCTGACCCGGCAGTACTATGCGGTAGGTTAACTTAAGGATGCATCCTCCAACCGAGTCACCAGGCCCCTCTCCAGACCAGCACTCTGCATGATCCCTTCATGACGGGTCCTCCCCTGGGATCTCCTCAGTTGTCCAGCTTCTTCCCTCTAGGACAGACAGCACAGGACCATTCCTTTGCCGCTGTGGTAGGCCCCAGACAGGCTTCTGGACCCACCCACACGCTGCAGCAACGCGGTCCTTCGGAGGACCACACTCCTAACACATACCTGTCAGCCAGGAGGGCCAGCAGGTGGAACGAAAGACCCTAAAACACGGCGTCTGGCCCATAAATACCCTCTCCCAGAATGCAACTCGGAGGACCTACTCCACCGAGTTATCTCCGGGACAGAGGAGCACTTATACACTTTAACGTGTTGCCTTTCCAACACCGACCAATGGTGACAACGACACCCACAGGCACAATGTGAAACTACATGCAACACAGCCCAACTGGAACAGAGGCTAAATCTGGCTATGTATGAACAAGTAACCCACTAAATTTACCTATAAGCGGTAGATTGAAAAATCTGCCAGCGCTACACCCTCTAAAAATGTCATATATGAAAGATATATATTTGGCTGCTGTAAGCAAGAAGACTGAATCAATAGACAACTTATTGGTGATAAAATAGTTTTGGGTATCACCAGTGAAAGCACACGCCGCCACCTATTGAGGAAACATGATTTAGATCTACGAACAGCAATTGAGATATGTCGCACTGCAGAACTTACTGACAAACATATGAAAGCTATGGAGCAGGATAAACTGATTGACAATATCAATGCAGCCTCTAAACAACAGCAAAGCTTCAAAAACCACCAGCATAAGTTTCAGCACAATGGTCACCTACACAACTCACCTGGGTGAAAGCCTGCATCATGCAAGTATTGCGGTAATGTGCATGTATGAGAGAAAGAAAAGTGTCCCGCATATGGGAAAATCTGTACTGCATGTGGTGAACCAAATCACTTTGCAAGAGTGTGTCTCTCCAGTAAAATGGAAGCAAGGAGTTTACTCCTCAGAATGCATTGGTGCTGTAAACACAAAAGGCAAAAAATGGTTTATAAACCTCAGATTAAACAATACAATCCAACCCTGCCAGCTGGACTCGGGTGCAACGTGTGATGTCATGAGTATAAAGGACAAAATGAAACTGGCACCCAGGGCACCCCTTCAGCCTAGTAGCACCAAACTAAAGTTGTATTCAGGGGAACTAATGGAATCATTGGGGCTATTCCAAACAGAATGCAGCATACGTGATTGTTTACACAAACTGAACTTTGAGATTGTTGACGCCGATCAGAAACCGCTATTATCGGGTTCAACATGTGAGCGCCTTGGACTGATGCTGTTCACCATTCCTGCTGAGCTCCATAATGTTGATAATCAGCCTGCAAAATCTCTAACTAGGCCACTGACAAAACAGCAAATTCTTCATGCCTATAGTGATGTGTTTGAGGGCCTGATAGTCTTTGTTCCAGGAGAGGTTTGTTTTGAGCTTGATCCTACCATTCAACCTGTACAATGTGCCCCACGCAATGTGCCTATTGCCATTAAGCCTCAGGTTAAAGGACATCAAACTTCAGTATCAGAGCCTACAGATTGGATCAGTAACATGGTTGTTATCAGAAAGCCTGAGAAGATCAGAATATGCATTGATCCCAAGTTTCTGAATATGGCCCTGAAACGGTCACACTACGTAATGCCAACACTCGATGATATTTTGCACAAACTACCTAAAGCACGTGTCTTCACACTTGTTGATGCTAGAGATGCCTTTTTACAGTGCAAACTGGATGAAAAGAGTAGCTACATGACCACGTTCTGGACCCCTTGGGGCAGAAAGAGATGGCTCAAACTACCATTTGGAGCCTCTCTAGTACCTGAGGTATACCAGCAAAAGCAGCATGAACTATTAGGTGGTGTTCACGGAATTGAGCCAATAGCTGATGACATTCTTATAGTTGGCTGCGGTAATACAGATGAGGAGGCTGAGCAGGACCATGATGAAAAGTTAATAGTGGTACTGGATCATTGTAGGCAGGTGATGCTGAGGCTTAGTGTAAAGAAATTGCAGTTCAAGGTGGAAGAAGTCCGTTTCCATGGACATATCCTGTCTTCACAAGGCTTAAAAGCTGACCCAGATAAGATTAAAGCCATTGTGGACATGCCACAGGCTACTGATGCCAAAGCGGTACAGAGATTTATTGGCTTTGTTACATACCTAGCAAAATTCCTGCCACACTTATCTGAGGTCTGTGAGCCATTAAGGAGACTTCTGGACAAAGATGCAGTTTGGCACTGGCTTCCCAAGCATGACCAGGCAGTAGAGGATATAAAACGCTTGGTCACCTCTTCCCCAGTGTTGAAATACTATGATGTCGCAAAGCCTGTTACGATACAAAGTGACTCCAGTAAAAATGGTCTAGGTTGTTGCCTTTTGCAGAAAGGTCACCCAGTTGCATATGCGTCCAGAGCTCTTTCCACAGCTGAGCAAAATTATGCTCAAATTGAGAAGAAATGTTTAAGCATTGTATTTGCCTGCCAGCGTTTCCATCATTATCTTTATGGACGGCATTCAATTACAGCTGAAACTGATCACAAACCTCTGATAGCCATATTCAAAAAGCCCCTTTTGTGTGCATGATGCTTACATTGCAGCATTACAACCTCAATGTTGTCTACAAGCCAGGATGTGAAATGTATATCAGCGATACTCTGAGCAGAGCTACGTCAGATAATGTGGCACCTGGAGGTGCGCATGAGCATCGAACAATTTGTCTGCTGCAACAGGAACAAAATGTCTTTGCTGATATCAATCAAGCGGACTATCTTAATGTCACAGATCAGCGACTACATCAACTCATACAGCACAATGACAGTGATGCAACTTTACAAGCTTTGAAGTCTATTGTTTTATTGAAGTCAAGCTTTGAAGTCTATTGTTTTGAGTGGGTGGCCAGATGAAAAAGAGGCAGTACCTGGAATTGTAAGGGAATACTGGTCCTTTAGAGATGAGATCAGCATACAAAACGCTATCTTGTACAAAGGTCCAAGGGTCATCGTGCCGAAGTCACTGAGAGCAGAGATATTATTACGCACACACTCCAGCCATATTGGTGGTGAAGCATGCTACAGACAAGCTCGTGATACTCTTTACTGGCCCAACATGCATGGTGAAATCAAAGACTTTGTCAGTAATTGTCCCACCTGCAATGAATATGCCCATTTACAACAAAAAGAAACCATGATGTCACATGAGATACCTACATGTCCGTGGCAGATTATCAGTATGGACTTATTCAACTACGCCGGCAAAGAATACCTGCTATTAGTCGATCATTATTCAGACTTCTGGGAAATAGACCTTCTTCCCGACTTATACACTGAAACTACAATTAAGAGGTGCAAGGCTCAGTTTGCACGTCATGGCCAACCAGATACAGTGATCTCCGACAATGGCCCTCAGTTTGCAAGCCTACAATTCAGTAAATTTGCCACTGAATGGGAGTTTGAGCATGTTACTTCCTCACCATGTCATCCACAGGCTAATGGCAAAGCTGAATCAGCTGTAAAGATTGTTAAAAATGTATGCAAGAAAGTACAAAGTGATGGTAACGACCCATGGAAGGTAATTTTACATTGGAGAAACACTCCGACTGAAGGCATGGATAGTAGTCCGGCACAAAGACTGATGTCAAGGAAATTAAAGACCTCCTTATCAGTAGCAAATAGGCTGCTTGAACCCTCTGTCATAAAAGGTGTTACAGAAAAGTTAAGGATTAAGAGACAAGTATCAAAGGCACGATATGACACATCGGCCAGAGATTTGCCAGAATTGAATATTGGGGAACGAATTCGTATGAAGCCATTACCTGGGGATCGAACAGGCTGTCGGAAAATAGGTACTTGTCTGCAAAAGGTTGCACCACACTTCTATCTTGTGGACGTTGAAGAATCTCTCAATCGCCGCAATCGAGTGGATTTGAGAGTGGCAGAGCAGCCTGAATCTCAGTATCCCGTTGATAGATCGGACTCACCCAGTATCACAAGGACATACTCACCCATTGACAATGAGGCATGTACAGAGGCAATGCCTCATACCAACAGCAATGACAGTTCTGGGCAAGCAAGTATATCCGACAGCTGTCAAGCGCAGAGCATGCCAGTAAGTGATGAGAGGAGCCCAGAAACTTCAGAGAGGTATAAAGGAATCCTTGCACAAAGGCCAGTCTTCACCCGTAGTGGTAGATGTTCAAAACCACCTACGAGACTTAACCTATAGAATGTGTTATTGCTGTGTTTCTTTTGAATTTCACAATGTTCATTTATTAACACTAAAAGGGGGAGATGTTATGGGGGGGGGGCTGCAGCATTACAGAAGGTTTTTCACCTTAATGCATAGAATGTATTAAGGTGAAAATCCTCGAGGGTTTACAACCCCTTTAACAAGGGTGATTCAGATCCAGAGCTTCAGTTCACTTGCTTGTCAGCAGACTCAAGTGGACCGAAGAATTGATTCCTGAATTGGTTCATTTCAATGAGTAGTTTGAAGTGAACCGATTCATATAAAAGAGCTGAAATTCCCATCACTGGTTTCTAAGATATGTCATTGCCCCAGACCAAGTATATACAGTACACTCTGAATCCAGAGTAACCTATTTCTATTTGTTTTGTATCTTTTCTTGTCTTTTTCATGTCTACTTCCGTCCTAACCTCGCCGCGGCGTGGTGCGCCATCGCGGCATCCCTGGACAGGTAAGTGTCCTTATATTAAAAGTCAGCAGCTACATTATTTGTAGCTGCTGACTTTTATATATATATATATATATATATATATATATATATATATATATATAAAAATATATATATAAAAATATATATATATATATATATATATATATATATATATATATATATATATATATATTTGTTTTTTTCTTTAGAGCCTTGAACTCTGCTTTGAGTCCTGGTTCACACTATAGCGATGCGGGAACCAGCGCTTTTCCTGCATCGCATCTCTCCCGCAGGCAGTTCATACTGCCCTCTGCGAATCGCTGCGTCTTTCAATACAATGTTGACCCCCAGATCGGTTCACAGATCGCAGTGTGAACTGTGGATTCGTACAGGATTCCGAACCCCAGGTTGTGAACACCCATGCGATCTGATTCCTGTGCAGGAAAAAAAAGTCTCTGCACCTTTTTTGTGTGAATCCAGTGCGAGATCAAGCCATACAAACTGTATGGCTAAACTCGCATTGCACAGACATCGCATGTGATCTGCACAGCAGCGCGAGTGCGAATCACATGTGATGTCTGTGTTGGCATATGTGTGATGAACCAAGGCTTAAAGTCTGTGCTTTTGGTGCTGCCTCTTCCTGCACTGCTGCCTTAGCTCTGACCCACAGCATGGTCCTGCTCCCTGCCTTCATGTAACAATTTACCATCCTGTGTCTCCTTCTCCAGCAGGAAAGGGTTTAACTAATTTGCACTTGTGACTTTAGATTATATGAGGATTACTGCAGATTAGAGAAGGAAAGCGAGCCGGGGTTGTATTTTTGACACACAATTCAATCCTGCTGTAGCTGCCGCGCACTTACTTACACTTCGTAATGCACAGAATGGAAGCATGCAATGGGGGTGACGTGGAATCAGAGTGTACTGTATACAGAGAATACAGAGAACTGAATCTAAAGAGAGTAATTTTATAATTCTCAATCAGCTGTGGCACTCACGGGGCACTAATGTGGAAAGTGGCAGGGTCTGCATCCCTTTACACATGATTTCCCTTTGGGACTATCTCACTAAAAATTATATTTGTGTTGCAGTGGATGCCCAAAATCTAAATTGTATCTTAGTGCAGACTTCTGGGAAAATCAGTGACCCAATCACGCAAACAGGGGATGACATTTCTGGGTGGGGTGGGGGTCAGTACACCATTTGTGCACAGACCACCTCCAGTTAGCCATATAGAAAGGCCTGAAAAAAAAATTGGCAAAGGGCAGGCATGACTGGGCTAGCAGGGTAGTTTGGCAGTTGGAGGGTTAATTTAATATTGGGTAAAATGTAAGGTAGGGACTGGCAAGGCAGGTAGGGAGGTAGGGTCGTTAAGTCAGTAGTCAGTGGGGCACTTGGAAGAAACGGACGAAGAAGAAGCTTCCCACCATCCTGCCCCTGTGGATGTTGGACTTGTTGGGGGATTGTGGTGGTATGGTGGTTGGGGTCCTCGGAGGAGTCCAGAATTTTCCGTGTAATATCAGAGTAAGGACCCGTCTATGGTATGGCGTCCTATGGTTAATCCCAGTTAATGGTGATTTAACAGGAATTTGTGGAATGGAGGTGTTAGCGGGAAATTTGGTATTGTCCTCGAGCCGGTGTTTTGCGGCTGAGAACCCTTAAGTGGTTCCGCTGATACAATTTTGTGTTGGTTCGGTGGTGCCTCTAATGCCCCGTACACACGGTCGGACATTGATCGGACATTCCGACAACAAAATCCTAGGATTTTTTCCGACGGATGTTGGCTCAAACTTGTCTTGCATACACACGGTCACACAAAGTTGTCGGGAAATCCGATCATTCTGAACGCGGTGACGTAAAACACGTACGTCGGGACTATAAACGGGGCAGTAGCCAATAGCTTTCATCTCTTTATTTATTCTGAGCATGCGTGGCACTTTGTGCGTCGGATTTGTGTACACACGATCGGAAATTCCGACAACGGATTTTGTTGTCGGAAAATTTTATAGCCTGCTCTCAAACTTTGTGTTTCGGAAAATCCGATGGAAAATGTGTGATGGAGCCTACACACGGTCGGAATTTCCGACAACAAGGTCCTATCACACATTTTCCGTTTAAAAATCCGACCGTGTGTACGGGGCATTAGGATCGGCAACCTGGGGGTCATTATGGTTATTGTTCTATATTTCTGTTCTAAGGAATATTTATATGTTGTCATGGTTAATAAATGGCCACTACAGCCAATTGTACTCCAAAAAGTGTGTTGGTCGTATCTTTTTAATTATAAGTTGAGTTCAGAGTGCTATAGCAGTCTTCAGGCGTACATCTGGCACTACCTCTGGTATGCCTTAGTCATGCATTTTACAGGAATTTACAGCTCTGCAGAGCGATTCCTCAGAAGTACGTGGCTCCACCTCCGCGCGGCATCATTGCATGCTCTCCAGCTCGGGGCACAGAGTTGGGAGGAGCGAGAGAGAGGAGGACGATATGCCCATCAATTGCCGCCACTGTTCCATCAAACACAGCCACTGTGCCCATCAATTGCTACCACTGTGCCATCAAATGCAGCCACACTGCCCATCAATTTCCGCCACTGAGCCGTCAAACGCAGCCACTGTGCCCATCAATTGAAAGAGCAAGGGGTGTGGTTTACAGATGACAGGGCGTGTCTTAAATAGGAAGGGGTGTGGGCCTTGACAGGAAGGGTTGGTCGTATTTAAATTAGGGGGTGCATGAGTCAGGCCTAGGGCAGCACAAAACTTAAATACACCCCTGGTTAGGACTACAGAAAACCTCCCCCCTCCTAATTTCCATAATGTAGGTTACTCTGTAGTCTACAGAGAGAACTGAAAACAATGAATAATGAACCTTGCAAAAGACATATAGAAGCAACCCAAATTGGAAGTTCCACTAGCAGCAGGAAGAGTGTGTTGAGACCAGAATCGTACAGCCTCACATGGCTTTGGCTGTCCTAGTTGGGAAATTGATAGACCCACCAGCAACCGAACAGAAAGCTCCATGGGAGTTTGCTATTGGGAAACTGACAGTAGGGATTGCTCATCTCCAGACAGAGGTACCGCATTGAAGCAAAGACAGGAATACCCCTCTGACGGGCAAGAGGAGCATGCTCCCTCCTGGAAAAAGCAAACAATGCCTCTGAGGCAGCCAAGGTGGGCAATGTCACTATACCCCAGCTGGGGAGTTGCATCATGAAAGCCACTAAACTAGAATGCCCCGTGGGGCAGTAAAGTGGAACAACTACCCATCCAAAAGCTGAAGATGTGAATGAAGAAGCTGAAGAGATATTAAAAAAGATAAATTTCTGACTTAATTAGAGGAAGGCCTAAAGCCTAGTACGCACGATCAGAAAATCGGACGAAAAATAGCAATTTAGAAGCGATAATCTGATCGTTAGTACACAGCTTTCGAGAGCTGCTCACGACAGTTCATCCAAAATTATCCAAACGGACAAGCACAAAAATTTTTCTCGTACGATAATAGATTGTTCAATTTTCGTTTAATCAATACAGCATTTATCCGAACAAAGTCAGAAGAGCAAGACCACGCATGCTCAGAAACGAAAGAATACATTACAATACATTACAACACATTATATCACTTCCGAAGGAGTATTCTGTCGTACGAGAATTTTCATAAGTTGAGTAACCTCCTCAATTTTTATATGAGACCAGCATGCAAAAAAAAAAACGGACGATCCTCAGCCATACATTACAATCACAAAGCATCCACCTGTATTAATCATTGGGAACTATCGCAAAAAATCCACCATAGATGGTATCTTACTCCTGTACAAATGTATACATTCGCAAATCTTGACGACGACAGTTGTTGGAAAGGATGCTCCTCTAAGGGTTCGCTAATACACATTCTCTGGGATTGTCCACACATTCACACATTTTGGAGAAAAGTATTCTCTTTGATCTCAGATATCACTGGGATATCTCTTCCCTAGCTATTCTCAGTATAGGACTAGAATCCTTCCCGTACGAATTCAGAACCATAACGATGCATATTCTATTTCTATTCTATTTCTATGCTAGGTTACTCATAATGCGCGAATGGAGAAGCTCTTTAATTCCAAATGTTTCTGATGTTAAACACCAAATAAACTTGATCAAAGATTATGAATATACTTCTTGCTAAACACAACACTCTTGCTAAATTTACCAACGTCTGGAAGTTTTGGTTGAAATCCTAAGTGTGAGTAAGTAATGTACTTCCTTCCTTGGTTTCTTCTCTGAGTTCTGCCTTGCTTGGACTAACAGACTGTACCCCAGAGTTTACTTCTAGATGTATAAATGTACACATGTTATGTGTTCTACAACAATATGTTTCCTTCCTATATGTAAAAATTTAATAAAAATGATTTTGGAAAAAAAAAAAAAAAACGGACGATCATTAGTCCAATATTCTCATCGTGTGTACGAGGCTGTGTGAAGGATGTGAACCTCATCCATGTGGAAGAGTAAAACTGGTCAGGGGCAAAGAGAAAGGATCCGGTGGTTGCCTCCCTCAATATTTATAGTTATGGTGGTGGCTCACTCTTAGAAAAAGACAGAGGATACTACCAGAAAAAAGCAAACTGTTAAAAGTGTTTCCATCTCCTCCTGAGAGATGGAATACTGTACTGCAGAATAATGTTCCCTCATGACTTGTTAGTGACCAGACAGGTCATACTGTCGAGGGGTTTTCCACAAAACATTCACCTGGTTTAGGAGACAAATGAGTCTTTTCCAACTGGTTGAACAAGTTTGCTGTCGCTTTGCTGTCTGTTCGGTGCCAAAAAGTGCAGAGTCCTGAATTCCACCTCTGACTTGACTTTTGTCTGTCCAACTAGAAAAACTGACCATCAATTTTCTTACACACAACCTGTCAAAAGACGGATACAATCGGGTTCTAGTCATGGTGAATCACTTTACCAATTTTCCGATGGTAGTACCATCTCATAATCAGACCAAGACCAGTGCCCAGATGGTATGTGCCTTCTTTTTTGCTGTCCACAGAAGATACATTCAGACCCAGGATCCTTTTTTGAAAGAAATTGCACACTACCCTGTACCACCCACAAGACAATGGGGCATGTGAGAGGCTCAATCACACAACTGCCGATTTACCTTGTGGGAAATTAAGGAAAAAGACAAATCACTTAACTGAACTGGTGTGGAAATACAACCATATGTTACATTCTTCGATAGGCTCCTCACCCTATTATATTATGCTTGGCCATACTCTCAGGAGACCCACAGACCTATGGGTCAGAGTGCCTACAGAAGAACTTTAACACAGTCTTACTTCCTGCATTCAGGAATTGAACCAACGCCTGCCCAACAGTTTGTTAAAGACCGATCATGGGAGAGCTGAAAGCATTAGACTTTGTCCTTCCACCTGGGAGGCAAAGGACTAGTCCAATGTCAAGGTGCACACCAGCAAGGAAAATTGCAAACACATAGGAAAGAAGTCCCCAGAGTTGCCCTACAACAGCCTTTTCCAGATGTGTCTACGATATCCATTGAGGAAGAAACCCCAAAAAAATGAAATGACTACAATGTAAGCTCCCCAACCCCAATGAGACTCATAGAGAGGCCCAAAAGGGGGTGTTTAAGGAACCTGCAGAAATTCATGAGCCACAAATGTCTCTGCCACCGGAGGATTGATGGTGGCTTCCTCCTGTTCTTTCACCATTATCTCCAAGACCCCTGGGGAAGCCATTGATCTTGACAATATTACACAGTCAATTGCTCACCAACTCCATGCTCCCGCTGTACAGTTGTCTGAAACACCAGAGACTATGCGATGCAGCCACGTTCTCCTTTTTGGGTCATTGCTGTAAAGAGTCAATTGTTATGCAGCTTTCATATGTTGCTTCAGATTTAAAGTGGTTATAAAGCCTAAACATTTTTATCTTACCGCACCGCAGCGATGGAAGTAAGTTCACCTCTCCCCCCTTCCTCTCGGAAATCATCTGGGACATGTCACAGGCCCCAGATGATTGCCCGGCCAGTCACAGTGCGCCGCGCGGCTCCCACAGTGACAATGCCGGAGCCGTAGAGCGGAGGCAGAGACGAGCTGGGCTTCGTTTCCCCGCATCGCTGGACCCTGGGCAGGTAAGTGTCCAATTATTAAAAGTCAGCAGCTGCAGAATTTGTAGCCTGACGTTTATTTTATTTTTTTAAGCAGAACTCCGCTTTAAAGAGGTGTTCCACCTGGGGAAAATATTTTTTAAAGTCAGCAGCTACAAATACTGTAGCTGCTGACTTTTAATATATGGACACCTGTCCAGGAAGCCCGCAATGTCAGCATCACCGTCGATTTTCGGATCGGCTGTCCGGTGCCGCTCATCGTAGTAAGGGAACCCGGCAGTAAAGCCTTTCGGCTCCACAGCCGGCTCCCTACTGCGCATGCACGAAGCGTGCTGCGCTTTCTACCTGGCCTGGTGGCGGAGGAAGGAGGAGGGAGCCAAACTTCAGAGGGACGGTGCCGCAGCATAGTCTCCTGGAAGTGGGGAAGGGTACCTGTCAAAAACAGAAACCCATTCCCCTCTCCCCCCTGAAAGGTGCCAAAGGTGGCACCGGAGGGGGGGGGGGGGAGCAGATAAACGGAGGTTTCACTTTTGGGTGGAACTTCACTTTAATGCATAGAATGCATCAAGGTAAAAAACCTTAACGCTTTAGACCCACTTTAAGGTAAAAATTGTTTAGGCATCAGTATCGCCAGGGCCGGTACTACCACTAGGCAAACTAGACAGCCGCCTAGGGCGCCTGGCCGCTGGTGTTCCTACTCTACTCTCTCTGCAGCAACTAACTCTCAGCAGGCAGACACTCCATCTGTAAATGGTGTCAGAGGCACAGCGGCAGCAGAGGACTGTGTCCCGACTCCCAACGGAATGGAAAACCCCTGCGCTCTTCTTATCAGTGACCTGTCTGTCTCACCACGGTCACCAGTCTGTGAGTGATTGTTGGCTTGTTGTCCGTCCTACAACCAGCTCTGCTTCTCTGCCCAGTGCCCATATGTGATTCTCAATCCTGTGATCCCTGGTCCCACCCCCCCGTCATAGAGGCCACTCTCTCTCCTGGCCTGACCCTGAACAATGGCAGCGCCAGCATCACTCACGTGCTTGCAGTGGCATCTGGAGCCTGCCTGGAGGAGGCACAGAGGCTATTGATATTGTTTTGGCAGGGTTGCGTCGTCAGATGCACAGCAGTCTGCAGAGCCCCGAACCTGGTGAGTAAACTGTCACTGAGATTGTATATCGTATGTATATAGTGTAAGACTGATCTGTCCATCACACTGATGTGTGTGTGTGTGTGTACCGGGCCTGGATGTAAGGCCCCCCCCCCCTCCCTGGTAGGCTGCATTTAATGGGCACTGGTAGGCTGCATTTGATGGGCACTGGTGAGGCTGCATTTGATGGGCACTGGTAGGCTGCATTTCATGGGCAAGGAGAGAGAGAAGAGCAGCGCCAATCTGAGTGCAGCAATGTAACAGACAAGTTTATTTTAAAAAGTTTTACATTCACTAAACAGTGGCGATTTCAGTCACATCAGTAAAAATCAGCCAAATGGTAGCAGAGATCCAGGGCGCAGCATGTAGGCGTGATGTCATCATACCGGCGGCCCCCAATGGTTTCTGGTGTCCCGGGCTGGATGAAGGAGGCACAGCACAAACGTGTTCACAGACCCAGTATCCTGACACAGAGACTTCCTGTTGACAGCTTCCTCCTGCGCCTCCAGTGGTGTATAGGGATCCCTATCCTCCCTCCTGCAGTTACCACGCAGGCTATACGGACTTTGCATTGACTATCCTCTCTCTCCTCCCCACCCCCCACCCTTTATCTAAATAAAATTGTCATATGGTGACACACATGCCATATCTCCCAGCTGGTGTGTCCCTGTATAAGCCTTAAAGTACTTGGCGTTGCAATTACCATTTTTTTCATTTGTCTTGCATTTGATGGGTACTGGTGAGGCTACATTTGATGGGTACTGGTGAGGCTGCATTGATGGGCACTTAAGAGGCTGCATTGATGGGCACTGATAAGCTGCATTTGATTGGCTCTTGTGAGACTGCATTCTTGGGCACTGGTGAGGCTGAGCTGATGGGCACTGATCAGGCTGCATTTGATGGGCACAGGTAAGTCTGCACTAATGAGCATTGGTGAGGCTGCATTGGTGAGCACTGGTGAGGCTCCAATGATGGGCACTAGTGAGGCTGCATTTATGGGATCTGGTGAGGCTGCATTTGATGGCACAGGTGAGGCTGCATTGGTGAGCACTGGTGAGGCTCCACTGATGGGCACTAGTGAGGCTGCATTTATGGGCTCTGGTGAGGCTGCATTCGATGGCACATTCGATAGGCTGTATTTGATGGGCACTGTGTGGCTGCAGTCATTAACCATTTCAGCCCCCGACCATTTGGCTGGCAAAAGACCAGACTTTTTGCGATTTGGCACTGCGTTGCCTTGACTCACAATTGCGCGGTTGTGCGACGTTGCTCCCAAACAAAATTGACGTCCTTTTTTCCCCACAAATAGAGCTTTCTTTTGGTGGTATTTGATTACCTCTGCGGTTTTTATTTTTCTGCGCTGTAAACAAAAAATTAGCGAGAATTTTGAAAAAAACACATTATTTTTTACTTTTTGCTATAATAAATATCCCCAAAAAATATATAAAAAAACATTTTTTTTTCCTCAGTTTAGGCCGATACGTATTCTTCTACATATTTTTGGTAAAAAAAAATCGCAATAAGCGTTTATTGATTGGTTTGCGCAAAAGTTATAGCGTCTACAATATAGGGGATAGTTTTATGGCATTTTTATTATTTTTTTTTTTACTAGTAATGGCGGCGATCAGCGATTTTTATTGTGACTGCGACATTTTGGCCAACAGATCGAATACTTTTGGCGCTATTTTGGGACCATTCACATTTATACAGCGATCAGTGCGATTAAAAATGCATTGATTACTGTGTAAATGTGACTGGCAGTGAGGGGGTTAACCACTAGGGGGCACTGTAGGGGTTAAGTATGTCCTAGGGAGTGATTCTAACTGTGGGGGGGCTGGGCTATGTGTGACACGACACTGATCACCGCTCCCGATTACAGGGAGCTGTGATCAGTGTCCTGTCTCTAGGCAGAACGGGGAAATGCTTGTTTACATCAACATTTCCCCGTTCTTCCTCTCCGTGAGACGATCACGGGTATCCCCTCGGACATAAAGTCCGCAGGACCCGCGATCACACTCACGGAGCTCGCGGCGGGCGCCCGCAAGCCGCTTCTTAAAGGGCAACGTACAGGTATGTTAATATGTCTGTACGTGCCCTTCTGCCCATGTATATCGGCGTGAGCCGGTCGGCAAGCGGTTAAAAAGGTGGTGTATACTTGGGCATGGCAAAGGGGGTGGAGTCAGGGGTGGAGACAAGGGGGGGCCAAATGAGGTTTCCCCTCATCCCTCCTTTTAGTTACCTGAGCCCTCATTTGATCCAGGGCTGTGCCGATCTGCAGATCTTCTCTCGTCTCACTTCCTGGTCCCACTGGCTTTGCTGAGCCAATGGCTCCCGCTGCTGTCAATCAAAGCCAGTGACGAGGGAACTGGGGACGGGGCCAAGGCTCACCGTCTGAATCTATAGATGTAAATAGCTTTAGCTCCCAACTGTCCCTGATTTCGAGGGACTGTCCCTGATTTGGAGCAATGTCCCTCTGTCCCTCATTCCCCCTCATTTGTCCCTCATTTTGGTCTGATCTATATAGATGTATATAAAATGCACTTTTTATCTTTCAAAAAGTGTTTTCCAGCGTTAAACCTTTCATCTGATTTCTAAATTTCTGCATTTGTAAATTCCAAAAGCCAATATAAAGGAATAGTAGTGGTAAAAAAAGCACTTGTGGGTTTAACCAATCTTGTTTTTTTTGTACAATTCTCCTTTAAGGGGGCGTGGCAAGGGGTGTGTCCTATGCCTGCATACTTTTGCTGATAGGTGTATCTCATTCTAATCTCAAAAAGTTAGGAGGTATGAAATAGCAGAACTTGGGAGTGAGCCCACATGAGTGCCCCCATAGAAAGCCAGAGAGGAGGAGCAAGGAGCGCCAGCGGGGGGACCCGAGAAGAGGAGGTTCGGGGCTGCTCTGTGCAATTCACTTGCACCGAGCGGGTAAGTATAAACCTATTTGTTATTTTTTTTTTTTTTTTTAATGCATTTACACTCACTTTAATTATTCAGCAGCATATGCATATTTTTTGTTTTTTGCAATTATGTCAATGTTTGCATTATTGATTCTATTTTGCACCTGTTTAGTAAACTACAAGTTATAGTTACTATTTGTCTGATCATTCACCTGATTACCTATTTAACTTCTATTACTGCTTATCCTACATGTTCTGAATCTAGTTGAACTTTGTTGCGCTTGCGGGAATGCTGTCTGTACATATGTATCTGGGGAATAGTGTATCCAGTGTATCAGGAAGGGCTGTCTATATATGTATTTCCATAGGCGCACTAACCTTTCCGCTAGGATATGCTTCAGTTTCTTGAAGGTAAGATTGTAGTAAAACGCAGGAAAGCAGAGTATGCTGGGGTATGGCAATAGCTCTCTCTTTTTTCTTTTTTTTTTCTTTTTTTATACAATGATTATCAAAAAACAAATATATATATATATATATATATATATATATATATATATATATATATACAGTATATATTTATATATATATATATATATATATATATATATATATATATATATATATATATATATATATATATATATATATATATATATTATTTTTTTTTTTTGTATTTATTTATTTTTTTTAATGTATTTATTTCAGAAATATAAACAGCATCATGTATGGAAACAATGAAAACAGGAACATGCAGTGTGAGCAGTTTGCAGATAAAGTATTATAAAAGTATTAAACACTTTTATTTTTTTTATTATATTATTTTTATGGGTACATAACATGAAGAATGGAAAAATAAACGAGAAGTACTGTGCGAGCCAAATCAACAACAAAGCAACAAAATGTTTGTGCCAAGAATTAAATGAATCAAAGATTTTTGTTGTGGAGTAGTACAGACATTTATTCTGTTAGCTGACTAATACAAGGAAGGAAAGACTGAATACAGTACACTGCCCACACAATTTGAAGTAAATCTAAAACCCAAACATTTTTGTTTCAATTTGGAAAGAGTAGGGGGTTGGTTAAAAACCCTTGTCGGGAAGTTTTTTTCTATCAGGGAGATTTCCCATCAGTATTATTATTATTATTATAATACAGGATTTATATAGCGCCAACAATTTACGTAGCGCTTTACAATATAAAAGGGAGACAATACAGTTATAATACAATAAAATACAAGAGGATTAAGAGGGTCCTGCTCAGAAGAGCTTACAATCTAATAGGGTGGGGCAGGTGGTACAAAAGGTTGTAACTGTGGGGAATGAGCTGGTGGAAGTGGTAGGAGATTAGTTGGAGACGTGATAGGCTTTCCTGAAGAGATGAGTTTTCAGGGATCGCCTGAAGGTAGCAAGAGTAGGGGATAGCCGGATAGATGGAGGTAGCGGGTTCCAGAGGATGGGAGAGGCTCTGGAGAAATCCTGGAGACGAGTATGGGAGGAGGAGATGAGAGAGCTTGAAAGCAGGAGCAGTATCCAAGAGACACAACAGGAAGTGAGAGGAAATCTGTCCAAAGTGATGGAAATTCCCCCATAACCTGGCCATACACATATAGCCCTCTTTTGGGTAGGGGGATTATGAGAATGGACCCTCTGCAAAAAGGATATTGCGATAAACCTGTAGTTAAATAAGAGAACCAGAATCTGCAGTAGAATAGGTTTCTTTATGGAAAATTGTTACCAAACTTAGCGTAATTTTCCTTTCCTGGGAGCTCATCGTGTCAGCTTACGAATGGGTCAGCTCCACCCCTCTGACCCCACAGGACAACCCCCTGCCTAAATAAAAGGAGGGATTCCCCATACCCCAGTGTTCCTAATGCCACCTTGCGACAGAACACCAGGGAGGGAAACCCTAGGATGACATGATGAGCTCCCAGTAAAGGAAAATTACGGTAAGTTTGGTAACAATTTTCCATATTCCTGGGGCTAATCATGTCAGCCTACAAATGGGATATAGCTAGCATGAAAAGAAAGGGTGGGAGCAAGAAAAATAAAGACAAACAAGACACTACGCAGATCGAATGCAATAGAATTGTATTAATATCACATGGAAAGCACAGAAGCAAGCACCAAAGTGCCCAAACTCCAGGAAGGGCCATCCATCACGTCCAAACGGTAATAGCAGATGAGAGTGTTTGGGGTCTTTCAGCTGGCAACCTTACACAGCACTTCCATTGGAATCCTGGCGTGACTTTCCCACGAAGCTGATGTTGTCCTTGTGGAATGCGCATGGACCCCCTCTGGAGGGGAAAGACACGAAGCTACCTATGCCTGTCTGATGGTTTGGACTATCCAAGAGGAAAGGATTCTAGGTGGAGCCATTTGACCCATTTTAGGACCTACTGGCAGGATGAACAAGTTATCCACCAGCCTGAACTCCATTTTCTGCAGATACGTGGAAAATTACCTAAATTGTGTCCACCCTTGACCAATCTTCCTGTCCTGAAACTGCAGACAATGAAGGCAACACACTTCCCAATTTATATGAAAAGGCCAAGCAACCTTCGGAAGAAAAGATGGAACTGAATGAAGAACCACTCAGTCCTGAAACAGCTCATGATATGAAGGCCTGGCTGAGAAATCTTAGATTTTTCCCCTAGACCTGACTGGCTGTTGATATAGCTATAGGGTTGCTCACATAAAATAAGCCACCAAAGGATCTTCTGCACAACGAACAGTTAGAGCTAAAACAATTGACAGCTGGACCGTACTGTAGCTAAGCCCTTTGTCTAGGGCCGATTGCAAGAATTCCAAGACAGTAATATAAGAGGGGGACTCCACTTTTCCACAGCTTTTTTACACTCTATAGTACTTAACGTGCAAGCATATCTTTCAAGATTCGAGCAGCGTCCTCTGAACCTCTTCTGCTATGCCCATCTGGGCTAGCATGCCTCTTACAAATAACCAGGCCGTCCAATTGAGCCGTGTTGGAGTGAAGCATACTACCCTAGAACCAAAGATCTTTGGACCTCGGAAGTTCCACCGGCAGAGCTATCAACAACTGCCTCAAAAAAGGAAACCTTGAACAGTTCGTATTCAGGATTAGAGAAGTTTTAGGAAAAATGTATACAGGCCAGAAAATCCAGCGCTGGGACAGAGCAACCTGACCACTGGCTCTTGGATGGAAGAACCAGGAGAAGAACACCAGCAGTTGAACATTGAGAGGAGATGCCATTAAATCCACTACCGGGGTGCCCCACTGAGCAAACAGTTGTAGGAGACTATTCTGATTCAACATTCATTCATTTAGATCCAGAAAGCGTGTGCTTGCAAAGTGTCTGCTCTCATATTCTCTACCCCGGGAAGGTAAGAGACTGACAGGGATCACAGATTGTACTCTGCCCACCGAAAGACGTGTCTGCTGAAGGCTGCTTATTCCTCCCTGATTCGACACATATGCTACTTCTGTCCAGTTGTCTGAATCCTCACGACGGCCCTGAAGCAGTGGCACAAAGGTTAGTAATGCCTCCTGTGCTGCCATCAACTCTAGAACGAGGAATCGCTCCCTTCCATCCTCCTTGAGAAACCTGGTCCTGACAGTGAGCTCCCCAACCTCTTATGCCGTGTACAGATGACCGGACTTTCCGGCAGAAAAGGTCAGACGGAACAAATCCAGACATTCGATCGTGTGTGGGCTTCATCAGACCTTTTCTGTCGTAAAATCTGACGGACCTTAGAAATAGAACATGTTTCAAATCTTTCCAACGGACTCGATTCCTATTGAAAAAAATGTTCGTCTGTATGCTAGTCCGACGGACCGAAAACGACGCAAGGGCAGCTATTGGCTACTGGCTATTGAACCTCCTTTTCTAGTCCGGTCGTACGTCATCACATTTGAAACGATTTGGTGGGATCATGTGTAGGCCAGTCCGTTTCGTCGGAACTCCGTCGAGAAGTCCTTCGGAGTTCAGTCCGATGAGAAGTCCGCCCATGTGTACACGGCATTAGGCTCATGTTGGATGTAAGTATGGTCACTTCTGTGACTAAAACCGGGCCATACACATGTAGCCCTCTTTTGGGTAGGGGGATTATGGTAAATGACCCTTTGAAAAAAGGATATTGTGCTGAATCTGTAGGTTTGATAATAAAGTTGGCAGTGCCTCCACCCAGAACAGGGCCTTTGTGAACAGAGGGGATTTCCTTCCTGGGAAATTAACCAGTAATCTAAATAAAATAATTGGAAGAAGAAGAACTACTGCAACCAGCATATAACATTAACCCTAAGCATATCGATACATACCAGTAAAGAAATCATTCAAGCATTATATAAGAAGGGATTAGCCACTTGACCTCTGGAAGATTTACCTCTCTGCATGACCAGGCCATTTTTTGCGATACAGCACTGAATTACTTTAACTGACAATTGCGCGGTCATGCAACGCTGTACACAATTAAAATGTCCTTTTTTCCCCACAAATAGAGATTTTTTTTTTGGGTGGTATTTGATCACCTCTGCTTTTTTAATTTTTTGTGTGTCTATGGGAATGTTTGACCATTTTTCCAAAAGCGCATTTGTGAGGTCAGGTACTGATGTTGAACGAGAAGGCCTGGCTCACATTCTCTGCTGGAATTCATCCCAAAGGTGTTCTGTCGGGTTGAGGTCAGGACTCTGTGCAGGCCAGTCAAGTTCCAAACTCACTCATCCATGTCTTTATGGACCTTGCTTTTTGCACTGGTGCACAGTCATGTTGGAACAGGTAGGGGCCAAGCATGATATTATCCAAAATGTCTTGGTATGCTGACGCCTTAAGAGTTCCCTTCACTGGAATTATGGGGCCAAACCCAACCCTTGAAAAACAACCTCACACCATAATCCCCCCCCCACCAAATGATTTGGGCCAGTGCACAAAGCAAGGTCTATAAAGACATGAATGAGTGAGTTTGGGGTGGAAGAACTTGACTGGCATGCACAGATTCCTGACCTCAACCCAATAGAACACCTTTGGGATTAATTAGAGTGGAGACTGAGAGCCAGGCTTCTTGTCCAACATCAGTGCCTGACCCCACAAAAGCGCTTCTGGAAGAATGGTCAAACATTCCCATAGACACTGTTATAGCTGCAAAGGGTGGGCCAACTCAACATTGAACCCTATGGACTAAGACTGGGATGCCATTAAAGTTCATGTGCGTGTAAAGGCAGGTGTCCCAATACTTTTGAAAATATAGTGTATTTAAAGGGGTTGTAAAGGTAATTTTTTTTTTTTTTTTAAATAACAAACATGTTATACTTACCTTCACTGTGCAACTCGTTCTGCACAGAGTGGACCCGAACCTGCACTTCTGGGGTCCCTCGGCGGCTGTTTCAGCTCCTCCCCGCAAGAACTAACCACCTTAATGCGAGCTCCCTCGCATGGTGGTTAGTTCTTGCGGGTGCGCTCCCGTGATACAGCCGGCGGCTATAGCCGCTCACTGTATCACTCGGCCCCACCCCCCCGGCGCGCCGCGTCATTGGATGTGATTGACAGCAGCGCGAGCCAATGGCTGCGCTGCTTTCAATCCATCCACTGTAGCCAATCAGCGGCCAGACTGAGCGGCGAAATGGATGTCGGGAGCGAGCGGCTGACTTTGGAGGTGTCAGGTAAGTAAAACGGGGTATATGCAAAAAATGTGTAGCGCTGAAAACAACAAACTATCTTAAAAACAGTAAGTTAAAAAGGCCTAAACATAAATAGTAATAAACACAAATAAATGTATCACATATAAAGTAGTTCAAATGGGCAGACAGTGAGTTAAAACGAAATGGGTCACTCCCAAAAAGTGAGGTGAGGAGCGCCTTCACCAAAGTACAGCAGAAAAGTATTGGAAGGTGTTAATCTGCAGTCACTTAAAAAATCTCATTACTATATTGAATTCTCATATCACACCACTGTGTCTTTTCAAAACATGCAGTGCCCTTGGATGTTACAGATGGAAGCTTACCGGAGGGTTTGAACCCAAGACAGCGTATGCTGTGAGGGTCAAACCGGCTTTTATTGCACCCTGGCAATGGTGGGAAGATCTTGGCAGTCTGATGGTATTGAAAGAAGCTGATCTAAAAGCATATCTTCTCCACCCGTATTAATGGATCTCTCCACAAAAGGTTCATAAGGGTAAAAAAGGGACTTTCTCGTCCATACGGGTCTCCCAAACCTGACACTGCAGCGCTCTCCTCTGTAAGTTCCGCCTTTCCAAAAAGGCACACGCCCTTCAGACAAAAGTCTGGCGCTTTGTCTGCCGAAAATCCAATCAGGTATGGAGGCTTAACCGTGGGGGGATGGGACTAACTAGAGGAGTAAAACGGGGGGCTGGGGGCGGCGGTATTGTCGGAAGTTTTTCACCTTAATGCAAAGAATACATTAAGGTGAAAAATTTTTTACCTTAACAACCCCTTTAAGGATTTCCCACACTTAGTCACCTGGACAGATTAGGAAGGTGAATCTCTCCAACTAGAGATGCCCTCATGAAGAGGACCTGCATTCCCTCGAAATGTGTGACGGTGATTGCTGTTTGCAGAGTAAGGGCTATACCGTGCATGAAGTGCTGGCCTTTCTTCATGTTCTTCCCAGTGAGGACACAGATATAGACATAAGGCTATAGACAATGGGTGGGGAGATACCAGCCAATATTTGACCAAGCTTGATGAGTGCTGGAGGCTATGTCATTAAGTATTGATGCTCCCCTTCCCCCAGCAAATCCATGCAATTAAAGTGGAGTTCCACCCACATTTACTCTTCAGCATCCCTCACTAAACTGTGCACTGTAAACAAATTGGATATTTTTTAATTTTTTTTCTCAGCACTTACTGTATATTTGCTGTATTCATTTTTCACTTCCTCCTCCCTGGCCGCGGCCCATCGCATCATTTCCTGTTTGCAATGCCTTCTGGGAAGGGGCGGCAACTTCCTCTGAAACTGCCGTTGCTATGGAAACCTGACCTGAAACCTATTACACTGCTTGTGCTGCACTGAGCATGTGCGAGATCTGCAAGGATGAGATCCAAGAAGAAATACAGTCTGGTTTCAGATGCCCACACTTAAGATGGCCACGGCCTGCTGTAAGTTTATAAAATAACAAACTACTGCTATAAACTAACAAAACAGACCTTAGTTTACAGACTAACTTTACTAGAATACATTAAGCTTGTGTATTATAGGGGTATTTTTATTTAAAAAGTATAATTTCGGCCGGAACACCACTTTAAGGGTATAATTACAGTCAGAGGATTGAACATAGCCAACTAAAGTCGACATAATACCTATCTATTGCCATTTGCTAAGAACAATGATCACTATAATCGCTTTTTTTTTACATTCAATTACTTATGGGACGAAGTACATGTAGTATTGTCCCATCTTCTTAGGTTCCCTATAATACCAGCTGTGAGGTTAGATGGGGCACCTTCCCTTGGTGCTCAGCCATCTGACATTGCAGGTAGCAAGGCAAAGGCTGCTTTGATAATGAGCACTTGTCTCCAGCTCCCAGGACAAGCCCAAGGCAAGCACTGGTATGAGGAATGCAGGGGGAGGGGAACGCATCATCTATTGCACTCAGCTCTCAATTTTTTTATTTGTTCGACACAAAGCATTTTTATGGACTTTGTCAGCCCTGCCCAAATTTTCTTTTGCTAAACTACTCAATCTATCCCACTGGATTCCTATACATGCATACTCATTTTTTGTTTCAGGTATCTGTCACCTTGTAGAAATCTGCGTCATGTGTGTGCATGCATTGGAATTCCCCACATGTGTGCAGACATGCTGGGGGTCTCTACCAGATATTCGGAAACAGAGTCATGTCTGTGCATCCGCAGAATCTCATGGTGTGCATGTGCCCTTCAGTACAACACTGCCACCTGGAAGTGTGGCATGGATATCCCAGGAGGCAGCAGGGATCCCAATGTCATTCACACCTAGGCTAGGAATCTGGAAGTGTTGGGTTGTTGAGCACACATCTGAGCCCTGCACTATCTGCATTACACACTCCTGACCCCTGTACTCTCTGCATTACACACTCCTGACCCCTGCACTCTCTGCATTACACACTCCTGACCCCTGCGCTCTCTGCATTACACACTCCTGACCTCTGCACTCTGCATTACACAATCCTGACCCCTGCACTCTCTGCATTACACACTCCTGACCCCTGCACTCTCTGCATTACACACTCCTGACCCCTGCACTCTATGCATTACACACTCCTGACCCCTGCACTCTCTGCATTACACAATCCTGACCCCTGCACTCTCTGCATTACACACTCCTGACCTCTGCACTCTCTGCATTACACACTCCTGACCCCTGCACTCTCTGCATTACACACTCCTGACCCCTGCACTCTCGGCATTACACACTCTAGACCCCTGCAGTCTATGCATTACACACTCCTGACCCCTGCACTCTCTGCATTACACAATCCTGACCCCTGCACTCTCTGCATTACACACTCCTGACCTCTGCACTCTCTGCATTACACACTCCTGACCACTGCACTTTCTGCATTACACACTCCTGACCACTGCACTCTATGCATTACACACTCCTGACCCCTGCACTCTCTGCATTACACACTCCTGACCCCTGCACTCTCTGCATTACACACTCCTGCACTCTCTGCATTACACACTCCTGAGCCCTGCACTCTCTGCATTACACACTCCTGACCCCTGCACTCTATGCATTACACACTCCTGACCCCTGCACTCTCTGCATTACACACGCCTGACCCCTGCACTCTCTGCATTACACACTCCTGACCCCTACTTCTATGCATTACACACTCCTGACCCCTGCGCACTCTGAGTTATGCACTTCTGAGCCTTGTACCATACCTCCCAACTTTCTAAGATGAGAACGAGGGACACCTATTAGCCAAAGTATGTAGGTATATAATACACCCCTTGCCATACATCCCTTAAAGCAGAATTATACAAAAATGATTGGTTAAATGTACTTTTATATATATATCTATATTAGCTTTTGAAATCTACAAATGTAGCAGTTTGAAATTGGGTGAAATGTTTAGCTCTATAAAACACTTTTTGATAGAAAAGTATTTCATTTTATATACAACTATATAGATCAGGCCGAAGTGAGGGACAAATGAGAAGGAAGGAGGAACAGAGCGACTTTGTTCCAAATGAGGTACAGTCCCTCGAAATCAGGGACAGTTGGGAGCTATGTTGTACTGCATGATATACACACATTCTGAGTCCTGCACTCTCTGTGTTAGACAATCCTGACCTCTGCACTCTCTGCATTACCAATTCCTGACGCCTGAACTCTCTGCATTACCAATTCCTGACCCCTGCAGTCTCTGCATTACCAATTCCTGACCCCTGCAGTCTCTGCATTACCAATTCCTGACCCCTGCAGTCTCTGCATTACCAATTCCTGACCCCTGCAGTCTCTGCATTACCAATTCCTGACCCCTGCAGTCTCTGCATTACCAATTCCTGACCCCTGCAGTCTCTGCATTACCAATTCCTGACGCCTGCAGTCTCTGCATTACCAATTCCTGACGCCTGAACTCTCTGCATTACCAATTCCTGACCCCTGCAGTCTCTGCATTACCAATTCCTGACCCCTGCAGTCTCTGCATTACCAATTTCTGACCCCTGCAGTCTCTGCATTACTCCCTTGTGACCCTGCACTCTCTGCAATACACAATCTTGACCCCTTTCCATCTTTGCTTTACACACTCCCAAACCTTGCACTATAGACTCTATGTTGTACATTTCATACTCCTGACTACTGCACTCTGTATGCTGGGCTAAGGCTTTATATGACAAACTCCTGGCCACTGCACTCTAAGTTCATTATATATTCCTGAAGTTCTTCTTTAAGGTAGGCTGTGTATAGAAAAGCATATACTGTATGTAGGACTTTCATTCCCTAATACTAACCTGAGCTTCCTCTCCATCCAACGATGTCTACAAGAGCCTTGCCTCTCCAGGGACTCACACTCCTAAATGGCTTTTGGCATCAGCGGTAGCCACTGGCATTACCCACATGACCCAGATCTTTCCCAGCCTGTCTGCAGGGAGATTCTAGTCCTCTGCTGCTGGTCACATGTTCAGAATAAAAAATAAAATAAAAAAAAAAACAGCCTTTGGAATACAGAGTAAAATAAATAATCAATATCAATAAATTGTCATACAAATATATATTTGAAATTAAATATTTATAATTTTTTGGCAATAACAGGGTGTGGGCGGATTTCTGCCAGTCACAGGCTGTGTTACGCCCCTCCAGCCTGTTTCTTATAATAAGAGGGAGGTGAAGCCGCCATCCATCTACATGTAATATCTCACCCCATTGGTGGGCATGGAGGAGGAGGGAGGGAGTGGGCTGTCCTTTACCACTGTGTATACGCCCACATGTGTGACTCTATAGTCACATGGGCTGCTCCGATGTGATAGGAAGGAAATGCTCAGCATGGAAACTCACTGAAAACTGAGCATGTGCAGAGTTGCCACCACAGCTACAAAATCCCTAGCTGAATTGGGGCCATGAACAGAAGGTGGAGATATAAAACAGCAGGGTCAACCAGCAGAATACAGAAAACAAATCTCATAGTGACTGAATGAGTATAAATGCGCCGTTTAGGAGATATTTACAGTATACTGCGCTGATGCCGTCATTGGCGCATGCGCTCTGAAGAAACGGCCCACATGTACTTTCTTCAGTAGCAAGTGCTGTGACCGGCGGCTCCCGCACGCATGCGTGGGAGTGGCGTCACGCGGCTCTGGCCAGTCACAGAGCCGGAGTCCGTGGCCCCTGGAAGGAAGAGGGGTGAAGATGGATGTGGCCTGCAGCGGGGACAGCACGGGCTTCGTTTGCAGGTAAGTGTCACATAATGTGCTAGTATGTGATACATACTAACACATTATGCCTTTACTTTGCAGGGGAAGGAGAAGAAACATTTTTTATCAAGGCTTTACTTCCTCTTTAACCACTTGCCGACCAGCCGCCGTCATTATACTGCGGCAGGTTGGCTCGTTCCCGCGAATCGCCATAACTGTACGTCGGCTCCTTTAAGAGCCATAGCAGGCATGCACGCCCGCCTGGCGGGGAACTTGATGCACGTAGCCAGTAGCCATGATGCCCCCTGACCACCTGAAATCGCGGGCACGAGAGCCAGAATGGGGATTTGTGTGTGTAAACACACAAATCCCCATTCTGACAGGAGAGGAGAGACAGATCGACTGTTCCTAGGAACAGACGATCTGTCTCCTCCTCTAGTTAGTCCCATCCCCCCACGGTTAAGCCTCCATACCTGATTGGATTTTCGGCAGACAAAGCGCCAGACTTTTGTCTGAAGGGCGTGTGCCAGGAACTTGTCTTGGATACAAACGTTACACAATTGTCGGTCAACAAACACGAACGTAGTGACGTACTACGAGGAATTTCAGCTCTTGAGCGTCACCCTTTGGGCACCTTCTGCTAATGTTGTGTTTGGTGAGCATTGATTCCGAGCATGCGTGTTTGTACTTTGGACTTTTGTCCATCGTACTTGTGTACACACGATAGGAAAATCTGACAACAGTCTGTTGTCTGCCGAAAATTTACTAGCCTGCCCTCCAACATTTGTCGGCAAAAAGTTGGACAACAATTGTCCGATGGAGCGTACTAACGGTTGGATTTTAGGCAAACAGTCTGTCATCACACAATTCCCGGCCGGAAATCCGATCGTGTGTACGAGGTTTTAGAAACACACATGAGGGAACCCATTTAACCCCTTGATCGCCCCCCTAGTGTTAACCCCTTCCTTGCCAGTGACATTTACATAGTAATCAGTGCATTTTTATAGAACTGATCGGTGTATAAATGTCACTAGTCCCAAAAATGTGTCAAAAGTGTCCGATCTGTCCGCCGCAATGTCGCAGTCCCACTAAAAATTGCAGATTGCCTTAATTGCTAGTAAAAAAAATAAAAATAAATAACAATAGTAAGGACTGGCAAGAGAGATATTATTTTGATGCAGTTGGTGAGCTTAAATGTGTATTTCAATGTATGCAGAAGGTTCATCCAGAATTTTTAGTGTAATATAAATACATACAGTACTGCAAAACTGGCGATGATCTCAGTGCTGCATTCTGAGGAAGTGGACCAATGGTGTGAAAAACCTTGAGATGCCACTTCACCATTGGCCATGATCTTACTTTATACAGAATGATATTATATTATTGATAAATGGTTTAAAATGGTGCTATTAAAGGCAATGGTGCCATTCATGTCATGGGGAAGAGTGTCTATAGTGCAAAGACAGAATTCATGTATCAACCTGTAACCCCTTAATGTTGTGTTCTAAACACATTGGTAGTAAAAATCAAGTTATCCATAAGTGCTACTTGTAAAGTCTGAATGTATTTCATTTTTTCGTTGGTAGTGAGAACCTACCCTAACGGTGTCATTTATTTTTTCTTTTCTGATCATCCTCTATATCCCTCAATGAACTCCTCTCTTCTCTATGACAGCTTTTCCCAATAGGGTTTTGTGTAGGACTTGGGTTCCTCCAGAGGTTGCTTAGAGGTACCTTGAGCAATAAGAAATTTTTGCCTCTCCATTAAGTAATTTTGTATACCAATGATCTTTTTTTTAGCTATCTGTAAATAGGGTATTCTTCCCAATGACCACAAATGTAAAGAGCTTCCTCCTAGTGACCACCACACTTATGAGCTGTAGATACAATAACTATTAGTAGGGGTTCCCTGAGACTGGAAAGTTATTTAATGTTTCCCGTCCCCCGTATAGTGAAATGACTTGGGGGGGGGAGCACTCTTGTTCTGGGAAGATGTCATAGGATGTGCTCCCATTCTTGCCGTGTATGTGTGTTCGGGGGGTGCGCAGCGTGGTGATCGGTGAACACAGTGCATCGCCGATCACGGTAAAGAGTATGATGTAGGCTCTTTACCATGTGATCAGCTGTGTCAAATCACAGCTGATATCACAGTGTAAACAGGAAATGTCAGTTATCGGCATTCCTCATCTCACGCTGATAGTGGGTGAAGAGAGCCGGTAAGTGACATTACTCAGCAGAGACATCGGCACTTACAATCAGGGCACTGATCATCAGTGCCAATCAGTGATGCCTGTCAGTGCCCACCAGTGCTGCCAATCAGTGCCCAACAGTGATGCCTGTCAGTGCTGCCTTTCAGTGCCATCAGTGATTCCATCAATCAGTGCCCATCAGTGCCGTCCATCAATGCCACCTATCAGTGCCACCTATCAGTGTCCATCAGTGCCGCCTATCCGTGCCCATAAGTGTTGCCTATCAGTGCCCATTAGTGAGGCCTATCAGTGCCTATCAGTAATACTTGTCAAAGCCCACCAGTGCTGCCAATCAGTGCCCAGCAGTGATGCCTGTCAGTGTCCATCAGTGCTGCCTTTTAGTGTAATCAGTGATGCTGTCTATCAGTGCCACCTATCAGTGCCCATCAGTGATACCTGTCAATGCCTGCCAGTGCTGACAATCAGTGCCCATCAGTGATGCCTGTCAGTGCCCATCAGTGCTGCCTTTTAGTGCCATCAGTGATGTTGTCTATCAGTGCCCATCAGTGCCACCCATCATTGCGGCCTATCAGTGCTCATCAGTGATACCTGTCAATTCCCACCAGTGCTGCCAATCAGTACCCATCAGTGATGCCTGTCAGTGCCCATCAGTGTTGCCTTTTGGTGCCATCAGTAGAGCTGTCTATTAGTGCCCCCCATCAGTGCTGCCTATTAGTGCCTATCAGTGCCTCCTATCCATGCCCATAAGTGTTGCCTATGAGTGCCCATCAGTGCCGCCTATCAGTGGGCATCAGTGCTGCACATTTGTGCCTCCTCATCAATGCCCATCAATGCCACCTCATCAGTTGCTTTCATTTCAGCCTCATTAGTGCCCATCAGTGCTGCATATTAGTGCCTCCTTATCAGTGCCCATCAATGCCACCTCATCAGTGCCCATAATTTCAGCCTAATTAGTGCCCATCAGTGCAGCCTCATCAGTGCACATCAGTGAAGGAGAAAAATAACTTACTAAATAAAAAAACAGTAGTGATTAAATACCATCAAAAGAAAGCTCTATCTGTCTCAAAAAATGATAAAATGTTTGTTTGTGCGACAGCACCAAAAGCTGAAAATTGGCCTGGGCAAGAAGGGGTTGAAAGTCCTGGGTAGGTAAGTGGTTAAAGGGTTCCTCCAAGTTAAAAAGGTGGAGAAAGGTTGGTCTATAAAAACTTCCATGAGCCAATTATATAACATATAAGAACGGAAACAAAAATGAAACAAGAACACATTTCTTACACCAAACATTACATGTTAACAAGCGACTACACAACAGAAAATGTGCCCACTCCTAATAGGTCTCAGTTTATGAACAGATAACCTTGGCTAATCAGGTCCTGTACGGAACAAACTAGGAACATGAATAACCTGAAATACAAAGTTCTGGCAGATGTTGATCCTGTAGGATGTGTGTTCCTTTGGTAGTAGACGGCAGCCGATGTTCTCCACAATGACAGTGTTCAGCAGACAAGCACCAGAGCTAATACCGTACTTATATTTTGTAAACTAGTGTGCTCTGATGTTGACCAAGATTGAATGCTAAGTACATCCAAAATTACATTTCAGTTATGGATAAAGGCCAGAAGGACCGAATCGCTCGCTACCTTTTTATTTCTCTCAAGGACCCATTGCTGAGATGTCTGCAGCTCAAATCCTGACTCTGCACATGTGACAGACATTACAAGGAGGATATCTCATTCACTGTCCCTAGATTCCCCATTTATTTTTCACCATACAATTCAGTACAATACAGACTCCCTTGCTTGCCTTTATAGTGGCCATGGCTTTTGGGGGGGGGGGGGGGAGCAGAACCTGGAGACACCACTGAGGTCATCAGATTGAAGATAAGAAAAGCTAGTAAAGCTGTTATCTTATTTCTTAATTTAAAAAAGTGTGTTTTTTCCAAAAGATTGCGCTTGTAAGATTGCTGCGCAAATACGGTGTGACACAAAGTATTGCAATGACCGCCATTTTATTCTCTGGGGTGTCTGAAAAAAAAAAAATATATATATATACTTATTACAACTTATTCTCTCTGGAGAAGAGACGCTTGAGAGGGGATATGATTTCAATATACAAATACTGTACTGGTGACCCCACAATAGGGATAAAACTTTTTGCAGAAGAGAGTTTAATAAGACTCGTGGCCACTCATTAAATTTAGAAAAAAAGAGGTTTAACCTTAAACTACGTAGAGGGTTCTTTACTGTAAGAGCGGCAAGGATGTGGAATTCCCTTCCACAGGCGGTGGTCTCAGCGGGGAGCATTGATAGTTTCAAGAAACTATTAGATAAGAACCTGAATGACCACAACATACAGGGATATACAATGTAATACTGACATATAATCACACACATAGGTTGGATTTGATGGACTTGTGTCTTTTTTCAACCTCACCTACTATGTAACTATATATATATATATATATATATATATATATATATATATATATATATAATATTTTGGGGGTTCTAAGTAATTTTCTAGCAAAAAAAATTATTTTACCTTGTAAACAACAAGTCTCAAAAAGAGGCTCGGGGCTTAATTTGGTCATGCAGAGGGGATAGTTTGTTTTTTGTTTTTTCTCAACAAAAATGGAGTTACATTTTAAGTAATTTCACAAACCAGTGTTTATCATTGGGTAAATTTACTCTCTGGGTATGTCAGCTTTTCCAGGGATCCTTATTAAAGTGTTAGTAAACCCAAAACAGTAATATCAGTCTGTATATGCAGTAAAGCATGCTTGTTATACTCACTGTGGAACCTAAGGGGTTAATTGTCTGCATTGTGTAAAAAGGCTGTTTGATACTGTCTCCTCTGATCCTCACCTTCTTCCAGTGTCCCCAATTCATCTCCGGATATTCATCTCCAGATAGTACAGAGGGTAAGGGACAAGCACATGCTCCATTTGGTGTGTATTGCTAGAGAGTTTTTTTTTTTCTTAGGAGAGTGCATGTGATCAGCATAGGGCCAATCAGAACTGTCCAGACAGAGGATCAGGGAGGGATACTGCATCCTCACAGGACAGTATGAAAACTCCTCCTTCAAGCTTTAACCAGACACTGATAGAAGTCACAAGACTGCTATATACTGCTGATGAGAAAAGGTATTTATCAGTTTATATTTACTAAAACTATTGAATTTCCATGTTCTGTGTACTGTGGGAAACCAGATATAGTGAATGCAGGGTCCTGGGTTTAGTAACACTTTAAGGTTTGACAGACATAAGTATATTCTGCTGGATAACAAACCTAATATCTCAGACAACTGCATATATGGCCCAATAATCCCACAGTTAGGTTGGGTCCTTGCAATTTTCAAGTTCAAGGCTAGAGATACACTATGTTACCAAAAGTATTGGGACACCTGCCTTTACAAGCACATGAACTTTAATGGCATCCCAATCTTAGTCCGTAGGGTTGAATATTGAGTTGGCCCACCCTTTGCTGCTTCAGCTCTTCTAGGAAAGCTGTCCACAAGGTTTAGAAGTGTGTCTATGGGAATGTTTGACTATGTATTCCAGAAGCACATTTGTGTGGTCAGGCACTGATGTTGACGAGAAGGCCTGGCTCTCAGTCTCCGCTCTAATTCATCCCAAAGATGTTCAACACGAATGGTGCACAGTCATGTTGGAACAGGAATGGGCCATCCCCAAACTGTTCCCACATAGCTGGCAACATGAAATTGTCCAAAATATGTTGGTATGCTGATGTCTTAAGAGTTCCCTTCACTGGAACTTTCTGTTATCCCTGTGAGTATCTACACCTGAGTGGTATATTGCTTTCTATTGGATAACTGGTGAGAAGAGGTATGCCCCAAAGTTGTCTACTCTGAAGTTGTCTACCTTGAAGTTGTGAAAGCAAAGCTCTGAAAATTTGTTGGACTCACCTCTTTTTCCTACCAATTGCCTATCCGTTGAACTGGTACCTGGCCCAGCCGGAAAGAATGCGGGGTGATGTGTTGGGCATGGCCTGGTGAAATGTACACTATATTTTTCCCACCAGGAGCAGAGACTCACACTAAGATAAATATAGGCAAGAGGCCTGTTGGTGGTACCTGGGAATGAAACAATACACCCTTGTTCTAATGGCTCTGCCTACAACTTGCAAAGTTAACAGCGTATTTGTCTTTAGTAAATCAACCCCAATGGTCCTTTGTCTTGACCACGATATTTGAGAGGGTGGTGTTTGCTGAAGCCATTAGCATACATTACTACAAAGATGGCGTTACCACAAAAACTACATTACTACGTAGGTGAAGTTGAGCAATGGTTCCAATTCCAATAAAATTCCACACTACTTCTCAGGCACGTGTATAAAATAATTATTATGCAACACACAGCTAATTTAATTTCATGTGATGGCATGCTTCTCTTCTGACTCATTCTTAGGAATTTAAATTCAGTCATCTACTATTGCTGAACAATGAAGACACTTGTGTTGGGAAAACTGAAAATTTATTCAAATACTTACCGTAATTTTCCTTTCCTGATAGACTGCATGACAGTCTACGTGTGGGTTAACCCGCCCCCTCTCCAATGCTATAGGATTCCACTCCCATAAATTTGAGCTCAACGCTAGAGACTGCTTTCCGTAATTAGCCAACTCTTGACCAACGGGTGGGACCTCTGTCTGCCATGGAGTCCATCAGGAAAGGAAAATTACGGTAAGTATTTGATAATACATTTTCAGTTTTCCTGACAGACTCCATGGCAGCTTACATGTGGGAAATAACTAGCCAGTCCACACGGGTGGGTATGCTAAACAAAGAAAATTTTAAGTTAACCCGTCAACCGACAGGATTTTTAAACCAAAGTTCACAGAAGATAGAGAAGCAGGCTGTATACAGTAATGTGACATAAAGGTATTAATGGAGGCCCATGAGGCCGATTTGCAGATGACGTTTGGAGCCACATGCCTGGCTGCTGCCCACAAAGCCGCCATACCCCTGGTGGAATGTGCTGTCACCGCCTCTGGAGGAGGCAAGCCCTTAGCCCTATAAGCCTGCTGAATTGACTGGACAATCCTGGAGGCAATCGTTCTGGTCAAAGCTAGCTTCCCTTTATTACTGCCAGAGTGCAAGACAAACAAGTAGTTGGAGCGTCTAAAGGAGGAAGTAACTTGCAGGTATTCCTTCGGTAATTCACCTACATCCAGAGGATGTGCATCGGTGGATCCTTGGGCCCTAAATGTAGGTAGGACAATTTCTCAGTTTTCATGGAACACTGAGGTGACTTTCGGGTTTGAGCCGAGCATAGGGATGAGGACCACCCGGTCTGGGAAGAAAGTAAAAAATGGTTCTTCATGACCCGAGGACCCGATCTCAGAAAACCTTTTGGCTGAAGTGACAGCAACTAGGAAGGCAACTTTTTCAGAAAGGTCTTTGACAGAAAGCAGAGTGGACCCCAAGGTACTTGAGACAGACAGTGAGTCAAGGACAAGGGGAAGATCCCATTTGGGTAATCTCTGTCTTCTTTGGGGCCTGAGTCTTGCTGCCCCACGGAAGAACTGCCGGATTAGAGGATGAAGGGCCCATGATGTTCCAGAGAGGGCCGACAAGGCCGAGACTTGGACCCTTAGGGTGATGATGGATAAAGACAGATCTAGGCCGGATTGGAGGAAACTCAGGATATCCTGAACTCCTGGATCTCTGAACGATCTGCCCGTAGAGAATGAAAATTCTATGAACTTAGCCCATATTCTTTCATAAACCTTATTGGTGCTTGCCTTTCTCGAGCCCATGAGGGTGGAAATCACTCTTGAAGCGCACCCGAGAGATTCCAGCCTCTCCCTCTCAAGAACCAGACCATCAGTCTCAATATCACCGGGACAAGGGTGCAGGACTGCCCCCTGAGAGAGAAGGTTCGGCCTGAGAGGGAGAGGCACCGGAAGCTGAGCTGGATCAGGAGGGGAAACCATAGCCTGTTCGGCCAATAAGGTGCTATCACCACCACTTCGACCGCTTCCATTTGGAGTCTCCGAAGAAACTTGAAGATGATCAGGAGTGGGGGAAAGGCGTATGCCCTGTTGAAGTTCCACTGATCTGACAGAGCATCCACTCCAAAGGCTTGGCTGCAATGGCCCCAAGTGTAATACTTCTTGATTTTGAATTTGCAGGGGGATGCAAATAGGTCCACTTCCGGAATGACTCCCAAAGACAGAATCCATTCAAACGTCTGCACATGAAGAGATCACTCCTTGTTATCCAACAGTGTGCGAGACAGGAAGTCCGCTTGGACATTCTGAACTCCAGGGAGGAAAACCGCTGAAATGTTGGCCATGTTCTTCTGCGCCCAGGACATGATGGGCTCGACTTCTGATGAGGGCCACCACGGCTAGAAGAACTTTCGAAAAGACTCGGGATGAGGATGTCAGCCCGAAAGGGGCCAGAATTCTTGGTGGAATCCTTTTTCCACAGGCACATGAAAATAGGCATCTTTCAAATCGATTGAGATTAGCCAATCGCCTGGCCGCATTGCTTGTTGGATGGTAGACAAAGTCTCAATTTTGAATCTTTCGGATATTATAAACTTGTTTAGGTAAGTTAAGTATATCGGGGGGCGCCATGAACCATTTTTCTTCTGCACAAGGAAGAGAGGGGAGTATACCCCCTGAAACTCTTTGTTTTTTAGAACAGACACTGCGGCTCCCTATAGTATCAGAGAATCCACGTAGGACAGTAACACCTGCTTCTTTTCTTCTGACCATGGTAGCATGGTGGAAATAAATCTGGGGAAAGAGTACTGACGAAAGGACCATGTGTGACCTGTGGAGACCGTGTTGGTGGTCCAGAAATCCGAGATTGAGGCCACCCAGACGTGCCGGAAGAGAAGCAAACGCGCCCCCACCCGACCCGCCTGGGCGGGCCCAATCTCAAAATGACTTAGCTGGCTCTTGTTCGCTGAACGCCTGACTCTTAGCAGATTTTTGGAAGTAAGTCTGACCTCTGTTCCAATTTCTTCTGAAATCCCTGCCGGGCCTGTAGGAGTGTGCTTCCCTTAAATGCTCAGTACTGCATCTTCTGCGCTGGGGTTTCTTCTGACCAAACAGATGCCTATCCTGGGGTAGGAAGCCTGACTTCCCAACCGTGGCTCGGGCTATAGTGCTATCCAGCCTGTTACCAAACAACGAGGGCCCTTCAAAGGGAATCTTACACCAGGCCTGCTTAGATGCTGGATCAGCAAGCCAAGGGCGAAACCATAAGGCCCGCTTAGCCATGACCGAGGTTCGGAAGGCCCTTGCCTACTACAATTCCTGGACTGCCGAACCCCTGGCTAGTTCCTCTGAGACATATCTGAGTACAGAGTCCACAATTTCTGTTCAGGCTTCCATAGCCTTGGACATGGCTGCGAGGGCGAAGACAGGTTTGCAAGCCATACCAGCTAACCTGCAAATTCTTTTGAGATCTAGGTCTATTCTCCTCTCAAGCCCCTCCTTGAAAGATACAGCATCTTCTAAGGGAAGAGTGACGTGTTTAGCCAGTCGCATCAGAACTGCGTCTACGAGGGGAGCGTTTTCCAGATATTTCACTTTCTCTGCCTTGAAGGGGTATAATCTGGAAGTTTTGCTTAGCATAGAAGTCTTCTTATCTACCTTGCTCCACTCCTCATCGATAATATCCTTCAATTCAAAAAGGAGCGGAAAATTGGAACGTTCCTTTCCCAGATGTTTAAAGAACTTCCTCTGCTTAGCTGGAGGAGTGGAAGGATCTTCCCACTTAAGGGCCTCTTTGACCGCCTTAATTTGTGGAGAAACCAGGGTGAAGTCAAAGGCACCGACAAATTCATCTCCCTCCAATTCGCTATCTGAAGAGCCGGGGGAGGCATTATAAGGCTGGAATGGGCCCGGATCCTCCTGGGCCTCGTCAGCCACAGAGCCAGATAAAGTGGTGGACTGGCTCTGCGTGCGGGTTGTACCCCATTCCTTTAGGGATTGCTGCACCACACGCTTAACAAGAGACTCCATTTGTTGGTTCTCTGTCTCTTTCTCCCCAACCGCCTGGACATAGCATGGATCACAGAGTGACTTGCCCTCCGGGTTTCGTGTCCCACATCGCCAGCAGGCTCTGCGATCAGAGCGGCTGTCATGGCGGTGGGTGTGGTGTCTGGAGGAGGAATGGGAACATCTCCTCTGTTGATGGGTCCTAGACGGAGAGTCACGTCTGTACCTAGATGAGGAAGGTTGACGTTGCGGCCTGGCAAGATCCCTGTTGTCCTGGACAATAAACTGGTGACCCGACCTGGAAGGGATAAAAAGGAGAAGGGCAGAAAACACATCGCGTTAGGGAATACAATCATCCCACGTGAACCTGGCCCCCTCCCCTCACACACTCCACGTACCATGAGGGCTGGCCGTATGAAGGCGGTGAATTGTCCATGGCACCATGGCGGACAATCGGTGATGATCCTGCAGCTTGTAGGAACACACAAACGTCCTGGGAGAAGGAGAGCAAATAGCATGCAGCTTGCCCTTTAAGAGCCATCTTCGCCCCCCCCCAGGCCAGCTTACCTTAACCTGGGAACCCTGGTGCATGGAGGAGCTGTCGCAAGGTGCCCTCAGTATGACAGGAGCTCACAGGGATTTAAATATCCCCGCCGAAATTACGTCACCGCCATGTCTAGCGCGCCTTCACGACCGCGCGGTCGTACTGCGCAAGCGCAAAACCAAGCCTCGGTTTCACCTGAGAATTGTGCATGCGTAGAAGCGCGCTGGAGCCATGACCCAGAAGAGGAAGCCGCGTCCTGGAATGCACCTGCGTTACAGGCACCAAAGAGGAGAGAGAAGGGGAAAGGGGAGACAAACATAAGCATAAAAACAAACACTTTCTGCCATGGAAGAACCTTCAGACCTGCCAGACGATCTGCTCCTGGGCATAGAGAGGCCGTCCCTACCACAGGACATAGAGGCCGAGAGCCACGCACCCACCCATGGCTGGGCCCTGGGCTGTCCTGACACCGTTAGAAGGTATGCCCGGCATCAACCTCAATCGATTGGACCTCCGTAAACGTAAGTGTATTGTTTGCAGGTCCAATGAGGAGGACAAGAAAAAACGCAGTCCCTAGCGGTGAGCTCAAATTTATGGGAGTGGGGTCCTATAGAGTTAACCCACACGTAGGCTGCCATGGAGTCTATCAGGAAAAAATAGCTTTCCTGCCTGTTGGAAACGATATGGAACACATGGACCAATAATGCCACGTACACGCGGCCAGACTTCACAACAGAAAAAGTCCAATGGGAGCTTTCGGACGGACATTCCGACCGTGTTTATGCCCCATCGGACTTTTTCTGTCGGCATTTCTGATGGACTCAGATATAGAACATGTTCTAAATCTTTCAGTTGGAAATGCTGAAGGAGTTTAGTTAAGAGCAAGAAAAGAAGAAAGTAGTGCAGGGCTGGGCATGACAGTGTGCAAGGGGAGGCAACAAAGCGTTAACAAAATGGTGAAACAAGAAAGTGTAACAGGAAGGGGTTGGAGCGGTTTGAGAAAGACTGAGGGGGTGGAGCATTATTTAAGGAGGAGGCGGGGACTTCCGGGCAGCAGAGGGAGGGACTGAGAGGAGGAAGCAGTTTCCCACCCTCCTTCCCTGTGTTGTTGTCTTGTTCGTTTTGTCTGTCTGTTTTTATTTCATTTCAGGTTCAGTGGAAACCGGTTCGTCATAGCAGTGGAGTAACAGCGGTGTTTTTGGTCTTTGATGGTGTCAGAAAGCATACGAGTGGAGGTGTTGGGGGGCTTATTGGTAGTATGTGCCCCTCTGGTGTATTCCAGCAGAACGGTTAGCTGGAATACGGTAATGGTTGCACTGCGGGAAGGGGGTTGTCTCCGAGCTGGTGGTACGGCTGGAGGGCTATAATGGAAAAAGGTCCCACAGTGTAGTGGTGGAAGAAGTGTGAAGTTCGATTGCCGTCAAAGACCAACAGACTGAGGGTGCAAAGTTGTCGTTACAGATGTTATGTTTAAAAGTTTTGAGTTATTGATATTTTGTTAATAAAAGGCTGCTATGGCCAGTTATGCTCCAAATTCAGGTGTGGTCTCATTAATTTAGAATGGTAAGAGGGTGTTGGTGGAGTATGAGTGGTTGGGCAGTCTAAGAAGGCTGAGGACATATGGGCTACACTGGTCATGGCTAGATGCAGCCAAACGCGTGGGTTTGTGTGTGGTCAATCTGCTAAAGACTGGACCACCTGAGGTAGAAACCAAATGAGACAGAGGTACCAATCTTTGCACACATAGACAGCTAATATTGGAATTCCATTGCTAACTACTTCTCACTAACCTACTCACCCCCCCCCCCCCCCCAATCATATTCTAACTGTGAAAGGAAGATGTTTAAACATATCTATTCTCAGAGCACTCTGGTCCACTCATGTGATCTCCCCAGCGGCCCACTTCAGGAGAGATCGCAGACAATGGCTGAAATGCCTGGGTGGTGACGTCACCCATAGGCTTGTTATGGGGCATCTGTTGCTGGCTGTCCCTCCTCCCCCCTGAAGCCAGTCACTGGCCACTGTGTAACCATACCAGAGCTCCATACCAGAGCTCCCTCAAGCATCTTCCTTTCACAGGGCAGTTAGAATAGGATTTGTAGGTGGGAGCAGATTTAAGCTTAATTAGCAATAACCTGGAATTCTACTTGAACAGCTTATTGGACAAGAAAAACTCATTATTGTGATTTTGCTTTCCAAAATATTACAAATAGTATGGTGGTCTTTTTGCTCTTTTTCTGTTTTCTTCTTGCACTTTTTCAGTTCTTCAAAATCAAAGAGAACTTTTTTGGAATCAGTTATTCCATTGTCATTGGCAGGTAGAAGGTAGAACACCATATGTAACAGGCTGGTGACCTGTCAGTACCATAATTCAGAGCTCCCCACACTTTCTCAACACAGTCAGTTCACCGTCCTTCAGACGTCAGGGAGGGCAGAGTGTGGTCAGCGGAAAAAAAAAAATGCCCCAGCACCAGTAAGAGTAAACAATTACTTCAGGCTGATCTGGGCTCGTAAAAATATTACAACCTGGAACCTGGGAGGGAACTTCTTGACTGACACAAAGAGGCACAAAACATACAGTTTATTCAGGACTTTCAACTTAGTGAATTGTTGAAAAAATGGGGTCTAACATCATGAATTTTCTTTTTAATCAAATAACACGAAAGCCTTCTTTTAAATTAGATTCCTAAATTGTGATTATAGCACATCCACAATTGCCCTTGCATAGTAGGCAATGGAGAGGCTAACAAGATATGGAGAGACCTGCTAAAACCCCAGAGCATTAAAGCCCAATTCTAAGCAGAAGAACCCCCCCCCCCCCCCTACACACACACACTACAAGGGCTAACTGCTCATTTTTGCCTGGGTGGAGGAACATGTAGTACTTACCTAATTCCTCACTTCAGCAGGGTCTGTTCAGCCGTGTAACCAGTCCTATGAAGCCTCCTCTTTAAGGTGCCTCCTCTATGTACAATGCAAGGTTAATGGCCCCACACAGTGGTTAGCACTTTCACCTAGCAGCAAAAGAGTCACTGGTTCGAACCACAACACTACCTGCCTGGAGTTTGCAAGTTCTCCCTGTGCCTGCGTGGGTTTCCTCCGGGAACTCTAGTTTCCTTCCACACTCCAAAGACATGCTGGTAGGCTAATCGGTTCCTGTCTACATTGGCCATAGTATGTATGAATGTGAGTTAGGGACCTTAGATTGTAAGTTCCTTGAGGGTAGGGACTGATGTGAATGTACAATGTATATGTAAAGTGCTGTGTAAATTTTCCCATGCTATATAACCTGAAATAAATAAATAAACTATACCTGATGATGCTGAAGGACCACCCACAGCCTGAAACACTGGAGGGAGAAAAGAATAGCACTGGAGCCTGCTGAAACAGGGATAAGGTTAGTAGTGCAGCCTTCTCCAGCCATAGGTGTGTGCAGCCTATTGCATTAGGGCAGTGATGGCGAACCTTGGCACCCCAGATGTTTTGGAACTACATTACTTATGATGCACTCTGCAGTGTAGATGAGCATCATGGGAAATGTAGTTCTAAAACATCTGGGGTGCCAAGGTTCGCCATCACTGCATTAGGGTGTGCACCCCAAAGTTCAAACACACATGTGCAGTGGATGTATCGGTAGGGCAGAGAATGGTGTCAGTGGATGGTATATGTCAGTAAAGCAATGGGCAGTGGACTGTGTCAGTAGGGCAGAGATTGGTGTCAGTAGATTTTTATTATTTATTATTTTTACATTTTTTTTTTTATTACAATTTGTTAGAGGCCCCTGCCCCATTAAGGGGCTTTGATGAAATCCTAAAGAAAGGGACTAAGGACAGAGATTCCTCAGTCCCCTTCTCTGTAGCCTCAGCTGCAACAGAAGGAGGGGGGGCGTTTATTAGGGGGAGATCTGCATCGCACAGGGTGATTTGGGTGTGCCCAGGCACAACCGGCGCACTCTGTGCACACGTCTATGTCTTCTACTGTAATCAATATTAATTCCTTGCAATGCGGGGGGTGCACTGCGAGGGTTTTCTTTTCTTCGAGCCCACAGTTGGGATTTAAACTGGCCTTGTGCAGACACAATAACTTTTGTGAGTCACCTAAACTCAGAGCAAAACTGACTTTCTGCCATTAGTCATTTTCCCAATTTATTAATTAATCACCTCCAGAGTTTGAACCTCTGTATACGCTACTGCCCTGTGTTGGTTGTGGTGCACTTTTGGGATGTTGCAATGAATGGACTTCATGGTATCTCGGTGTGCAGCTATTTCTTCCTTTATGCACATTCCACGGGAGGCGGGCCGAGGCTAGCACCTTTAGGAGGAGTCCTTCCCATTTAATCAATTTACCTGGATCCACTTACCTGGAGCCGCACACCTCTTGCTTGTATTGTTAGGTTTTTGTTTTGTTTTTTTGCTGACTATCATGAAACGGTGCTGGAGACACTTTTTATTGCTTTGCGTATTGCCCTGTCCATGCGTATCTTTTCCCCTTTTGCTTGTTTTACATTGATCTATGCAGATGCCATTGATGCTTTTGCATCGAAAAGTGAACTACTCAGCAGGTAGGCTGTGACTAACCATCAAAAGGTTTAATCTCGACTGGAGTGAGTGTACCATCAAAGAGTTTTCAAGCAAAGCAATGAAAGCAATGCTATATTATGAAGAGACGAAGAGAGATCGAAGATGTTAAAAAATGAATGCCCCTGTGCTGATGAAGAAGGATATAGACTTTCTTCAGTTCCTTCAAAGAAATTCATCTCAAAGAAATTCAATTGCATCTGCGTCACTTCAATTGCTCTACTTTCCTAATGAAGAATGTTTGAGAACCATAAGAGATGCAGGAATTGCTGCTCATGTTATAAGTAGTCCAATGAATAAGCACAATAGACTTACACTGTATACTGATAGAAAATAAATTAGAAAGCTTATGAAATCATCCTGGCTAATGAAATACTTATAGAGGGAATCCACTTTTGCTGAGAACAAAGTAATCCCCTCTGAGTGATCAATGTACATTGCTGGGACTTTAACCCCTTCACGCCCGCGCTATAGCTTTACTAATAATGGCAGTGATCAGCCATTTTTAACGGGACTGCGACATTGCGGAGGACAGATCGGACACTTTTGACACTTTTTGTGGTGCTATCCTCAACAGCAAAAGACTATGTTACCCTGAATTTGCTGCCGCTCTTCGAATCTAACGAAGCAACGATTATCAGCGTGGTCTCACCTCCCCCTCTCCCTCCTGGGCAGGATCAACCTTATTAAAATGAAGCTGCTCCCCTCTATTCTGTACATCCTCCGCCATGCCCTGGTGTGGATCCCTAGGAGACACTTTAGGCAATTTGACTCTGCAATGACCTAATTTCTGTGGGGATCACAAAGACCTAGGACCTGGACTGAGGGTGGACTGGCGTGCACTACGTAACATACTATATAGAGGCCACTCAGCCCTATCCCCTATCACTCAGTCTATGAGAGCACCTTGTTCCCTGACCCTATTGTGTGGGCTTCTAAGTAGATTAAATACCTAAGCCAAATTTGCAAAGGGGGGGAACTCCTAACCTTCAAAAATCCTTAAAATAAAATATGCCCTCCCTAATTCATATCTGTTTAGATATCTCCAGCTACGACATGCCTTTCAGATGCAATTTGGTAATCATCCTATAATCATGACCCCTATAATCAGGGCTTTTTTCAGAGGGAACTTGGTGGAACTCAGTTCCACCACCTCTGGCTCAGACCCTTTGGTGCCTGCTCACCACAATCACTTGTAAACACGGTAGTCTGGTTTCTGTGTTTACAAGTGACAGCTCTGCACTCTGTGTGTAATGCAATCCTGGTATTTAATGCCCCTTTAAGACCCTCCTACTGTTTTTCGTGAAATTTGACTGAACACTATTTGATGTGATTTGGAGGGTGTGTGTAGGGGGGAGGGGTTTTGTGGGGCTGTGGTTAAGTTCCAGCACCTATTGTTTGAGAAAAAAAGCCCTGCCTATAATCATAACAACCACAGTTTAACCACCTGGTTTTACTTCCCCCTGGAAGCATGTGTTAATGAACCCTTACACAAGAACTTCTTCAAAACATCTAGGAGCTACTTTTTGTTAAAAATATAGAAAATATATACTTTATTTTATATAGAATATATACAAAACAAAATACTTAATCAGGGTATATTCCACCCTGTACTGTGACGCAGCGCATAAATACACCTCATTACAATACAGTTCCCATGTGCCCGGGCCCCTAATCTACATGCAGGCCACATGGATTCCAGAGGCTCTAATTGGCTTAAAAAAAAGGGTGGGCTTGGGGCGCAGAGCACTGCGCCCACCCAGGTGTGTGACACTAGTGAAATAATATTTGCTATTGTCTTCCTGATTCTCCTCTTGGCCAATCAGGAAGCAAGTCATAAGACCCAATTGCCCGAGAGGAGAAGCAATCGTATTGGTCACAGAGGGAAGGAGGAGAGAAGCTGACGAAGAGGAAGCTGCAGTGAAGCCGGAGACACAGGGTGAAGCCGCTGAGGAGGAGACAGCCGCTGAGGAGGAGGAGATGCAGGAAGAAGCTGAAGCTGCCCACGACCTAGATGGGGTAAGTGCAGGGCTGGTGGGGGGATGAGCGAGCAACGGGGGGGGGGGGGTTTGACTGAGTGAACGAACGGCCGGGGGTGGGGCTCGGGCATCGGGATATACAGCACCAGCCGCCACTGCCCTGCAGTATGATACCTAACGTGTTGTGTGGAGTAAAGTTCCCCGAAATACTACATCATGCATTGTCTCTATGTTCACTGTAACCATACATTTTATAAATGCTGTACCTGTTATAATTAAAAAGAACAATTCTTGAGCCCCTATCAAGTAACTGGGCTTAGCCTGATAATAGGCACACCTTGGGATTGTAGTGATTACTCCCGCAGGAGCCGCTGGGGATGATGAGTTCTCTGTTCTGCCACGATTTTTAAAGCTGCTCGGTCCCCACTGACACACCTGGTTATACGTAAGGGGGCCGCTCACACCCGGCAGATAAACAAATTTAAGGAGTCTGTACTAGGTAAATCATCACTGACCCATAAACTGACAATCAGTAGAACTGCATCAATGGTAAATTAACTATAACTAGTGTAACTACAGTTTAAGTAATGGTATAAACAAAAAAAGGGTTCTTGTGTGCACACTATGCATACAACCCCAATAGCGAGTGGGCGTATGCATTTTTGGTGTAAGGGTACTTCTGAAGATGTCTGAAAGTACCTGACGCCTAATTGTCCGCATTGGTAGCCTAAATTGGGACCCTTCTGTAGTTGGTACACTGTCCCTTGAGTGTGGGTGATGAGTATTGGATGAGCTGCTAGGTGAGAGTAGTCTCTACTGTACTGTGTGTTGCAAGTGTAGAGGTCTCCCCGACCTCCAGAGGCCTGGTGGTGACCCCCAGAGTCAGGGAGAGCTGACTTTCCTCCTCAGGGTGCAGGTTACTAGGCAAGGTGGGTGTTGTGCAAGGTGGAAAGATGGGCGCCAGTCACTTTTTAAATAGAACAAAGAGATTTTTATTTCTCTTAACAGGAACAGGGGGAGAGAGGGGTGGGGCACAGGACACCCTTAGGCAAATACAATGGCAAATTGACAGACTCCTTGAACAAGAATAGAACTAGGCAGACAGCAATACAGAAAAAGGGCATTTAAGCTGAATGCAGTGATCTGTATCTTGTAGCAACTGCTGTCTCCTATAGCAACAACTTCACTCACAGTATCCCACTGTAGATGCTCAAGATCAGCTCACAGTATCCCACTGTAGATCATCAAACTCAGCTCACAGCTACATGCTGGACTTCTTGGACTCTCAGCTGGATCTTTCAAGCTCATCTCACAGCTACCCGCTGTATTCTTCAAGTTTCACCCACCGCTACCTGCTGGGTTCGCCGGACTCACAGCTACCCATTTGATCCCTCAAGCTTTACTCACAGCTATCTACTGTACTTGTCTTAAAGCTTTACTTACAGTTACCCGGTGTTCTACTTCAAGCTCTACTCACAGCTACCCACTGTTCTTCGTGGATGAGTTCTCTCCTGAAGCTTTCCCAGCTACTTCACAGTCCCCGGCTGATGAAGAATCTCCTCTGGTACTCCTTCAGAACTCCGTCCCCTTTGCACTTTCCTCCGGCAACAAGAGTGGTTGACCCTCTGGCAACTTCTTCTCCTATGCCCCCTGGCAACGATCAGGCTCCCCTCGGGCCGAGCCCCTTTACACGTGGTTAGGCCTTAAGCTTCAAGCCTACACCTCTGCTACTGCTCCACACACACCCACCCAGGCCGCAGCTTGCGTGGAAAGAACCCGATCACCTGACTCTCTATGAAGAAATAGTCTGTCCCAGCAGCCTCAGCGGCCAAAGAAACTCCTCCTTATTGTCTGAGAAAACACATTCACTCATAACCTGAATTAACTGTATCTATCATACTAATGCCAAAGGTAACAGTGCCACCTATTGACAGAAGGGAGAATCACAGTTCAACTCAAGCTTAGTAGAAAACTATTTGATCAAACTATAAATTAGCCAGGCTAGTTACCACCCAGCACAACTAAATTTACTAGCAGCCCTGTTTAGGACAAGGGTGCTACACAAGTATTTAGGATGTGTAGTTCAGCTCACCACTCCTGGCAGACAGCAGGGCTGGTCCCAGGCACTTGGCTCTCCCAGACCCCAACAGACCCCCAACAGTAGGTCTGTACCTCTTGCTTGCTCTCCTCTCAGGACTGATCCCTCTTGCTTTGCCGTGAAACGCTGAAGTTCTCCTTCACAGGGAATCCTGAGTATTACAGTTCTGCAGCCCCATAGCCTCCATTCACTTACATTGTGCAGCACTCCACAGGGACTACAATTCCAAGTATCCCCTAAGACTCCTATTTAATGTGTACTCTCACTCTCATTGGATCCAATCTACACTGCAGGAGGTGGGGGGTGAAGGAGTGAATGGGGGATTAACACAGAGTCCATTCATTCACATAGATCTCAGTGGGGGGGGGGGGGGTGAGCGAGGAGAGCAGGCACCGGAGCACACATCCTGCTCTGTCAGAGTGCAGTACAGCTGCTCTGTACACAGCAGCAGCAGCGGCGTCAGTAGCAGCAGGGGGATGAGCGGGGGATCGACTACACCTAGTTACAGAATAATGATACATGTTCATTCACAGCACCTATCAGTTCAGTAGCTTGCTGGCTTAGTCTGTACCATTGCATGCTTCAAAGCAGGGTTAAAAAAGATTCCAAATCATTAGCAAACAAAGAATTTATGGAAAACAAAAACTTGTCAATCTTATGCCAGTCACTTTGTTGCTCATATGCACTCCACGGATTAATGTTTAGCAAAAGTTTAAGCATCGGCATTGCACAATTCTGCAGCTCTATTCTTCCAAGGTGGAAAAAATTACTAAGGGAAGCCAATAATGGCCACAAACTGTATGTAGCACCCTCTACCATAGGTAGGTGCCAGAGGTGTAGTGTTGTAGGTTCTGTCAGTGCAGGTAAATTTAAGCATGCCTATACTGCGAGCTAGGCCTGTATGTTTTTGATCTGGGGGGCAGGGAGTGGTTAATGTAGCAGTGGGTGTGACTGACATGTACTTCAGCTTTTGGGCGCCTCCCCTGCTTTCAGTGAGAATGTTCTGGAAGAAGGGCAAGGCTGAGAGTTGGAGTGGCATGGATTACATGTGAGGAGCTCTGACCAATCCCCAACTAGGATTGGCAGGGGGCAGGCCTCCTACAGATACTCATGGTCAGCCTGCTGGGGAGGAGTTGTCGGCTGGGTGAACATAAGGATGGAGTGCTAGACTGCGTGCAGGAGGAACACCATAGCTCCCAACTGTTCCTGATTTCGAGGGACTGTCCCTGATTTGGAGAAATGTCCCTCTGTCCCTCTTCCCCCTCATTTGTCCCTCATTTTGGTCTGATCTATAAATTTGTATATAAAATGCACTTTTTTTCTTTCTAAAAGTGTTTCCCAGTGCTAAACCTTTCATCCAAATTCTAAATTGCTGCATTTGTACATTTTAAAAGCCAATATAAAGGAATAGTAATGGTAAAAAAAGTCCTTATGGATTTAATTAACTGTTTTTTTTGTTAATTTTCCTTTAAGGGGGTGTGGCAGGGGGGAGTGTCCTATGCCTACATACGTTTGTTAGTAGGTGTCCCTCATTCCTATCTCAAAATGTTGGGAGGTATGGGAACACCCCCATCTGGGGGGGGGGGGGTGCGACTCAGGCGGAGGAGTTCGGGAGCTGTGAGGGAGCCTCTCCTTATATGGTCATGGAGAGGTGTCCTGGAACAGGAGCTGGAGAAGCAGTCGGTCCAGGTAAATCCTTCAGAGAGGACTCAGGGCAGGAGTCGGTGAGTGAAGCACAGTGGAGATCTGGAAGAGGCATGCCAGGGGAGCTGGGTGCAGAGCCAGAGGAGAAACTGTGGGGTTTTGTGTCAAATCGTTACAGCCTGAGGGCACAGAATTTGCAAGTCAAGCTTGCTGGGATCAGTAGTCCATCATCAAATATCTTTTCCAACTAAATGTTCAGGACCACCAAGAAGGGGTACTGCAGGCCCTGGCCCATTAAGAATCATTAAGTGAAACTGCTTCTAGGACTTATTCAGAGTAAGGCCTAGATAGCTCAAGATGATGGGACAGGATGTCTAATGCTGTGACGGGAAAGTGTTGTGCAGGAGGAGAAGTGTCCTGGAGGTAGAAGTCTGCAGGGAAAGTGCAGAGGAGGAGAATGGTCTGAAGTAATGCTGTCAAGGTCCACCATTTTTTGTTCTATTCAAGGAAATGTAAAGAATAACTGCTATAACATTTGCAAAGGTAATGAGTAGACCACTAGTGATATTTGTCAATGTAAAGCCGCTATAACATTGCAAATACCAATTTGTTCTATGGGCAGCCCATATCCCTCCACCCAACCAAGTTCAATCCCCCAAATAAAACAAAAAAACAAAGCAAAAGACTTTTCATTCTACAAGTGTGACGTATGGATGTCTGGCAGCAGGGTGAATATGCGTGGATGTTAGTAACTAGTGGCAACACACCGCTACATGTAGTTGCTGCCTGAAAGATCATGCCATTATGCAGAATGGTGCATCTGGGCAAATGTCTGTGCGCAGGCTGGCTAATAGCCAATGTGCGCAAACGCATGCTCGAGAATGACTCGGCTTACCATGACCTGCTCCTGATATCTTTCTGTACTGACCCTGGCTTGAACTTGAACTACACTCCTGCCTTCTTCTTCTATTCCTGACCTGCTCATCTGTTACCAACTCCGGCCTGAACCCTGACCACGCTTCTGGTTATGCTTTTGTACTTGATCTGATCACCAGTTGCTGATCTGACTTGCCTGACTTCACATGGCACAGCCCTGAGTTTCTGTGCCGTGGTAGTCACTAGCAGGGCCGGAGCAAGGGGTAGGTAGGAGGGGCAGCTTCCCTGGGCACATTTTTTTATTGCAGAGATGGGGGTGCCCTGTGCCAGTTGCTTCTGTTATGAGGCTGACAGGAGTAGTGACAGTGACATCACTGCTAACCTAAACCTAAGGGAAGGGGGGGCGCAGTTTGACATCTTTGCTCTGGTCGCTGGATAACCTTGTCCTGGCACTGATCACCAGCCTACAGTCTCTCGACACTCCTGCCTACACACCTGCCTCTGGTCATAGCTTATGGTCCAGCATACCACCTGACCTCTGATCCTGTGCATGTCACTTTCTGCTGTGGAGTTCATTCCTGATAAACCTGTGTCCAGTCTCTTGCCTGTCATCTACTGAGGGGAAGCTACTCAGCGATGACCGGTTCAGAAATAACTGCTAGTGCCTACTAGGGGTGCAACGGATCGTCATCGATCCGTGATCCGATCCGCGGAGGTTGATCCGATCCGCGGAGGTTGATCCGTACGGGACACCTGCGATCCACGGAGCGCTCTGTGGGCTCGGCCATAGGAAAGGCCGCAGCTTCGGCCTAGCTCCGGAGCGGTGGCCATCTTGGTACACCCGGCGGCCGTTTAGCACATGATCGCTCCGTCAAATGACGGAGCGATCACTTGTAACAAACCGGCGTCATGTCATGACGCCGGTTCCTCTCTCCCCTCTGTGTACTGATCTGTACAGTGGAGGGGAGAGATCGGATGGCAGCAGTGCCAATACTCTGCAATACCCTGCTGCAATGCCCTGACAATACTCTGCCATACCCTGCCAATAGTCTGCCATACTCTGCCAATACCCTGCAATACTCTGCCACACCCTGCCAATAGGGAGATTGTGGATATTACAGTGGGGGGAGATTTTTTTTTTGTTGATCCGAAAATGATCCGAACCGTGACTCCTAATCCGAGGAACGATCCGAACCATGAGTTTTTTGATCCGTTGCACCCCTAGTGCCTACCTGTACCAACTTCTGGCAAGAACTATGAGGTATGTGTACTATTCTGTTCCCTTGAGCCACCTGTTTGCTTTACCATAGGCCAGGAATATGCAATTAGCGGACCTCCAGCTGTTACAAAACTAGTCCCATCATGCCTCTGCCTCTGGGTGTCGTGTCATGCTTGTGGCTGTCAGAGTCTTGCTATGCCTCATGGGACTTGAAGTTCTGCAACAGCTGGAGGTCCGCTAATTGCATATCCCTGCCATAGGCTCTGAACTAGAGGTGTAAGAGAGGCCGTCCTCATTTCCTCAGGTTCCTTCACCAGGTACGTGACAGTTGCATGCATTTGAAAGAATCAAGTATTACAATCAGGATACTCAGATCTTGTAGTAATTAACTATCAATATGTTGGAAATTCCCATGTGATCAGAGGCCACCAGTTTTGAAATTTTTATGATAGTCTCAACACTCCAGGTATGCCTCTTTATGATGGTCTGAACCCTCCAGATGTGTCTCGTTATGATGGCATAAACACTTCAGGTACACCTTTTTTATGATGTTATGAACATTCCAGGTATGCCTCTTTTTGATGAAAGACAAAACCAGAGAAAATTTCCAGCTCAACTCACCAAACAGACTGCTTACCAACTGAATTGACCTGTCCAACAGTCTGCATTAAAAAAAAACAGGGGTTTAGTTAGCACACATTTGCAAACGCATGCGTAAGCTGCAAGGCCTCTTCACAGCACCCTGTGTATTGAATGCAGTCCTAACACTACTAAATTTATGAGCGTCTCCATAGTGGGAGCACATGCATTCTTATGGATAGATGAGGGGCAGGTGGGCCTGAAGGTAACCCAGTCCTCCTTAAAGGCACAGGGAGCACATTGGACACCCAGCACATAGCACAATGGCAGCAAAGATGCCCAGTGTGTCCCCTGACCAAATTTACACCAGTAACAAAGAGATGGCCCCTGCCCCCACCTCTAACTGGCCTTCACAGTGAGGAGCACATGGAAGGGAAAACGCGTGAAAGACAAAACCAGAGAAAATTCCCAGCACAACTCACCAACCTGCTACACCTTTTTTATGATGTTATGAACACTCCAGGTATGCCTCTTTTTGATGGTCTGAACCCTCAAGGTATGTCTCTTTATGCTGACCTGAAAACGCCAGGTATGCTTTTTCATGATGTTCTAAACACTTCAAGAATGCCTCTTTATGGTGGTCTGAACACTCAGGGTATGCCTCTTTATGGTCGTCTGAACACTTCAGGTATGCCTCTTTATGATGGTCAGAACAATCCAGGTATGCCTCTTTATGGTGGTCAGAACACTTCAGGTATGCCTCTTTATGGTGGTCAGAACACTCCAGGGATTCCTCTTTATGGTGGTCTGAACATTTCAGGTGTAGCACAGCCCCCTTGGGGACTGCTGAGAATTACCTGCTCATTTGCACAGCCATTACCAAATGAACCTTCCAACCTACCTGACACTCTGGGTTCAGACATCCTGTTAATACTATAAAGCAAGAATCAAGCAACTCAGTAGTATAAAGTTCTGAAATGTTTTAGTTGAACCAAATAGGAAAAGTTATTTCACTAAGAAAGGAGTAAATCCGCTGAGCTGTAATGCCAGCGCCAACAGACTCCTCCCAAGGACACAACAATGTTTAAACAATGAATAATGCTATATACACAAGGATACACTATATTCAGATCCAAAGTCACCTCCTAGAGCAGTGGTTCTCAACTCCAGTCCTCAGGGCCCCCCAACAGGCCAGGTTTGCAAGATAGCTGAAATACATCACAGGTGATATCACTTGCTGCTCAGTGATTGCAGTATTCTAGTCTGCAACTCCCCAAGGTAATACTTAAAATCTGGCCTGTTGGTGGGTCCCGAGGACTGGAGTTGAGAACCACTGTCCTAGAGGATGTATCAGTTAACTACACATGTGGCCACCATGAGATAGATGCAATCTAGACAGCCTATGCTATTTTAATGGGAGAGATCTCCCGCTGGTGTTTTATATATATTTATATATATATATATATATATATATATATATATATATATATATATATATAGGCCTCCTATGAGTAATTGCAGTAGAGTTCCACGTGGCAGATCTGTTATTCTTCGCTAGCTAGTTGGAGCTCTGTAACTGTAATCTGTTTAGTTGCAGATGAAACAATAGATTCCAAGTGGTGAAGGCCTAAAGCATCTGAGTACAGTGTTCCAGCAATGCAGTAAAGTGTTCTTGGGTGGAGATGTGTGCGCACTGTGTTCTGTAATGGTAGTAATGAATAGATAAAGATTGAGCAGCTTGCTCTCTCACCAACGACCCAAATTGATCTGCAGTCTTCTAGACGGGAACACGGATGGCAACACTCCGGCAACGGATCCTCTGTCTCGGCCTTCTGTAGTGACTATCTCCACACGTCCTCACCGATGGTTAGGCGCTGTAAATGATGCTAGTAAGAGGATGTCTGACAGCGGGTAGTCGGACTGGGCCTCTCAGGCCTCGTGGTAGAAGTAGCGTTCTGCGTGGTAGGCCACGACCTCTCTTTCTCTGTCACACAGAGAGGTCTGTCTTGCGATAGACCCAGGAGGAAGAGAGCGTGCGCGGGCTTCTAAGCTCCTTTTATCATCCCTCCCAGCAACCTTCAGGTCACTGCAAGGGTCCCTGGGATTTGTAGTCTTAGGGTACATGGATGCATAGTGGCAGATTCAAAGAGGACTATAAGCCCCATGACTCGCTCCGTTGGCACACAGATTTGAGGTGACTGGCTGTATGAACAATCACGGGGACAAACAATGTTTTGAAAACTGGAAGGTACGAAGCTTTCTGGTAACAGTCCATATCGCTACACAGGTATGTCTCTTTATGCTGGTCAGAACACTCCAGGTATGCCTCTTTATAGTGGACAGAACACTCCAGGTATGCCAGGTATGACAGAACACTCCAGGTATGCCTCTTCATGGTGGACAGAACACTCCAGGTAAACCTCTTTATGGTGGTCAGAACACGTCAGGTATGCCTCTTTATGATGGTCAGAACACTCCATGTATGCCTCTTTATGGCAGTCTGAACACTCCAGGTATATCACTTTATGGTGGTCTGAACACCCCAGGTATGCCTCTTTATGGTGGTCTGAACACTCCAGGTATGCCTCTTTATGACGATCTGAACACTCCAGGTATGCCTCTTTATGACGATCTGAACACTCTAGGTATGCCTCTTTATGGCGGTCTGAACACTCCAGGTATGCCTCTTTATGGCGGTCTGAACACTCCAGGTATGCCTCTTTATGACGATCTGAACACTCCAGGTATGCCTCTTTATGGTGGTCTGAACACTCCAGGTACACTCCAGATATGCAAGCTACGATAGTTTTACATCTCAAAACCTGGTGATTATTGTCAATACTGTAGGTGTGGTCATATAAACCTAAATTCTCACTGAAATATATGCTGCTGATACGCTGGTGCAAAGACTGTCAGAAAAACCTTCATTGCTCAACACCAGTCTTCAGCACATATACAGTATAATGAACCAGCACAAAAAAAAAGAAAAATAAGCAGCAGCTAGCACACATATTCCACCTGATCCCAATGTTTCAACAGTAACATCAACTCTCTGCGAATTCAGCATAGGATCAGAAGGTTCATAGGTTTTTTCAACTTAAAGTGGTGTTCCGGCCGAAATTATACTTTTTAAATAAAAATACACAAGCTTAATGTATTCTAGTAAAGTTAGTCTGTAAACTAAGGTCTGTTTTGTTAGTTTATAGCAGTAGTTTGTTATTTTATAAACTTACAGCAGGCCGTGGCCATCTTAAGTGTGGGCATCTGAAGCCAGACTTTATTTCTTCCTGGATCTCATCCTTGCAGATCTCGCACATGCTCAGTGCAGCACAAGCAGTGTAATAGGTTTCAGGTCAAGTTTCCATAGCAATGGCAGTTTCAGAGGAAGTTGCCGCCCCTTCCTAGAAGGCATTGCAAACAGGAAATGATGCGATGGGCCGCGGCCAGGGAGGAGGAAGTGAAAAATGAATACAGCAGATATACAGTAGGTGCTGAGAAAAAAAATAAAAAAATATCCAATTGGTTTACAGTGCACAGTTTAGTGAGGGATGCTGAAGAGTTGTAAAAGTGGGTAGAACTCCACTTTAATAGCACGTTCGTTTCAGCCCATTAAGATTGAAAAAACAATAATTACACTGTCTTTACATAAACAAAGACTAATAATAACATTCATGAACCTGAGTGTTGATAAACCATGTCAATACCTGATGCAACTGCTTTAGATTTCTTGTGCTGTAATTGTAAGGTGATCTGAAAAACGTTACCCTAGATTAGTCTTTCTCATCCTTTTTAACACAGAGGAACCCTTAAAATACACTATATCACCAAAAGTATTGGGACATCGGCCTTAACACACACATGAACTTTAATGGCATTCCAGTCTTACTCCCTAGGGTTCAATATTGAGTTGGCCCACCTTTTTCAGCTATAATGCCTTGTACACACGACTGGTTTTCCAGTTGGAATAAACTCTGAAAGTTTTTCCGATGGAATTTCAAAAGAATTCCACTTAAGCTGTCTTGCATACACACGGTCACACCAAAGTCCAACCGTCAAGAACGAGGTGATGTACAACACGTACGACGGGACTAGAAAACGGAAGTGCAATAGCCAGTAGCCAATAGCTTCCATCTTGTACTTGCTTCAGAGCATGTGTCGTTTTTGGTACGTCGGAACAGCATACAGACAAGTGGTTTTCCTGATAGGAATTGGTTCAGTCGGAAAAATATAGAACATGTTCTCTTTCTAGGTCCATCAGAATTTTCGACGTAAAAAGTTCGATGAGGCCTACACATGATCGGAATATACAATGAAAAGCTCCCGTCGGACTTTTTCTGTCGGATATTCCGCTCGTGTGTACACGGCATAACAGCTTCAACTCTTCTGGGAAGGCTGTCCACAAGGTTTAGGAGTGTGTCTATGGGAATGTTTGACCATTCTTCCAGAAGTGCATTTTTGAGGTGAGGCACTGATGTTGGATGAAAAGGCCCGGCTTACAGTGTTTGCTTTAATTCATCCCAAAGGTGTTCTATCAGATTGAGGTCAGGACTTCCTCCACCCCAAACTCTCTCATTCATGTCTTTATGGACATTGCTTTGTGCACTGGTGCGCAGTCATGTTGGAACAGGAAGGGGCCATTCACAAACTGTTCCCACAAACTTGGGATCATGAAATTGTCCAAAATGTCTTGGTATGCTGAAACCTTAAGAGTTCCCTTCACTGGAACTAAGGGGCCAAGCCCAACCCCTGAAAAACAACCCCACACCATAATCCCCCCTCCACCTCTGTCAGCAACCAGCAAAGGATCAAAGGAGAATACTATATAGAGTATCATTTGATTGACAGCTCTGAGTCTGCTGGGGCTGCTGACAGAGGCAAGCCGAAGTCGGTCGGCTACGGAGATGTAGTGTGATTGCAAGTCACAGCATTAGGAGTAGGTCCTATGGTATTGAGCGAAAATATATGTTTTTATTTAACTTTTCATTACAAAGTTTTCCACACAAAGAGTGAAAATAATTGAATCACTTAAAGCGGAGTTCCACCCACATTTTTCACTCCTCACTATGCAGCACTAATGTGCATCCTTAAAATGAATTGGCAATTTTTTTTTTTTTTCTGTTCACTTACCTGATTTTAGCCTATATTTAATTTCACTTCCTCCTTTAGCAGCCGCGGACGTCATTTCTGGTTTTGCATTGTCTCCTGGGAGATCTTGGTCAGCTTGGCATGGCACTGCTCCGGTAACATTTAACATTGGCATCTATAAAAATTCTCGGTCAGCTTGGCATGGCGCAGCTCCAGTAACATTTAACATTGGCGTCTATGGAAATTCTTGGTTAGCTTGACATGGTGTGGCTCCAGTAACATTTAATATTGGCGTCTTTGAAAAATCTTGGTCAGCTTGGCATGGCAAGCTGACCAAGATTGCAGTGCACTGCACATGCGCGAGATCGGCAGGTGCATGCTGGATAGCCAACATGCACAGAATCTAGGAAGAAGGACACTGTGGCTTTAGATGCCCACACTGGAGATGGCCGCGCTGTGCAGGAAGTAAGAAAACTATGCTACACAAATAGAAAACTGGGCATAGTTTACAGCATACCTTTGTTACATTGCACGTGGCATAAGTATTCTAGGGGTATTTTTTTCTTAAAAGTCATATTTCAGACAGAACTCCGCTTTAAAGTGGTTCTGAAGGCACAAGGTTTTTTTACCTTCATGCATTCTATGCACAAAGGTAAAAAAAAAACTTCTATGTGCAGCCCCCCAATACTTACCTGAGCCCCATCATGATCCAGCGATATGCACAAGAGTCTCAGCTCTCTGGGGACTCTACCTTCTCATTGGCTGATCGCAATCACAGCCAGTGAGCCAATAAAAGAGAGAGGGCCTAGGGTCCGTGCCAGAATGGACATGCAGAGCAGCGGCTCGGGAGCAAGCCTGCTTAGGTGCCCCCCGCAGGAAGCTGTTTGATATGGGGGCACTTGGCAGGAGGGTGGAGCCAGGAGTGCCGGCAAAGGACCAGGGCTGCTCTGTGCAAAACCACCACACAGAGCAGGTAACTTTTGACACTATTTTGGGACCATTCACATTTATAAAGCGATTGGTGCTATAAAAAATGCACCGATTACTGTATAAATGTGACTGGCAGAGAAGGGGTTAACACTAGGGGGCGCTAAAGGGGTTAAATGTGTGTCCTAGGGAGTGATTCTAACTGTGGGGGTAGGGGACTGATGAGGGGAGGAGACCGATCGGTGTTCCTCTGTACAAGGAACATACAATCAGTTCTCCTCTCCCCTGACAGGACGTGGATCTGTGTGTTCACACACACAGATCCTTGTCCTGGCTCTGTTACCAGGCGATCGCGGGTGCCCGGCGGATATCGTGGCCACCGGGCACACGCATCGGGTCCCCAGTGATGCGGCGAGCGCGCGCCGGCGGGGGCACGCGCGCACTCTCCACAATCACGGGAAGCAGAGGACGTCATATGACACCCACCTGGAGGGAGGAACGGTTCCTGCCGCCGTCATTTTACAATACGGCAGTAGGGAACTGGATAAGACCCACTCGAAGACTAAACTTGCATTATAATCCTTGAGAAACTTCAGACCAGGCAGGGACAAAACTTCAAACACTTTACTGAGAAAAGTGCAATTACTGAGTCCAACGTTAATCACGTGAGTTCTGGAAGATTTACCCCCCTTCATGACCATGCCATTTTTTGCAATACGGCACTGTGATACTTTAACTGACAGTTGCACTGTCATGTAACGCTGTACCCAAATAAACCTCTGCATTTTTATTTTTTGCGCTATAAACACAAAAATGCCGATAATTTTGAAAAAAAAAATATATATTTTTTACGTTCTGCTATAAAACATATCCAATATAGATTTAGGTCAATATGTATTCTGCTACATATTTTTGGTAAAAAAATCAAAATAAGTTTAAATAGATTGGTTTACGCAAATGCAAATGTTATAGCGTCTACAAACTATGGGATGCATTTATGAAATTTTATGTATTTTTTTTAATACTAGTAATGGCGGTGATCAGTGACTTATAGTGGGGCTGCGATACTGAGGCGGACAAGCGGACACTAACTGACACTTTTGACACTATATGGGTACCAGAGACACTAATACAGTGATTAGTGCTAAAAAATATGCACTGTACAAATGACACTGGCTGGGAAGGGGTTAAACATCTAGGGCAATCAAAGGGTTAACTGTGTGCCTAACCAATGTTTGTGTATATTGTGTGCTGCTTTTACTAGGGGAAGAGACGGACTTTATTCCCTGCTTTGCAGGAATACAAAATCCATCTTTTCCCTCTGTCAGAAAGGAGATATGCCTTGTTTACATAGGCAGATCTCCGTTCTGTGTGTTTTGGACATCCAGTGCCCGGCACCCACAGATCGGCATCTGCTGTGATCAATCACAGAAGAAGCAGCCCTTCACGGGAGGGCCATCCTGTAGCAGTAAATCTACTATAGGGCAGCCCGGAGGTAGTTATTAAAGGCATAATTCTTCCCTACATCCCCTAACTACAGACTGTGTGCTGCCCCGGCATACCTGCAAAGGTAGTGTCCGTGTAATACAAAGTCCATCAGAGGCATTCTTCCAGTGATGGTGTCCAGATTCTCATGACTTTACATCTAGGTGGTAGTCAGCAACATCCTTCTGCTCCTTGCGGGTGTTATTCTCTGTCTCACACCCTTTACGGGCATTTGTCTTAACTCTCCACTAGGCCTTTTTTGGGGACATTCTGTAAGTGGGAACCCAACCCGTACTGTACTACTGTCCCTTATATACACTCACGGGCCACTTTATTAGGTACACCTGTTCAATTACTTGGTAACACAAATTGCTAATGAGCAAATCACATGGCAACAACTCAATGCATTTAGGCATCTAGATGTGGTGAAGACAACTTGCCGAAGTTCAAAATGGGCATCAGAATGGGAAAGAAAGGGGATTTGATTGACTTTGAACGTGGCATGGTTGTTGGTGCCAGACGGGCTGGTCTGAGTATTTGAAAAACTGCTGATCTACTTGGATTTTCACACACAACCATCTCTTGGGTTTACAGAGAATGATCCGAAAAAGAGAAAATATCCAGTGAGCGGCAGTTGTGTGGAGAAAAATGCCTTGTTGAAGTCAGAGGTCAGAGGAGAATGGGCAGACTGGTTCCAGATGATAGAAAGGTAACAGTAACTAAAATAACCACTTGTTACAACCAAGGTATGCAGAATACCATCTCTGAAAGCACATCACATCAAACCTTGAAACAGATCGGCTACAGCAGCAGAAGACCACACCTCTGAGCTTAGAACAGGAAACTGAGGCTACAATTTGCACAGGATCACCAAAATTGGACAATAGAAGATTGGAAAAACGTTGCCAGGTCTGATGAGTCTCGATTTCAGCTGTGACATTCAGATAGTAGGGCCAGAATTTGGGGTAAACATGAAAGCATGGATCCATCCTGCCTTGTATCAAATATTTACGCTGGTGGTATAGTGGTGTGGGGGATATTTTCTTGGCACGCTTTGGGCCCTTTAGTACCAATTGAGCATCATATAAACACCACGGCCTTCCTGAGTATTGTTACTGACCATGTCCATCCCTTTATGACTACAGTGTCCTCATCTTCTGATGGCTCTTCCAGCAGGATAATGCACCATGTCACAAAGCTCCAATCATCTCTCCACTGGTTTCTTGAACATGACAATGAGGTCACTGTACTCCAATGGCCTCCACAGTCACCAGATCTCATCCAATAGAGCACCTTTGGGATGTGGTGGAATGGGAGGTTTGCATCATGAATGTGCAACCAACGAATCTTCAGCAACTGCATGATCCTATCATGTCAATATGGTCCAACATCTTGTTGAATCTAAGCCATGAAGAATAAAGGCAGTTCTGAAGGCAAAAGGGGGGTCCAACCCGGTACTAGCAACGTGTAGCTTATACAGTGGGCGGTGAGTGTATATCATGGGATTAGTGAGCCGGACTCAAAGAAGAACCTGTCAAAAAAAAAAACAAAGAACCGGCAAAGGTATTAACTCCTACCCTCCCGTCCGGGACATCACCTAACTGGCTATTTTTTAACCCGCTTACAAACTGACAAAACCAGGTGCTACTGAGTTTGTTCTATGTGCTTATAGTGAATTTTCCGTCACACATGCATCATTGCCTGGTTATTACAAGCCCATGATAAGCTGTCTTCAGGTTTGGTAAATTATTGTATGGTTTATTAATCCAAAAAGAAGAATAGTGCTTTGTTGTGCAACCATTATGCACATTTCACTGTTCTTTACTCTGGGATTTAATTCTCCATCACTGTAAAGACTTTCAGTATATATTGGTAACTGTTTAGTAGAAAATAGGAAACATTGCATTACATAATTAGTAATGCACTCTGCATTCACGATAACCCTATTTCCTCTACTGCTCTGTACTTTCCTCTTCTGCACTTTTGATTCTCAAAACCACAACCTACTTTCTATAGAAAACTGGCAGCCGCCCATATTTCTAATCAGCATTCTAAGTAGAAGCTTTCCTATCAGTTTAAAGTGGTTTTAAAGGCTAAAAGTTTTTTTTTTTTTTTTACCTGAATGTATTCTCTGCCCCTTTTAAGTGTAGCCGCCCCCTTTTTTTGTTTAAAAGGTATACTTTATTGCATAAAATAAAATATACAAAAATGATATGCCATGATGCCACTGTATGTGCCCAGTACATTACCCTCTTCACTTCCCCCTTCGTCGGTGTATGACCTGTACAATCATGTATCTAGTTGACTGTGGGAAGGTACAGCATGGTGCAGCGGCGGTAAACACTCAGAGTCCAGTTGCAGAAATAAAACTGTATTGAAGTTAAACAGGCCTTCAGCCATTTTTTCATCTTTCCATCTATTAAATCTTCTGCCCTTGTTGTTTTAACGTTGGATGATAAAACATTTTTTTTCTGCCAGTAAATACCTTATACATCCCACTTCCTCTTTCTTGTGTAGTGGCATCCCCGACCTCCAAAGGCCTAATGGTGACCTCCAGAGTTAGGGAGAGCTGACATCCTTCTTCACAGTATGAGTTACTAGGCATGGTGGGTGTAATGCAAGTTGAAAACATGGGCGCCAGTCACTTTTTGAATGCGAACAAAAGAGATTTATTGTCTCTTAACAAGAACTGAGGGAGAGAGGGTTTAGGGCCAGGACACCCTTAGGCAGATGCAATAACAATTGGCAGACTCCGAGACAAAATAATAGGCAGACAGCTATACAGGTGGAGGTAATTATAAGTGAAAATACTCAATGCACAAGCTAAAAAATTATATTATAACTGAATGGTTGCCAACTTGAAAAGGTGTTCCCACACAGTGCTAATTAAATACTATTGTATGTGGCACTTACTCGATAAATGATGTGAAAAATCCTCAGGTACAATAAAGTGCAAAATTCCAAAGTGACAGTGCAAAAAATGATAATAGATGACTTTTCTTAACACACAATGAAAAAAATATATATATATATGACATTTTCTTCACGCACCATAAAGGTGCCACAGTGTTTAAAGTAACAATGCAAAAAATAAATAAACGTGCCCAGTCCAAAAGTTCATAAATGAAAGTGCTTGTGCAAAATGAGTAAAGTCCAATAAATCCAAATCATATATGCTTCCACCATCCCAGTGATACCCTTGATGAAGTCATGTGATCTGTGACGCAACACGTCGGGAGGAGCCGGGTGACATTACTTCCGGACACGGCTGAGACCGGAAGTGCTATTATATGTAAAGCCGATTGTCATTTTTTTAACTGTAAGTTTTCTGCAGATTTAATAAATACGTATTATTGGATTACTGCACCATGGAGATCCTTTTATGTTACATCATAAGAAAAAAGCAACCAACTCTCCTAGGAAAAGAAAAGGGGGCCGTGCCACATCCAATAAAGCATAGACAGCAGAAAAATGGGGTTCCCCTGAGTGGATTTTCCCGGCACTTGCACATAAATTGTATATAATAGTAGAGTATAGACTCATATAAAGAGTAAAAAAGTATTTTTATTTAATGAGGAAATTCACTTTCTAAAAACAATGTGGACGTTATGAATAACAGAACAAATTACATAATGAACATGATTCGTAAAAATACAATAACAATGGTATACAGACAAAAATCTCTTTTCAAATCCGACGCGTTTCGGGGTGCAAATGTATCAGTCCTTCTTCAGGGGAAAAATTGAAAAGAGGGGTTCATCTAAATTAATAGGAAAACATATACATAATAAGTCAGTTGATTATTATATAGAATTGTCAATAGAAATCTGTTAAGGGGTAGAATGATCAATTGATCACCTACCTGGGCCTGTTATCATTGGTTGCTCTGAGGAAGAATTTTTTTGGATAAAAACCACAAGAAAAAGCGAGGCATTCAGAGGGATGGTAGCCACGTATATAAGTGTAGATACAGGTGCTGTTCCTTCAGTATAGTGAATTCAATTAGATGTTGATAGATCATAGATCTCCATATTGAGACATGAGGTTTCACCTAACCCTGTCCCTCCCGGGCGCATGCAGGCCAGAGAGATATACTGGGGCTAGAAAGGCAACCCTGTAAACAAGAATTAGATGGGTGTCAGATGTATAAGCGTATTAAATTATAAAAGTATTGGAACAAAAAAGGGGCAGGCTGGTGTGAAAGACTGTCATATACATATTAGAATTTGTATGATCTAGTATAGTTTGCCTATGTTGTACAATAAAATTGTACTTATTATTATAATACAGTGTGTATAGGGAAATATACATAATATAGTATACATCGGCAAAATTTGTGTAACATAGTGTCATTTGCCTGTATTGTATAAGAAATTTATTTATAGTTTAGCACAAAGTATTTGTAGTACACTATAGATGGGGAAAGAGCAAAATATGAACACTGTATGCAGATAGTGTAAAACTAGCATAAATTATATGTCATTTCATAGTGCAATAATATTAACTAATTTATACACACTGCTTCCTAGATATAAATCTAATGCTGTGGTTGAGTGTATAAGAGACCTAAATTGTAAAAGAGACTGTTATTTTAGGTCTCAACAAAAGAAGGGCAATAGGGCAGGTTGTATAATCCCATGTGAGATTTACAGGAAGGGGAGAAAAGCACAGTCATGTCCCAATTTATTGTGTCAAAAGTTATAGATCCAATACCTTAATTCAGAAATATACAAGTACAGCTGGCCCCACGTCCAAGCGTCCGGTAGATAGAGCGCCTTAGCTAGGACTAGGAGGGGCTGATATATGTAGCCGGCGGGCTCCAATCAGCTGGCGCTAGTAATCGCGCTCAGCTGTGTGATGGAGCCCGTCAGCTGGGAAGCCTCAATTACAGCCCCCTGAGATGGGGATGCGCGGCGCCGCCCCTGCCACGCATGCGCAATGACGTTGGGGCGACGTCGCGCACACCCATCCCACCGGCACGGACATGCCTCTCCGGCGGACTAAGCATGTCCGCCGGAGTGGCAATATGGAGGCAGGGGGCGTGGATGTAGTGTCGCCCTAATAGCCTCCTGTAGCGCCGCCCAGGTAGGAGTCCTGGGCGGCTTTCCGTGCCGGGCAATCGCTCAGGTCAGACGCACCCCGGTGGGGGGGCAAAACGAGAGGCAACCTAAGTAAAAAAGTGTGATTAGACATAATGAACAAGCTGGTTGGCATTATTTGGAAAATATGCCAATTTAGAAAAATTATTGGATTATATGTACTGAATACTAAAAGAGTCAATAGGGAACAGCAAAACGGGAATCTAGATGTTCAATACAGTTATATATTTGGCAATATTTATTATGATTGATCAAAAAAGGGGCAAAAAGTTGGTTTACAGTATAAAAGAAGGGCTAGACAATAGCATACATGATCACATTAGGTAAACAGTAGGTTGTCATGTTAAATACATTAAACTTATTTTCGTCCAATACAGACAGGCATAACAATCATTACATTCATGGATTACATCAAAAGATCTAGGTAAACATAATCATGTGTAAGTACTTAGTATATGCACTATTCCCGAGATGTCCGCATAGGTTCACACATGACTCCCTGTATTATATTACTTGATAATTCATATATTGATGGCAACTTGGAGAGGCACAAAAGTGTAAACCAAGCAAACACAGGAGAATATAGGTAGAGGAGGAGGTTATAAACTACATACGTCTTACAAGTTTTCAACACTAGATTAAATTAGCAGATGCAGATGGTACCACTGGGGGGTAAAACCTGGGGTTTTTTTAAATTAGTTTATCTTATTGGGATCATGTGTGTAAAATACCCGACATCCTGGGAGTTTACAGTGCATGTAGATGAAACGGCAAAGACAACGAATATACCAAACTACTGTATCGTGTGTAGATAAAAAGAGAGAGTAATCTATATAGAGTCGAACAGAGGGAAAGGAAATGACATCTACTGTATCGTATGTAGATAAAGAGAAAAAGTAATCTATATAAAGTCAAGCAGAGGAAAAGGAAATGACATCTTACTCCCCTATTTGAAAGGAGGTATAGAGGGGGTAAAAAGATAAATTAATATCCCTATTTTATTGTTCCATTCCCCCGGAGTTGAACACCTCGAGGAATGGCTTAAAACAAACGGCTTCATTTAGGCCTGGGGGCAGAGTGGCCTTTAATAAATAGATCCATTTTAATTCTCTCTGGAGTAAAATTTTATTCCAGTCGCCCCCTCTGGGGCTGGGGTGTATCCGATCCAAGATTAGGAATTTGATCCTAGGAAATTTGCCCCCATGTACTAACGATACATGACGGCCCAGGGGGAGATCGGGGTCAGACGTTTGCATGGATACAATGTGTCTATAAGCTCTTCTCCAGAATTCTAACTTTGTCTTCCCTATATAAAAGCAACCACAGTTGCACTGGAGTAGATAAACCACTCCAGTGGTTCTGCAGTTAGCAAAATGCTTGGGGTAAAATTTATTTCCATTGGGGAGGATAGGATTCTTTTGTGTCCACATGTATCCACAATACCGACAAGAGCCACATGCAAATGTCCCCTTGTATTTGCAGTGTGTTCTTGTTGGCTTAAACTCGCTGCTAACGATTTTATCACCAATGGATATTGCTCTTCTAAATGTAAAATAGGGTTTCTTTGGCACCAGGTGGCCCAAAGACGGGTCAAGGGCCAACAGGTGCCAGTATTTTTCAACTATTTTTCTAGTTTGGCGATGTTGCTGGTTATATGTTGTAATTATCCTTAGCTGATTTGGATCTTTTTGATGTTTAACCGTTAGAAAGAGCGTATCCCTGGGTTTATTCATTACTTTTGTAAAAGCCTTTTTCAGAGATGTGCGTGTATATCCTCGTGTTAGTAGTCTGTCCCATAGCTCAGCTGCTTCCTTCAGAAAGGTTTAGTTGTCTGTACAATTAGGCTTGATTCTAATGTATTACGAGTAGGGTATGGAATCAATAAGAGGTTGGGGATGGAAACTGGCAGCATGCAGTATGGTGTTACCTGCGGTAGTTTTTCTAAATAATTTGCTGGAAAGTTTGCCTTGTTCGTCTTTGTAGATCTCTATGTCTAGGAAAGTTATCTGATTTTTGTTGAAAGACATTGTGAATGTTAGATTGAACTCGTTTTTATTCATTCTTTAAATGCACTGCTCGAGTACATCCGGGGGACCGTCCCAGACGACAAAAATGTCGTCTATGTAATGGTACCACCCCAAAATGTGGTTAGTATAGTGGGTGGGGCCCTCATCAGAGAGGAAGGCTTTCTCCCACTCCCCCCAGGTACAGGTTGGCATACGATGGGGCACAACATGTCCCCATTGCAACCCCCTGCACCTGGAGGTAGTGGGAGCCGTTAAAGGTGAAAACATTATGGGTGAGGATGTACTCGAGCAGTGCAACAATGAATTCATTATACGTGGGATCAAGACTCAAGTTCTGTTGGAGTATGTGTCTGATTGCTGCCAGTCCACGTTCAGGCGGAATTGAACTGTAGAGCGTTTCTACGTCAATTGTGGCTAGAAACGCTTGATCTGGTACATATAATTGTTCCAGAATTTTTAAGAGATGACTGGTATCCCTTACATAGGATGTTAATGAGGTTACAAATGGTCTCAGATACTCGTCGATTAGTTTACTGGCATTATAATGGCATTATTATACAATACAGGCAAATGACACTATGTTACACAAATTTTGCCGATGTATACTATATTATGTATATTTCCCTATACACACTGTATTATAATAATAAGTGCAATTTTATTGTACAACATAGGCAAACTATACTAGATCATACAAATTCTAATATGTATATGACAGTCTTTCACACCAGCCTGCCCCTTTTTTGTTCCAATACTTTTATAATTTAATACGCTCATACATCTGACACCCATCTAATTCTTGTTTACAGGGTTGCCTTTCTAGCCCCAGTATATCGCTCTGGCCTGCATCTAATTGAATTCACTATACTGAAGGAACAGCACCTGTATCTACACTTATATACGTGGCTACCATCCCTCTGAATGCCTCGCTTTTTCTTGTGTTTTTTATCCAAAAAAATTCTTCCTCAGAGCAACCAATGATAACAGGCCCAGGTAGGTGATCAATTGATCATTCTACCCCTTAACAGATTTCTATTGACAATTCTATATAATAATCAACTGACTTATTATGTATATGTTTTCCTATTAATTTAGAGGAACCCCTCTTTTCAATTTTGCCCCTGAAGAAGGACTGATACATTTGCATCCCGAAACGCGTCGGACTTGAAAAGAGATTTTTGTCTGTATACCATTGTTATTGTATTTTTACGAATCATGTTCATTATGTAATTTGCTCTGTTATTCATAACGTCCACATTGTTTTTAGAAAGTGAATTTCCTCATTAAATAAAAATACTTTTTTACTCTTTATATGAGTCTATACTCTACTATTATAGACAATTTATGTGCAAGTGCCGGGAAAATCCACTCAGGGGAACCCCATTTTTCTGCTTTTATGTTACATCGGTATATGGAGGGGAGTGAAGATCTGTAAGGATATCATCGTTACCAGTGGAGGCCTCTTAACCTGTCTGACTGGAGGCTCCAGGAAGAGGAAACCATTGCTTGGATTGTGGAGTCACACATAAACATAAGCCCAACTAGACCTGTAGGGGTCTTTATCTGAGGCAAGAGGCTGGGGCATTTATAAACTTTTGGACAGGGCACGTTTATTTATTTTCTGCATTGTCACTTTAAACACTGTGGTGCATTAAGAAAACGTTATATACATATATATATATATATATATATATATATATATATATATATATATATATATATATATTTTTTTTTATATATATATGTAATAGGAATATTCCTGCCCAATTGGAAAAAGAAAAGAAAACAAGTACTCAGAAAAATAGTAAAAACGCACGTATGCGACTGGACAGCTGCATGCACCGAAGCAAGGGTCAGACATAAGCCCAAAATCAAACTGAGGTATAGGGGGGGAGGTGCTGCGCTAACCAGAAGAAAGCTGTAAATCTCTGTCTGTGGTCAATTAATAAAATGACATAAAATCGCATAATAAATCGCATAAATCGCATAAATAAAGTGTTGACACTAAAAACATTCAAGTCTTAATAATCAGCATCATGTGTATGTGAAAAAAAGTGCATAAAAAATCCTTTTCAGTTGGTATATACTAAATGACAAAAAAATCACATGTAAAATCGCATAAATAAGTGTTGACACTAAAAACATATAAATCTAGATAATCATGTGTAGGTGCACAAAGGGACATAAACACTACTTCATGTGAATAATTCTAAATAAAAATACATAGAATAAATCAGAAATAACCATCAAAAACAAGAAGAAGTCACGTGATCGGTGATGACACGCGTAGGGACGGAATAGGCTGTTTCACATTGCTAGACACAGAACGAGTTCGCTGCTCGTAGGAGAGAGGTTTGCTCTGCATTGTTTTTATGTGAGTACATCTACTTAAAGATTTTAAATAAAGCATTACCTGGTTAATACATACTTCACTATCAAGTACCTTTGTCCTGCATATTCCTGTACATACATACCTGAGATGTGGAGGCTGAGCTAGGATCCGTGCTGGTCCAGGACCCCTGATAGGACCATAGCCACTTGTAATCAGCTGCCATTAGGATAACCCAACACCGGCAAGCGTGGATATAGGGACGCGATTGAGGCTCAGGACCTGGCGTTTTAGCTACAATTCATGCAGTTGACCTAGCACCGCTAGGTAAGGGGCCACTGCTTACATTAGTGTTTTATGCACGAAGAGGACACTGAGTGAATTGCATCCCAGACACCTCATTGTTGTTTTGTTGAATACACCAGAACTTGCTTTTGCACCTTCAATGACTTTTATACTGGCACTTTAAATTTGCTGCACTTACTGGCATGTCATTGGTCATTTGTTTCGCAGGCCAGCACAATATATTTTATATCACTATTATTGGGACATTTATTTATATTATTTATTATCCATATTGCGTTGGATTGATGTGTTTTATTTGCGATATCTAGATCACCTTTAAGCACTGGCACTTTGTACGTTTTTGCACCATTTATAAGGATATGTTTTTGATGGTTATTTCTGATTTATTCTATGTACTTTTATTTAGAATTATTCACATGAAGTAGTGTTTATGTCCCTTTGTGCACCTACACATGATTATCTAGATTTATATGTTTTTAGTGTCAACACTTATTTATGCGATTTTACATGCAATTTTTTTGTCATTTAGTATATACCAACTGAAAAGGATTTTTTATGCACTTTTTTTCACATACACATGATGCTGATTATTAAGACTTGAATGTTTTTAGTATCAACACTTATTTATGCAATTTATGCAATTTATTATGCGATTTTATGTCATTTTATTAATTGACCACAGACAGAGATTTACAGCTTTCTACTGGTTAGCGCAGCACCTCCCCCCCTATATATATATATATATATATATATATATATATATATATATATACCCTGTTTCCCCGAAAATAAGACCTAGTGTGATTGTCGGTGATGGCTGCAATATAAGCCCTACCCCCCAAATAAGACCCACCCTGCTTCCCCGAAAATAAGCCCTACCCTGAAAATAAGACCTACAAGGACTTTAACTAGGGCTTAATTGGGGGGTAGGGCTTATATTGCAGCCATCACCGACAATCCCGCTAGGTCTTATTTTCGGGGAAACAGGGTATGTATAGGTTTTTGGAGTTTTTTTTCATTGTGTGTGAAGAAAAGTCATCTATTATAATTTTTTGCACTATCACTTTGGAATTTTGCACTTTATTGCACCTGAGGATTTTTCACATCACTTATTGAGTAAGCACCGCATACAATAGTATTTAATATACAGATGGAGGGCCTTTAAGCTGGATGCATATTTGTAGAACGGCTGTCTCCTATGGCAAATGAACTTTGAACAGTCACTAGAGATCCATACACATAGCTCACAGTAACCCGTTATAGATCTTCTCTCACAGTATCTTCACTCACTGAGCTCCTGGTCTCTCACTAGACTTCAAGATCCCAGACGTCACTGGATCCCCTGAGCTCTGCCCCTGCTAACCCGCTGGGTACCTGGCTTGGCACTTTGCTGAAGCTTTCCCACTTGTTCACCATCCCTGGCTAGTGAATAAGGCTGCTCTGGTACTTCTTCAGACTTCCATACACTGGCCTCTGATAACCAGAGTGATTGTCCCTTAATGGCGACTGTAATCTCCTTCATCTCTGACCTTGATCCTCACTTGCCTCTGGCAACAGGAGTGGTTGTCCCATGTGGCAACTGCTTCTCCCTCACCGCTGGCAACAATATGGTTCCCCCATCCAGTGGAACCTCTGCAACTTTGATGTCACAGTGGCTGCATTCGCTGCTGCACAGTGGCTGCATTTGATGGGGCACAGTGGCTGCATAAGATGGGCACAGTGGCTGCATAAGATGGGCACAGCGCCTGTATTTGATGGCACAGTGGCAGCATTTGATGGCACAGTGGCAGCATTTGATATGGCACAGTGGCTGCGTTTGATGGGCACAGTGGCTGCATTTAATGGGCACAGTGGCTGCGATTGATGGTACAGTGAGGCTGCAATTGATGGGGGTTTTTTTCAGAGTTTTTCAGTTTTTTTGCGCCCCCCCAAAAAAATTTTGAGCACCAGCTACCACTGGTACTGAACTGCGCCCCTAACCTTCTTCTTGGTTACCAGTAATGCTTAAAGTGGAGTTCCACCCCAAAAAAAAAAAAAAAATTATTATTGTGCTTAAAAAAAATAAAAAAAAAAACATTTGGAAAAATTTTTTTTTTTTACTCACCTGTAAATGCCTGTGGCTAGGGGGTCCTGCGTAGTCTGCCTCCTTCTGTGCCTGGGCTCCTGACATCACTTCCCTCGGCGCAGGAAGGGAGATCAGCCATGCCCTTCTCTCTTGTCAATCATCTGGGACAAATTACAGGTTCCAGATGATTGCGCAGCCAATCACAGCGTGCGGCGCCGCTTGCACATGCGCAGTGGGTGCCCGGCTGTGAAGCCATAGCCGGGCGCCCACAGTTACAATGCCGGTGCCGCCGAGTGGAGACGAGCGGGGCTTCTATCCCCCGCATCGCTGGACCCTGGGACAGGTAAGTGTCCGATTATTAAAAGTCAGCAGCTGCAGTATTTGTAGCTGCTGACTTTTAATTTTTTTTTTTTATAATGGGACCTCCTCTTTAATGTTTGAAATGTTCATATCTGTTTACACCCTGATATGTTTTATGTACTTTTACAATCAACTTACTCATTGTAGGACCTTTCTTTGTGACAAAATTAATAACTGTTTTTTACATGCATTACTCTTTGTTCTTGTAAAACCCTTCAATATAAGCGATTGTAATGTAAAAAAAATGGCCTGTTAATAAAGGGGTATTACAGACGGGTGCTCAAGTGGTTAAAGTAAGGTGCACATGGAAGGGCTTCGTCCAGAGCGAACATAACAAAACATTTTCCAGCACATTTACCAACTACTATAGCTAGCAAAAAGGACAAATTATACAGTTTAAAAATTTGCATTAATAAAAGAAGTTTTGGTTGCCTAACCTACTTTCTGTGTCTTATATATCCAAATCATTATGCTCTTCCACACCTTTCCCATTTCGTTCAGGCATTGTTTTAAAGTGCTTGGCGTTTGCTGACATCTCGTTAGAATCTTGTGACACGGTCTTATTTTGTAGCACAGGAACAAACATTTTTTTCCCAAAGCACCCAACCAGGATGTTATCTGCCTATTTCTGTTCCTGGCTCGGCAGCTAAAGACTAATTAATCTTTGAAGTGCACGCTGTTCCTTTACTTAAAACAAATTCTCACCAATTGCAGGCAGACAAGGATGAAAATGTCCTGTGAGTTGCAGCACCTCAATGTGACTGTTTTCCCCATAAACACAACTGAGCTGCCATGTTTATAGGGCTCAGATCCAAGGGGAACATTTCAAGAAGTAAACACTCACCGAATGACATTTACTTTGCTAAAGTGCAGCGCCTCTTAAACAAGTGTTCTTTTTTTTTATATGTAGCGGGTCCCCCGTGGGCTCGCTGCGTGTTTCAGCATCCACACATCTGACCTGCTTGGTCAGACATCCATTTTAAGCACACTTTCTCCAGTCTCTTGCTTGTTTTTGCTGTTTTTATTACGGGATTAAGCTTGGATGGGGAAAAGGGACATGGTGGGATGCCCAAATGATGAATCTTTCTTAGTTGAAATAAAGGTACAGTAAAACCTTGGTTTGAGAGCGTTTTGTAAGACAAGCAACATTTTTTAACAAATTTTGACTTGATATACAAGCGATGTCTTGATATACAAGTAGCGTCATATTACAACTGAGTATAAAAGAGAAGAGAGGAGCCTCTACGTGTAGCAATATGGTTACATTTAATGAAGGTACAACATTTTAGCCACATAGTTGATGATTAAAAGAGGCACATCTAAGCATGCAGGCATCCGGGATAAAGCTGTCCACATAGACCGTCCTCCTCACCACCATTGACGTTGTCCCTTCCACGCTGCGCTCCACCAGCAATCGCAATTACAGACTGACAGCCATGAGAGGCGGCAGTATGGGGGACGGTCTATGTGGACAGCTTTACCCCGGATGCCTGCATACTTAGATGTGCCTCTTTTAATCATCAACCATGTGAGTTGCTAAATGTTGTACCTTCATTAAATGTAACAATTTTGCTACACTTAGAGGCAATGAATACGTCTCAACATTTTCCTAGTAGCCATTTGCAGGTGGGGGTCTGCAGTCCCCTTTGTAGTAGCAACCATTTTAGATGAAGAAGATAATTGTGCTAACTGATCCTTGGTGGACTACTGCTCCCAGCAAGTCTGGTGCAAATCCTGCCAACCCTCCTGGTTGCAGCAACTTGACTTCAACAACACCACAGTCTCTCCCCTCTGGCTCCACATCCAATCCTGGCATGTCTCTCCCAGAGCTTCTCACTGTGCTTCTCACTCACCGACCCCGGCATGGATCCCTCCTGAATGACTTTCCTGGCAGTGCTCTCCGCTGTCTTCCTCCTGCTCCTGTTCCAGGACACCTCTCAATGACCATGTAAAGAGAGGCTCCCTCCCAGCTCCCGAGCTCCAGGCCCGAGGTCACCCCCCCCCCCCAGAAAGGGGGTCCCTCAAGGGCCACCACAGCCTAACACGCCATCATCTCAGTTCTTCCACCCAACAACTCCTCCCCCAGCAGGCTGACCATGGGTATATATAGGAGGCCTGCCCCCTGCCAATCCTAGTTGGGGATTGGTCAGGGGTCCCAAATACACCCCATGTCACACTGCCCTGCCTCTTTTCCAGAACCTTCCCACTGGAAACAGAGGAGGCGCCAGAGAGCTGAAGCCCATGTCAGTCACCTGCTGCTACACTAAACCGCTTCCCTGCCTCTAGATCAAAAACAAACAGGCCTAGCTCACAGCTAGGCCTGCCTAAATTTACCTGCACTGGCAGTAAAAACACAAACACTACTCTAGCACCTACCTACCTAAGGTAGAGGGTGCTACATATAAAATACTTGATTTCACTTTTTTGTATCCTTTGTTGGTTCTTAGTGATGCTCATCTCCTGCTGACTCTGTAACCATATGGCATTTCTCATGACAGGTTTCCTAATAGTGACAACAGTGGACCAGGCCTGCTTACAAAATTTTATGAGGCATAGCTTAATGTAGAACTATAGGCAAAACTTTTTTTTTCCATTTTGGATAGAGCAAGGGAGGGTTATAACCCCTTTCAGATTTTTTTTTTGCCATCTGTATCCTATTGCAGGGATTTCCCTTCACTTTCTGTCCCATAGCCAAACAGGAAGTAAGAGGAAACCCCTGCAAATTAAGGGAATTCCTTTGGGGACTCCCAGGTCACCAGAACTAGTGTCCCCATTACTTGTAGTACCATCTAGCTAGTGTGCTAGTGATAGGTAAGTAATGATGTAGATGTAGGTAAATTTTGCCTGGCTAAGAGCCAGGCAGGGTAACTCAGGGAGGCTGAATGACTCATCAGGAAGCACGTCTGGTACCTCACCCTACTTTCTGGAAGCTTGGAAAAGCTTCCAGAAGAATGGGAGGGAGGTTAGGAGATGCTGTCTGGAGTAGTGAGGAGGGCCCCAGCTGATACCCAGAAAATGGGCTGGCAGGAGGTAGGCCCTTCTTAAATACTCAGGTTCAGGCCGGCAGGGGCAGTGGAGTTCAGGTGGAAGCTGGAGAGCTGAGGAGGCTGTCGGTGGCCCTTGAGGGTAACTCCCTAGTCAGGCCCGGATTTACTCCCTTTGCCGCCCCAAGGCCGGGTCCTTCAATGCCGCCCCCCCACACACACACACACACACCACCATTCTCGTCCTTTATCGATGACTGCTACAATAGATCAATTAAAAACATATCTCCACACACGAGAACACTGAAAACAACTGGCTTTAATTGTACAGACTAAAAATACTTCAGGGTAAGCGCGCGTGGGGTAAGGATTTTTCGCTGGCAATTTTTCAGGGCAATGGCTGGTGTTAGTGCCTCAATCATCCCTGGCACCATGGTTGGTATGGTGTCAGGATGATTGAAACACATTATTTCTATCATTACATTGTAATGTAAAATGAAATAGTTCAACTCACCATAATGCAGAATCATTGGGAGCCCTGAGCGTGTCACTTGCCACCATCGCTTGTCACTTGACACTATGCCTGCCACCAGATGGAGATGTCACTTGCCATGATGCCACCACATGGGGATGTCACTTGCCACACTGCCTGGCTGCCACCAGATGGGGATGTCACTTGCCACCAGATGGAGATGTCACTTGCCACACCGCCTGGCTGCCACCAGATGGGGATGTCACTTGCCACCAGATGGAGATGTCACTTGCCACACCGCCTGGCTGCCACCAGATGGGGATGTCACTTGCCACCAGATGGAGATGTCACTTGCCACACTGCCTGGCTGCCACCAGATGGAGATGTCACTTGCCACGCTGCCACCAGATGGAGATGTCACTTGCCACACTGCCTGGCTGCCACCAGATGGGGATGTCACTTGCCATGCTGCCACCAGATGGGGATGTCACTTGCCATGCTGCCACCAGATGGGGATGTCACTTGCCACACTGCCACCACATGGGGATGTCACTTGCCACACTGCCACCACATGGGGATGTCACTTGCCACACTGCCTGGCTGCCACCAGATGGGGATGTCACTTGCCACGCTGCCACCAGATGGAGATGTCACTTGCCACTCTGCCTGCCACCAGATGGGGATGTCACTTGCCATGCTGCCACCAGATGGAGATGTCACTTGCCACACTGCCTGGCTGCCCCCAGATGGAGATGTCACTTGCCACGCTGCCACCAGATGGAGATGTCACTTGCCATGCTGCCACCAGATGGAGATGTCACTTGCCACACTGCCTGGCTGCCACCAGATGGGGATGTCACTTGCCACACTGCCACCAGATGGAGATGTCACTTGCCACTCTGCCTGCCACCAGATGGGGATGTCACTTGCCACACTGCCTGGCTGCCACCAGATGGGGATGTCTCTTGCCACGCTGCCACCAGATGGAGATGTCACTTGCCACTCTGCCTGCCACCAGATGGAGATGTCACTTGCCATGCTGCCACCAGATGGAGATGTCACTTGCCACGCTGCCACCAGATGGAGATGTCACTTGCCACACTGCCTGGCTGCCACCAGATGGGGATGTCACTTGCCACGCTGCCACCAGAAGGAGATGTCACTTGCCACTCTGCCTGCCACCAGATGGAGATGTCACTTGCCACACTGCCTGGCTGCCACCAGATGGAGATGTCACTTGCCACGTTGCCACCAGATGGAGATGTCACTTGCCACTCTGCCTGCCACCAGATGGAGATGTCACTTGCCACACTGCCTGGCTGCCACCAGATGGAGATGTCACTTGCCACGTTGCCACCAGATGGAGATGTCACTTGCCACACTGCCTGGCTGCCACCAGATGGGGATGTCACTTGCCACACTGCCACCAGATGGGGATCTCACTTGCCACGCTGCCACCAGATGGGGATGTCACTTGCCACGCTGCCACCAGATGGGGATGTCACTTGCCACGCTGCCACCAGATGGGGATGTCACTTGCCATGCTGCCACCAGATGGAGACCTCACTTGCCACACTGCCACCAGATGGGGATGTCACTTGCCACGCTGCCACCAGATGGGAATGTCACTTGCCACACTGCCACCAGATGGGAATGTCACTTGCCACACTGCCACCAGATGGGAATGTCACTTGCCACGCTGCCACCAGATGGGAATGTCACTTGCCACACTGCCACCAGATGGGAATGTCACTTGCCACACTGCCACCAGATGGGGATGTCACTTGCTACGCTGCCTGTCTGCCACCAGATGAAGGAGGGCGGAACAGCGGTGCTGGCAATGAGAGATGTCATCTCTCTCCCCCCGCCGCCGCACCGCTGACATTACTTGTTAATCTTTTCAAAAATGGCGCCGGGCGGCGCAATCACGCTACTGCGCGTGCGCCGCCCGGCCGAGCGCGTACGAGCTTTCCCGAGCCCAGCCGCTTCAGAACTGCGCATGCGCAGTAGTGGGCGGCTTGCGGCCATCTTTTCTAAGGGCACCGGTGCCCTTAATCAAATTTAACGGGCAGCCTGAAAGGGGGGGGCGGCCGCGAAGTCGCCGCAGGAGCGGCGCCGCCCCTGCACCGATGCCGCCCCGAGGCCTGGCCTCGGTGGCCTTATGGCAAATCCGGCCCTGTCCCTAGTCTGGGGAGAGGGGTGACCTCTGGCCTGGGGGGAGGGTACTGGAGGGATCCTCTTACAACACACGGAGGAGTCCTGTCCAGAGGCATGGGAGCAAGAGTAAGGACAGCAGGAGCCAGTGAGAACGTCCAGGAGGTCTCCAGGAGAAGTCAGCCAGGTGGGCTGGTGAGTGTCAGTTTGAGAGGACTGTGGGATGTGGCCAGAAGGCTAGTGAGGGTGGCTGCTACAGCCAGACGGGCTGGCGGGGCCTGAAGAGGTAATGCTGGGACCAGTTACCACGGGAGGAAATGCAATAAAATTGCTAGTGGTGTCACTCCATTCTTCTCAAGTATAGGGGTCCGCGGTCCCTGCCTGTATATGGCCTTTGCTAAAGACTTTCCTAGGGTGACACCACTGTGGACAAGATTGTGCAGGATGAAGGGAAGTAGTGTATATAGTTGAAGTGTCCCTGAAGAAGTTTATTCCAGTCAAGTGGAAATCCCATAATCATCTCATCCCCATCCAAGTATATTAACCCCTAAATAAAACACAAAAACAAAGCTGCTGGACATTTCATTGACTCTAATGCCCCGTACACACGATTGGAAATTCCGCCAGCAAAAGTCCGATGTGAGCTTTTGGTCGGAAATTCCGACCGTGTGTATGCTCCATCGGACTTTTGCTGGCGGAATTCCTGCCAGCAAAAGATTGAGAGCAGGTTCTCTATTTTTCGGTCGGAAAAAGTTCCGATCAGAAATCACGATCGTCTGTAGCAATTCCGATGTGCAAAATTCCCACGCATGCTCGGAAACAATTTGACGCATGCTCGGAAGCATTGAACTTAATTTTCTCGGCTCGTCGTAGTGTTGTACTTCACCGCATTCTTGACGGTTGAAAGTTACGAAAACTTTTGTGTGACCGTGTGTATGCAAGACAAGCTTGAGCGGAATTCCGTCTAAAAATCCGCTCGCCGGTACGGGGCATTAGTGTGCCTGTGAAGATTTGGTGTGCCTGGCTGTGCAGGGTGAGGGATCCCTATTCACCAGCGGCTCCTACGAAGGATGTGCTACATACTTTTTTGGTGACAACCCAGAATTTGGGATTTTGTTCTACATTCAATGATAATGGTAAACAGAACAAATAGAGGTGAATCTCCTTAAAGGGGTAAGACAGCAACAAAAACTGACAGGTGTTGTAATCCCTCTCCACTCTATCCAAAAAAAAAAAAAAAGTTGTGCCTATGGTTATACTTTAAGTTGGCTGCAAAAAGCCATTACAATTTTTTAGGGCTCATTCACAGTAACAATATATTGTGGAAAAGTTGAACAAATACATAAGGGTAGCGCATCTGACCTGAGCAACTTACAACTGAGACAGCGGTGGACCTGCGAGTTGCAAAATGGAAGATGCCAACAGCGTCTGCCACAAGGAGTAGAATGCAGCCTGGCTGCTCCACACACAAAAGGGAAGGCTTCCTGGGAGGTAAAAGTAGTCCCTGCACTGTCCCAACTCCTCCAGAACCTTTCCCTATCTCTATTACTGTTCCTGACAGATGGGGATACTTTCCCTTCGCCAGTCACTCACATTATGCATGCCAAGCCTGGGAGTCTTAAGGTGGAAGTAAAGGCAAAAGCTAACTAAATCTCAACCCCCATTCTAAGCCTTATCTATCTAGCCTTGTAAAGAAAAGATCGCTATACTTACCTATTAAGAACCTGCTCCAGGCCGGTCTACAGTGGCGCCCTCTGTAGGCAGGAGAATGCTGACAATAGCTGGGAAATGCCTGGGAAGTGACGTCACCCAGAGACTTACTATGGGGCTTCTGTTGTCGGCTGCCTCTCTTATACACTGAAGCTGCCTGGAACCGTACCAGAGCAGCTGCAAAGTAGGCAAGTATAGTGATCTTTTCTTTACAGGGCTATTAAGTGTATTAAGTGTAGCCTCTCTAGGCCTAATGGTGACCTCCAGAGTTAGGGACAGCTGACATCCTTCAGTGTAGAGTGGGTTACAAGGTATGGTGAGTGTAATGCAAGGTGGATTAATGGGCGCCAGACGCTTCTTGAATGCAAAGAGATTTATTGTCTCTTAAACAGAACTGTGGGAGAGAGAGTTGGGGCCAGGACACCCTTAAGTAGATGCAATGTTAATTGGCAGACTCCGAGACTTCTATAGGCAGACAGTTATACAGGTGAAGGCCTCCAGCCAGACACCACTTCTGTATAGGTAGGATCGCTGTCTCCTATGGCAACAATCTTGTAACTGTTCCTAACGGTAAAGGTATTCAACTATCTGCAACACGAACAGTTATCTTTACCCCACACTCACTCACTGTGGGTCTTCACTCAACAAGCTCCCAGTCTCTCTCACTAGACTTCAGATCCAATAGCCACTGGATCTCCTGAGCTCTTTCACTGTAGCACTCAGTATCTTCCTCAAGTATCACCCCCGCTTCACTGCTGGGTCCCTGGCATGGCACTTATAGATACTCCTCAAGCTTCACCCTTGCTGACACTTTAGGTCCCTGGCTTGGCACTCCACAAGCATCACCTGTCCCGCAGAGCCCCTGACTTGGCACTTGCTGATGCTTTCCCACTTCTTCACTGTCCCCAGTTGGCGAGAAGGTACTGGCCTCAGCTTACTCACAGTGGTTTCTGTTAACAAGGTGGATGGACCCTTAGTGGCGACAGCTTCCCCTCTACCTCTGACCATGACTGGTTCCCCCAGCCGGCGGAACCGTTACTTCTGGTTGGACTACAAGATCGCAGCCCCAACCCTGCACTACTTCTGGATAGGCTCTCAGATAGCCTAGCAGCCAGATGTCCCCGGGATAGTCTTTAGGTTCCTGGCCTAGCAGCCAATGGCAACACGACACACGTCCACCCAGACAGCCGTCCAGGTGGCACAGAACCCCGATCACTTGACCGCACCCAAATAAATAGGTTCTCCCAGCAGGCCAAGGGACCCAAGAAAATCCCTGCCCATTGGCTGAGACACCCCATTCATTCCTAATCTGTCCTTGCAACGTCCTTGTCTTATCTAATGTCACAAGATACCCGGCCATCTAGTGACAGAAGAAAGAAGTACAGCAATTCCAGAATTAGGATGAACAATAAATCAATGAACCTCCTAACATTTGTCCAAAGCAACTATTGCTTGGCAAATACATTTAATAGCAACTCTGCCTAAACATCAGGGTGCTACATCAGATTAGTCTTAGAATGTGGGTCAGAGTAGCTTTAGAGTTAGTTGCATTTTGCCTTTACTTTCATTTTAAATAGATTCTGCCTAACCCAAGATGACCACCAGAGTCACATGGGGCTCCAGCATCCAATCATATAGCTGCCTCCCTTCCATAGAGGAAAAAAAAAAGTGTAAAGTGACCTCAATGGTAAATACAAGCTTATAAAAAAGGCATGTAAATGCCCATAAAAGTGAGTGTCAAGCACACATCAACGCGCATTCAAATAATGTGCAGTAAATGTTTCTGGAGTGAATGGGCCCTCAAAGCGGAACCCCAGGAAAACGAAAATTCCTGTGCCCACAGTGCAAGGGTTAACTCCTCATTTACGTCTAGGGGCTGCGGATAAAGCACTTTTTACTTACCTGATCCTCTGCTTTTGTAGGGTGCAGGATCCATAGCTTTTTTTGCATTGGATGCTGAGGAACAGGAGCGGCTAGTCCATTAAGGGCACAGGGGCGCTGCCCCCCTGCAGGGCGCTGGACTCATACCTTTGTATATGTTTTTTTTTTTTTTCAAGCCACATGATTATAGCCTGAGGTTCTAATTGGCTTGAAAAAGGTTGGGCTTGGGGTGCAGAGCACTGCGTCCCAAACCCACCCACTTGTGACAATAGCAAATTAATATTTGCTATTGTCTTCCGACTTCTCCTCTCGGCCAATCGGGACAGGAGGCAGACCGGGATGGCCGGGCGGAGAAGCCGAGGAAGCCGTGGAGGGGTGAGTGTGGGGGTAGACCATCACCTTGGAGGGGGAACGTCACCGTGGAGTGGTGCAGTCCACCACCAGATCATGGGGGAGCGCCATCTGCTGGGGGAGCAGAGGATAGGATAAGTAATGCATTTACCATCCCCTACACAGAAGTCATCACTACTACAGTGACAGCCACAATCTTCCATGTCCTGTGCCAAGCAGCTTCCTCTCTGCACTGCTGCCTTGTATTTTTTCCCATTGAATATAAGACCTTCTCTGATTTGAAGAGGTGAAGAGAAAATGTGGTGGCAGTGCACATGATAACACAGATCAGTGCTGTGATTTTTATAGATATAATATATTGGTGCTAATGTCACGGCAGTCACACTAATGGTGTGTAAATATGTTTAGCTTCACATTCACTGATGTTCGAGATATACGTCTTTCCTTCTCCTTAAGTGCCCGCTGATCTTGTAAAATTAGGAAATGAGGGTTAGAGAGTATTGTGTAATTTGACTTGCTGTGGCCATGGAAATGCCTGCAGGGAAATAGATAAGAAAAACAAATGACAAATCCGTTGCTACACAAGAATTTGGTGGGCAGAAAAAACGAATATATGGAGATCGCATCTTTTGTTTTTCTGTTCTGTACGAGACTTTGAATTGTTAATTCATGAAAGTTCAAGATTACCGGCAATACTGAGCAAATGTTATGTACAGGAAGCACGAGGAACGTGGGTCTAATATATTTTGCACCCGCTACAACTGATTATGTTTATGATTGAATTATGTTTATGTTTATGATTAAATTTCTTTTTTTTTTTAACTCAGCGCAAGGGATAATACTTACATTTCATGGGAAATGTCCCCCTCCCCAATTCATAGAAGCTGTACTGTGGCTTCCATCAATGAAAATGGTTCTATGAATAAAGGAAGGCCAGATGAATGGAAGGTCTTCCCCTCTATTCATAGCACCCTTTTCATTTATGGAAGCTATAGTATTGTTTTATGAATGGAGAAGAAAAGCTGAAAGTTGGGCATAGCTGGCACTCTTGATGAGTGCCTGTGACAAGTCCGGCAGCTTTATTAATCCCCATAGCACCAGAAGATTACTACTGCAGGGATATGTGGGGAGGAGGGGGTGCAGAGGATGGAAAATTTGAACTAGGACAGCGGCCACCAACACAAGGGATATAAACACAGAAGAGTGACAACAGATAAAGACCAAGTCTGATATATATATATCTATATATATGTAGATCTATATATCTATATATATATATATAGATCTATATATATATATATATATATATATATATATATATATATATATATATATATATATATATATATATAGATCTATAGATCTATATATATATATACACACATACATACATACACACACACACACACACACACACACACACACACACACACACACATGCCGTATTTTTTTTCCTAAGTATAGATCTCAGTGGCGGCTGGGGCTCCAAATTTTTGGGGGAGCACAAACAAACTGAAAAATTCTGAAAAAAACAAGCAACAATTGCAGCCTCACTGTGCCATCAATTGCAGCCACTGTGCATATAAAATGAAGCCACTGTGCCCATAAAATGAAGCCACTGTGCCCCATCAAATGCAGCCACTGTGCCATCAATTGCAGCCACTGTGCCCATAAAATGCAGCCACTGTGCCCATAAAATGCAGCCACTGTGCCCATCGAATGCAGCCACTGTGCCAATCATATGCAGCGCCTGTGCCCATCATATGCAGCCTCTGTGCTCAGCATATGCAGCCTCTGTGCCCATCATATGCAGCCTCTGTGCCCATCATATGCAGCCTCTGTGCCCATCATACAGCCTCTGTGCCCATCATATTCAGCCTCTGTGCCCATCATATGTAGCCTCTGTGCCCATCATATGCAGCCTTTGTGCCCATCATATGCAGCCTCTGTGCCCATCAAATGCAGCCTGTGCCAATCATATGCAGCCTCTGTGCCCATCATATGTAGCCTCTGTGCCCATCATATGCAGGCTCTGTGCCCATCATATGTAGCCTCTGTGCCCATCATATGTAGCCTCTGTGCCCATCATATGTAGCCTCTGTGACCATCAAATGCAGCCTCTGTGCCCATCATATGCAGCCTCTGTGACCCCCTCTCTGACCGGCACACACCCTATCCTGGTGGTGGGTGACGGCGGCGAGCTGTGGGACATGCAGCAGCTGACGGCGGCGAGCTCCTGTGTCCTCCATGGCTCCCTGTCCTCCTGTTCTTCCATTCTGTTAGGCATCCAAACAGGGCGCCTTTGCCTTCAACCAATCAGGTGACGGGTATTAGATCCGTGCCTCCTGAATGGCTGAGAGGTGGTTCAGTGTTAGCAAAGCAAATATTCATTTGCTTTGTGAACACACCTGGGTGGACTGTGAGCGCAAGGCTCTGCGCTCGCAGTTCACCTTTTTTGAAGCCTATTAGAGCCTATTAGGTGCTTCAAAAATACAACCCCGCCGCTGGAATTCAGGCGTCCGGCCCCTTTTCGGAGGGGGGTGGCTACAGCGGCCATGGATAGATTCATGCAATGCATGAATCCATCCATTTTACTTAGATGGGGGTGACTGGAGAGAGGGTGCGGCGCGCGTGTGCCCTTAATGGATGCACCGCCACTGATAGATCTATGTTTATCCTAATTTACCCTTTTGGTAAAATTTGGTTCTAAGAACAGTTTTTAAACTTTTCTCCTATTAGTTGGGACACTTCTCATTAAATACAAGTACTGTCAACCATGTAAAATCTATAGATGTCTCTATAGGTCTATTAGACCCCAGATCTCTCCTCTGCCTTTAAAAGCATCTGATAAAACAGAGATTGGGTTTGATCCGATTCTTTACAAGCCGGTAACAGCTTGTAAACAATAAACCAATATCGGATGTGACAAAATCCTCATTGCTAGTGTAGCACCCTCTAGTGTGTGCTACTAGAATTACAGGCAAACTATAGTCTGGCCCAGGGATAAACCTAAGTCACTGAATCTGGGTCAGGGTTATTAGAGTTCAAGGCTGGATGAATTATCCTGGCAGCTCTCTGATGCCTCCTCCTGTTTCTAGAATGTTGGAGAATGTTCTGGAAGATAGTGGACACAAGCTAGGGGGGGGGTTGCCTTGAATATTTAGGGGCCCTTAGCTAATCCCCAGGTTGGGAGCCTGGCAGGGAACTAAGGAGCCCTTAAAAAGACATGAGCCATGCCAGAAGGGGAGTCAAGTGGAAGATGGAGAAGCAGTGCTAAGAGTCTGTCAGTGGCCCTTGAGGGACCCCTGCCGGGGAAGGGTTTTACCTTGGGCTGGAGCTCGGGAGGCTGGCCCGGAAGGATCCCACCACAGGAAGCAGTTGGAGGGACCCTAACCAGAAAGGCAGCAGAGAGAGCAAGGAGAGACAGTGAGAAGATCAGTGCTCTACAGGGACAGACAAGGGGAGAGACTGTCAGCTGTAGCAGTGGTCTCTTGAAGACAGCAATGTGCCAAGTCTTCATCCCACCTTGTCCTGAGGAGTCTCCGTGTTTGTGTCAGTCGGGAGGACTGGGAAGAGAAAGCAGCAATGTTGGGCTAGCCTTTCTGCAAGCAGTAGAACTGGGATCAGTGTCTACGGAGGAAGCAGAAGGTTGTATGAGAGGCTGTTCACTCCACATGTGCTACTTTACCAAGGGACTGCAAGTTTCTAGCCTGTATGGGCTGTTGCTGAACTAGCGAGAGACTGTTAGTTCCCAAGGAGTGAACCAACAGAAGCTGTACAAAGAGGAACCAATTTTGTGCAGGAAGGAAGGAAGAAGAGGAATCTGTAAATAGGGAGGAAGTTGACCCTGCTTTTGGTTGTTGGACATTTCAAGTTGGGCATCCCATAATCCCTAACCCCATCCAAGTGTAGCACCCTGGTCTTAAACAGAGCTGCTAATAAATCTAATTGTGCTAGGTGGTAACTAGCCTGGCTAATTGGTAGGTTGATCCACTGATTCCTGTCCTAAGTCTGAGTTTGGAGTAGTCTCTCTCTTCTGCCAATAGGTGGCACTGTTGCTTTTGGCATTAGAATGATGGATTACCATAAATTCAGGTAATGGGTAACTAGGTTGTCTTAGCCAATCAGCAGGAGTTTCTTTAACCGTTGTGTATGCTGGGATAGGCTATTTATTTGGGAGGAGTCAGGTGATTGGGGTTCTTCCCGCCCGAGCCTGCGGCCCGGGTGGCTGTGTGTTGAGAAGGTCCTGGTTGCTAGGCCTGAAGCCTGAGGCCTATCCAGGAGGCATGATGGCTGCTAGCTCCACTTAAGGCCTATTCAGCCATTCAGGGTTCAGCAAAGGAGGAACAGCCAAGGTTAAGCCCGCTATTACCATTGTGCCATCTTATGCGATTTATTCTCGATTGACATGTGAGTGTTCAATTTTTATCCTTTTTTTAATTAAACTACTTCAAACATTATCACACTATGTGGAACCTTTTTTATTCTTTTGGTTTTATCGTGTGAGCTGATTTTCACCTCCCTGAGAGAGTCCTTCCATTGGCTGTATCTCACTTGATGTCCGTTTGAACATATACTGATGCCCCATACCGTACAAAGTTTAACGATATCAGTGTCATCAGGATTGTCAGTGGTTTTCCATTAATTGTGGTGTTTTGACACAAAAGCCTTTTTGACTTGAGAGGTATATGCCCCTTCAAGTCCAACCTTTCCAGTAAGCCTTCAACCAATTGGTGGCAGTTTCTTCACAAGATATCTTCACCTATTGACCTGCATTGATGTCTACTGGTTTACATCTACTCACAGACAGTGTTCCCAATCACTAGACCAATCGGTCTTTATTATTTATTTTTTGTTAGTTATCACGTGGTGGACATTTGCACTAATGCCATTTATATTTATTTATATATCTTTTTTATTTAAGCGCTGCATAATTTTTTCCTAAAGTTAAGCCCAAAGCCTGGGGCGGAACTGCAGGTGTTATGCCCCGTACACACGGTCGGACTTTGTTCGGACATTCCGACAACAAAATCCTAGGATTTTTTCCAACGGATGTTGGCTCAAACTTGTCTTGCATACACACGGTCACACAAAGTTGTCGGAAAATCCGATCGTTCTAAACGCGGTGACGTAAAACACGTACGTCGGGACTATAAACGGGGCAGTGGCCAATAGCTTTCATCTCTTTATTTATTCTGAGCACGCGTGGCACTTTGTCCGTCGGATTTGTGTACACACGATCGGAATTTCCGACAACGGATTTTGTTGTCGGAAAATTTTATAGCAAGCTCTCAAACTTTGTGTGTCGGAAAATCCGATGGAAAATGTGTGATGGAGCCCACACACGGTCGGAATTTCCGACAACAAGGTCCTATCACACATTTTCCGTCGGAAAATCCGACCGTGTGTATGGGGCATTAGAGGCTCCACCCAAGGGGAGCCTGATCGTTGTTGGGGGTAAAGGAGAAGCAGTTGCTACAAAGGGACGACCACCCCTGTTACCGGAGGCATGTTTGGAAGGGATGAAGTTCTGAAGGAGTACCAAAGCAGACGCTTCACTAGCCGGGGACAGTGAAGTAGTGGGAAAGCTTCAGTAGAGACTCATCCAGGAAGGCAGCGGGTAGCTGTGAGTAAAGCTTGAAGGAGTTTGGCAGGTAGCTGTAAGTAAAGCTTGAAGATAAATTACAGAGGTTAGCTGTGGGTGAAGCTGTAGAATCCAGCACGTGGCTTAGAGTCCAAAAAGTCTAGTGAAAGACGGCGTGCTGAGCTTAAGGATCTACATTGGGATACTGAAATCCTATCACTGGCTGCAGCCATGATGCCAGTATCACTGCTGGCTGTGCTGCGTTTCATGGCAGCACAAGCCAATCAGCGGGTGCCGACCAAAACGGAGTAAAAATTGGCACATCGGTTAGTAAAAGCAGCACACAGCACACTCATTACACATTGTTAGGCATACACTTAACCCCTTGTTTGCCCCTAGATGTTAAAAGGGTTGTAAACCCTGGTTTTATTTATTTTTTAATAAAAATAACATGTGTATACGAACCTGCTCTGTGTAATCGTTTTGCACAGAGCAGCCATGATCCTCCTCTTCTAGGGTACCCTGCCAGTGCTCCAGGCCCCTCCATTTCATCAGGGGACCCCACGGAAAGCTGCTTTCCATGGGGGCATCTGTGCAGACTCGTTGATACATTGATACAGACAGTGGGACTCAGCCCCCCCCCCCCCCCCCCACTCCTACGTGACAGGATTTGATTTACAGTAGCCAATGGCTCCTGCTGCTATCAATCTGTCCAATGAGGAGAGAGACAGCGGCTGGAGCGGCAGGGCTCGTGCACATCGCTGGATCAGATTGGGCTCAGGTAAGAAAAAGGGGGGTATGGAGGGAGTTGCAGCACAGAAGGTTTTTCTATTCATTAGGTTGAAAAACCTTGAGGCTTTACAACCACTTTAACCAATTCCCAGCCAGTGTCATTAGTACAGTGACAGTGCATATTATTAGCACTGATCACTGTATTAGTGTCACTGGAGATGTCAGTGGCGGTTAGTCAGACCCCCCCCCCCCCAGCATCAGTTAGTATTAGATTTCTGCTGCACTATCACAGTTCCATTATAAGTCGCTGATCACCGCCATTACTAGTAGAAAAAAATTTAAAAAATTAAAATTCTAGTATATATACCATAGTTTGTAGACACTATAACTTTCAGGAAAACCAATCAATTTACACTTATTGAGTTATTTTACCAAAGACATGTAGCAGAATATATATTGACCTACATTCATGAAGAAATTTGTTTGTCTATTGGATATGTTTTATAACAGAAATTAAAAATTTTGTTTTTTTTTTTTTCAAATCTTTAGGTCTTTTTTCATATACAGTATCTCATAAAAGTGAGTACACCCCTCACATTTTTGTAAATATTTTATTCTTTTCATGTGACAACACTGAAGAAATTACACTTTGCTACAATGTAAAGTAGTGAGTGTACAGCTTGTATAACAGTGTAAATTTGCTGCCCCCTCAAAATAACTCAACACACAGCCATTAATGTCTAAACCGCTGGCAACAAAAGTGAGTACACCCCTAAGTGAAAATGTCCAAATTGGGCCCAAAGTGTCATTATTTTGTGTGGCCACCATTATTTTCCAGCACTGCCTTAACCCTCTTGGGCATGGAGTTCACCAGAGCTTCACAGGTTGCCACTGGAGTCCTCTTCCACTCCTCCATGACGACATCACAGAGCTGGTGGATGCTAAAGACCTTGTGCTCCTTCACCTTCCATTTGAGGATGCCCCACAGATGTTCAATAGGGTCTGGAGACATGCTTGGCCAGTCCATCACCTTTACCCTCAGCTTCTTTAGCAAGGTAGTGGTCGTCTTGGAGGTGTGTTTGGGGTCGTTATCATGCTGGAATACTGCCCTGCAGCCCAGTCTCAGAAGGAAGGGGATCATGCTCTGCTTCAGTATGTCACAGTACATGTTGGCATTCATGGTTCCCTCAATGAACTGTAGCTCCCCAGTGCCGGCAGCACTCATGCAACCCCAGACCATGACACTCCCACCACAATGCTTGACTGCAGGTAAGACACACTTGTCTTTGTACTCCTCACCTGGTTGTTGCCACACACGCTTGACACCATCTGAACCAAATATGTTTATCTTGGTCTCAACAAACCACTGGACATGGTTCCAGTAATCCATGTCCTTATTCTGCTTGTCTTCAGCAAACTGTTTGCAGGCTTTCTTCTGCATCATCTTTAAAAGAGGCTTCCTTCTGGGACAAAAGCCATGCAGACCAATTTGATGCAGTGTGCAGCGTATGGTCTGAGCACTGACAGGCTGACCCCCCACCCCTTCAACTTCTGCAGCAATGCTGGCAGCACTCATACATCTATTTCCCAAAGACAACCTCTGGATATGATGCTGAGCACATGCACTCAACTTCTTTGGTCGATCATGGTGAGGCCTGTTCTGAGTGGAACCTGTCAAGTTAAACCGCTGTATGGTCTTGGCCACCGTGCTGCAGCTCAGTTTCAGGGTTTTGGCAATCTTCTTATAGCCCAGACCATCTTTATTTAGAGCAACAATTCTTTTTTTCAGATCCTCAGAGAGTTCTTTGCCATGAGGTGCCATGTTGAACTTTGAGTGACCAGTATGAGAGAGTGAGAGCGATAACACCAATTTTAACACACCTGCTCCCCATTCACACCTGAGACCTTGTAACATTAACGAGTCACATGACACCGGGGAGGAAAAATGGCTAATTGGGCCCAATTTGGACATTTTCACTTAGGGGTGTACTCACTTTTGTTGCCAGCTGTTTAGACATTAATGAGTTATTTTGAGGGGACAGCAAATTTACACTGTTATACAAGCTGTACACTCACTACTTTACATTGTAGCAAAGTGTCATTTCTTCAGTGTTGTCACATGAAAAGATATAATAAAATATTTACAAAAATGTGAGGGGTGTATTCACTCTTGTGAGATACTGTGTGTGTATATATATATATATATATATATATATATATATATATATATATATATACATATATATTCGCAAAAAATAAAAAGCAAATAAAACCAAAAGAAAGCTCTACTTGTGTGAAAAAAAGGGTAAATTGTAGCATGACTGAGTAATTGTCATTCAGAGTGTGAGAGCACTAAAAGCTGAAAAATGTTCTGGGCAGGAAGGTGGTAAAAGTGCCCGGTATTGAAGTGGTTAATTGCACAAGCTGAAGTTGGAAGCTGATTGGCTACCATGCACAGCTGGTCCACATTCTGAGCGCTCCAGTTTTAGTAACTCTCCCCCATTCTATAGCTGCAGATGTTTTGATCAGTACATTAACAGTTGTATTCCATGTAGAATCTTTTATGTCCACAAGATGGCAGTCAAACTGTACCCTAGAAGGCTTAGCTTGTGATAATATAATTACAATGAAAATAATATAGTGGTTATTAATCATTTGTGGGGGGTGAAGTTCCTCTCTAATGGCTGATTCAACAACTCTTCTGCTATTTAATTTGATTTAAAAATCCTGCTTTGAGTGCCCCCTTTATCATAGATGGACTTAGAACTTGTCTTCTCCTATTTGAAGATCTGTGTGATTGGTATGTCTGAGGACACAGACCTTTAACATAAAAAGTATTTAAAAAAAATAACTATTTATTGCCAATCCAGCAAGAAAGATCAGTGCCAAACAGTTGAGGAATATTGTTGTGTATATGCATAAGCCCAAATGCTTAATTAAAATAAAAAGTAAACTTGGATGTAAAATATGTAATGCTTGCAATTGTTACTCCTATTAGATTGTTTTTCCCTCGTCTATCAGTCAAATGTTATAAAATAGACAAGCTGGTTAACTGGCTTCTGTCTAAAGCGGCCCTAGTATGTGTATGTATACATCCCAACACCTTGAGATGGGAATGAGGGACACCAACAAATGTATGTAGGCATAGGACACGCCCCCTGCCACACTCCCTTAAAGGAGAATAAACCAACAAAAAAAAAACGGTTAATTAAATCCACAAAGACTTTTTTTAACCACTACTATTCCTTTATATTGGCTTTTAAATGTAAAAATGCAGCAATTTAGAACACTTTTTGAAAGATAAAAAAGTGAATTTTATATACATCTATATAGATCAGACTAAAATGAGGGACAAATGAGGAGGAATGAGGGACAGAGGGACTTGTCTCCAAATCAGGGACAGTTGGGAGCTATGCATGTATGTATGAATGTGAGTTAGGTCCCTTAGGGCAGAGACTGATGTGAATGTACAATATATATATATATATATATATATATATATATATATATATATATATATATATATATATATATATATATATATGTAAAGCGATGCATACATTGTTGGTGCTATACAAGTACCTGTAATAAATACTGTCGATATCAATGATTTGAGCAATAACTCAGACCATATTATGTTATAACTGAAATCTACAATTCCAACACCAGATGGCAGCAGAACACACCTCCAGACCAGTAGACACTTGTGTCTGATATCTGTGTAGTTTTTCAATTGTCACTGGAAGTATAAAATAAACTGAAATGTAAAATCCTGAATAGGGATGAGCCTGATGTTCGAGTCGAACATAAGTTCGACTCGAACATCGGGTGTGCGCCGAACAGCGAACATTATGCGGTGTTCGCAGCAAATTTGAAAGCCGCGGAACACCGTTTAAAAGTCTATGGGACGTTAACATGAAAAACCACAAGTGCTCATTATAAAGGCTTATATGCAATTTATTGCCATAAAAAGTGTTTGGGGACCTGGGTCCTGCCCCAGGGGACATGTATCAATGCAAAAAAAAGTTTTAAAAACTGAAGTTTTTTCGGGAGCAGTGATTTTAATAATGCCTAAAGTGAAACAATAAAAATTAAATATTCCTTTAAATTTTGTACCTGGGGGGTGTCTATAGTATGCCTGTAAAGTGGCGCATTTTTCCCGTGTTTAGAACAGTCCCTGCACAAAATGACATTTCTAAAGGAAGAAAAGTCATTTAAAACTGATCGCGGCTGTAATGAATTGTTGGGTCTCGGCAATATAGATAAAACTCATTGAAAAAAATGGCATGGGTCCTCCCCCCCCCCCCCGGTCTATTACTAGGCCCTTTGGGTCTGGTAGGAATATTAAAGGGAACCCCGAACCAAGATTTTAAAAAACAATTGTGTGGGGGTCCCCCCAAAATCCATACCAGGCCCTTCAGGTCTGGTATGGATAGTAAGGGGAACCCTGCGTCAAATTTTAAAAATAAATGGCGTAGGGGACCCCCCCAAAATCCATACCAGATTCTTCAGGTCTATAATGATTGTGCAAACCAATCAATATACGCTTATTGTGATTTTTTTACCAAAAATATGTCGAAGAATACATATCGGCCTAAACTGAGGAAAAAAATTGTTTTTTGATATATCTTTGGGGGGGGGGGGGATATTTATTATAGCAAAAAGTAAAAAATATTGAGTTTTTTTTTCAAAATTGACGCTCTTTTTTTGTTTATAGCGCAAAAAATAAAAACTGCAGAGGTGATCAAATACCATCAAAAGAAAGCTCTTTTGTGGGAAAAAAAGGAGGTCAGTTTTGTTTGGGAACAACGTCGAACGACAGTGCAATTGTCAGTTAAAGCGACGCAGTGCCGAATCGCAAAAAGTGCTCTGGTCAGGAAGGGGGTAGAATCTTCTGGGGCTGAAGCGGTTAAAATGAGCACTTTTGTTTTTTCATGGTAATGTCCCATAGACTTTTAAACTGTGTTCTGCGGCTTTCAAGTCCTTTATTAAAAAATAAAAAAACAAATGATAGAAGATGAATGGACATCGCGGGACATTTTAATTTTTTTATTTTTTAATAAAGGACTTGTCCCGAAGTCTTTTTTACTACTTTTTTACTATTTTTGACACTTTGTTTGTGAAATGGTAGGGGTACATCCTTATTAATTCACATGGGGGGATCTAGGGGTCCCCTTGTTAAAGGGGGCTTCCAGATTCCGATAAGCCCCCCGCCCACAGACCCCCACAACCACCGGGCAAGGGTCGTGATGAGGCCCCTGTCCCCATCAACATGGGGGCAAGGTGCTTTGGGGTGGGGGGCACAGAGCCCCCCTGCCCCAAAGTACCCATCCCCCATGTTGAGGGCATGTGGCCTGGTACGGTTCAGGAGGGGGGGCGCTCTCTCATCCCCCTCTCTTTTCCTAGATAGCACAACCCCCCCCCCCCCAAATGACCCCATTTTGGAAAGAAGACACTTCAAGCTATTTGCTGAGAGGCATGTTGTGTCCATGGAATATTTTATATTTTTCCAAAAGTTTCAGGAAAATTCATTTTTTTTTTTTTTTACACAACATTGTCACAAAATGATATATTGTTCAAACATGGCATAGTTATATGTGGAATTACACCCCAAAATACATTTTGCTGCTTCTCCTGAGTACAGGGATACCTCATGTGTGAGACTTTTTGGCAGTCTAACCGTGTACAGGACCCCGAAAACCAATCACTGCCTTCAGGATTTCTAAGGGCGTACATTTTTAATTTCACTCCTCACTGCCTATTACAGTTTCGGAGGCCATGAAATGCCCAGATAGCACAACCCCCCCATCACCCCCAAATGACCCCACTTTGGAAAGTAGACACCCCATGTTTGAACGACTTATATAGGCATGGGGCGTGGTCACCGGCTGACCCCGCCCCCTTATGACGTCACAGTATGATGGGACTGTGACTTCATAAGAGGCAGGGTCACCAGGCGACATCACCCGGTGACCACGCCCCATGCCTATATAAGTCGCTGCGCACCTCGCACACAGCATTACAGCGGGAGAAAGCGTCGTGTCAACATCGGAAGAAGAGAAGAGGGAACAAGACGATGGAGAAGACCGGGCCACTGCTAGCAAAAGAGCAGCAAAAGAGCAGAAGATAGCGGAGGAGCCCGGCAGGAGAACCGGAGAGCGGGAGAAGAACCGCACACCGGGAGAAGAGGCCGGAGAGCGGGAGAAGAACCGGACACCGGGAGAAGAGGCTGGAGAGAGCGGAGAAGTCGGAAGGAGACCCCCGGAGCTGCCTAATAAATTACTTTAAAAACCTAGTGTATTTTTTTATTGACACTTTTTTCCCCAGGTGAATGGGTAGGGGTACGATGTACCCCATACTCATTCACATAGGGTGGGGGGCCAGGATCTGGGGGCCCCCTTATTAAAGGGGGCTCCCTGATTCCAATAAGCCCTCCGCCCGCAGACCCCGACAACCAATGGCCAGGGTTGTCGGGAAGAGGCCCTTGTCCTCATCAACATGGGGACAAGGTGCTTTGGCATGGGGGGCCTCAGAGCGCCCCCTGCCCCAAAGAGCCCACCCCCCATGTTGAGGGCATGCGGCCTGGTACGGTTCAGGAGGGAAGGTGCTCGCTTGTCCCCATCCCCTTTCCTGACCGGCCGGGCTCGGATAAGGGTCTGGTATGGATTTTGGGGGGCCCCCACTCCATGTTTTCATCGTAGGGGGTTCCCCTTAAAATCCATACCAGACCTAAGGCCTGGTATGCCCCTGGAGGGGAACCCATGCCGTTTTTTTTATTTAAAAATTGGTGCAGTGTTCCCCCTCATGATTCATACCAGACACCTGTCAGCAATGCTTGTCGCTCATCGGGAAAGGAAAAAACACAGTTATTACACTTCAAGCAGGCTCTCTCCCCCAGCCTAAGATGGGAATCTACAAGCTGCTGGGGAAAGCCCCGTCGATTAGATCGCACGGTGCCACATGCACTAATTCCATGATCAAACAAGTGACTAAGAAGTGGCACGCTCGTGTAATAATTGTCCACATACAAGTTGTACCCCTTTCCTAATACAGGTGACACCAAGTCCCACACAAACTTGCCAGCGCTCCCTATGTAATCTGGGCAGTTCCCCGGCTCTACGTGACTATCTCTTCCCTCATAAACTATAAAACTACATGTATAGCCTGTTGCCCTGTCACAGAGCTTATACATCTTGACCCCATATCTGGCACGCTTGCTGGGAAGGTACTGTTTGATAGACAAGCGGACAGAAAACTTAATCAGGGACTCATCAACGCAGACAACTTGATGGGGAGTAAACAAGGCTGCAAACTGTTGGTTGAAGTGGTTTATGAGGAGACGAATTTTGTAGAGACGATCGTATTCAGGGTCACCCCGAGGACGATAGAGTTCATTGTCGTTGAAGTGCATGAACCGCAAGATCTGCTTGTATCATGTCCTGGCCATGGAGGCAGAGAACAGGGGCATATGGTGAATTGTGTCAGTGGACCAATATGACCGCAGCTCACTCTTTTTGGTTATGCCCATGAGGAAGGATAGGCCCAGAAAGGTCTTAAATTCCAAAACCGTAATTGGTTTCCATTCTCTGGCAAGGGTCAGCTGGGGATTAGCGGCGATGAATTGACTAGCATATAAATTGCTTTGGTCCACAATAGATCTATAGAGATCTTCCGTGAAAAGCAGCAAAAACAGCGAATAAAAATCAAGTGACGTAAAATCAACTGTTTCCACCTGAATTCCGGGTTGGCCAGTGAATGGGGGAAGTACGGCTACTGCAGAAGTGGTGGGATCCCAATTAGGATTGACGAATGCAGCAGGAAATGCACTATGGGCACGACGGGCCTGTGTTTGTCTTCTTCTTGGTGGCAGCGGGACACTACTTGTGCTTGCCACCTTACCAGCTTGAACTGCACTTATGGTACTCGCCACGTCACCACGTGATACTGCAGTGCTGGTTTGACTACGACCAGGGTGCGCTGGTGCTTGCCATTTCACCAAAAGGAATAGTGGCACTAGTACTGGCTCTCTACTCCATACGAGGGACCTGCGGTTCTTGCACCTCAACGACAGCAGAAGAAGATTGGGGTCTGGTACGCCTGACCTTGGTAGGGACCACAACTCCGTCGTCAGAGCTATCTGTCAGGGTGCCGCTGTTGTCTACAGGATCGTATTCTGAGCCTGAATCTGACAGATGAGTGACTTCCTCTTCACTATCTGTCATGCTCAGAAATGTGTAGGCCTCTTCACTACTGTACCTTCGATTTGCCATTTTGGTCTCTAAATTTACTGGTACAACTAGTGAGACTCACAGGTAAAAAAGCTCCTGACTGTCAGCGACTGTATCAAAACGCTACCAGAAAAACTGTTAGCGATCGCAGGGATCAGGCCTGACTCTGCGAACGCTGCAGTTATGTGTTTTGTAAGTGACAGTGATCGATCGATACTGCACTTGGTTGGGCTTGGCGGAGGGGCTAAACGCAGCTGCTAGCAGGTATCTGGGATGATCCCGCAAACACTGCATTTTGGGGAACCCTAAACTGTTGGGGATGCTAGTACAGATCTGATCAGATCAATGCAGACCCCCCTCCATCAGTGCAGAAGCCCTCAGCAGACCCCCCTCAGCAGACCCCCCTCAGCAGACCCCCCTCAGCGGACCCCCCTCAGTGCAGACCCCCCCCCTGCCATAACGCCCCCCAGGCCCCAGCACATGTCCATTACAGCGGCAGCCGGCGCCGTGTGTTCAGTGGAGAGGGGAGGGGCTGATCCGTGCGAGAGGAGAAGCCGATTCATCGGCTGCACGGATCGACCCCCCCTTCCTCTTTCTACTGAACACAAGGGGGAGCGTTTTAGCGGCGGCGGCGGGATCCGCCGCCATTTTACTGAAGCCTGTTGCCAAAAAATAAAAAATAAGTAAAATGCAAACATTCCAACAGTCCCAATTTTCCCTGGGCAAATCCTGATTCGGGACAGCCTCCGATCGGGACGAGGGTCCCAAAATCGGGATTGTCCCGGGAAAATTGGGACTGTTGGCAACTATGTCACCGGAGCTCTCTGCCAAGGCAAGATAACAGGATGGATGACAGACCACATTCTTCTCCTGTGAGTCCGAATTGTTCTGCCTCCCACACTGTCCAAATGTGTGTTGTAAACTTGTCCTGTATGGTGAAAGTGAAAGGAAAATTCCTGAATGTCAGGAATATAATGGGACTTTTCAGGTGCCACATACAGTAGATGCATTTCACAAAATCATTCTTTTTAATATATGTGTATGTAGAATATATCTATGGAGCACCTGAAAAGTCCCAGTATATTCCAGTGGCAGCTGGTGCTCAAAATTTTTTGGGGGGGCGAAAACAAACTGGAAAATTATGAAAAAACCCCCATCAATTGCAGCCTCACTGTACCATCAGTCGCAGCCACTGTACCATCGAACGCAGCCATTGTGCCCATCAAACGCAGCCACTGTGCCCAGAAAACGCAGCCATTGTGCCCAGCAAATGCTGCCACTGTGCCCCATCAAATACAGCTACTGTGCCTATCTTATGCAGCCACTATTCCCATCAAATGCAGCCTCACTGTGCCATATAAAATGCTGCCAATGTGCCTGCCGTCTGTACTTACCCTGTCTCGGAGGCGGTGGGACAGCTTCTCGATGTCTTCTCCCGTCCTCTCTTCCCGTCCTTTGCAGTAGGGATCAACAACATTATCGATCACCTTTCAACATCTTCAGTGTCGATTTATATCTACATTGTTTAAGCTCATTTTTTTGTTTAATTTTATTGGTAACAATGTATATGTATCAATTATGTATACTTTTTAGATTTGTATATTCATAAAAATATATCTTTTATAACAATAAATGTGTTCTAACCTGTCATTGGCACCGCAATAATCCCATTTTCCCTGCCTCCCTTTATACCATATTAGTTCAGGGATGAGGTGCCGTATCTATTAGGACATTCCACCCACCCTCTTTTTTAAATCATATATATATATATATACATATATATTTCACTCTTTGTTATATTGCAGCCATTTGCTAAAATCGTTTAAGTTCATTTTTTTTTTCCTCATTAATGTACACACAGCACCCCATATTGACAGAAAAACACAGAATTGTTGACATTTTTGCAGATTTATTAAAAAAGAAAAACTGAAATATCACATGATCCTAAGTATTCAGACCCTTTGCTCAGTATTTAGTAGAAGCCCCTTTTGATCTAATACAGCCATGAGTCTTCTTGGGAAAGATTCAACAAGTTTTTCACACCTGGATTTGGGGATCCTCTGCCATTCCTTCTTGCAGATCCTCTCCAGTTCTGTCATGTTGGATGGTAAACGTTGGTGGGCAGCCATTTTTAGGTCTCTCCAGAGATGCTCAATTGGGTTTAAGTCAGGGCTCTGGCTGGGCTATTCAAGAACAGTCACAGAGTTGTTGTGAAGCCACTCCTTCATTATTTTAGCTGTGTGCTTAGAGTCATTGTCTTGTTGGAAGGTAAACCTTCGGCCCAGTCTGGGGTCCTGAGCACTCTGGAGAAGGTTTTCGTCCAGGATATCCCTGTACTTGGCCGCATTCATCTTTCCCTCGATTGCAACCAGTCGTCCTGTCCCTGCACCTGAAAAACACCCCCACAGCATGATGCTGCCACCACCATGCTTTACTGTTGGGACTGTATTGGACAGGTGATGAGCAGTGCCTGGTTTTCTCCACACATACCGCTTAGAATTAAGGCCAAAAAGTTCTATCTTGGTCTCATCAGACCAGAGAATCTTATTTCTCACCATCTTGGAGTCCTTCAGGTGTTTTTAGCAAACTCCATGCAGGCTTTCATGTGTCTTGCACTGAGGAGACACTTCCGTCGGGCCACTCTGCCATAAAGCCCCGACTGGTGGAGGGCTGCAGTGATGGCTGACTTTCTACAACTTTCTCTCATCTCCCAACTGCATCTCTGGAGCTTAATGAAGGGGGTCAGTTCTTAGTGGAAGGGGGTCTGTACTTAGTAGAGGGGGTCTGTACATAGAGGAAGGGGGTCTGTACTTAGTGGAGGGGGTCTATAGTTATTGGAGGGGGTCTGTACTTAGTGGAAGGGGGGTCTGTGCTTAGTGGAGGGGGTCTGGACTTAGTGGAGGGGGGTCTGTACTTGGTGGAGGGGGGTCTTTACTTGGTGGAGGGGGGTCTGTACTTGGTGGATGGGGGTCTGTACTTGGTGGAGGGGGGCCTGTACTTAGTGGGGGAGGTCTGTACTTAATGAAGGGGGGTCTAAACTTAGTTGAAGGGAGTCTGTACTTAGTGGAGGGGGGGTCTGTACTTAGTGGAGGGCGGTCTGTATTTAGTGGAAGGGAGTCTGTACATAATGAAGGGGGGTCTGTACTTAGTGGAGGGGGGTCTGTACTTAGTGGAGGGGGGTCTGTACTTAATAGAGGGGGTCTGTACTTAATGAAGGGGGGTCTGTACTTAGTGGAAGGGGGTCTGTACTTAATGGAAGGGAGTCTTTACTTAGTGGGGGGGTCAGTACTTAATAGAGGGGGTCTGTACTTAATGAAGGGGGGTCTGTACTTAGTGGAAGGGGGTCTGTACTTAATGGAAGGGAGTCTTTACTTAGTGGGGGGGTCTGTACTTAGTGGGGGGGGGTCTGTACTTAGTGGGGGGTCTGTACTTAATGGAGGGAGGTCTGTACTTAGTGAAAGGGGGTCTGTACTTAGAGAAGGAGGGTCTGTACTTAGACTTTTTTTTTTTTTAAATAACAAACATATACTTACATCCACTGTGCAGCTTGTTTTACACAGAGTGGCCCTGAACCTACTCTTCTGAGGGCCATACTTATCTATCTATATTGTTACACTGTCCCCTTATAAAAAAATTTGGATCACTTTTATTCCTTAGGGTCTCACATTTACACTTAAAAACAATAAAAAATAAAGTCTTTTTTTTTTTTTTTTTCAATAAAGAAAAAAAGCCTTTTAAAGTAGTTGTATATCCTTTTTGTAAATTTTTACCTACAGGTAGGCCTATAATAAGAACTATAATAAGGCTTACCTGTAAGTAAAATGAATATCTCCCAAACCTGTATGGTTTAGTAGATATTCACTTTGCATGGAGCTGCTGACGTCAGCACCGCATGCGCTGGGAAGGTCCGGCTGAAGGTCTGGCGGACGCTGCCGGACCTTGCCGGGAAGAAGACTCCAGCGCGCATGCGTGGGAGTGACAACATCGCCGCTCTGGCCACTCACAGCGCCGGAGCTGCGAACCCTGAAGACACGCCGAGGGGAAAATGTCAGCTCCCTCGGCGGTGACCGGGATCAGATGCCACGATCTAAGGTGAGTATTTCATAATGAGCTAGTATACAGCACATACTAGCTCATTATGCCTCCGCCTTACAGGTTTTTTTTTGTTAATTTTATTTTTTGTTGTGTGGGTATACATCCGTTTTAATGCCAGAGGGCAGAAGTGACGTTTGACATCGCTCTGGTCCTCCAAGGGCATAGAGTGGAGTGGAGGCATCATGCAGAGATGCCTGGGAGGCGGCGGTGGGGGGGTCACCTCTCCCGCCGCACAGAAAAGTGATCTCATGCTGAACCTGCCGCTGAGACCACATTTATGTGAAAGAGGACCGCCGGCTGCAAACAAAAATACCGGGGTTATGGCCGCTATCTGTTGCCATAACAACGGTAATTAACGTCAAAGTAGTGACGTATATCCACGGTGGGCGGACAATTGCGCGGGTGTGCGACGCTGTACCCAAAAGAAGGATGTAATTTTTTTCCCTACAAGTAGAACTTTCTTTTGGTGGTATTTGATCACCTCTGCGTTTTTTGTTGTTTTTTTTTTTTTTGCGCTATAAACAAAAAAAGACCGACAATTTTGAAAAAAAAAAAACTTTTATTACTTTTCTGCTATAAAACATATTCAATGAAATTTAAAAAAAAATGTAACTTCTTCATCAATTTGGGCCAATATCCATTCAGCCACATATTTTTGGTAAAAAAAAATCCCAATAAGTCTATATTGATCGGTTTGCGCAAAAGTTATAGCGTCTACAAACTATGGGATATATTTATTTATTTATTTTTACTAGTATTGGCGGTGATCAGTGACTTTTATAGCAGGACTGTGATATTGCAACGGACGTTCTGACACTAACTGACACTTTTTATACTTTTTGGGAACCAGTAACACCAATACAGTGATCAGTGCTAAAAATATACACTGTCACTGTACTAATGACATTGGCTGGGAAGGGGTGATCAAAGGGTTAAATGTGTGCCTAGCCAGTGTTTATGTGTACTGTGGGAGGTGCTTTTACTAGGGGAAGAGACGGAATTTATTCCTTACTTTGCAGGGACACAAATTTGATCCCTTAGCTCCTGTCAGAACAGCGATCTGCCTTGTTTACATATCCTCTGACTCCTCAGAGGTGGGGCCTTTTCAAACCCCAAAACGCCCTTGGTCAGATGGTCTTCAAAGGGGGAAAAAATTATTTCTTGACCCCCTAAGGCAATTGGATTTTCCCTGAATCATCAGTCTGTCATGGATTAATTAATATTTGGACAAATTTTTCGTTATTCTGAGATTTGGAAATATCCGAATACCTGAGTGACAATATAAGCAAATTTTATCGAATGCTCCGAATAACGAAAATTGGTTTGAATTTCGGGAAATTCGGACTGAAATTCGAATTGAATTTTACATTGAACTTCAGTTGAATTCTAACTGTACACATATTGCTGAAATCTAAGACGGTGTGTTATTAGAGAACCATTTCTAAATAATGATGTTTTTGCTAAGCCAAAGGTGATTTAAAGAGTCATTGTAATCACTTGATGAAGATTTTTCTTTTGCTTGTTCACTTTTCCGCATTCGAATCGGAAAAAAAAAATCGAAAGTTTTCGATTCGACCAATTCAAAATGTATCCATTCGAAGGTTTTCGAAACGGAAAAAAAATAAAACGCAAAATTCTAAGAAAATTCTAAAAAGACATGAAGCGAATTCCGAATACGAATTCCGAATCCCAAATATAAATTGAACAAAACAAAATAACTATATTAACAAATCAAAAAGAAACAAGACTATTTTTTTCTCCATGAACATGTCTAGTGACGTGGATGGATGAAGACATGGATGGATGAATGGAGACACGGATGGATGGAGACATGGATGGATGGAGACACGGATGGATGGAGACATGGACGGATGGATGGGGACATACATGGATGGATAGCAACACGGATTTGATGGATGGCAACACAGA